>NW_023494791.1:36286685-36886685 GCF_904425465.1 Colossoma macropomum
CGGCTTTCATCTCTCTCTCCCTGCAGTCAGTGTGGGAGAGGAGAGGAGAGAAGAGGAGGAGAGGGAGGAGAGCAAAGCTAGGGTACACACACACTCTCTCTCTCTCACTCACACACACATTCACACACTCTCAGTCAGTCAGAGTGTGAGCAGCTCGAGAGTGAGGAGCGCGGCGGCTCCGGTCTGGACCTTCAGCAGCTTCGACGACCACGACCACGCGCGTTTTAACCGCTGTTTAAACGAAAAAAAACAAAACATTTCGAACTCTCGATATCGATTAAACAAGTCTGGTTTCTCTCCTCGTGGATCTCCTCTGAGACTGAAGAGCAACCAAACAAACTTCTCGTGCTTTGACTCCAGCGGAGACGCGCGAGCGTCTTGTTTTTCCGTTTGTTTCTGCGTCGACACGCGCTCGGTTTTCGCTTTTTTACGTTATCTGTGTCAGAACGTGTTGCGTTGTTTCGACATTTTTCGCTCAGGAGGATAATTTCGCACAGAACTGAGCAGGAAATACACATTTTTTGTAGCGGTGGTGACTCTGGCTTTAGCCTGGAGAGAGTGTTTATAAGTGCGAGTGAGTTTTTTTTTCTTTTTCTGCTTAAAAGTTTGATTTTTCTCTCAGAGCTTCAACGTCTGCTTAAAAAGAGAGATTGCATCTCAGTATTTCCTTCAGGGATTCGGGGCTTTCGTCCCACCACATACACACACTCACACTCTCTCTCTCTCACACACACACACACACACACACACACACTGAGCTCTCCTGTTGCTCCCCACGCGCTTCGTTCTCACGTGAAGTTTTTTTTAGGAGTGTTTTTTTTCTGAGGGGGATTTTTGGGGACGTTAGCGTGTTAGCATGCCCCAGCTAGCTGGAGGTGGTGGAGGTGGTGGAGGTGGAGATCCTGAGCTTTGCGCCACAGATGAAATGATCCCGTTCAAGGACGAAGGAGACCCGCAGAAAGAGCAGATCTTCGCCGAGATCAGCCACTCGGAGGAGGAAGGAGACCTAGCCGAGATCAAATCTTCTCTGGTCAACGAAACGGAGGGCAGTCCCAACAGCACCAACCACGATGTGAGTAAAGAAGAGATGGGCGAACGGGCTGCTGCCCAAAACTGCCTTCAGTTTACTGTAGACTTAGTATAGAAACAGTGTAGATTTCTTTAATCCCGTTATACACCAACTATATCACAGTAGCTCCTAAAAATCATTACGTATAACATCACAGTGCTCACAACTGTCAAAAGCTTCTTTAAATTAATATAGAATCACTTTAGATCTCCTTTATATCACTAGTGTCATCACTAAAATCATCCACTACACTACAGTCTTTTCACTATATGTGGCCTATCATTATTATTAATAATGTGCTTTTCTAGGTTTTTTAGTACCATCTTATTTACCACATTAAATTATTATAGAAGCAGTGTAGATTTCTTTAATCCCGTTTATTAAAAAATAATAAAAATACATAGAATAACAAATATAAGTGCCCCACAACTGTATTAAGCTTCCCTAAATTAATAATCACCTTAGATCTCCTGATTCCCTCTATACATTTACTAATATCAACCACTGCACTACACTGTTTATTCACTATATGTGGCCTATAATTATTATTATTAGTGCACTTTTGTAAGATTGTCAGAGGCATTTTGTTTTATTTAAAAAATAATGACCACTATACACGACCACTATCATTCCTTATAATAAACCACCTCTTCTGTATAATTAATATCAGCTTTTGACCAGTGGTATTGTGCCTGATAATACTTGTAATAATTACCTCTTCTCTAAATAATTACTCTTTGTTTTTTCTCCATGAGTCAAAGCAGAGAAACAGTTCACAGGTGTCTATTTAAAATTGTTTCTATACGTCACTGATTTCTTTACCTATAATGCACTGCATGTCCACTGTATAATCATTCTTAATATGTTTGACCACTGTCACCATTTCAGGCCTGTTTAAAATTGCCTCTGTACATCACCTTTATCTTTCAGTATTATAAACAAAGTGTCCCTTTAATATAGCCACCAACTGCTGCCCCACACTGCCTGAATATTTGCATCCACCACTGTAATCTAGTGTCGGTTCACTGTATGTGGCCTATAATAACTATTATTTCAAAGTTGTCTATCTAAACAGTTTAAAGGTGTCTTATTTAAAATACATTCTCACCATCGCTCACTACAATCCACTCCTTGTTCACTGTGAATAGCCAAGGACTGCTTCTTCAAACTGCTTCGGATTATATATAATCCCTCTATCCATCACCTTCTTTTGATGTGATCCGCTGCCTGTTCACGGTATATGCGGTTAACGTCAGTGTATTTTTTTTTCTTTGACCTGTACGATTTTCAGAGATATCAGATTTAAATTTGGTTGCATAACTGTTAGCAATACAACAGACAATTATTAGTAGTGGCCTCTTTGGCTACTGCATGTGTTCTCTTTCTTTTAGGAAAAAAAAGTGGTGTCCTATATAAAATACATCTTCACTCAATCCACTGCTTGCCCTATATTCCCTATAATTAATGAGCTAATAAGCTAAGCTAATTTCTATTTGAAATTGGTTGCAATATGAAGAGAATTCATATTTTTGCCTGTGGTTTGAAGACTGCAGGATGTCAAGAGTAGATTTGTTTTATTCTACAGTAGTGAATCACATCAAAATGAATCGAAATCAGAAGTTCTAAATAAATTAATAGTTTGTGCATTTTGGCCTCATTAAATATATATTTTCATTAGCTGAAAAATATCTTAATTCAGATTTTTTTATTCTGAAAACGAATTATAGTAATTATCATTTATCAATTTTTATGATTCTTATTTTTCTTTAAACAAAATCAATTTAATGTTGTTAATAATTTTAGATGAAATATTAGTTTAATCTACTGTACGGTTTATTTGACACTTTATGAAACAGTAGAGCATCTTCTGTTTTTTTGTGGAAATATTAATTACAGAGCCCCAGCTAGGCTTCTGATCTTCCCAACCGTGCCTTCCTAACTTCTCTTTCCATGCAACCACATTGTGATATTTCCCCCATGAACCATACAGAGTAGCCTGTGGACATTTTCGTGTCGCATCCCGTTTGAAAATCATTTTTCATTGGGATAAATTATTTTCATGGATTTTTCATGAAAAAGATGCATGAATGCAAATGATCAAGGCTGGCTTTCATGCATTCTGCCATCCTGCCCTAACTGGAGAATATGTACTTCTGGTTAGATCACTGCTCCTGTGATGCTGATATAAAGAATAAATTGTGGTATCATTATTTGTGAAGTTGCCCAAATGCTGATGTTTTGGTCACAAAATGAAAATCCTTTCACATGAATTCAGATGCAGAGTGCAGAGGGAAGCATGCCATATTTGGAGCTGAGCTTTATTAGCCGACGTTAATGAAATGCCTTCCCTCCTGGCATTCACGAAATTCAGGGTTAGGCAGTGACATGAGGAAGAATCAAGTGATGGGGTAAATGTTAATTGGGAATCCATTGCAGCTCCCTGACTCTGCTGGAAGGCACCCTGAGGGAGCTGCACTCCAAATCTAGTTTATTTTTCACTGCTTCCATGTTTAGAGAAAGTGTGAGATGCAGCATGCAGGCTTGCTTTAGATGTATTTATTTTTCACAGGTTTGTGATGGAAATGATCTCATCACAGGAAATATCAACAGTTTGAACTGGATTTCTGTAAGATTACTGTTTATGAAATATTCATAATAATCTGGCTCCTTATGGGCACGTCTTCTGATGGAGTGTATAACTTACTCTTAAAAGAAGCGATAACTGTCTATTATACAGGATAAAAGAAGTCAATACAAGTTATTCTCTCTCTCTCTCTCTCTCCCTCTCTCTATGTGCATCTCTCACTCTTCCTCTCTGCCCATGGTCTGTCTGATATATGCAGCATGAACTTGGCTAATCACCTCTCTCCTATTCCTTCATGTCTTTTTAACAGGCAGCTAGACAGTCCCAAATAACGCCAGATTCCTACCATGACAAACACAGAGAGCACCCAGATGATGGTAAGTAAGGTCTGGTGAAGTAAAGTTGTGCCTTTGTGTTTCATTGCAGAGATTTTATCGAAATGTAGAAAAGGATCAAATTAGTATTGCTGCTCAATGAAGACAATTTTTAGAGCAACTAAATAAATCTAAGATTAATCTTTTATTTACAAATTTAGCATCACATTGAACAAATATATTCCCACCTCTTCTCATTTGTTCGTTAAAAATAGCTTAATAAATTTAATCGAATGCTATCAGTTATTTAAATATTTTGATTTAGTCAGACGCTAAACTACTTAAATGTTGTTTGACAAGCCACTTAAATATTGCACATATGTTAGTATGGCATTCATTGCAAGTAAAAAGACTAGTTTCATGCAAAACGTAGGGATGCACAACGATCTCACAGTCATCTTGATTCAGCAGATAATAATAATGTTAAACAAAATTAATGACCATCGAATGGATGTTTAGATTGAACCGATGTTTTCTTACTAGTTACTGTGTTAAAATATTTCGTTTGTAAACCTGTACAAACACACATTTCTCTAATGCCAATACAGGTGATCTAGTCCTAATTTGTACATTTTACAAATGAATGTGTCTCAGCATCGACCGATTTGTTCATTCAAAGATTTAGTGCTGAAGTAGTAGAAGGCACGTGGCAGTGAGGTGGTCTAGCAGACTTGCCCCCACTCCCACTGACACACTGGCCTCCAAACACACACACGCTCCAGCGCTACTGTCAGGGACGTGTCGCTGCGGAGTTCGTTTGATCTTCAGTGATTGCTCGTCAGGCCGATGCTGGAATGGTGTGCCTCACAATAGAAGGGGCTTGTAGTCTTTTTTGTTCTGTGGCTGTTGTGAATAGCACACAGCACACCCCCTCTTTAAAGCAAGCAGATCAGTTTCTACGACCCGCCGTCAGTCTTCCCTACTGAGGGCGATGGGTGTGAGTGTGTATTTCTGTCTATTATTCTTTAGAAACCCCCCCTCCTCCCCGCCACCCCCACTGAATCACACACTCTTTCTCTTTCTTTCACACTGACACGAATACACACTTCGAGGACCTCAGTAAACAGTTGGGGGTCGTCTGTGTTTTCATACTTTGTGTGTGAAAGCGTGTGTTAATTGTTGCTAATTGGCACAGAGGGGCTCCATTGTCCTCCTGAAAAACAAGATTGTGCTCAGGAACAGTGGAAAGGGAAGGCTGGGGGTTGAAAGATGGCAATCTAGCCCTGTCAAACACGGTGCAGGACTTTAGTTTGAATAGATATTGTTGCTGTTAGAACAAAACCTTATATCTGCATTTTAATCATGTTTTACATGATTTGAAAATACCAGTTGCCTGTTACATTATGTAAATTTAATAATGAATGGGCCAATAGCAAAGGTCTGAAATTAAAGTTTTTTCCTTCTTTTTTTAAAGTTGCAATTTTGGGGATGTGAGGTTTCGTTCTGAGAGAAACAATTTACATGAAGAGTTTCGTTCCAAAATGTAATTCTGTTTATAACAATTTAGTGTATAACGAACTTTAGAAGAGAGTAATGGCTGACGGGTAGAGGAAAACACATTTTAATTTCTCTAATAAATGTGGTATAATCATAATATAGCATTTTATATTATTTGTATGTTTAAAGCTCACTCATATTATGGAAAAAAAATAATATTCTTGAAAGTGGTCTGTAATGCATTTTGGAACGAAACGCTACAGACACACGAAAAAAATCTTTATATTACTGCAATATGTTACAAAAAAAATATACACAGAAAATGTCAATATGATCAATGGTTAATATGTTACGTTAACACAAAAGTGCGTACAATCAAGACAATTGACATTAAAGTAAAAAAAAATTCTTATATAAGAATTCTTATTCTTTTATAAAATTACCACTGTGCAGATTTTGCTACAACGGCAACAATGTTAAACTAATACAAACATTGTAGATAAAATTTGAAACATATTTTGGGGTGCTGTGATTGATTTTACTGTTGTGTGGAATATTTTTCCAAAACATTATCATACATTTTTTAAATGTATTGCCAGTAGCGCCCTCTTAGCCATGTTTAAACATGTTTTGCGGCCACTTCTAGTGGAACTCCATAGGCATAAACAACATTGTGTCCATGGCTGGATGTCAACAATATATCAATATAATTAAGTACGTATCGTGGGGTTTCATTTTTGAAGTTTGTTGGGTTTAAATGGACACACTAGTAGTGTCTCATATAAAATTTTTGCTATCAAAAATTAAGTAGTCTTCTTTATTTGGCACAAATAAGGCCGGTTGTGCTTGCACTTCCTGCATCATCAGGATTCAAACTTGTAGTCATAATTCAAACAGCAAAAAAAAAAGACTTGAAACATGCAGCTGCTCGTTGGTCTGAAAATACTTTTGATACCACACTATGCTCCTCTAAGCTTGTTCTGCCGTAGTTTGTCATGATGATGAGACAGCCAATACCTACAGTGAACTAACCAAATCTGTTCCATTTTCAGGGAAGCTCCAGGACCTGTACAGCAAAGGGCATCCCTACCCAGGTTACCCCAGTTACATCATGATGACCAACATGAACAACGAACCCTACATGAGCAATGGTTCGCTCTCGCCGCCCATGCCCAGAACGGTGAGTAGTGCCTGGCCTGCCTCGGTGCTCTCTGGAGCTCCAGACTATGCACACATTATTACATGGTTCATTTTATAACCCATTCAGAGCTCTTCATTGTGATCATTTATTCACATGTTTTGAGATTGGACTAAGCCTTAGCTTTAAAGTTGCTCATTGACAACTTGTTTCCTGCCTGTTGTGACCAGTATCTTGGCAACATGATGAGTAGGGTGGGGGGTAATGGGGGTGAAGATTGTTGTCATACCAAACATACTTTCAACACAGTGCATATATGATTCCTGCTGTTTGTGATATGTTATGTAATGGCAGTCTTGAAATGTCAAGATTGGTAAATGCACTTCTGATACACCAAAATGGTCCCGTAGCTAAAAAACAAAATATTGCATTTTTAATTTGACGTTGTTTTTTACATAATGCTATGTGATATATCGATTATGCGAGCGTATCGTTATTGGTGTCGGGCAACAATATTCATTGTAAGCTTTAGCACTCGACAGATAACAAAACCTGGGTGCAGTCATTTGCAGACCCCTTCAGCAGATCATAAATTCGTAATACGTGAAAAAACAAAAACAGTACGTTTCCTTTCTGGACATCTGATTTCTGTCTGGCTAATGTTTTCAGTTCTGGGTATGATCCCCTTTGGTGTTATTTTAAGAGAAAAAAAACAAATGATTTAGTTAAGACATTCTTTTAGCATTTATCAGCACTTTATTATTGCAAATTATTAACAGCATTCAGTAGCAAGAGAAAGTACTTGGGAAGGATGGTGAGGGGTAGATGAGGAAATTGTGAAAATGTCTTACAAAATGTGCTTAAATATTCAGAGGAAAATCTTGTGATATCGAATTTTATCAATACCGCCTTGCGTTACTTTTACATAATGTCAGGTTATACAACCGTCACGTGGTGCGGTGACTTTCCTCTCGATTTGTTCTTTCTCCTTCTGCCTCTGTTGCAAATATTCAAAGGGAGAAACCCGAAAAAAGGAGGGAGAGCGATGGAGGACACGCTAGCAGCTGTCCACTCTAATCCTGTTTGGAGGTTTTTGTGTGGGGAAGGCTCCCTGTCTGCCAGTGGCCCCGTGCCGCCGCAGAACTGCACAGGAGCCCACAGACTGCTCCTCTCGACCATTGTTCACAGCTCCACTGTGTGTGTGTGTGTGTGTGTGTGTGTGTGTGTGTGTGTGTGTGAGTGAGTGAGTGATGATTCCCACCAGTACGCTGCGATACTTGTGTATTTGAGAGGATATTGGTATGTAAAGTCAGCTTAGCTGTACTGAAACGTTGTTATTGTTTTTCACCGAGAGCGTGTAGTCCTCTACGTTTCGGCTGGAGAACGCAGCAGCAGTCTTTTCAGACGTACGTCACAAGGAGCATTTTTCCGATGATGTGATGTAGGAAGCGTGGAGCACACACGCTGCCTCGGCTACCGTCACACGCTTTTCTGTGGCTTTGTGTTGTGTAAGGATGAGCTGTGTGGTTTTATTTTCTGTTTATTCCATAGGGCTGCATTACCACCATTATAATCAGGACAGTTACTCTGCAGCCTTAGATTTTAGGAGGAAATTGAAATTTGTTCTTTTGTTCCAGGAATTTGTCACTTTCTGTGACATACTGGTGTTTATTTATTTATTTATTTATTTATTTATTTATTTATTTATTTAGTACATTGCCCTTTTCACCTGTTGTCCAAATTGAGCAGCCAACATGTCAGACACGTATCTTTATATTCCAGCTGTTTGCTGCTGGACCTCAGCAATGCTAATGGCCTTTTTTGGGTGTGCATGTGTTTTCGTTCTCTCTCTTTTTTCTCTCTCTCTCTCTCGTCTCTCTCTCTCTCTCTCTCTCTCTCTCTCTCTCTCTCTCTCTCTCTCTCTCTCTCTCTCTTTTCCCTCATTCTCTTTCTGCTGTGGAGATCAAATATGCGGACACAGTATCTCCAAGGCCTGGGATCAGTTTTCGCAAAGATCAAAGGCAGCCTCTCTTTTCCCCCCTCCTTTTTTTTCTCCCCTTTCCTTTCATTCCCTGAAGTTTGGATTGATTTCCATTGGCCATGACATTCCAGTGCCTGACGCCCACCCAGTCGTGGGCCGGACGTTTTTTTTTTCCTGGTCAGCAGATTTGGGCTGCTGGTACCTAACAATGGTGGAGTCTGGGCGTGTTGGTTAGGCAGCTGGGTCTGTAACATTGGGAGCTGGCTGCAGTGACCCGCGCAGCTATTAACGTCCAGAGGACGTGATCCGCGGAGGCCGTACATGTTGCTCTGACGCAAGGCTTCTCTGATGTCCTGTTGAAGCCTTCTGGAAATGATATAAGGCCTTTTTTTCCAGATCGCCATCTAACTATAGGTCATCAAGGAACGTTTCCACGTGTATGTCAGACTGGTGGTGTTCATGCTGTAGCTTTTGAAGTTGTGTTTTGTTAACCTCGCTTTCAAGAAAACAGAATTGCTAAATAGTTTAAAGTGCAGAAATGCAAGCTTTTTCTCAGTTAATTATATCCTCTTCCTCACAGATGGGAAGTTTCATTTAGTATTAAATAACCGCTCGTTTTCTTGAAGCTGTTTTGTCAGTAGAATCTGAGGGAAGGAAGGAGGGAGAAAGAGAGAAGGAGGAAAAGCTTGAGAAGGGTGGTGAGGGGTTGGATTTCTGTTGGCTGTGTGCTCTGTTCCTGTTCCTTCGCCATGTGTGTTGCGAACGTTCAGCAGGAGGTCGCGTTGGGTTATTTAAAGAGATTTAAAGAGAAACGCTTCACGTTTCTTCTGAAGCCGCTGGCGGAAAGGCGGTGGCAGTGGAGTAGGAAAGCTTGGCAGCATGTCGGCATTCAGTCTGCACTCCTTTTCATCTTTTTTGCGCCTTGGAGGGACCTTTTTCGAAAAAGAAGTTACAAGTTCGGCCCATAATACATCAATTAGCAAACACCTTCCTACAGGAGCGATGCCAAAAGTCCTCCAGTGCATGCTGCATCCCCTGCTTCACTAATGGGCTTTCTGCTTTAAGTGTGGCGGCCTGATGTTGAGTCTTGCAACATTTCGGGGGGAAGTTGAATGGTAGCTTCGAAGCCTCTAACTTTTTTAATAGCACCAAATGGGAATTGGAAACTCAACCAGCAACACAAAAGGGAATGTGGTTGAATTATTAAACAGATTTTTACACCATTAAAGATGCCAGTAGTAAGACGTCCCTTGATGGAAATAACATGAAAATGTGGGGGAGTGCCGTGTGTTCTTTGTGAGCAGGCGAAGACCATTAGGGAGGATTCAGGAAAGTTATTCTGGCAGCAAATTCATACCAGTAGCCAGTATATAATGTTTCCAGTTAGGGATGGCATGATACCACTGCTGATACCGAAACCTTGAGAATTGGCTGATACTGATCTAATATACTTTTCTATTAAAAACTACTAAGCTTTCAGAGCTGTGTTTAAATTAAGCACTTCAATTAGGCACCTATAATTTTTCAACTATTTCTCTTCTGGCCCACAGGAAGAAATACACAGCTAACAATGTGAGTGTGTGCTGTTTCAGGCTAGATTTGTTACAGGTTTTGATCAGATTCATTGATTTTCTGCCAAAGTTTTGACCAAAAATAACAAAATTGTCCTACAATTAGGTATCTAGCACCCAAGAACTTCTCCGTTACAGGTTTGATACCACTTAAAAACATGACACGCCCTCACAGAATACATCAAAACAACAGAAGCAGAAAGGAAAGTCTCCTCTAGGACGCTAATGCCGCTTATAGCCTTCGTTTTTGAAATGAATTCATTGCCTTGGGTAACCAACTGTTAACCATTGAGGATGTCGAATTTCACGTTTATTTAACATGAGTTGTTTTCTTTTTTTTTGTTTTTCCTAGTTGATTTTTTGCTTTTCATTTTTTGGCTGAGTACGTCCAGAGTTTCAGTTTCACTTTCAGCCAGTAAGTTTCATTTCGGAATTAGCGTATTGTGGAAGTATCTTAAAGTATTAGGATGGGGTGGGCAGCATGGCGATATTCATTGTTATCGATAATAAATTGTCACGTCGTGGTTTGCTTTTCTGAGCATTGTGTGGATGTAATGAATTTGGTTCCATGCAGTATATGAGATATTAAATAATAACAAAAATAATTGTTTTCATAGTTTTTGTATTTTAAAATGTTTTTTTGTCTGTTCCAAGTCATCAAACTTCAGAAAAACCAAATATTGTTATACATATTGTGTGCAGTGAAAATGTCTCCTCATATTACTTTTCCATATCGCACACCCCTAGTTGGATGATGTAGCTTGCTGCATTAAATGTTACTGTAGTTGGTAGAATGGTACCTGAATGTGAGACTGTCCACTATGGCGGAAAGATGCTAGTGGATGTGCAGAGGCCATCCTCGTCCCTCCCCCACCACGACTGGCCGCTGGCGATAGAACGCACACACACTCACACTCGCACACTCTCCTTTGATGTGGGACGTGACGGATCTCTTCCTCAGCGTGGACGTGCCGTGGAATCACAACCCCCCCAAACCCCGACTTACCTAACGAGATTTAACACACTCTATGTCCTCCTCTGTGCCTGGGCCCCGCTCCGCCAGTGTCAGCAAACAACATTTCCCAGCAGCCCAGTGTCCAGTTAACTTCCTCAACACTGCTTGATATTGCTAATGCTTTTTCTTTACTGCTTTTTGGATGCTTTTGTGTCAGTAGTGATGTTTTTAGTATTGGTAGTGCTCATGTTTCTCGATGGCAAAGTTGTGGAGTTTTGTTCATATTTTCAAGTTTGGAAGTGGTAACTTAAAAGAAAACCCCAGGATTTTTTAACCTAATGTATATCTGGTACATAGAGCTGTAGCATATTGTTGCTGTCCAAAAAGGGTTTTTTTTTTTTGTTTGTTTGTTTTTTAAGTTTTTTGCAAAATTTGAGTTTAGCAACTGTTCTTTACGTTGTGTGAAAATTTCATTAAGATTGGGCCAATAGAAATGCTCCAGTACTCCAGTATTGCTTTGAATAAAACCTCTTTACATTAACTTATATTGAAAGTAAAGAACATTTTTATCTTCTCCGTTAAAGTTGCCATTTTGGAAATACTTGTTTTTCTTTGGACAGTGACGTTTTTACTATGATGGACAATAATTTCAACACATTTCCCTGCACGAACAGTAACAAACAGAAAATACATTGGTTTAAAAATCCTAATAACAGAATCCAGTGGGAAGTTGCTTGGTATACGGTCATATAATACAAACGTGGCAAATATAGAAGAGTATTCCTTTAAATCAGGCATTTTACATGACCTGCATTCAAGCATGTGGTCTCTAATATACATCAACAATCAACATGTCTGTTCAGCTCAACTGTTTCATTCCCCCTATTTAAGTTTTAGCCCGAGTTTCTTTTTTGACGCAGATTACTTATGTGCATGCAATATTACGACATGCACTTGGTACACATCCTCACTCACATAAGTAAAAAACAAAGTCATTTTACTGACAAGTGAAATGAGGTAGGACAAAATGTGGTGAGGTACAACACAGGCTGTTAATGGTAAATTTAGTGTAATGTGGCTGAGATGTAGTTTAATGCAGTTTAAATATAGTTCAATGCAGTTTGGATGTGGTTTCAGAGTGAATGCTGTTTTAGTGTAGTCTGGTAGGTCAGATATATAGCATGGATGTGAGCTGTAAACATTCTTTAGCATGTTATAGCCCTTTCTATCTTTGTTTCTCTCACATTACAGTAGCAATAAAGCCCCCACATGCACGCACATAGCCGGTGCGGAGGGTCATGGAGGCGACCGTGTCATCTGCTGAGCAGGTCTGAACACTGCCGTGGCTCAGAGACCTCACAGAGTGTGCGGCAGCCCGCAGGCCTTTGAAGTGCTGATACACGTTCAGGCTTCATAAACACAGCCATCGATACTCCGTCTACATCCAGCGCTAACCACTGCCCTATTGAATCCATGTGGCTGGCTTTGTGTGTGGGGGGTGAAAATAAGCTGGAATCATTTTTTCCCTCTTTCTTTATAATTTTTTTCATTAAAAGTGGTTTGAAATGTTTCTGTTAACAATGCCTTTCACCTGAGTGTTAGGGACTTTGCAGTTTGTATGTGGTCAGGTTGGCAGCGTCAATAGGAAAATAGGCTCCGGAACTCAAGGCAAAGGCCTGCTTCATTTAACCACTTCGTTAAACCACATCTTAATTATGTTAAACTATGTTTAAACTGCATTGAACTACTTGGCCGTGTTACATTGTATTGTAGCTACATTAAACTACGTCATAGCTGCATGTAGATTACATTTAAACTGCTCAGCACATTTAAACATGCTCTTCTTTAATTCTTTTATCTTTCATTCTTCATGTCTTTGTCTGCCCTTCTTTCTCTATTTTCATAATTTTCTCTTTTTTTTCTATTTCTTTCTTTCTTTTAGCAGTATTATTCATTTAGATTGAATTAGTCTGTCTTAGCATTAGTCTCTGTCAACATTTAGTCTACATTTAAACTGTGGCAATATACTACTTTTCCATTTCTGATACAGTATCGATATTAGAACTGTTTCAGCCTGGATTTGTTTCAAGACTGAATCGGATACTTGCGCTTTTTGCTGGCATTGGCTTAAAAACTATACCAACTGATACTGATTTGAGGTCTGCATAGCTATGAAATCGAAGTGTGAACCCAACCAATACCTATGACCTGACCCAACTAGGCCTGATTGATACTGCTAAATTTGAATCGCAAACCTGCTCATACAGCTGCCGAGCGGTTGCGGGCACGACCGACGTTTTTCTGTTTTGGACATCTGTGCTCATCAGTCCAATCTGGCTCTTGGAGAAATGCTAAGATGAGGCTGTGTGCTCAGTTTGACCCAGTATAGACTTAGTTTGGTAGCAGTAGCATTTTAGCCTCAGCATCTGCTCCCCGTCCCTCTCTCCTCACCTCTGCTCTCGAGGATGGAGGGAGTGTGCTGGAGTCTGAAAGGCGAGAGGCAGCTCCATGTTTTGTCTGCATGTGCTGTGGTTGTCATCGCGCCGCTCGTTGTTGTGACTCGGTGGCCTGTCGTGACCTTTTGCAGCGTCTGCTTTGCAAGTTTGTTGGTCAGGCCTAAGCATTCATGCTCCGTTTTGACTTTTTTCTTTTCTTTTTTTCTTTCCTCTACACTCGTCTGGTCCCTCTGTAACGTTTTGACAGTCGTTTCCTCAGATGACCTAAAATCCCATTCTCTGTTCATGTACTTCATATTGAAACAGTTGTCTGGTGCAAAGCTACATCCACTCTATATGACATTAACCCTCCTTTTGTGAGTCGTGCTTCTTGTACAAGGGAGAAAATTGTAAAATTGGGACGAGTTTGGCTTGTTTTGGTGATACTGTATTGTACGAGAAATGTCTGAACAAGAGAATATACTCTAGGTGCTGATCGTCAGATAGATAAAGCTGTGCTAGGAGAGAGAAGGTTGAGCTGTGGACTTGAAAAAGTGGTACTAATGCTGTCTGTGTGTGTGTGTGTGTGTGTGTGTGTGAGTGAGTGAAATCCCACCACACTTCTCCTCTGAACTTCACAGGCTGGAATAAGCAAGACCGTGTCCCCTCAGTGGCACAGCTGATCAATAGAGACTGTGTTGCACAAGGTTGAGGCTTTTCTTTTTTTACTCCTTTCTTTTTCAAAAGCTCATTATTTTTGTGTGAGTGTGAGAGAGAGAGAAAAAGAAAGAGGCTCGCCTGCTCTGTGGATCTGACAGCACTGAAGTATTCATGCCCCGTGTGCTGGAGGAGTTTGGTTTGGGTCTTGGCTGAGTTGCAGTACAAAGGGACGCTTTGCCACCAGGCTTTATTAGGCTGCCTCTTTAATGGATGTATGGATGCAGCTTTGTTTTGATTCTCTCGCTCTCTCGCTCTCTCTCACTGTACATCTCTTTTTCTCTACATCTTTCTCTCATCGCTCTCTCTCTCTCTCTCTCTCTCTCTCTCTCTCTCTCTCTCTCTCTCTCTCGCTCTCGCTTTCTCTCTCTCTGTCTCTATCTCTCATTTCGTCTGACCCCTCCAGCACATCCATGTATTTTTTTCTTCTCTGGCTTGCTTACTTTCATGCTTTTGTTCCTTCTTCACTTCTGTCCTTTCTTTCTTTCTTTGCCCTCTTTCTTTTTTATTGTCTTCTCATCTTGCCATTTCGTTTTCTTTCTTTCTTTCTTGTTCCCTCTTGCCTTCATTTTTTTTACTTCATTTTTATCTCTTTCGCTCTTTTGCTCTCTTTCATGCTCTCGCTTTCTCTCTCATTTCATCTGACCCCTCCAGCACATCCATGTTTTTTTTTTTCGTCTCTGGCTTGCTTGTTTTCATGCTTTCTTTCCTTCTTTATTTCTCTCCTTCTTTCTTTCTTTTTTATTGTATCTTCTCATCTTGCTCTTTCGTTCTTTCTTTCTTTCTGTTCTTGCCTTCATTTTTTTCTTTTTCATCTCTCTCTCTCTCTCTCTCTCTCTCTCTCTCTCTCTCTCTGGGTTTTGCTATCAACTCATTTTGTGTGGTCTCCACTATAAAAAACACCCTGTTCTCTTGAATGTGAAAAGAGCCTGTCTTTAATTTTTGGGAAACTCATAAAAGTTTGTCGCTCCTTTCATATCGGCCACAGAATTGAAAACAAATGCTCCCTTTTTTCCTCTTTCCTTTGAACTGCCCAATTATGGAGTTGTGAAAATAAAAATCACTCTGTCGATCTCTCTCTCTCTCTCTCTCTCTCTCTCTCTCTCTCTCTCTCTCTCTCTCTCTCTCTCTCTCTCTCTCTCTCTCTCTCTCAAAGAATGGCTTTGCCTTTCTTTCATACCTCACTCACCCCCCCTTCTCTCTCAGTCTTGTTTTGAAGAAATGGGGGGGGGATCACTGATGTCAAAGTCAAAACCAAGAGCATTAAGAAAACTGGCGAAATGCAATCCAGCTGCAATCCGACATGACGCTGGAAAATGGGGCTGAGGAGCAGAGAGGCTCGCCGTATTCCCAAAGCGCCGCACTGCTCCCGGCCTTGCCTTTGATCTCTTCAAAGCCTCCTGCCTCCGACTAGATGGAGAGTCTTGGCTGCTGTTCGTGCGTGAGAGAGAGAGAGAGAGGGTAGAGGGAGAGAGGGGAGGGGGGGAATTAGAATGGGGGGAAGGGAGGAGAGTTGTGTATGTTGGAAGGAGGATGAGGATGGGGGGAAGATGAGGAGAGAAAAAAAGAGGGCAAGAGAAAATGAGGAGGGGTGTCTTTTCCGTTCCAGGCTGAAATCAGTCAGAGCTCAGGAGTAATTATGTGTAATTCGGTGTGGCCTCAGATTAGTGCGTTTGTTACCTGAGCGCCTGCATCTCTCACCCTGCTGACGGGGACACCGGGCAGCGGAGCGAGGGAAGTAGGGAACAAGGGAGGGAGGGAGCGAGGGAGAGGTGTTGAAAAGCAGTCCATCCCGCTGCCGTCCAACAGAGCAGAAAATGGGGGCACAATGGGGTGATTACACTTGCAGATGTCCCTATAGTTACCACCAGTGATGTTTTGGAGGCGGGGGCGGCCTGATTGTCATGGAGCTAACGAGGCTCTGCAATTGAAAATTAGCCAGTTGGCTAACTCTGACACGCCATTGAGTTAATTAATGTGCATCATCCCTGATATATGAATAAATAAAATAAATAATGAAATACTAATTAATGTGCAAAGTGGCAGGGGATCTGCCCATCTTGTGCCATGTTTTTGATAACATAAATAAAATACACTGAACTGTTGCTGGGTGCGTGTTGGTCCCTCCCCAGTCCATCCAGTCCATCCAGCTCCATCTCCCCATCAAATTTGCAATGGTACAACAAAAAATACTTTATAGAACACTAGTATACGTAGCTATAAAGAGCACTACTTTAGGGACCATGATATAGAATGCTGTTGTAGGGAGCACTAAATAGTGCACTAGTATAGAGAGCAATGTTGAACACTATTGTAGGGGGCACTATAAAGAACGCTAATATAGGGAGCAATATAAAGCACTATTGTGGGGCACTATATAGAGCGTAGTTATTGGGAGCACTATATAGAACACTAGGGAGCAATATAGAACACTATATAGAACATTATTGTCAGGGCACTACATAATTAGAGGCAACGCTATATAAAACACTATGGGGAGCAATATAGAACACTTTATAGAGCACACTGTATAGAATGATATTATATGGAGAACTATATAGTCTGCTATTATAGTGAGTACTATATAGAACTTGCAGGGAATGCTGTATTGGACGCTATTATATGGAGTACTGTATAGGGCACTACTACAGGGAGCACTATGTAGAGCACTATTACAGGGAACAAAATATGTGATTCAAGTAAAAGAGGTCATGCAACAATATTACATGGGTTTATTTGTCACTCTGGGATATTGATGACATTCCATATCTGAGACAGTGCATTATGGATATGGATATTCCATGTCTACTAGGTTATTTTGTTTGTACACTACCTGTTGCGCTGTATTTTTGGATTGTAAGAGTGCACTGGACATTCTCCACTATGTTTTCAAAAAGCACCTAAAAATGGCGAACCTCCAAAATGCTTCTCTCTGTAGTGAATTGGCCGTAGTTTCGGACATCACCATGCTCAGTCGAAATGCACATGCGGTCCCATCTTTCCTGCTCTTGTTCTTCTGCTGTGGTTCCAAGCCCCGCCACCTCCTCTGACTGTTGCTATAAAAACTTTTGATAATTGGTGGTGCCTCTTCATGTAAGCCAATTGTTGATGAGGTTCATCAAGCAAATGGATGGCTTTGGCCCTTTGATGTGATCTTTGATCTCCTGAATGTCTGATTAACTTCTGTTTCAGCATTATTGAGCCCTGGCGTGGCGAGTTTTCTCTCATTCGCTAATTGATTTGGACCTGCATAAATCGTGCCTGGGCAATAAGGTCTAGAGTGTTTGGTCACAGGTTCATTCAGCAGTGAAGAGCCCTTCAGACATGCCTAGTGTTTCTCTGATAGGAGGCTGCATGCTGAGCTCCAGATGGGCTCTAGAAGGGCTCAGGACTGGCTAGACTTTCAGGTGATGGAGCTCAATTTATAGACTGGGAATTTTGTTCTGCCATTTAATTGTTACTTTCTACTGTTTGTTATACTGTTGTTTATTCTCTTCCTCACTCTCTCGCCCTCTGTCTCTCTCGCTAGCTCTCGCTCTCTCTTTGTTGCGCTCTCTCTCTCTGCTGATGTCACAGCTCAGGAGTTGAAGAGTGCGTCTCTTTGTTTACCCTCCTCAGTCATTTGATGCAAGATGATGAAACGCATAAAAGTATTCCGCAAGAATGTGTGTGCATTCGTGTGTGCGTGTGCGTGCATGTGCGCGTGTGTGCGTGTGTGTGTGTGTGTGTGTGTGTGTGTGTGTGTGTGTGTGTGTGTTCATCTGATCAGGCTGCTTTTGTGCTGCCCGGCTCTTTGATCCGGCGCTGCGGTGCTGTTAAAGGCATCTCTGTTTCTCAGGGGATGTGCAGATGTAATAAGGAAATTAGATTTGCTGCCTTGATAAGAGCAGTGTGGAAGATGTTGATGGTGGCGTTGTCTGCTGGCTCTAGTCAACAGGCCGTGTCAACACTGGAAATGGGAAACTTCCCTGGGCCCTGTTTGTGAGCCATATTGGTGAGGGGCAGACTTCCTGACAGCAGATGGACATAAGAGAGAGCGATCTAGCAACATGGCAGTACTTAAAGATTGATTGATTGATTGATTGATTGATTGATCGATCAAACACTGTATGTATTTCAATTGTTTGTTTTCTGGTGTTTTTGAACAAATTGGAATGAACAAAACCTGTTGGGGTCAAATAGTTGCTTACCCAAATGATGAGATGAAAATTGCATAGTAAGCTGACATTCAATGAGGTACTTATTACTATGCAGTTTATGCAGTTATGATACGCTGCCTGTTGTTCACAGGTTGTGTGTGTTTTTTTGTTTTTGTTTTTTTATTTATTATTTTTTTTTATATAATACATACATGCAGATATTCCTGAAGTACTGGACTTAGTGTATTCTGACTCGGATGATAAGTCACATTGCTGACCCCTAGTTGGGTGGAAGTTTTTGATATTTAGGTTGTGTGGCTTTATGTTGCAGGTGTGTATGAGTCACTTGTTCGCTCACACACACTCACTCAGCCAGGTGGAGCTTTTCATGTTCACTCAAAGCCTGGACATCAGAGAGCCCAGTGCCACTTTGAGCTACCTGCCTTCTCACACACACATGCGCGCACACACACACATCAAATATATCACATTGATCCAAGCTGCCCTCTCAGAAATTAAGTCAACCAAAACCTTGCCAGGGTTTTTCTTAGGGTTTTTCTTAGGCTTTTCTAGTCCTGCTAAAACAGTCCCAACACCACCCACACATTTCAGGATTTATCCTGCCTCGCTAATGTTGGGGTTGGCCTGTGTGAATTTCACACTGTAATGATATTTAACACACACACTGTCTTGCTTACTGCAGCTTCTGCAGAAACTAAGAAATGTTATGTCCAGGTTATTGAGCTGGTTTTACTTCTATTGTTTAAAAAATTAATTGTAAGTGATTCAGATGCATAAGCATAAGCCCGTGTTAATTTACTTACTGCTGTCTTGCTGCAGCATACTCAATACTTGTGGACAGAAAACCTGTTTGTATCATCCATGCGCACCTTTTCTACTGATTATGTTAACGGTCAAGTAATCAACCCATTAATTTTACCATTAATCGAGTAATCACTTTTAAAAAAAAAAGACAATAGAAATGCACTAAAATAGCAAACAAAAACAAACCCAGCATAACCGTTCAAAGATTCCAAAATATTTCATTCTGAAAAAATTAATTTTGCCTTTGAAATGAAGTACACAATATATTAAAACACTACATGGCAAAAAAAAAAGTGCACATTGTCGATGTCCTATCAAAATCTATAACTGGATCTTTTTTATGTTTTACCATTTGAGCACAGCAGCTGATAAACCCTTTATATAGTATGAACATTTAATAATGAATGGAGCAACAAAAATAAGAATTGTAAATGTACATAATAATCTTGGAAATTGCCAATTAGTCATGCAGAATTCATCAAGAAGGTGGTTGTGTGGGGTTTTTGTTTTTAAAATTAAAATCATGATGGCAAGATGATTATTGCTCACCAACATATATTCCCTCCTCAGTCCTCTCCCTTTATCTGCTTTTAAAATCATACGCTGGCCCATGAAGATGGGCCTTGCATGCATCCGCGTCCTTGAAACTGCCGTGCCTGGCCTCCTTTCGCGCAGGGCCACGTTTCGTTTGCTTTGGCCTCTAACAAGTCGCAGAGCCGCTCCTTCAAAAGTATCGGCTGGGGGAGGTGCTCCTCTAGTGTGTCGACTCAAGAGCTTGCTGAAGTGCTCCGTAGTCATACATGGGTGGGGAAAGCCATTTGTTCAAATAGAGCGTGTGTGTGTTCAGAGTAGAGGTTTTCACCGGATAATACCAGTCTCAAAAGCAGTTGTGTTGGGGCTAACTAGCTAATCCTCCACAATGGCAGTCTGTTAGTAGCACAGTATTGTCCTTCCTAATAAAACCGCCCACAATAGTGGCAGGGAGAGCGAAAGAATGAGAGCGGCAGGTTCTTAGGACCAATAGGACAATGTCCTTCTTCCTTTTTTCCTCCTTTTCCCGTGCTGGACTGAACAATGATAGAATAGCCGTTTAATGAACACTTTGTCATTAAGCAACTCTGACATTTCTTTTTTCCCCCACTTTGTACACATTACACACCATGTAGGACAAAAAGAGCTTTATGGTAGCAGGTTTGTGCGGGGGTTGAACGTGGGTGGATACTGGGGGGTTTAGGCCTTTGCTCAGGTGGCTTAGAGTCACAAGTTCAAATTTCTCTTTAATGTGAAACGTCCCAAGAAACTTGAAGGGCTTTATGGTGTCTTTTGGTGGCGAGCTATTTGAATGGCTTTTCTTTTTTAGTTCGAAGACACTTGCAAGACTTCATAATATCTTTTGATGGAGAACAAAAAGAGCCATTTTGGCAGAGTTTGAATGTAGTATGTGTCTCCTTTGCCCCCATTGCTTGACCCCCATAACACGTCTCTCTTCAGAAGAGCAATGGCACCAGTGTATGCAAAAAAAAACTAGGTCATTATCCTGCATCTGAGGTAGCTCACATTCGCATCTCCCCCCAGTCTCTCATCTTTTTAAATGTGCTATTTATACACACACACACATGCACACACGCTCACAGACACACACAGCCCACATTGTCACCAGCACGGCTCAAACATTAACCCGAGACCAGCCCTGCAGCTGTGAGAGAGGGAGAATGAGCATGAGATGAGGGTTATAGAGGGAGAGGGAGAGGCTGCCACTCAGGTAGAGGCACAAAGCCCTCTGCAGGCTCCATTCTAGCCTCGCCGCCAGTTTCCTCAAATCCAGACTGACAGGCATTCACGTGCAGACTGCAGAGTACCTGTGTGAACGCAGCCGCAACACTATCTACACACAGCAGGCAAATCCCCCCCACCACCCCCCCTCGCAGCTTTCAACGCCTGCTACAGAGTCTTTAGCGCACTCTCTCTCACACACACACACTCTCATTTATGCTTTTTCTCTCTCTCTCTCCTCTCTCTCATTTATACTTTCTCTCTCCTTTGTGCTCTCCTCTCTTATTTGTGCTTTCTCTCTCATTTATGCCTTGTGTCTGTTTTATGCTCTCTCATATTTCTGCGCTCTCTCTCTCTCTAACTCTCTCCCTCTCTCTCTTTCTCTCTCTCCCTCTCCCTCTCTCCTTCTCCCTCCCTTTTTTTCTCTCACTCATTTGTGCTTTCTCTCTGGTTCTCTCTCTCTTACTCCCTCCTCCCTTACTCTCTTTCATTTGTTCTCTTCTTCACTCTTTCTCTCTTTCCTTCTGTCTTTCTTTCTGTCTTTCTTGTTTGCTTGCTCTCTCACTCTTTTTAGATGCAAGGTAGGAGGTAATAAACCTCAAACTTTACTGTGACTCATTAAGACATTTAGAGCTGAGGGTTGCCTTCTTGCCTTCTTGTCTATCTGTCTGTCGTCTGTCTGTCTGTCTGTCGTCTGTCCTCCTCCACTCTCCTTTTTGTTTTCCTTGTTGTTTTATTTTAATTTTGGGAAAAACGTGTACCTGTTGGAATAGTGTTTATGCTCTCTGTTCTGGTTCACTCTCGAATGTACTTACATATATCATCACGACACTCAATTCATAACCCTGTAAGACAAGGAAAACTTTATTAACTGTTAATGTAACACTTTAACACAGGTAATTTTGACCTATTTCTTTTAAGCCATAAATGACGGAATTTTATATAAAAGGATGGGCTGTGGAAGTTGTTATAAACTAATTTAAATAATAAAAATTAGATAAATAAAATAAAAACGAAACAAATTGGGTTTAATATACGCAGTGCATATACAGAAACTGGAGCACTAGCTTGCTTATTAGCATAGTTAGCACTCCTCCTCAGCTAACTGACTGGATACGGAGTGGTGCTGCTGAGCGGGGCTGCTATAAATAGCATGGAGAGAAAGCTGGCACTATCTGAGAAAAGGGAGTAAACAGTCGTTCATTCATTCGTGCTTTGCAGAGGTCATCAAGGCTGTAGCCGTTTACATGGAAATCAGTGCAGATGATGGCTCTCTTTTCTCAGATCAGCTTGTGTGGCTTACTGAGAGGAGTTGGTTCAACCACGCTGAGTTTTTAATATTAATTAATTGTGCAGGCAGTGTGTGTATGTGTGTGTGCGCATGCGTACGTGTGTGTTTGGTCAGTAGGGGCAGCCTGGCCTGCTGATTGGGCCACTCTAGTGGAATGTTTGACCTTTCGGCGGTGCTTTGATGTGACCAAGTCCTGCTGTGCTAATGAGCCTTGCACCAGCTGAGAGTCGGCCGGGCTGCAGGAGGGCTAAAAACCCAGCCAAACCTTAACACAACCCCTACACAACCTTCACGCAGCCAATCACACGCTCTCACTTCCCCTGTGCAACCTTCACACAGCCAATCACACACTTGCGCAACCTCCACAGCCCGGTAAACTCCAACCAACCAATAACAGACCCTCATCCAACCTCTGTTCCTCAATAAACATCAGTAACTCCACCCAAACAATCATAGACCCTCACCCAAACTTCTGTAGCCCAATTAACACCCACAGTTTTTCAGATGGATAATCTGTTATATTGAGGCAGCATCTATTTTTCCAGTTTTGAACCATCTCCTTAATCAAATGCCTAGAACACAGCAACCCAGTGTTCTTCAGCAAACTCAAACACTGGGTTGGTGTTCTCTACCTGTGTGTGACACTTGAGAATCTAGAATGTTGTTCCTGATGTATATCTTTCTAGAACACTTTCTCCAAATTCACTCTTTTAGAATGTTCTTCTTATTCACAATGTTCTAAAAAGGTTGTCCCAATACACCCTGCTGAAATGATATCTCACAATTCACGTTTCTAGATTGTTCTTCCCTATTCTCATTGTTCTAGAATACTGTCTCTCAATTCACACGGTTCAAAAATGATTTCTCCCAGTTCGCATGTTGTAGATGGCTCTTCCCCATTCACACCATTTAGAATACTTACCTCCAATTCTCACTCTTCTAGAATGCTTTCTCCCAGTTCTCACTATTCTAGAATGCTCTCACCCATTCACACCATTTTAGAATACTTCCTCCCAATTCACACTCAGCTAGAATGATTTCTCCCAGTCCACGTGTTCTAGATTGCTCTCCCCTATTCACACCATTTGTAGAGTAGTTCCTTCCAATTCACACTCCAATTCCCACTCAGCTAGAATGGTTTTTTCCAGTTCACACTATTCTAGAATGCTCTCCTAATTCAGTTATAGAAAGTTTTCTCCACTTTGCACTCGTATAGAACCTGTTCTCCCAGTTCACACGGTTCTAAAATGCTCTCCCAAATTAGAATGGTTTCTCCCAGTTCACATGTGGTTTATCAGTTCCTATTCTGAAACTGTATAAAGCCACCGGCCCACTTGAGAATATTTGTGTTGGCACACTAGTGTAAACACGTATCCCTTGTATCATCACAACATATTGCATTGTGCCTTTGGGAGCATTGTGTCTCATTTCATTTAGAAAATCCCTTAGAGCTCGGTTTATTTATCTGTTTATATTAACACTTTGTCACCAAGCTACTGTACCGTGACTGTAGACGCCAGCCTTTTACGTCACACATTGTGAGCCTGTAGCCACTGGAAGAAACAGTCAGATTAACCCACAGTTGCCCCAAGTTACATCATCTTAATCTCAATTCAACAAACATAGCAGACTCGCTAACCTTTAAGTGCCCTCCTAACACCTCCACATACCTTACCCAGAATGATCTGGTCCCAATTCTTTCTGGCCTTCCTCAAACATGGTGATGTGATGATGCCCACTGTGATTAAACTTTAAGCTTTTAGACCAGCCTTTACATTTAGAAGTGGCTAGCATTGTAGCTAACTTTTTATTGACAAGAAAATCTCTGTAGAAGTGTGTCCATGTGTTTGGCCGGCTGCCAGGGGGATGTATCAGCATGTGTTTGCTTTAGGGTTAGCGCCTGTCGGAGTGCATGGGCTGGTCATGTGACGTCTGTTGAGGTGATGGGGAGAGATTGTGACTATCTGGTCAATTTGTAATCTTTCTATAATAACAGAGACAGGAAAATGACAGAAAAGGCAATGAAAAAGATGAAGATGGGGAAAAAAGCTTGGGGTGGCACCCTGGGCCTCCTGGTCATCTGAGGACAGTCAGTTTATGTTTGTCTGTCAAGTGCAGACGGACAAAAAGACAAACTACTTCTGAGAGAAGAGAGACTGAGAGGCCCTTCATTTATGTGAGTGTATTTCTCACCCTCCAGGCCAAGCTTTCTGGCATTCATATTTCTCTCTGTCTCTCTCTCTCTTTCTCTCTCTCTCTCTCTCTCTCTCTCTCTCTCTCTCTCTCTCTCTCTCGTCTCATTACCCTGGGCACGTGGCATGTGCAGCTAGTCTTCCTTTCTTCTCCGTTAATTGGGTTTGGTTACATTAAGCCCCTCGGCCAAAAGGCCATCCTGCCAATAACACATTCCATTTTCAACACTCCAGTGAAGACCACGGGGCCTTGCTCTTATTCCAGTATGGTAATTGGTTATTTATTTAAGCTTCTCCCTTCTCGATTCTGTCCCAGACGAATGGAGCAGCTCTCTGCGGCTTTATTTGGTGGGGTGGGCACTCTTTTGAAGGTACCAGGACAGTAGAATTGGGTGTGTGAATGTGGATGTTTTCACCTTTTGTTGTGTAAAGGTCATGCATTCCTGCTGATATGAGTAGGAACACCTGGCCTGGCTCTGGTCTGCAGGCAAGGCTGGGTGTGTTTTTGCTTTCGGCCTTTGACATCCTTTTGTTTGAGCTGCTAAATAGTCTGAAATCTGTAGCTTGAACGCTGAATTATCTCCACATTGAGCAACTGAAGGGCAATCACTGTCTTTTGTGCTTCGTTATTGCATATCTCTATGGTGGTATTTTCCCTTATCTTGCACATATAAGAGGCGAAATCTCTATTGTAAATGATGGAACTTTGGTTGAATATCAGCTTTGATCAGTTGACCTGTCCTTGCTTCGCCCCAAAAATGCGTTGGTCTTAGGAACTGTCGACAAGTTTTGCAGAATGTCAAAAAAGTCATTCAACTTGGAGAGAAATTTTACACTCAACAAGGGCTGAGTATTGTTAAGTCTTTCCATAGCAGTACGGATACTTTGATTTCATTACCAATTTCTGAGCACTACTTTTTTCAATACCTTCTTTTAAATTACTGAAAGTGGGTGTGGCTTAAACCAGAAATGAGCTGCTGGAATTAGGTATATTCATTGGGTGCAAGAGATTGGAGGCTAATTAAGAATAGGGGAGGGATAAAATATCAATATGACAGTATGTCGTATTGCTTTCTCTTGCGATACGTTATCAATACACTGCCGCCAAATATCGATTTATTTATTGAAACATGCATGCACTGTAAATGCTCTACATCCAACCCCCCCGCCCCATTTGATTTACCAGATTCACAAATGAATAGGGTAAATCTGCATGAAGAAGAAGCTCACAGGGGAGAAATGGCAGACAACGCAGGGAAACAAATCAGACCGGCATCGTCCTCTTTCAAGTCAAAGGTCTGGGTCCACTTCAGCTTTCACAACATTGAATGGACAAATGAAAGAGACAAAGACTGTGAAGAACTGACTCATTAAAATGAAGTACACGGGCAACCCAATGAACATGCATAGCCACCTTCATCATCATCCTGATCTGGTTGTTGAGAAAACCACTAATGTTGGCTCAACTCAGTCATCCTACAATTAATACAGGTTTTAAAGCAAAACCTCCTGTTACGCCCCGAGGGCTACCGGTATTACTGTTAAGTCTGTCGCTGGGTTTTTTTTGCAAGGACCTTCACCCACACAGTTAGAAAAGATCTTAGTGAGGCACAGTTGTGTTCTACCTTCAGACATTTTGACCCCAGAACTGCTCTGCTTTCTGGCAATTTATAGCTGTTTTACATTGGAATGATGACACAGGCAGTCAATGTGTGTGTGTTAAAGAGGCATGAAGCGAAGCTATGCACTTTGTTGTACATTTGTTTCATATTGGTTGTCAAATTCTGTGAAACTGACACTAATGAATACATAATTACTGTAATTTGCCTATTTAGGAGTATTTTATTTTCTTTACTTACACAGATATCATGATGTATCGTAGAGGATTGCCTTGCAATATGTTGAGTATCACAGAATCGCAGTATTGTGATATCATCGCAGGCAACATATTGTGATAATATCGTATGGTGAGATGCCCTGTGATTCCCACCCCTAATTAGGACAGACTCACTTTAATTGCATGCTTCCAGAATGTTAGACAGCCAGTCAGAAGTAAAGATTTTGGAACAAACATGCCTGTTGGCTTATGTATACGAGGACTAACGTAGATATTGAATATTTGGTTCTTAGGTGTTGAGTGATGGTGAATTTTTCAGTGCTCTGTAGTATTGAAGTAATGTTAACCCCAGAACTGCTCTTTTTATTTACCATAAAATCCACATTAGACCACTACAATGTTTGAGTTTCTATATGATGTTGCATTTACAGTTGCCACATTATGTAGCTGGACTATGTTGTTTGTAGCTAATCTAAACTAGGCAGCTTGAAAATGATATTGGCTTAAGTTTGCTGTCATGCTGATGTTAGGTCGATTTCACAACAAGATCACCTTAAATTTAACGGTGCGGTCTTTCGTATGCTATAATTTCTGATTGGGTTGAATGAGATTTTTTTCCAACATGCTGTAAAGCTTGTCCAACAGGAGCTATAAAGAAGTCCTATTTGGCCGCAGCATAGATCAGTCCATTATTCTCATCGTCCCATGTCCTGTTTCCTTCTATTTTTTTCTACTTTGTCTCTAGACTGTTCAACGCATCTGTCTCTCTGTCTATCTGTGTTCAGGAAGGGGCAGGCAGGGTTCAGGAGCCCTGGGATCAGTGTGAGGACAGTTTACGAGGGCAGTAACACACATTTAGCAGCATGGGAATCTGTTGTCAACACTTAGGTTCCCATCTCCCCGACTGTTTGTGAAACACAGCACACCGTTTCACACACTCGCACACTCGCACTCGACTGTAGCCGGGGGCGCGAGGAGTCCTCATTGCATATAAATTACAGAAGTGGGAAGCGATTATTATGAAAGTCCCGCTTCCTCTTTTCTCCCTCCACGCCGCAGAAGTCTGATAATTTAGAGGAGCACAAAAGGCCTGGTAGCGCGAGGGAACGCATCAGGAGA
The DNA here is from genome assembly GCF_904425465.1 of Colossoma macropomum. Lineage (NCBI taxonomy): Eukaryota > Metazoa > Chordata > Actinopteri > Characiformes > Serrasalmidae > Colossoma > Colossoma macropomum. Next base: position 36,314,123 of record NW_023494791.1, read on the forward strand.
AGCGCACGGAGAGCGTCTCTGTGGCGACTGTCAAAGCAGCTGGAACAAGATAATTGAGTCTGGAAATGAGAGGAAGCAAATGCTGGCCGGCCTGTTTTACGTCTCCATACTGTACTTGTGTAAATATATTTACATACGTCTTCATTTCAGTTAGACTCTCGCCTGCTCGCTCTCTCAGGTCTCCCTCTCTCCCTCTCTCTTTGCCTTGTTCTTTTTTTCTTTCTCACTTGTATTCTCTCTTAGTCTCCTACTTCTTGCCTCTCATTCTTTTTCCTTTTCTCCTTCACAATCTCATCTCCCCCTCTCTCTCTCTTCTCTCTTTTTCACACTTGCATCTTTTTCTCTCTCCGTATCCTTCTCTCTTTCAGACCTTCTCACTCTTGTTCCATTTGCTTCTCATTCCTTCTTTCTTTCCTTCTCTTTTCTTTTTCTCTCCCTTTCTTTTAGCAACTTATTCTTTTTCTCTTCTCTTGTACATCTCTCTCTCTCTCTCTCTCTCTCTCTCTCTCTCTCTCTCTCTCTCTCTCTCTCTCTCTCTCTCTCACTGTCTATCTCTCTCTCTCTCGTTTCTGTAGGCCTTTGGCCAGCTCGAGTTCCGCACAATGAAATTTCTCTTAAACCCACATCTGAGGCTTCTTATGAAGCGGCCCCAGCCAAGGCTGGTTATAAAATACCAAATGGAATCGCTTCTTTCCAATCCGCGCCTCCTCCACCCCCCCCCCTACCCTCCACCCCCCCCAAATATGAATAGAAAGGCCTTAAGCCTATTATTTCTCCTCACAAAAAAAAAGACAAGGAGAGAGCGGGACCTCCAATATGGCCGTCCTCCGCCCTGCCACCCAGTCTGTAAAAACGTCTGGCCTGCAAGGAATCTTGGGATGAGTTGCCATGACTCCGGCCGGACCGCTTCCTGCAGTCAGATGGGCTTGTGCAACCGCTTCCTGGGCCGGATCGTAAAAGTGTTTTTAGTCTAATGTGAGCGGGATGGAGCCAGGACTTTCCTCCTGAAACCACCTGGAAAGTTCAGAGCTGCACTCTGCTGGATTACCCCAGCGGCTCCTGGCTTTCCGTATGAAAAAGTCAGAATGGAAGCGCCAAACTTTGCTTTATTAAAGACTGTGGCTTTGAGAATCAGACTGTCCAGAAAGACTGTATTTTGGAGGTTTTTTATTTCACTGATACTTCAGCCTAGGGCTCCTGTTTCATGGAAAGAAGGGAATATTTCAAGGCTTTGCGTCCATCAAGGCTCTGGTTGTATGTGTATATATAGCACTGGGCAACATATATAGATTATCAGTGTGCTGGCATTGATGTTACACAACAATATTGATTTTTGGTTTTAGCCGATTCAGTCAGAGTATTTTAATGTTCAGTATAGGCCGATTATTTTACACACCAAACGAAATTTTTTGGACAGCACATGCACAACAATTTGATTTGCGCTCTGTGCAATTTTTGTAATCATTCACAGGCACCATGAACTCACTCAAATAGTCGGTTGTCTCTGATATTGGCACGGCAACAACCAAACTGGCAGATTGGCTGTGTCCCTGCATTTGAACTTTTTGATGATCTTTTTAAAAGGGTTAGTTTGTCCTCTGCTTAATCGTGTGTGATTCTTCATCTACCAGAGCAGCTCAAACTGAGTTACAGATGTCTCTGTATTTCTTCCACTTTTAGCCTACTCAGTATCAGCTGTGTAGTTTGAAGAGCATCTTCTTTGCACTTGAACACAATCTGCCCTTTTGTTTATTTTTTCAAAGAGCAAAAAACATATTGTTTTGATGTTGACATGTTTGTGTCATTAAATCCCATCACGTTTTGTTTGCGAAGGCCTTAATGCCTGTTCATGTCTGCAGAGTAAGTACAGTCCAAAAAGCAAAGAATCTGAACTGAATCAGGCTGTTAAATCTGACTGGATCAGCTTCAATCACAATCCGTTGGATCAAATTGGGATGCTTTTGAAAGAATAGTTCAAAATACACAAGAAAAAAAATTCTGTCTGGTTAATATTTACAATATTTGGTGTTATTTTTTAAGAGAATCAAACAAATTGCAATCAAAACAAGCTATGTTAGCTTTGTAGCACGTACTAGTTTAGAGCACCAGTACTCTGGAAGCATGAGTACATTGGCTTTATTATTAAGGCTGGACGGTTTAGGCAAAGTTGCGTTTTATTTAAAACAATATTGAAATTTCAATTAAAATTATGGTCATTTGCTATAAAATGAGGCCTTTTTTTGGCCTGAAGACCAGTATATCCATTTTTTGCTTTAAAGCTTAAAGCTTGAACACAGTGTGTTGTGGCACACTGCAAGTTAGTTGTGCTTATATTGTATACAGCACAGGGGGGTTTGACTGCTTCTGATTGGTCTAACTCACCTACAGGCCTCCTTCAGATTTCCGCATTTAAAATTTAAGACATCTTCATTGATAATGTAGACTACAGCACAAATTGCAGCTCTGGCAATTTGAAAATTGTACTTTTAAATTGTGATAGCGGTATAAAAATATTAATCTTTCAGACCTGTTTATCAATGCAGCTGATTATCATTTGAAATTATGGCACTATAAGATATTTGGAAATTGTCATGATGCTGAATTTGATGTCTATGTGTGTTGCATTATTGTGGGGGTTCCCTACAGGAATTTTAGCTTCAGGTGCCACATGGTGCTGCTAGTTTATTAAGAAGTCGAAATGTGCTTTGACAGCTGTGCCTGGGACACAAAGGAGCTCCAGATCCAATGTGGTGGTAAAGCAAAGCGTAAAGCTCTTCACTCTTCTTGGGTGCTGGAAGTCAACAGTCCTGTAGTGGCGAATTGAGCTTTTTAATAAGTGCATAGCTGTGTGTGTGTGTGTGTGTGTGTGTGTGTGTGTGTGTGTGTGTGAGACTGTGACTGCCTAAGAGACAGTTATTGGCTCATTTTAATATGCAGTTTTGACGATGCCCCCCTCCCCATCCCCATTCTCTTCTCTTCCACTACTCCTCTTCTTTCTCTTCTTCTTCACCCCATTCCGAGACAGAGACTGGGGGCTTAAAGGAAAATCCGCCTTCTTCTTATCTTCCTCCCACAGGAGAAACCAATAGGAGCTGAAAGGCGTAAAATGAAGGAAAAGGCACGGATGCTATCCTCTAGTTAGGCCCTGCCTCAGTGGCTACAGGCCCCAGGTCACACATTATTAGGAGAAGCTGGGCAGCGATTAGGCTTCCTTAGCTAGGATAAGGCCCATTAAAGCTACTCCTCCACCTAGATTAGCTCTGACCTCTGACCTTCATCAGAGACTGACTAAACCACACACACAGTCTTTGCCGCTCATATAGGTGTTGGAGAACAGGCTGAAGTGCTTTATGTTCCAACTTTTATGTATTATTTTGACCTGTTACTCTCTTAGCTTTCATTTGTGTTACGGGTTCCTTAAAGTGAAAGTTTGAGATATGCCCAAGCTTCTGCTTAATCCAGATGTGTCTGATCAAGAGCGTTTGCTTCTAGAGCTGTTAGGCTAATATAACCAACAGTGTGTTGCGTCGGTTACAACAACAGAACGAGCTTGCTTTTTTCTATACTTTTTATCCATTTTTATAGATGACCGTGTGTCATACAGTGTCAAAAAGTACATAAGCAAGTCTGTTTGAGGTTACTTAATAACTGGGTGAGTGCTTATGCTGTTTGCATCAGGGGGGTATCTCTGGGGGGCCTGGAATAGCCTAGGCCTTCTCACTTGGAAGCCAGGCCCCCTTGGTTTCTGATCATTAAAAAAAAAGCAGTACAGAAAATAAACACAAAAACAGTTTTCTGATGCCAGTGAAAAATGACAAAATCCAAGGTCTTTATGGGCGAAAATGGCCAGTTGTTTCATTTTCATGACTTTTTTTCCCTATCTAAGTAAGACTGACAGCTTTTGACCAGACAGTCAAGTTTGAGGTCCGTTTTATGGTTCACACTCTTGACCGGACGTTAAAATGGCAGGATGCGCGGAGAGATTTTTAGGGCGGGTGCATTCTGCGGCTGTGTCTCAAACCACATTTAATGGCTAAATAATTTAGATTGGTACTCCATCAATGGCGCCATTGTTATCTTGAACATAGTATTTAGTGCAGTAGCATTTGCATTGAGACACGGTCTGTGTGTAGGCACAAAGACGAAGTTAGGCTGCGTTGTTGTGGGGTTTGGGGTAAACCAGTTATTTCTCAATGAACATACAGAATGTACTGTGTCTTCATCTAAAGCATCAGTTGTACTACAGAATAGTGTGAGTAAACAGTGGGTTGTTTCTCATGGATTTATTAGTGTTACACAACAGCAGAACAAATAGTACACTGGGAAATTTGTGTGTACATCTTTTAACAAGTTTAACCTCTGTTATTCATGTATTATTTGTATATTTTGTGTATGAAGGGAAAAAATGAAAAAATAACGACAGTTATTAAGCAGTTTGAAAACACACAAATAAGAATGAATTTCGTCAGCCCCCCAACCCCCCTCACCCATTCCAGGCCTACCCCTAAATTGAAATTCTAGTTACACCACAGGTTTGCATGATGTTAAATTGTAAAGTATAAGCTTCCATTGGTTGTTATCCACATTAGCCAATGCAAAACTAAAGAGGCCAGTCATGTCTGGGAAAGGGGACAAATTTGGCGTAACCCCTCACTTTAAGTATACGTGAAAGTCAAAGTTTAATCCATGAATTCCCATAAGGCCTGGATCACTGGGCCAAGCCTCTGCTTTAGACGCATGTATACCAAAGTATTCCAGAAATTCCTAAAAGAAAACCTCCCCAAAGCTAAATGACTAACTGTGAATGAAACTGAGTGGGGTCAGAAATGATGTCATTTGCAAACTGCTGCTAATTGACCTCCTGCTAACCTTCATTCATCATTAGCAATGTCAGTGTTTCAAACTTTCCTTTATGAAGCCTCCTTTTCTTCCGTCCTTCTTCTCCTCTCCCCTCCCTCCTCTGCTGTGCTGGAACAATATTGCAGCGCTCCGTGGGGCAGTGCCGTGCCAGCCGTGAGAAACTCCCACACACACCCTCTCCCCCGCCCTACGGCTTTAAACCAGACCATCTCATGAAGCAGTAATGGTACCTTCCACCTCCTTCTCTGCTTCTCGGCCCAATTAGCGGGTCGGGAATGTCAAGCCCTGCTCACAAATTAGAACAAACTACTCATTTCAGCCCAGCCCTACCTCCAGGACCACACGGCCATTCTGGGCTTGTCCAGCCCTGTGCAAAAAAAGGGCTGTATAATTCACTGGCTCGGAACAGTGCAGCTGCACTTCTATTAAAATGAAAAAGTGACAAATCATGATTTAATCCGATTTTATTGTGCATCATGGTGGAAGGCAGGCGAACATATTGCCTTTTTGTGGCTATTATTAGTTATTAATATATCATCACTGTTGGAGGAAAATCTTGTACGTCCAAAAAAACCTTACAGGAAAGGAAAAAGCGTTCTTAACTTCTTCTAAGTTAATGTAACTATTTTGTAGTGATTTTCTGCTTGTCAGTCTGTCATGAAACTGAGACAACTTAAACAGCAGCTGACACTTTTTAAAAATAATGTAAAAACTACAAATATGAACATACAAAGGCTTTGTTTCAACAGCAACATGATATAACCTTCAGGAAAATACGCAGGAACTGTGCACATGAAGTGAAGTGCAGCAGACTAGTTGTGACACACAAGGGTTCAATCTGAGGTTTATTTTATAATCTTCTTCTGTGCTTTCTCCAAATTTATGATGAAATTGAGGCACCTTTTTGGGGTTGTTAAAAGATAATGGTAAATTATGGTAATATATACACCCAGTAATGATGCAGGGAGTTCCTGTGCGTATGTGTGGGTGTATACGAGCGTGTGCTGTTTAGTGTGGAGGCTGTTGCTTTGTGAGTCAGCTCTGTGTGTGTGTGTGTGTGTGTGTGTGTGTGTGTTGAGGCCGCTGCTGACGTGATTAACCCTGCTTAGTTCCACCGCAGACGGCCGGGACTCTGTAATGAACTCCCTTATTCACCGGCTAATGATTCCCTTTGATCTCCAGCCCCAAGACCTCTGCTCTGCCTCTGCCCTGTGGCGCTCCCTCCCTCCATCTCTCCCTCCATCGCCCCCCCTTTCCTCCCTCCCTCAGTCCCTCTGCCCCAAAAGTACTGCAGTAGAATATTTTGGCGTGCGTGGTGCGTCTTTTATTTGTGTAATATGCAGAATGTGAACTAATCACCTTTTTGGTCTTTTGTACAGGCTTTCTCAGATCTGTTTGAGGAACAAAAGGGAAAATAACATTCTTAACTTTAATGTAGCAAAGGTTTTTAGTCATTTTGCACCATTTATATTGGTCCATTCATCCTGAAATGGTCACACAATGTAAAGAGCAGCCTGTTTTTTAAAGTGGTGTAAAAAGTTATAAGGTTTTAAGATGACAGCAGCAACATTCAGCGCATGGGGAGGTCTGTTGTGTCACAGCATGTGAGGTAACCAAGCTAGCAAAAAACACTTAATGTTGGCAGCGGCTTTAGAATGTTTAGGAAAAGAACTAATAAGCAAAATGAACTATTGTAAATCAGGAGAACACTCTAGAACAGTGTGAATGGGAGAATGTTCTTTACTATATGTGTGTGAATGGAGGGGGGAACCTTGAAGTTGAGAATGGAGGAGGACTTTCTAGGACAGCATGAATGGGAGCAGAGCTTTCTAGAACAGTGTGAATGAGGACAGAGCTTTCTAGAACAGTGTGATTTGAGGACAGCTTTCTAGAACAGTAAATGGAAAGAACGTTCTAGAACAGGGTAAGTAGAAAGAAAGTACTAGAACGGTATGAATGGGGCAGAACATTCTTCAACAGTGTGAGAGAACAGAACGTTCTTCAACAATGTGAGTGGGGTAGAACATTCTAGAATAATGTGAATGAGGGCAGAGCGTTCTGGAACAGTGTGAATGAGGGCAGAACATTCTAAAAGAGTATGAATGGGGCAGAACATTCTAGAATAATGTGAATGGGAGCAGGACATTCTATAACAATATGAATTTAGGCGGAACCTTCTAGAACAGGGTGGGTGGAAAGGACATTCTAGAACTGGCTGTGAGTAGAAAACATTCCAGAACAGCGTGAATGGGGCAGAACATTGTACAACAGTGTAAGAAGACAGAACATTCTTCAACAATGTGAGTGGGATAGAACATTCTAGAATAATGTGAATGAGGGCAGAGCATTCTAGAACAATGTGAATGGGAGCAGAACATTCTATAACAACATTAATTTAGGGGGAACTTACTAGAACAGCGTGGGTGGAAAGAACAATCTAGAAGTGGGTGAGTAGAAAACATTCTAGAACAGAGTGAATGGGGCAAAACGTTCTAGAACAGTGTGAGTGAACGAAACATTCTACAACAGTGTGAATGAGGGCAGCAGAACTTTCTAGAACAGTGAGTGGAATGAACATTCTACAACAGTGTAAGTGAAATGAGTGAATGGAGAAAATGTTCTAGAACAGTGTGAATGAGGACAGAACATTCTAGAATAGTGTGACTCGTTCTTGAGACTCTCACCAATCACACATGGTCTGTCTATCAAAGCAAGATTTTTGCTTGGCTGAGTATCTAAACCAGAGACTAGAGAACGTTTTGACCAGCATCATAAAAACAAGATAAGTGCTGTTCCATTTGTTGGGTTGTAAACTTGAAACTTGATCAGGAACCCTGTCTTAGTTGAACCTGCATCACTTGACAGGCCCCAGGTACAGCACCACCCTCCAGACGTTTGAGTTTGTCAGTGTTTTTGGGGTCTGTGTTCTTTGGCCTTTAGTCTTTTAACCTGGAACCCATCAAACATGAACCTTCCAAACTTGGCTGATTAGTCTTGCAGTAATAACAACAGTGTTGCATTCTAACGTGTCCTCCTCTGTCTGTTTGTGTCCTGCAGTCAAATAAGGTTCCCGTGGTGCAGCCGTCTCACGCAGTTCACCCCCTCACACCGCTGATCACCTACAGTGACGAGCACTTCGCCCCAGGACCACACTCCGGACACCACCCGCAGGACATCAACTCAAAACACGGTATGCACACTAGGGATGGGCTTTGTAACCATTATCACTAATCAAATATCTGAACTTTGAACGGAACAGTTCAAATATCCTAAAAAAAAATATTTTATATTAAGAGTAAACATGAAAACACTGAAGGTTTAACATCTGTTTATTGCATGCCGCTAACATAAGAATCTATATTAGGGATATGCACAGGTACTTGAGTAATTGGTTTACTGTTTGAGGTGCCTGTATTTGAATACTGAAATTGGGTGATGATACGTCCTCTTCTTCCAGGCCGTCCTCTTCTGGGGACCTAAAAACATGCCCAGCTGGGATTTCTAAATAGCCTAAAATGCCTGAGATTTTGCTTTGCTTTTATGTTGACATTTTGCTGTCTATAGTCTGCCTTGTGCGACCATCCTGCCCCCGGTGTCGTCTTTTTAAAAACCAAGATATGGTCACCCTGACTGAAATCACTGGGTGTTCATTCTGCTTGACCACAGGAAGATTGACAGAATAAGTGGACCAACAGTTCAATCAAATGCCCCTTTTGTGCTTTTACAGCACTTAAAATGTTACTGTTTTGCTCATATTTATAAGTGCGTATGCTAGCTATACTTTGCTTCTCAAGAGCAGGACAGCCTGAATGTCAGCATGTTGCCAAGGACATGTTCTCAAGGACATCATAACAGTGGAAACATGTTTCTCTGACACTGACATCTCAACTAACATGTTGGCACATCGTCTACTGAGGGGAAAAGACCTTGTGGAAGATAGCGAGTCCTCATTAGCGTCCATTATTCTACCAGTTAGCTGCTGAACTGAAGAGGCTCAGCCAATCCCGTTTCTTATTTTTACCCCTACCCCTTGTTTTTGAGGGTCACTTTGCCCCTTAGAACCAAATTCCACGGGGTAGTGGTTGAAATCTTCCTTTATGAAATGGGACCCTCAAATAAAGAACATTACTTCATTAACAGGCTACTAGCGGTGCTCTGTAGGCGATCCTGCCAGTCTGCACTGATAGCAGAGGAGGGTAAAGTTCAGCAACCTCACTGCTGGACTTTAGTTACATTTAGGGAATCATATGCCTTCAAAAGAGGGTGGATACAACAGCTGTTTATTATTGCCCACACCTAATTCTTTAAAGATATGAAGCTGAAGTTGCTATTCGCCAGCTTCTCGTTCGAATTTTCCAGTTCCACCTTAAATGGAGCAGCAGTTACATTCTGGTGCTTCAGGTGTCAGTACTGCAGGACTATTTAAGGTGGAATGGGCAATTTAGCTGGCTAGCTACCGAGACTATAGCATACTATTAGCGATTATTTTATGATTGTTATGAAGAAAAGGACCATAATACATAAAAAAAAAATTAAACTAAGATAATAAAGTAGTTGTCGTAATTTTGAATAGAGAAAATACTCACATTTGTGGGTTTCTATGGTTGCTTGTGCAGGCATCAGTGTGTTCCTCTGTTTGCTGCTAATTTTTGTGCCACTGATCTCTCTTAAGTCTCTCAGCACTAGCGCTGTTACTAAAAGTGTAAGCTTCCAGCTCCAGCGCTGTCCTTATTTTTGACCGAAGTACTTTTTTTGGCCGTTTTTCATCTTTGTTCCTTCATGTTTCCTTTTGTTTACCTTTTGTGCATACTCACATATCAGAATTAGCCAGAGCGCACATCCCTCATCCATTTTTGATTGTTCAGCTGCTCTTGTCCCCGCATTCCCTGCAATTCTAATCAAAAATATATTTTAAAATAATAATAGTGATAATGATTCCCAGAGTACACATGCCTTATTTAAATACCTGATACAGTAAACAAATTCTTTATAAAGATTAATTCTGATATGTTTATTTAACTTACCACACCTGTTTATTCTCAACACTGCTGTGCAGCTTGTAGTATCCCAGTTTTCTATCTTGCTGATCAGCTGGGTTTTATTTGAACTAACTGGGTTTAATTATAATTAGGGTGTCGTGGCTCAGGACTGATCTCAGAGCAGCACGCTGCAGTGGGATGTGTACAGTCCCAGCTTTGTTTTCTCTTCCAGCTCAGCAGGGGGGGCAGACGGAGTTCAGGGGGGATGGGGTGGCTCACAGCGGCTGGGGGGGCTGAGGGGTGGGGGGTTTGTGTGGGGGTGTGCATTTGGCAGACAGTCCTGCACATGAGCACAACTCCATATGTGCTCCTTCCGGCTGACGCTCGTCTCCGCGGCAACTTAAAAGAGAACGAGAGGGAAGAAGGAGGGAGAGAGATGGGGAGGATGTGGTGATATGGTGGAGGTCTGCTGAGCTATTAATATCCTCACCAGAGTTACAGAATCCCTCTGCTCTGCTGCTCTTTTACAGTCAGCTGTGAGATGTTTTAGTGGCATCAGTTGTGGCGGCATTCTTGTCCCCACTTTTTAAAATTTTGATACTGAGGTGTTTTTCAAAACCTCAGCATGCTGCTGTGAAGATTAGACTCATACCAGCGCCATGCCATAATCATGTCTGGGCCACTTCTGTGTTAACAGCGGTGGTCCTTTTGGGGGCCCGTGGTAGTCCTGTGCAGCACAAAGTTAGTAACTGTAAACCTAAAAAGTCCATTTATATGGTAGGTGTTTCTGATAAAGTGTAGATACGAAATAGTGACTGACTCTCATTGAGACACCTGGAGCTTAGTGTGAATCCTGATGAAAGTACAGTCTTAAATTATGTTTACACTGTATGATTTGTGTCAGAATAATGCCGTCACACACACAATTCACAAATTGCAAAAGATTTTTTTCATTTGTGAGTTAAAATCAGTGGTTTTGTGTGACATAAACGGCTCAACTCTTCCTCTTCTCTGTTTTTAATGCATTTTTTTGGGGTCAAAAAATAATGCGAAGAGCTTTTGATTTTTTTATTGTGTGGCTTTATTTTTCAACCAAAAAATAAAGATGCAGGCAGAATGTTGTAATTTTTTGTGTCGCAGATTTATCGCCAGAAAATCCTATCGTATGATCTAACCTGCATCATAACTGAAGTTGCACAGTCAGCCAGAAAATTGAGCAAGACTTCATTTGCAGCATATCTTACAATGTGACGTGGAATAAATGTTTAAGACCTCTGTTATCACTCAGTCTACAGCAGGCGCCTGTCTCCCTGCCTGTCTCCCTGCCTGTCTCCCTGCCTGTCTCCCTGCCTGTCTCCCTGCCCGATTCTTTCTTCATCTGTTTCTCTGTCTCTCCCTCTGCATCTTTTCGTGGAATTAGGATGTGTTTGGAGTTGAAGTGTGGTGTTAATCTGGAAGTTTGTGCATGTGTTGTTGTGAGACAGCAGTCTCACAGGGATGCCACATAGGACGGATTTATTTATCCAGTTCAGACCCTGTATTTTTGTTACTCTTTTCGTCCATGGACTGAACACACTCTTGACCTTGGTGTGTGGGTGTGTGTGTGCGCGCCCAGTGATGGTCATTGGCAGCATGAACCGCTTCAGTACAGAGCGTTAGAGCAGCTCTTAATTAGCCCATCATCTGCTTACACAGTGCACCGGACTGAACAAACCAGTCTACTCATCTGTCTGTCTTTCAGGTTCAGATACTGCAGTACTTTGTCATGACTGTTATAGAATACATGTAACATTTTATCAAAACTATTAGAAGGACAGACAGAGAAACGCACAATTGAAAATGTTACTAGTTGTCAGTAGAAAACAGTTAAGGAAAGTTTTTCCTTTTTAAATAACAAGGAGATGACTTGTCGTCTTGTCTTACAGGTTGAGACAAGATGCCACAAATCTTGCTACCCATATAATCAGCAGTTTTGTTCATGCACTAAACACTAAGAACTATAGATAACTTATTGGAAGAGAATGTTCCGTATGAGTCTGTCTCTGTCTCACATGTTCTGTCTCTGACGTTATTTTTCTGGGGTTTTTTTTTGTTTGTTTGTTTTTTGTTTTTTTGGTTTGTCTATCAAAGTCCAGGCAGTTTTCTCTCTCTCAAGATTAGTTGATGTGCTTCTATGGGACTCAGCAAGATTTTAAGAAGTTTAGATAGGAAAAGGACATAGATCTTGTAATTCAGAAGGTCCAGTGGCCTTTTCCGTGGATGGAGAGGGTGGTAATGTTTAATAAGATAAAACTTGTCAGCTTTGGGAACATTTTAGTTTACCACAGGGTGTGACAATGGTGATTTAAATAAATAAATAACAAAAAAACAAAAGCAGACCATTCATTTTTTCCCTATAGAGGAAAATAGCTTAGACCCAGAGTGTCGGCGCCCTTATCTGGCACTACAAGATGACACATGATCTTGGAACTAGGGGCCAGTATGACTATTTGTTTTTGTGATAAATTGTATCAATGCTTTTCTGATCATATTGTTGATATTGTCAGTACCTAAACACTGTACAATTGCATGTTTCTCACAGAGAGATCATGATCAGTTATGTTTAACTGGATTTAATGTAGTACAGTATGTGAAATGTTAAATATAAATAAATATAAATATAATAAGTTTGATATTTTAGAGGTGACTTTTCAGTTTCAGCTTATCAAACGTCTGAAAAATGAAATATTGTATATCAAGAAAGGGATTGTTGATTTATTTTTGCCATATCACCTACATCTATTTGGAAGTTTGTAATATTAATGTAATAATTTTAAGTTGTGAGTTAATTCAACTATTAGTCTTACTTCAAGATTTTAAGAGCTAACACTCTCAACCTTTTGTTTGTTTGTTTGTTTGTTTGTTTGTTTGTTTGTTTGTTTAGGTATGCCCAGGCATCACACTGGTCCAGATATTCCAAACTTCTACTCTCTCTCTCCTGGAGGAGCAGGACAGATCACCCCACCGCTGGGCTGGTAAGTGTACACACACACACACGCACGCACACTCACTCACTCACACTTAAACCTTATCAAATGCCATCAAGATGGTTGGTCTGTCTCTCTCCTTCTGAGTCGACCCAGAGCGAACTCATCCCACTAGCATGCAGACAGCAGGCTCAGCCCCAGGCCCTGGCTTCAGCCTGTATGTGTATGTGTGTGCTGCTCGAGCACATGTCAGGCATTCTCCTGAGTCATTCCTGGCAGTGCCTCTCCCTGGCTGCTGCTGCAGCCTCCGTGAGTGGAGACACATGTGAGCGCGAGAAACAGAGGGGGGGAAAAAAAAACTCCCTCCCGCTGCCTCTGCAAGCGCTGAAACCTCTGCGTGTAAACACACTGAAACAGAATCAGACCGCAGGCAGCAGCCTTGGCCAAGCGTGCCCAGCGCAGATCAAATGAGAAAGTAACTAGAGCTGAAGTGTGTGTGGACATAGACCAAACGGTCAACAACACATCAAATGAGCTTTATTTGTGCTGTAAGTTTCGCTGATGTGCCGCAATCATAACCATAAATGCTGTCTCAGTGTACAGAACACAGACATGACACATTTGTTACACAGTGCAGTAATGACACAGAACATGATCAGAATGAGGATTTACAGTGTTTAAAATTTACCACGATATGATTTACTGGAATGGCATGCATTTCTTCACCCTTCAAATAACAGCACTCTGACCGATGTCTCCCTCCGTGTCACTGTTGGAGATTTCATGAAGTACAAGAAGATGGTTTGGCCAGATATGAAATTTACTCTATTTTTACGCTTTTCCGATGCAAAGTTTCATTTTTGGTGTCTGAAGTTTGCTTCTTTGTTGTTGCACTGTATGATATGCTGTTATCTGTAAAAACGAGTAAAGTAAGAACAGAATTCAGGCAGTCTTTGATAGGCTTATGTATACTTTTAGATATACTTTTGTCGATTTCTACAAATAACACTGTGTGATGGTGTCCGAAACCACATAAGCAAGTCTATTTGAGATGACTCAACAACTTGTTAGCTAGCTTATTAGCCTTATAGCTCCAGCAAAACTAAAGCAAACTTTAGTCACCCAACATGTCTTTGCTGACTAAATTTGGCGAGAGGTGAAATTGGAGTTTGACAGATCCATCATTGTTAAAGCTGAAGAATGCAGGTAGAGTGTAGTCATATAAGATCTTGAGACTGGACATTAGGTGACATTTTGAATAGGCTTAGAACAAAATGTCATATTGAGGTTATATTGCTACATATTGCAATTGCAATATTGATTTAAAACTCATTGGAGTGACATGATTTAAGGATTGCCCTGATTTTGTTTCTGTTTTATTTTATTTCTGTTTGTTTATTTGGAACAAAATTTGTTGGCTCACATGAATGATGAATATGTCATCAAAACACCCACATCACTAGGCAGGGCATTCACACTGAAAAGAATCTATGCATGAGCTCATGCATGTTTGTTGCCCTGTACAATATCAGAATCACAAAGGACAGTCTTGCCACAGCAGTGAACTGAAATCTTTTGCACTTCTAGTAAATACTCATTCGCTCACTTGTGTTTCTACTCTGTTTTCAGGTTTTCTCATCACATGGTTCCGGGACCTCCTGGACCTCATGCCACAGGTATCCCTCACCCTGCCATAGTCAACCCCCAGATCAAGCACGAGCCTCCCCATGAGACTGACCTAATGCATATGTAAGTGGCCCCTCTTCATCTTCACCTTAGTCCATCCGCTGCATCGGTTTCTGTTCCAAAATATATATAAATATAAAAAACTATGAATATAAAAATACATTTTTATTTACCTAGGCATTTTCCTAGTTTTATCATTTGAGCCATCAGTAGTAGTGCAGGCTGAACTGCTAGGGTGTCCAGTAAGTGAATTCAAAATATGCATTACAATCATGTAAACTGCCAACTAAATACTGATAATTAATAGAGAAGCTACATTTTAGATAGAATGAATGTTTTAATTGACTAATTGTGACAGCCCTAGTGTGCTCCCTCCTACAGAGAACTGCTATCGACTGCAGCAGAGCACAACCTGGCAGCGCAAAACATTTGTAGAATTTCAGCCTCTATTAGCCTCGATGGCCCCTGGATAAGCCATGGTGAACAGATAAGACTATCTGCTCCATTTGGCCCTAGGTAGCTGATACTGGTCTCAGATTTGACCACAAAGGCTGTTTGGCCCCACAAAGGGAAGGGAAGGCTCTCTCCTCTGCATTAAAGCCAGAGAGAGAGAGAGAGCGAGGGAGAGAGGCAGAGAGGCTTTGGTTGCCATTACTGGTGAAGTAATCTCTCTCTGCATGAAAGCACCCAACTGGACGTGATTAAAAGCGTTCCACTAGCAAGTCAGGCTGCTCTCCCATTGGACGACGAAAGCAGGCGCACGCCATTCTCACACTCGCTGCCGTCGCCGTGGCGGCAGCCCCAGTGACTCCTCTACGCTTCCCCTCTTCATACACACGCAACACCCCCTAACGCCTTAAACTCAAGTCCCACTGATCCCGACTACTCTCAAAACTGAATACCTTACATATTAATTTTATAGTAGTTACTGGGTAATTCAGGGTAGATAATGGATCATTCATAATAGCACTACCACTCTCACACATGTAAATATGTAAATGCTAAAACTGTTTAGGGTTTGTATTATAGTAGTTACTTCAGTAATTAATAATGCAATCATTAATAATTGAATAAAAGGCTTAGGTTTTAAAGGGTTAATAATGTGGTTTTGCTTTGTCTTTTTTTTTTTTCCTTCCTCCTCATTTTAACCATCTGCTTTTGCGTTTGTTTCTGCAGGAAGCCTCAGCATGAGCAGAGAAAGGAGCAGGAGCCCAAAAAGCCTCATATTAAGAAGCCGCTCAACGCCTTCATGCTGTATATGAAAGAGATGAGAGCCAATGTGGTGGCAGAGTGCACGCTGAAGGAGAGTGCCGCCATCAACCAAATCCTGGGCCGGAGGGTAGGTATCAGACCCCCTCTATTCTGCCATAGGACCCCCTGTTCAGTTTAATCTTATGAACCATAGACTTATTATTCAGCAACTGTTGTGAATTGCAATGACATATTCTATAATAACCTTAATATGTAAGCTAAGTAGGGGTTAAACATGTCAACTAGATGTCTAAATGTGTGTATCCTTTCTTTTTTGTGAAAGTTAAAAAGAGACCTAAAAGGCAAGAGCCTTATCATAGATGAATGTTTAAATAAGTATAAATGTAGACACATTGTGAACAAATGATAAGCCTTTTGTTTAACTTACAATTCATTACAAACCCCAATGCTAAGTACAAAATACTGTTGTGCTTTAGAGATGAATCAATCACTCTTGTCACTACATACTTTACATATGTAGTGGATAGTAGTTATTGAATACTTTGTTGTTGCTGGATAATAAGCCTTAAGATAACTAGCTATATAATAAGAGTTTAAAGGGTTAAAGTGACATCCGAACAAGTGTGGATTGATGTCCCCCTGAGTTTTGTTTAAACCAGTGTTCACCATCTCTCCTCTTGGAGATCTTCCTTCCTGAAGAGTTCACTTCCAGTCCTGATTGAACAGACCTTACTCAGGTCATCAGTTCACATAGTTAGTTTGACCAGGTGTGCTATATTTGGGCTGGAACTGAAATGCAGGATGGTAGATCTCCAGGGGGTATTTCGCAAAGCAAAGTTTCTCAGTTTAGCAAGACAACTGAAGCCTAAAGTCAAGCCCGTCCAAGAGGAAAGGAGCTGAGGGACATTCCTATTGCACAATCCTCAACTTTGGTCTTAAGTTATCTGGCTAACTTAAGTCCTGCTTTGTGAAATACTTTCCAGGAGCAGGGTTGGTGATCACTGGTCTGGAGAATTAGATCTTCAAGCCACAATGGAAGGATCATAGAAACTGGGCAGAACAGAGTCTAAGGGGGGAAACTTATCCAACCACAGAGTGCCAAAGACACTAAAGCAGTGAGATTTTACCTTACGAGCAATTTGGTCCTTTAAGAAGAAAAGGCAGGCTGAGTGGTGCCGACACTTGCCAAGAAGTGTTCCTCTTTTCGGAAAAAGAGGAACCACTGAGCATGTTTAATGCCTTAACCGAAAGCCTGAGCGGTTTGAGGCAGCCAGCCACAGCAAAGCAGCATTCTGCGGCTGTGTGGGGTAATTGCCCGCTGACATAGTTTGAAGTAAAGCGCCGCTAAATTGGAACCAGTGTTTTGATATGAAATCAAAGTTCCCCCTCTTTTTTTTTCCCCTCTGTGTGCAAGTTAATCTCTTCATCGTGTTTCCCCTTCTCCCTCTTTTCCTCTGTCTCTCAGCCCCACCCCCTCCCCCTGCCCCCCCATTCAAATAATTTGCTACAAATCCTTTTTAACTTCCAAAACACTAGCATGCGTCTCTTTGCTGGGAACTTGAAAGTACAGGAGAGTAATTGACTGACTGCATTTTCTTTTTTTTTTCTAATCTCCCTTCGCGCTGAACAGTGGCATGCTTTATCTCGGGAAGAGCAAGCTAAGTATTATGAATTAGCCCGCAAGGAACGGCAGCTCCACATGCAGTTATACCCAGGCTGGTCTGCCAGAGACAATTATGTAAGTATCTCTACAGACACACTGGCAGATGAGGTGTGTGTGTGTGTGTGTGTGTGTGTGTGTGTGTATGTGTGTATATGTTTGTGTGTGTTTTTCAACACTCTGACCCCTTGGCTTTACTCTGTCAGTGTAATAGCAGATGGAGATGTCTGTTCACAGACAATTAGAGCCAGGATTTCTCCCTCAGTCCTACTGGAAGAGAGAAAGAAGAGTGTGTGTGTTTGTTTGCATGTCGATATATGTATGTGCACACATGAGTATACCGTGGACTGCACGTCAAAAGTCTGGGGACACCTACAATCTTCAAAATAAAGGTTCCTAAATTGTTCTTGGATTGAACATAGAATTCTTTAAAAAGCTGTTACTGGTACAGAACTTTATCATGTGAAGGTGCTTTAACTTTAAAAAGCTTATTCACATCTGATTTACAAAAAATCATCCTTTGAAAGGGAACCAGAAGTGGTTCTTTTGTGGCATTGCTCCAAAGAACCCTTCTTGGTGCCTTCAACTGCCTAAAAACGCAAAAAGGTGGCTATGCTTCTGCTGTTTAATCTGCTGTTCATTGTTAATCATGTGACTTCTCAGCGCTCCTGTCACATTCGTTTCGATGTGTAAAGAAGGTGAATTCTGAGATTTCGATTTAGTCACAATCTGCATTTTTGATCAAAAAACACATGAAGCTAAGACTCATTAGTCATGTTTTATCATTACTCTCATTAAACATAGCAAGTGCTTTCTAATTTGAATTGCACTCTGAATGAGCTTGGAAAAAAATTGCGTCCATTAAGAAAAGAAGCCTTGCTCTCCTTTTAGACAATGATAGAAATATGATAGCACAAAGAAAAGCTCCAGGTCTACACACTAAACATGATAAAATGATGTGGCTGTTGCCAACAGAGATGCCCTTATCATTATTATTATTATTATTATTATTATTATTATTATTATTATGCACCAATAATATTATGTATTTATTTATTTTAATCCCGAAGCTGGACTCCTGTGACTTAGATGTCAAGTGCCTCATGAACCTGCCTTGTAACTCACTCACTCACATTTAGTAGGCTGAAGATTCCCCACAAGGGGGCACTATTGGAATTAATATATGCATGAAAAAGTTTTGTGCTTTGCATCAGTGACATTGTGTATCCTTGTTAATAAAGAAGAGCATAGTCTTTATAGGTTTGGAGTAACTAAACATTTTAAAGACTAGGCAGGTTTACATTCTACAGACTGAAGCAAAAAAGTGCTCCTATTAATATTGATTGTATTGCATGAAGAATAAACATTAAATGAACAAGCAACCCACAGTGAAGGCCTCACTACACTGAAAATCTAGCTTTGTCTTTACATCAGAATTGAGAGCAGGAATAAAAAGCATACTCCTTGTAAATGTATCAGCTCATGACATGTGCATTGGTATAATTTATTGTACTTTTAAAAGGTTGGATGCTCTAATAAACTGAAAATGGAAACATTAATGTAAAGCAAATCGTCAGGCACTGCATATTGTCTGCTGTCACAAAAAATGTATCGAATCAAGAAACTGTCTTATTTTATCGAACCAAATTATGAATTTTGTAAATCCTTACACCCTTAGTTTTTCCTCTACCTGCTCTTCATACCAAGGAAGACAATTTGAATATACTTTGTAACACAGCATGTTCATCAAATGGTTAGCACAATGCTATTTCATGTTAGCTAAAGCTGTTCAGGCATTTGTCTTAGTTGATTTAAAAGGTAACAGTGAATATTATACATTACGCAAATTATAGCGAAGTGTCCCTAAATGTTTGACGGACAGTGTGTATGTCTGTATGCGTGTCTCTTTTGAATGTGAGTCTGCCAGCTTGTGTCAAGAGTGTGGCTCCAGCACTCACAGTCACTCCACCACTGAGGCGTTTTGCGCTGTTTGTCTGGCTCCCCTCGGACACGGCCGGCATGGCTCTCTCGCTGCGGCCCCTCGCAGCACTGAGGGCTCCACAGAGGCCAAACCACAAAAACACAACCAGTACGGTCACTGTATTTCACTCAAGCGGCTATTTTGGTGCCTTTTTTAAGACTCGTATGTAAACAGTATAAACAGCTTCCCAAAAGTTACACTGAAGAGAAGCAGGCCAGTGCTCGTCAGAGGGAAACGTGCAAAATGCTAAACTGAGCTACAGCTATACCCTTTACTTAAATAGGACAAACCTCACTGTGTGAGATTCTATTCCTGTAACGTTCAGATTCAGGGAATATGATGATGGAAGTGAACGCTGAAACCAGTCACTGGCTGGGAAGCCAATGGGGGCAAAAGGGGCTCAGAAACACTTCAAAGAAGGATGAACTTTCCACTCGGCTGGTTCCATTAGCAGTGGGCATACAGCTGTATTTAACAGTGTTAAGCGCTGTGAGCACATCCCTGCTCTGTCACACACACACACATACACACACACACACTCTCTTCACTGCTCTGGGCTTCATGGCTCTGTCAGCCGCGGCTAGAATACACAGATTAGCTGCTGAATAAGTGGATTATCAGACTTTTACAGCAGGCAACCAAAGCGCGCCTCATATTGGACTGCAAAATGACGGCACAGAGCTATCTATACCTATAGTCACCCTGCTAGGGGATTTAGGAGTAAGCTACAAATCCTCAACCAATCCAGACTTCTGGTTCGAGAGCCGGTGTTCATGTAAATTAGAGTAGGCCAGATATTTCCTTCCTATGTGTAACTTTTTGATTGATCATTAGTCCCTAATCTTGAGTGGTTAAGATTAGTAATGAGTGTTTGAATTGAATTAATGTTTTTTTTTTTGTTTTTTTTTTTATCGGTGGTGCAACTACCAGCAGTGCAGGAAGGGCAGTTGACCTATTCATGCTCTGCCCACAAATGTATTCTTTCATAGCAACTGTTCTGAAGCTGGGCAAGCCTTACAGGGCAACTGGCGTTCAACCTAATGAATTTAGGTTGGAGTTTAGATTCACTAATATGAGTTGACTGTGCTGCACTCTTTAAAAAAGGCTTGTTGGCTTAGATGAATGGTTCTATGAAAAACTTGACTTGGTGTAGAACCTTTACATTATGTAGAAGTTCTTTAAACATGCAAAAATTATTCTGTAAAGAACCATCATTTGAAACATTCTCAGACAGGTCCTTAGGGATCCCTCATATTTTTGCTGTCCATCTGTGACTCCTAGTTATAGACAAAAACCCCTTACTCTAGTCAATCCTGGTTCCACATAGGCTTTCATAATTTGAAAAATTAGATTGGATAAGGTAGAATAGGAAGAAGAGTACCTTCAGTGTTGTGATTGGCCAAAATGGTGATTGGCAGGGCTTTGGCCGGCGGTGTCCAGCAGGGGATGAGCGAATATGGCAAAAGGCAGATGGTTTAGAGTGGTCTAGTGGCCGTGAGTGCTGGAGCCACACTTTAAAAGTTCTCCCGGATATTTTCTAGGGAAAGAAGAAGAAGAGGAAGAGGGAGAAGCTCCAGGAGTCTGCCTCAGGTAAGAAACGTCCTTGAGCCTTCCTCCTTTCTTTTTTCTTTCTTTCTCTTCCACTCCTTTGCATTTGGCTCCTTTTCTTTTTCTTTTTTTAAACCGGATGTACTGCACAGCTGCCTTTAAATCTTGTTCTGGTTTCTGACCATGCTGGTAATTTTCCAGTCCCCACGCCACTGCTGCATGTTCCGCACACAACTGCGATATAAACAAGTGTTTATGACTTGAGTGGATTTTCAGGGAGCACTCCACTTTTAAAACACTCAGCATTTTAAGTAGCCTGCCTGGCCTGTTTGTTGTATATGCAGACAATTACAGCTCCCAAAAAGAACCACCAGTGTGGGCTTTTGGATACTGTAGTGTACTTGTACTGCGGCAGCACATAGACTTTCAGAGCAGTCACTCCATCCATCCCTCCATCGCTTATTCCATGAGATTCACAGTCTTTGGGATTAGTCTGTCCATTCTGTGATAAAATTCAGCTCCCTCAGGCTTTTTTTTCCCACTCTCTCTTTCTGTGCCCTGTCACTTTGGCTTCTTCAGAGAGATATGACAGGCCTTCTAAGATTCAATATGATGTATTTGCACTGTTTACCGTGCTGTGTTTATGTATAAAACAACTTCTTTCTTACTGTTAGTCTGATAGAAAGGCCTGTACAATATTGTTTTAGACTTGTGTAATGTAGAAGTGTATCAGTCGTCACTCGGTGACTAGAACATCAATGTGTTGATCTTGTGTAACACCACGTTTTGGCATTTAAAGTTAAGTTTAGTATGTTAGGAGACCCATCCCCATTGTTAAAAGCTGCCATTTTCTGCAGGTACAGGCCAGAGAATGAAAACGGCGTACATCTGAGCAATGGTAAGGCCCTGCCTATCCCTGTCCAGTCTAAGTGACTCTTTTGCTGTATTCCAATGTATTCCTGTGCTTTCAAGACAATATGATGCTTAAATACAGACTAATCCTAAAGGTTCATCCTGAGCTCACCAGAGCGCTGTGTTTGTATATGCGTCACTCATGTTCTGCCACTTCTTTTGTCATGCCTGTGTATTTTTATCTCCAGTATTTTTCATTTAGATTTATTTATCTCTTATAATTCATTGTCCAGCCATTGGTCAGTTGTGTCATCTCTCTCTATTTTGCCTCGCTGTTGGAGGAGGATGTAGCATTGCACTGTCGTTGTACTGCATGGTCTGTTATGTACTCTTGTACTGTTATGCTCATCTGATACCTGGAGAGTTATTTCACAAAGCAGGACTTCTTAGTTGGCCTGATAAGGTAAGTTGCAGTTGTCACCAGCGATAACAAAAGCATGGTGTATTTCGAAAAGAACTATTTCTCACTCATAGCATATTGAAAGAATATGAGAAATTCTGAAAATTCTGACAAAAATATAGATTCTAAGCTTTCAATCTGGACCACATTTAGGTTTAAGTAGAAAAAGAGATGTTTTTAATACAATTGGAGTTAATGAAAAGAAGGAAAAGCATCCATTACTTATAATGTTAAATTTTTGCCATTTCTTGGTAAGAAACAATACATTTTAATTTATTGCGCTTTTCAAAACCTCAAGGTCCTAGTGTTGGCTATACTAATAGAACAAAAACAAAAGATAAAGACATGAAATACATGTAATTTTCATGCAGTGCAATACAATTCTTGACTAAACAAACTAAAAAAAAAATAGACATTTGAGTGGTTTAGCAAAACAGAAGTAATACCAGTCTATATTTAAGGGTTAGCCTGAACTTATGATTGTCCAAAAGGAAGTGAAGTGAGGAGTTTTAATATAGGAAAGTCCTCGTTTAGTCTTGCTAAACCAAGATGTCCCTGCTTTGTGAAATTCTACCTGATGCTATGGATATATACAAGGTGAGCTTGGAAGTAACATGTATGAAATCAGTGCATATGTGGTCACAAGAACATTCTACATTTCACTCATATGAGTAGTCACAAGGTATTATAGACTTCTTTTTCAGGTTTTTTTTTTGTTTTCTGTGTAATCTTTGGCACAGATCTACAGCACACATTGCTGAGGCCTGGCCACATAGCCAAGCTGTGTTAAGAGAGTATGTTGTGATTGGGCTGGTTTTAAAAGAGCAAGGCCAGATGTAAGCCCTCTCCTACCATTCACCCATATGGCCCCCATGTGTAATCGGACCGACACCATGAATGAACAGTGGCCTTGCCAGCAGTTTCTGCTTGCGCTTGGCTTTTCGCACCATAGCGGTGAAACTAGCCACCATGTGGCTTCAAAGAAAATCCTCCATAAAAGACAGAACACTATAAACAAGGAAGAGCTCCTCTTCATTAAGTAATAGTCCATAGAAGCAAACCCAGCAGCTGCCAGTATGAAGCGAGAGGGCTTCTGTCTTCCTAATTTCCTTCTTTTTTCCCCCGGTTAAAGAGTCACTGCATCCTGTTATTCCGCTTCCTCTTTCTGCAGCGAAAAGCCACGCAGATGTGACAAATCTGCTCGGCGGACGAGACGAAAGCAACCAGACAAAGGTTTTATGGTCGATCGATTCGCGACCCCGTGGCTCTCTCTGAACCCAAATTGGAGCGCTTTTCTCCTCCTCTTTTCTTCTTCTGCAGGCTGCACGGGCTCGGGGGCCGCTGGCGAGAAAAGCAGTCTATCTCTGATCCAATAATTAGCAGTGCAGAGCAGACGGGGGATGGACACCCTTGCTGATTCATTGTGACAGCCTTAAACTAATATGCATAATACCAAGAATACTGCTGCTACCCTGAAAGCCCTCAATTTATGCAGATCCCAAGAGCTGGATTGAGGTTAGCTTAGCGTAGACTCCAGAAAACATCTTTTAAATGAACTTATTTGTCTATTTCTGTTATCCGCCTTCGAGCTCTCAGAGGAACGGAACATGGCTGTTTATAATAGCATGCATCAATTTACATTTAATGTAAACTTCCTTATTTTTTCGGTCGAGTTTTGTTTTTGCATGGATAACAAATTCATGGCTTTCGTTTGTTAAAGAAACATTGGCCCTATTGTTTTTGGAGCTAAAGTTTGAGGTATCACGGATAAAATGTTTTTGCATGAGCCTTTGAAGTCGAAAATGGGCCCTTTTTTTCCCTTCAAAAAATTTGGCATCACGACATGGAAACGACAACCTGAGACTCTGTTTCCTCTCTCTCCGTTTCTCCTTTTATTTTCAGACTCACTCTTGTTCTGCTAGGTCTGTATGTGCATAACGTCACATTAGATTGATCGGTAATATTCGAATTCCGTTTCATCTAACTTCCCATCTCTTTATCTTCCTCGGCCTGTTTTTACCCGTGTGGGTTTTTGGAGCTCCTTTGAGGCTTTTGAGGGTCTAAGCCCTCTGATTTGCAGCCTTTGAGATTATCATCAGCGTGTGGATGCACACATGCCTTCCAGGCTGCTACCTTTTGCCACTGTTGATTTGCTGCAGGCTAGAAGAAAGCTGTGTAACAATACAGTGGGCTGTTATACTGGGGCTGTATTTTAAAGCACAGTCCTCTGCCTGATTCCTCGAGGCCATGCTGCTTTTGGAACCACCTGGATTATGACTATTATTGGAATATTATTAGCAATGCTGGAATAATAGCAGTATAGGGCGCAGTGATGGGTCAAAAAGTTTGTCATCTGTAAAAAAAAGTAAAAAAAAAAAGTTTACTTAAAAACAAAAGCTCACAGTAATGATGATAATGATAATATCTAAGATTTATAATATAAAAAACCACCTGGTGTTTAATTGGCAACAGGTCAGTAACATGATTGGCCATAAAAAGAGCATCACAAAGAGGCTGAGTCTTACAGAAATAAAGATGATAAGGTGAAAACTGTGCAGGATATTAGTGCAACAATTCAAGAATAACATTTCTTAACATAAAATAGCAAAGAACTTTGAGATTTCATCACTTACAGTACATAATGTCGTAGAAGATTCAGAGAATGAGGATAAATCTGTGTGTGCAAGGGATAGAGACAGAAACCAGTAGACTTGATTCTGTGGTGTATATCACTGCATGGGCTTAATAAACTATAACAAAAACCACTGTCTGTGAACACAGTTCATTGCTGAATCCACAAATGCAAGTTAAAACTGTACAATTCAAAGAAGAAAGCATATATAAACAGGATGCAGAAACACCGCCGCCTTCTCTGGGCCTGAGTTCATTTAAATGGACTGAGGCGAAGTGGAAAGTGTCCTGCGGTCTGACGAATCAAAATTTCTAATTCTTTTTGGAAATCATGGACGCTGCATGGTCCTTCGGGCTAAAGACCATCTGGCTTGTTATTAGCACATAGTTGAAAAGCCAGCATCTATGATGGTATAGGGGTGCATTAGTGCACATGGAATGGGTGACTTACACATCTGTGATGGCACCATTAATGCTGAAAGATATATTCAGTTTTTGTAGCAACATATGCTGCCATGCACAGGACATCGTTTTCAGGTAAGACAATCTCATTTCAGCAAGACAACACCAATCCACATTATGCATGTATTACAGCAGCATGGCTCCGTAGTAAAAGGGTCTGGGTGCTAAACTGGCCTGCTTGCAGTCCAGACTGGTCACCTATTTAAAATATTTGGCACATTATAAGAAAATAAATACGACAAAGGAGACCCCAAACTATGGAGAAGCTAAAATCCTATATCAAACAAGAATGAGAAACATTTCTCTTCCAAAACTAACCCTGCATTCATCTACCTCAGTAACATGATTAAACTGTAAATCACTTTGAATAAGACGGTCTACCAAAGGCATGTAAATGCAGTAGTTGATTTAATAGTGAACACTACTTGATGGGCTCATCGATTATGTAGCTAATTGTTAGTCGCAGCCCTAGTGAGGTGATTTTTTTTTGTTTTGGAACTGTGCTCTTCCTCACAGTTCCAAAATTTGTTGTAGCTGCTGGCAGGCTGTTGGGTAAGGTTTGCCCTGAAGCTGGGTGTGGCTGCTGAGGGATTTAGTGTGTGCTTTGGAGGCTGTCTGGGGGCACTGTGGGAAAGTGGTGGAGGTAGGGGCGCTCTGGAGGACACTACTCAGTCTGAGGAATGAAAGGGCGAGCTGTTCCAGTCGGAGCTTCAGCCTCACACTCGCTGCCCCGACCACGGCCTCTGATGTGTGAGGGCAGGAGTCAGCTGTCAGCCTTTGAAGAGAGAGAGACAGACAGAGAGAAAGAGATAGAGAGAGCGCGAGCCCAAAAACTAAAACCCCTCATGAGAGAGAGGGGTAGAGTGTGTTCTTTTAGCTCTGTCTGTCCACAGAGTGAAGCAGCAAGCTTCTCTCTCTCTGCTGCAGTCAGACAGGATTCAACCTCAGCCCTGCTCCAAAACCCTTCCTGTTTTCTTTGCAGTTGAAGTTACACTCTGTTCTCTTTTGACGCTTTGGTATAGTAGAATGGGAAAACTTTTTAACTAAGTGAAATGTGCCAGTTAGGGGTTGCACTGCTTTTTATTTCTACTACTTATTTTAAAAAACAACTACCTGACCTGTTGTCATTTGCCATAAATAAAGTGTTCAATACATCAATGAACAGTTTTATTAATAGCTTGCAGCTAGTGGCTAGTGGTGGATTCTTCATTTTGATGGGTGTAGCAGACGTTTTTTTACTGACATTCAGTGTAGTCTTATGCAACTTACCATTGACATTAGAATTGGTTTCATCACTTATGACACATTTCTGTACTAATGAAGTACAATTGGCTCTACTTTTTGTCAGAAGAACTGCTTTATGGACCCTCCCCTTTTGTGTTTACCACCATACTGTGCTAGTAAATTCAGGCAGTGTCTGACTAGTCAACAGCTGTCCACATTGCCAACTAGTGGACAAAGTTTCATCTCTACTGGCACAAGAGATTGCATAGACTACCTGACTAGTCTGTGCTATCCCTAGTTTCAGTAGAGCTGTCTCTGGGGCGTGACTCATTTAATGCTGATTCAGAGGGAACTCCCTGCACCAAAATCCTGACCATAGCCATTTTAAAGAAAAGCAATAATCTGGTTCTGTGTTCATAAAGCTTCATCTGATCTAGGATCTGTTCCTGTCAGTAAAGTCATGATAAATACCATAGGAGTCTGATCCTAAATCAGCACTCCTGATTCTGAGAAGCTTTGTGAATACAGGCTCTGGTCTCAGAGCAGGCTGACTGAGCTGTTTTCACATACCTGAGAACTGTACCTGCACAAAGAGAGAAGCTGTGGGATCAGTCAGAGGCAGCAGGCCAGCTAACGTTACTGCAGGCAGGAACACAAACCCTCTTATTCATCCATACCAACAGGCTGAGTGCCAAAACGCAGCCTCTGCGGCACTGGATGAGTGACTGAAAGGTGTTGGTGTGCTTGTGTGTGTGTGTGTGTGTGTGTGTGTTTCTGTGCTACGTCTCCAACTCTAAACCTGTACATTATTGCACATATATTATGCACAGTGTGGTTCCAAAGTTTTAGGACAGGCAGGAAAATTGGTTGAGCCACTACTGTATAACATTATTGGATATAAATGAACATTGTTGTACATTATGTCCAAAAGTATCCAGATACCCTCACTAATCAGTGAATTTAGCTACTTTAAGGTTGCACCTATTGCTGACACTGGCGTTACATTATGAACACACAGCTGTGTAACCTCCTTAGAAAGCACTGCCATTAGAATAGGATGCTCTGTAGCAGCCACACATGAGCATAAGGTCAACATGCCCGGTGCCAAGCAGTGTCTAGTCCCCCAGTATTGAGCTGTGGAGCAGTGAAACCGCATTCTCTGGAGTGATGGAACACCATCTAGTATCTTTAGGATGAGTCAGTGTGAAGTTTGTGATCCAGTACTGATCATCAGACATGAGTACCTGACCCCACTAATGCTCTTGTAGCTGCAAGTATGCAGTCAAATCCTCACAGCAATGTTCCATCATCTAGTGCAAAGCCTTCTTGGAAGAGTCAAGGCTGCCACTGCAGCAAAGGAGACAAACCCCTACTAATACCCTTGATTTCAGAAGAAACGATGAATGAGATGTGTACAAACTTTTGGACACATAGTCTGTTAGCGTTGATGAGTTAGTTGTAATGATTTTGATGATGTTTCTTTCCAAGCAGTTAATGTCCAGATGAGTAGTTTCAAATCATATCCCAGGTGATCTTTGCACTGTGCTGTGTGTGTAGTTGCAGTAGGTGCAGTGTAAAGAGTATGATGACTGTGAATATGAATGCCGTCCACCTCCGCTTATTGTTTAAGGTGGAGCTGCTGCTGTTACTGTTGCTGTTGAGTCACACACAGGTCTATTGTCCAGACTTCAGCCAGCTGTTGGCGCAGCATGGAGGTCGAGACGCCCCTGTGTGTTGTGATGTCTTCTCCATTTCCTCTCTCTCTCTCTCTCTCTCTCTCTCTCTCTCTACTCACTCACACACTCCAGCCATAGAGTTCCTCTCCTTGGGAGTAAATCTGGCTCCTATTGTGAATGCAGGCGGATTCCCCTCTCCCCCCGGCCCCCTCCTTCTTTTCCTCCCCCTTCCACCCCCCCACCACACCCCACCCTCTGAGTGGTGGCGGAGGCTCTTTGAAGCGGCCGCCGATAGAGGAGTGCAGTCATTGTGCTTTGCTTTGATAGTGCCGCCCCTGGCCCGCAGCACGTCGGCCCCGAGCCCCCACACTGCTGCTGCTGCAGCAGCCCCCAGCCGCCAAGCCTTAGATGTGGGCAGCCCCCGCCAAGCCCCCACCCAACCCACAGCCCATGGACCCCCATCCACCCCCCAACAACCCCCCCACGCACACATAAACACACACACAGCCCAGCCACATGCCTGAGGTTTGCGAAGCCTGTCGCCTCCCTTCAAGCTCTACCTCCATCCACATGCCGTCTCTGCCCTTTTCCCCTCCCTCTCTTTACCACTTTTTCTTTTCTATTCTGCTTCTTTTTTTGGGGGTCTGCTTTAGCTGACTCCCTTTAGCAAGAGTGCTTGAAAGTCAGCGGCCAGGAGAGAGCAATACAGAGAAGGAAAAAGGGAAAGAAAGGCGGAGAAAGATGGACGAGAGAGGGAGAGTGATTGAGGGGGAAGAGGTGAGACATGTCTGAGCCAGAGAAAGAGTGAAGTGGACAAGGAGGGAGGGATGGAAAGGTGGAGAGAGACAGGGAAAGAGAGGGGAAGAGAGAATGAGAGAGAGAGAGAGAGAACCCCCTCCTCTTCCTCTAGCATGGCTGGTTGCAGTGGGTTTATAAAGGTATAACTGCACTGGGGCTTTTCCCTTTAATGTTAGCGTCTCAGGCTCAGAGGAACTGCTGACAGAACGAAGCACTTTGTTTTAAACATCATTTTCTTCCAGGTGCTGTTTTATTGCTGGGCCCCAGTTTTTTAGCGGCTTCCCCCGAGCACTGAACTGTTCATAGCGGCCATTTGACTTTATGGACTCGCCTCTGCCTCGCAGGGCGTTGCCAAACCAAACGCAAAGCGCTGCAAGACCAGGCCACTGGCACCACGTCAGTATAGAGAGAGTGAGCGAGAGAGAGAGAGAGGGGCTTTCCACTCGGCTGGACTTAACACAACCCAGATTATGCTCACACACACTCTCTCTCGTGCTTGCAGCACTCACTGTTGGTGCTTTATTCAGACAGAGTCAGGCTGTGATGTCATACGGACTTTGATCTTGTTCTTTCCTATTTCTCTCTCTCTCTTTCTCTCTCACACTCTGTCTCTGTCTTTGTTTTATTGAATGTGTTCCTATAGCTTAGAGTGAGTGAGTGAGCGTCTGTGCAGTTGCGCATGGAGCTGGTTTGGTCAGGTACCCTCACTGTCTCCTGTGGCCTTGGCTCACTTAGAGGAGATGGAGCAGAAAAGATCAACAAATTTGCTGTTTCCTTCTCTCTCTCTCTCTCTCTCTCTCTCTCTCTCTCTCTCTCTCTCTCTCTCTCTCTCTCTCTCTCTCTGCCTGCTCTTTCTTTCAACCCTCCATTTCTCACTTTTCAATGTCTCTCAGCCTTTTTTCTTTTTCTTTCCCCTCACTTTCTCTCTCTCTATGCCTTTTTCTCTCTTTCTCTCTGCCTTCTCTCTCCCTCATTTCTTTTTTAGTGTCTCTGCATTTTTTCTGTCCGTCTCTCTCTCTCTCTCTCTCTCTCTCTCTCTCTCTCTCCCTCTCTCTCTCCTTCTGCCTTTTCTCTCTTTATCTATGTGTACTCTCTCGCTCTGCTTTCTATCTCTTTCTCTCTGCCTGCTCTCTCTCCCCATTTCTCCCTTTTTTAAGTCTCTCTCCGCCTGTTTTTTTGCTCTCCCTTCACTTTCTCTCTCTCTCTCTCTCTCTCTCTCTCTCTCTCTCCCTCTCCATGTGGGACTCTTTCACTTAGCTTATTTTCAGAGTAATTTTTCTTCCTTTCTGAGCAGCACCAGAGAGAAATCCATACCTCCAGTGAGAAAGAGAGAGAGAGAGAGAGAGAGAGAGAGAGAGAGAGAGAGAGGGAGGGAGGTGTGTCGGCGGCCCCAGCTGCGGGCTCTTTGATTTGCCCTGGGAGGTGAACGGGCCGATTGAGGGACGCAAGGCCGTGCCAGTTATCTTAACCTCACACACTTCAAAGAGACTCAACTCGCCAAGGAGAGAGAGAGAGAGAGAGAGAAAGAGAGACGTGAGAAGTGAGAGTGAGGAAGAGAGAGAATGTGGGAAAGGCAAGGAGTATGAGAGTGAGGAGGAGAGAAAGACAGACAGAGTGAGGGTGAGAGAGAGAGAGAGAGAGAGAGGCTGGACCTGGTAAACAGAGGAGCGTTTCATTTCCTGCGAGTTTGGCCGGGGCATTCCTCAGCTCTAATGGGGAGTAGCTCTTGAATCCTGGCGTTTGTGCGCTTGTGTGTGTGTTGTGTGTCGGTGGTCCGTGTGAAGCTCTGGCCCGTTCTGTCCTCTTCCCCCAAGCACCCCCCTCCGCCTGCCCCAGGCCGGAAGGGCAGGCAGAGCTCTTTTCATGTGCTCGGGGAAGGAAAGAGGGCACGGGCTGCACAGGAGCTTTGAGGTGGCGGGATGAAAAGAGGGACGGAGGAGGTAAATAAAAGCTCCAGGGAGGCTTTGGTCACTGCCCCTCTCTCTCTCAGTATTCCCCTCTCTCTCTCTCTCTCTCTCTCTCTCTCTCTCTCTCTCTCTCTCTCTCTCTCTCTCTCTCTCTCTCTCTCTCTCTCTCTCTCTACTGGGGTCAGCTCTCACTGGATATGCCTGTCATCCACATGTGGTAAAGCAGCAGTAGGGGAGCGTATGCATGTGTGTGACTCCTAGCTGGACGTTGGCTCGAGGGATCTTCTGTATTGTCTCTCTTTGATCAGGAATTCCATTTGATGCGCTTCTGAAACACGTCCGTAAAGCTTGTCAATAACCAAAATGGAGCTTGTAGCATTTAATTCTTTACGAAACGTGGGGTATCTGATCGGTTTTAACATGCTGTGTCAGGATGATTTTCTGTGCAGTGTTAGAATTTGAAGGTTGGGGAACATCAATGAAAGCTCTGAATAATGTTCCCCAGTTTTTCATTAAAATATTACACAAATATAGGCGGGTCAGGGTTATGGTATATGGAGTGGCCGTGTTGTATTGGTTGAAATGCTTTTGTAGCCAAATGCTCTGGACGAGACATGCAGTCATTCAGTTAACCTGTCCTTCACCTTTCTGAAGCTTCTCCATGCTGAAGACTTCACGAGCAGTCGTGCCACTGAATTTTCCAGCTCCATGATAAATTGAGCATGATGTTCGATTTACTTCATAATTCATGATGGAAGGAAAAAATGTCCAAATTTTTTTCAAAGGGTTATAGCTGTTGTACTGTGAATATGAATCTGTGTTTAAAGAGGAAATTTTTCAGTTTCTGTATTCTCTATTTTCTGACTTACACATTTCTTTACAGTGGTGGTGATAGGAACCAGGGGCCATGATGTCTACAACACAAATATAGACAATTTACTTTCTGTACAAAACCACCATTTTTATGATGGTGTTAAAATTGTGGTAAAAATGTGAAAAATAGTTTTTTGTTTTTTTTAATGCCCTGCATGAACTTCTCCATGAATAGACTTTAAAAAATGATTAAGTAAAATAATTTCTCAGTGTATTCATAACCATTTTATGTAATGACTTTTGTAATGTAGATTTTAGAGGGATTAAAGTATTTGGATGTCTGCTTCCTATCATCACCACTCTGCACAATTCCACCTTGTTTCTCTAGAACGGAATATTTCAAACATGAGTCCAATCTGAATGACTTTCTTTACATATTAATGATTCAGCTATGCAGAATTTATATTACTGATAGACAACAGAAACTGCAGTGTATGTCATTTGCAGGGTGCTTTATTCACGTAGTCTTTGGGGGCCCCACATGATCAAGACGTTTTGGAGTTCATTTTGAGCTATATGTGAGTTATTATAATGGAGACAGAGTGTAAAACTTCTAAACTAAAACACCTTGTGAACGCGGAGCTCAGGATAGGGGGCAATGGTGCACTCGTCAACACTGTTCGATGGACCACTGGCAGTAGTCCATGGATTTCAGTTAGCTTGCTGGAAAAGTCCCTCAAAACACTAACAATTAGGATTAGGAGATTACATAAGCTATGTGTGCCAACTGAACACCTGTATCGGCAGTGGGTTCATCTTAAAGTAGCTAAATTCACTAATTAGAAGGGCTGTTTGAGTACTTTTGGACATACAGTGTATGTAAGGGTTGTAAGAGTTGTAGCGTTCAGAAAGCATGGGGTTGTGATTTTATTAATGCAGACTTATGTCATCTGATATATTTATAAAGTATTGTGATAGCCTAATTTTAGATGCTTATGATTGATGTGCTTCAGTTAAAAATAAATCATTTTTAAGTGTAATAGTCTTTAAAGAAGAAACAACGTCAGCCAATACTCAAGGTTTCAGTATTTGGTAACTAGTGGGGAACCCCCTCAGCCTTATGATTTCTAAAAAAAAAATAAAAAAAAAATACACGTATAACTTTTAGTTCATTTTTAATTTAATGGAATCATAATATTCTGTCTAATAAAGTAGAATATTGTATTTGAACCCTGCAAGTATTACAATAATGCTCTTATTTCATTGTTGTGTTTTGGTTATAAACTGTATGCCAAACACAAAATTATCCAATCAGTAACGTTATCCTCCATAGTATCTAGGCCCCATGTGTCAAACCCAAGGCCAGCGGGCCAAGTCAGGCTCGTGACACAATTCAATTTGGAAATTTTAATTTTTTATTAATATTAGCCCATTTCACTGCACTACAGTAATGTGTGCTCCACCCCCTCCCCGAACAACGATCTGTGGGACAGCACTCAGCTAATGTAGTCTATTGGTTTATCTAAAACAATTTGTTTTAGATAATTTGTTAATTATTTTCAAATAGTTGAAGTATTCAGTGCCTATTTTTTTGCTGTTGAAGTTTTGGCATATTTTGAATGAACAATGGCCAGTTGGGGTTGTGGCAAAATGTTAAGTAAAAATAAAATAAAAACACAGCTGGCCCACAGATTTGTTGAGATTTTTCAGTGTGGCCCATTTAGTGCTTGAAACCCCTGATTTAGGCAGATATCACCAACCTCGCCCTCTCTTAGTTTAGGACTGGTCTGAAAGCCTAACACAGGGGTGCACAGTCCTGGTCTTGGTGAGCCAACACACCTGGCTCTAATATTTAGACGTCTCTGAGGTCCCTCATTACCTGGTTCAGGTCTGCTAAATTTGGGTTGGAGCTAAACTCTACAGGATGGTAGATCTCTAGGACCAGGACTGAGCACCCCTGGCCTAATCAGATTAACATGTAATAAGGAACCGGCCGTGGAATGACATTACATTTTGATTTACAATGATTGGGACCAATTTCATGAGAAGAATATCACTGTGGTCTTTCTGGAAGTTCTTGATACCTCACTGACTGTGAAGGAGCTGTAGTTAAACCAAGCTTCATTTAGTTAGAAATAGAAGGCAGTACGTCACATACTTGGAATGAAACATGCAATGTCTTTTTAAAAGCTTCACATATCCATATTAAATCTAGATCAGCCAGAAATGTTCATGTGATTTGATGTTAGCTTGGTGCTAACATACTACTAGAAACACATAGGGGTGCTAGCAGAAATTAGCATTAGTATAGAAGTGGTTTCTCATTTTCAACATTTATGGTCCAAACTGAAGGCCTGGCTTCAGTCTCAGATCATCACTGTTGTGTCAGAAAAGGAAAAAGTGGTACTGAACTTTCAGTTCCACAGAGCACTGGCAGTCATTTGTTGCTGCACCCTCAGTGATCTCATCCTTTTGTGTGTGTGTGTGTCCCAAACAGGAGGAAAACGAGCCGCTTTCTCCTCGTGCAAAGCAAAGGCAGCAGCTACGGGGCCCCTTCTGGAGATGGAAGCCTGCTAGATTCCATGAACCTCTGACCCCACCGCGACCTCTTGATCCCCGCCGACCTCTTGGAGGGCTCCAGCTCTCAGCGTGCTCCTCTGCTGTAGAGACACTGAACTGAAAACAGACAATCATTACTCGCCAAGACACACCAACACACACGCACACATACTTAGCCCCTTAATAAACCAGTACACAGACACACACACACACACACACACACACACCTTCGTTTGGGGTTTCTGTTTCATTTTTTTTGGCTTGTTTGGTTCTTTCTTGAAATTGCTCCCAAAGTCCAAGTTATTGCACTGATTGTTCCAGTAATTTGTAAAACGCACATCACCACGCGCACGCAGAGGGAAGAAATAACCGCACCCCTTCCACACCTGTCCCTAAGTTATTTTAAGTTATTTGGCACCCCTGGTTTCTGTATGTACAGTCCAGTCAGTTCATTCCAAGCACTGTTTCACTGCCCGTCCCCAGTTCCCCACCTCCCCTTCTATGTAGCAATTCGGGGTCCAGACACCCTTTCAGAAGTGTTCGGTTTGCAGCATGGAGGGATCATGTGTTGGCTTGGAAACATTCTCTCGTTTTTATTTTTGTTTGTTTTTGTTTTTTTTGACCAGTTGGTGCAAAAAAGGATCAACGTTCTTAGCTTTCATTTTATGAGTTTTAAGTTCATTTTTGAATGCTTTTTGTTTTTTTGTTTTTTTTCTGTATTTTAAAGTTGTTTCATCTCTTGGTGTATATTTTAAGTGATTTTTATTTTTTTTTTAATCTTTATTTTTTATATATATATACTGGTATATATATGAGAATAAGCTTTGAGACAGGAAAGCTGTTTTTTTTCTCATTGAAGCATCTTGGAGAAATGACATTGAAAGGCTTCTTTTTGATAACTGTTTGTAACTAACAGTGACATCCCAGTCTTGCTCAGATGTAAAATAATGCTCAGTATGTGTACTTTCTAAAGAAATGTCTGGATATGTCACTTTTTTTGGTATTTTTGCAGGCAACATTAGGACAAAGGTGTTAGAGTGGGTACTCAGAGGCCTATATTTTATTGTTCTAAATTGACAAATGAAGCAGATATATATATTTACCCCAGCACTTGCCAGTCTCTTTTATTGCAATGTTCCTCTGTCCTCTCTATCTGGTAGGTAATAGTGTGGTCTTTTGCCATGTTGTTTATTACATGCAAGCATTTCTGTAACATTTTATTAATTTTATGTTCTATTTTTAGTATTATCAGATGCATTTTTTTAAAAAAATTAATTCATTGTCATATTTTGAATCACTGTCATCTTGGTTTAGCACTTTGCTTCCAAGTGGTCACATCTGAACTGTGTTTCTACATGCCTAAAGAAAATAAATAGGAATCTTTGACTGATGTTTTCTCTTTAGTGCATTTGATCATGATCCTCACATTTGCTCTACGATTGCCATATTTGCTGCCTTTTGCAAATGCGGTCTTTACCAAGAAGAGGAACTGATAGAAATGCGCTCAAAAGTGGTGTTTCAGAATATAACGTGTGCATCTCTGGAGAGACTTCAAAAGGCTTCAGAAAATGAACCAGCAATTAAAACAAACTAGATTCCACACCTGAGGTGATTGCCAGACAGCGTTAAGTAGATGACACTGAAAAGGGAAAATCTAAAAATATGCTGAAGCAAAGCGTTTGTGTATAACAAACCATGGTTGAGCTTAAATCAAGTTTGATAATGACCACACATTTTTTTTGATTTCATAGACTTTATTGCAAGGGTCCTGATTTTAAATCTGTAAGTAGTCTAGCCTGTTATTCATATACGTATGTAATCATCATCTTCTACTTCAGTATTTTATTTTTCACAATATGGCAAAAATAGTGTGCGCAGGAGTTCATGGTGAAAACTGGCACTGTAGCTCCACCTTGTGTTTGTCTCTCTTTTCCCAGCAATATTGTGGAAAGTGTGGAAAGCTGTGGCCTGTTGAGGACACTTAATGTTGCTGTACATTTTGCTTTGTTTGCACATTTGTTTCTCCCACAGTGCTCATTGCTTTACAGCCTCCGGTCATATTCATATTACATCTTCTGCCTAGCAGTTATTTTTGTATTTCAGCCCTGTTTGTTTTCACTGATACTGAGTAAGCTTGTAGCGAGGACACTTCCTGGATCTGAAATAAATCTATCAATGGGAAGTTTTAAAGACTGATGCATTTGGACAGGTTTGGGGAAAATCAGGTGAACTAGGTGAAATTTCCCTTTAAGGTGACCCCTGCCCCTTACAATCAAATGATCATAAAATGAGTGCATACAAATTTTACCGACAGTTGTCACGCATGGTAGAGGTGTGTGTAAATTTGAGTGTGATATTTTAACAACCTCAAAAAAATGCTTGATTTGTTAACTGAATAAATTATCAATATCATTCATAATACTAATAAGAATTAAAACAGAAAATAAAAATAATACTAATAATATGTGCTCTTGGCAATCCAGTACTAAAGTAGATGTACTTATTTTACATGCACACTGATGTAAACAAATGCTGCCACTATCCCATGTTCCATTTAAAGACGACATACACTGTGCTTTTGTTTTATACTACTGACACCATTCAAAAACTAAACAATACAAAACACAGTGCAGAAGCATCTCATACATGCTGTAATGCAGCAGTTGAATGTTATTTGAAGGTTATTTAAGAAAAATAATTGTTTATTTCACATTTTATTCTTTCTTGTAATTTTAACAATATAAAGTTTGGTCACTAGGGGGAGCAGTGCACTCATAAGCCACTGAATGCTGTTGTTTTTCTACCGAAACATCTGCATGAATTAGAGCGTGCACTATGTAAATGATGAGTAAATGAGGTGCTGGTAGACCGGCACTTGATTTCACGCACTGATTTACCATTTGTTCTCTCATCGTACTAAAGTTTCACAAAGCAAAATTGTTCATACAAAAATAAGAAAATAGACAACAAATACAAATAAATCAGTGATATGTTCAATAATAGGTTATACTTCTGCTAATGTAAATTAGTCCTCCTGCTCTGTTGCTCCAAAGAAAGAAATAATTGCAATGCTGCTGTGTTGAACTACTTTACTGCAAATAAGGCTGTGTTTGTCTACTATGGAAGGGTATATGCGGATCAACACACAACAAACGATAACATGAAAGACGGTCTGCAGACAAAAACATTCTTACACAGGGCAGTGTGACTGTTATAGCATGTCATGATATGGGTCATGATAAGATGATCATGATAATGAGTGGAATTGTGAAACATCAGTAAGTACGACATCAATCTGATAATTCCTGCCAATCATGTTGACCTCAGCACTGCCCGCTTGCTTCTATTATATGTGAATTTTAGATAATGGCTTTTCTGTTCTTTTATTAAGTACACTGAAATGCAACAGAAGTATAGTCTGCGGGAATTGGCTTTGTGGTACAGACGCAGCCGACAAAGAAAAATGTCACTTTGGCAGCCTAGTCTTACCACAAGATAGAGGAAGACTCTGGATAGTAACAGAGTCTTAAAAAAAAAATCACATGTAACCTGGAAAGTGTCAATGCTAAATATGCTGTGTATTTTAATGGCATATTTAAAAATGTGACTTTTGACCTATACTTTCCTAACAGAAACACACATAACTCACACATTTATTATACAAAACGGAATCACACAGAGAGGAATGTGAGCATTTTAACAGTAGGTTAAAATCCAGATTTTCACTGAACTCTCAATAGTGAACTAATCCATTTACACCCAAAGATGTGAAAAAGTACAATAAGGAAATTGGCCACAGATTTTTTTCTGTTTGACAAAAATAGCTCATATTTTGTGTCAGGCCACTTCATGGCACTGCCTATCCATATTTAAAAACTTTGCTAATCCTTATACTTCGTATTTCTAATATTATTCAAAGTCAGAATTTTAGAAAAACTAAGAAAAAGTCCAGATTTCTCTCATAAATGTCACATATGTCCTCTAGTTACCCACATATTACTGTAATTTGACCTGTTCTGAATCAGATGGTACCATTTTTTATTCCAGCTCCTTGTAGTTTTTCTGTGACAGCCATTTTCCTATTATACTTTTTTAGTCTTTCATCCAATAGGGTTACCAAATTTTGCATATTTTCATGACAAATTAATGTTCTGTTTATCACAATTTGATCATTTCTTATGAAATTATAAAATGGGCCAATATCTCAACGAATCACCACCAACATTTTAATTACCACCTCACACACACACAAAACATACAAAGAAAGTGTGCCGTACAGGAGAATCCAATACATTCAAATGGGAAGCCACTCTGTAATCTAACAATTGTGTTTCCCTGAAATCCTCATTTTTTTGTCTTTCAAACTTTCCTTCAAACACACTACATACACACATATGCGCACATACACGCATGCATGACCACACACACAATCAGACACTGTAGCCACTGTGACCGATTTCGATTCCGATTTCAGATTTAAGCTCAGTGAAAGTTTAAGAACTGGTGTAATAAAGGAAATTCCAGTGCAGGTAAGACAAGCTAGTCACCTGTGAATAATCAACAAGGTGTGTTTTTGCTGAATCAGGGCCTGTTATTCAGATATTAATTTGGCATCTACTGTGGAATTAAAATGCAAGTTATGTAGTTATGAGAGGCTCTTAGAGTTTCAGGTCAAAGTACAACAAAAGCTTAACACTAAATCAACCACTTTAACAGGTTTCGGTGCTTTCAGTGAATCCCACCCCCATTCATTCATTGGTGAATCGGTGTATGTGATTAAAAATAAACACATCTTCCTTGAACTTCAGTTTGTTTTCCAGTAACTTCACTCTATGAACTGTGCAACTGTGCAAAATTGATGCCTGGGCTATGAGGAGAGACTGTGAAACTGCAGGAAGAGAGAGAACTGCTTTATACTAGAAGGATGGAGTACCCCTGGAGTGTGAAGAGCATAGAAGTGAAGGAGAAATAGGGAGGAGATGGGGAGGTGGTGAGGAACAAAATGTCATCACACACAAAAGATGGGTGAGTTTTGCAGACAGGAGAACCTTTCAGGTGTGATCTTCCTTCCCAGCTTCACTGCATAACTCCATCTGAGAAATCATGGACGTGACATGCTGAGCTGTTGGGGGCCAATAAGAGGGGGAGAGAACTCTGAAGGTAGTTTCTGCTTGCACTAGAAAGCCGGACCACCTAAGAACAGGTTATATTAACGCCAGCTGCTCATGAGCCTTTCTGAAGTCTTGAATTTGTATCTGGAATTTGCCTGCAGCACCAAGAAGTTGGAGAGTGTGATCTGGGAAGTCCCTGCCAAGACACAGAAGCTGCACTGGTTCTAAAGGTGTGTCCTGAGAACAGGTCAGGAGGATAACCAACCAAAAACCAAAAGCAGGCGTGTGGAGTGCAGAGAAACTGTACTTAACCCTTGTGTGGTGCTCAGGTCTGTGGGACCCATTTTCAATGTTTACCAAAAGAAAAAATGATGTGATTTGCTATTATTTTAACCTCAGCTTCCTCTGCCTTTGTTCATTTTCTGTGAAGAACATAGACAATAACACTGTGTGTATGTGTTTGTGTGTGTGTTTGTATGTGTGTGTGTGTGTGTGTGTGTGTGTTTGTGTGTGTGTGTCAGGGTGGACAACATGGAGAGGCTGCTGACTGGCTACAGCTGCTAAAGGAGAACCCTACGCTGGACACTTATGATATTTTAAACATCTGGTATTTTCACATAAACTGTTACGGCTGTATTGATTAAAAAAAAAAAAAAAAAACAATAATGCGGTGGGTTTACCAGATCACTGAGTAACAAAAACACAAACACCACACAAGGGTTAAGTGAAAGTTTCAGTACCTTGTCAAAATATTACACTATTAAAAGTGGAAGTTTGGGGCGGCAAATATGAGTGAAAGTCAAAAAAGTATCAACATTTAAACACATGCAAGTCCATAAAAGCAAAAATCTACTGTTTTAACACAAATGAAAATTTTCTTTTGTTTGGAGGAGGGTGGCGAGGTGGTGTGTGGTGTGGTGAATAAAAGGCAGGACTGGTCTTTACACAAACTCGATTGAGCGTGTCAGGTGTCACTGCACTCACGGCTGTTTCAGTGTGATTTCGGAGATCATCCAGTGTTGTGGAACCAGCGCCGAATGCTCTGAGCTGTCGGAGGTTCACTGCTGACAAAAATCACGTTGCACAATTATGATAGATTCACTCTTATTGAAGTGGAGAACACAAAACGCTTTCTGCTCAGGGGTCGCATCTCCTCGCAGACTGAAGGGAGCCATCTTCCTGTGAGAGTCAGAAACTCTATGGCTCCTCTTTCAATTGGTATGTGATTGGTTCCTAGGCGCCGCACTTTAAAATCGTATGAATCGTTTGAATCACCCTGTATTTTGTCATATTGCTCAGGCCTAGTCATCATTATCTGCAATAAAAATGCTGCTAAGTTTTGGTTTATCATGATAAAAAAGACACATTGACTTGTTTTCCCATCAGAACTGTTATCATTTCCCTGCTGTATAGAGCTGTTTGGAAATGCTGTAGTCTTTTTTGGACGTCTGTCTCTGTTTCAGCTGAAAGGGGGCAGGCTGAAGTCCTGTTAAAGGGGAATTCCACCCATTTTTCACATTTCTACATAATTCAGTGGTTGAGATGTAATCAAAGCCATTCAGAGTAGTTTGGTGTGAAATGGTTCACTGTAGAGAAACTTACAGACTTACAGACTCTGACATCTTTCCAGTGGTGATAGGAACCAGGGGTCACCATGTCCTCAACACAAATATAGCCATTTTATTTATTATCCAAAACCAGCAGTAAACCTACACGTCTTGTGAGTGTTTATATATAATGTTGATGAAGGTAAAATAGTGGGAAAAAGTTTTCTTTAGGGACTATTTTGCCTCACAACACCCTGCACCACCATGAATGAATTAAAAAATGTGTTTCAGACCATATATAAAACAATATCTCAGACCTCAGGCAGTGTATTGACAAGCATTTAACTGTTTTTGAATGAGCTTTTAGAGGTTGACACTTCCTGTCACCTACCACGTAAAGTAAATATATACATATATAGTTCAGACCATGCCTTCGACATGTGGTGGTGGTAGTATGAGAGAAGACTGACTGAGGGAGGGGGGGGCTCAACTTGGGCTGGAGTTCTGGGCAGCTTCTGCCTATAAATAGAAGGCCGGACCCTCAGCTGTAGTAGGACTGATTTTGGACTGAGAACTAGGAGGGGATGAGGTGGCGGTGGGGATTGTGAACATGTCATCACGGGAACAGAAGGCGAGGATGTGAATTTATGGGGCATGAGATTGGAAGAAGGAGGGAGTTCAAGCATGTTCCTCCCCCCAAACTTCAGTTATAATATAACCTAAGAACTACTAAAAGTCTTGGTCTTGACTCAGACTCGATGTGTCCCAGTCTTGGTTGTGGCTAGTTATGTATTTAGTTACTTTCTGATTGTAAAGCGTCCTTGAGCATAGAAAAGGTGCTACATAAATAAAGGTGATGATGAAGATGATTTTGCCCTCACCCATTTATGAAAGTGTAGCCTATTTATTTACTTTATCAGCTCAGGACAGAAACCTGTGAACATTTCCTAAAAACATCTACTAAACCATGCAGAAATGCACCCTCAGTCTTGGATAATAGGCAGTGCACTGACAACAAATAAGAACGCTGCTTTATAAAATCACGTTCTGGCAGAGTTTCTCACCCACGCCGCTGCTCCAGCACAGCTGACTCGGCACATGAGAGATTTGGTCATTTGCCTACAAGCGAATCAGGTGTGTTAGAGCAGGACAGTCCTTCTCCTGGAGCACAGCGGGATTCGCAGACTCTTGCGTCTGTGCTAAACAGACCCACCAGCCTCAGCTCATTAGGACAGAGAGGAGCCTTTGAAAACAACCTGGTCTAGACACAAGACACAAGTGTTAGATTTGGGATGGAGTTAAAGCCATGTGAGCACTGCAGTCTGCAGTGATGTGTTCCTGTGCCAAGTAGTGAGGCACATTGCAGCTGTGGGAAAAAGCTCACATTTGGATGTTCTTCAGGGATTTCATAAGCTATTGCTATTCATTTGTTTTTATCTATGATTAATTCTATAAAGCAACTTAATGAGGTAGGTGAGTAGTTAGGTAGGTGAGAACTTTGCTAAAAGAGTACTATAGAGCATTTTCTCCTAATCCAGTCCTGGAGCCCCCTGCTTTCTATAGTTTTGTCTTTTCCCTGGTGTAACACGCTTAAATTATATCATTAGGTGATTATCAACTCCTGCCCGAGCTGAATCAGGAGAGGCGGGTCGGCAAATACAGGTACAAAACATGCTGTGAGTATTCAGTGCAGGTTTCACTCACAACCAAGTAAGAAACAAGTAACCACTAGCTGGAGATCAATCAGTAACGTCTGGAGCACCTAGGGGGACCATGAAAAGTGAAAAAGATTTAGATGAATCCTTTAGTGGCAGTAAACCAACATGTCTTTTAACAAACTGTTTAATTAATAAACAAAAATAATAACAGTAAAAAATAGGAGGGACAAAGCAGATTTAAAAGTTCCCCTCAGCCAATGAAGGTAGTGAACTGCTGCCATCTGCTGGATAAAGTGGAGCAGTGCTCTTTTAAGGCAAGCAGCAGGCAGGATGACCATGAAAAATAAGGACGAGTTCAAAATCAATTCCAGTGCTCGAATGCAAATGATTACCAAGGTGAGGTCTTTAGGGGAAAAGATGTTACTTTAGGTAATGGAGCATCTGCTGTTTTTCTGTAGCCTGAGGCTCAAAAAATTATCTTAAAGTAGTTACTGTTACCACCAAAAATACTCTGTTGTGTTATTCTGCCTATATCTGCACTTAGCTCAGACATGAGAAGATCCTTAGTGATGGTTTTGTGTTCTGCTGATTCTGGGGAGTTCTAACTTTACTTTAAAAGCAGGAGAATGCAAGCTGCACCCTGCACTGCTGTGTTTTGTGTTTTGGGTTAGTGTCCTGATGCAGGATGAAGAACCAGCCGATGCATTTTCAGCAGTTGTACTGAGTCTGAGTAGAACCGACTTAAAGGGGAATTCAACATGTCTACATAATTAAGCAGCTGAAATGTAAATAAAGTCATTCAGAGTGGTTTGCTGTGAAAATTTCAGATTGCATTACATTGGTGCTGATAGGAACTAGAGGTGTGATTGTCTACAACACATGTATAACCATTTTATTTACTA
Organism: Colossoma macropomum; assembly: GCF_904425465.1. NCBI lineage: Eukaryota > Metazoa > Chordata > Actinopteri > Characiformes > Serrasalmidae > Colossoma > Colossoma macropomum. The sequence continues at coordinate 36,357,615 of NW_023494791.1, forward strand.
TCCAAAGCAAACAATAAATCCACATGAAATCTTTTGCTTCTTTTGGGGAGATTTTAAAGAAATTTTAGGCCAAAACCTTCTCAAAAATATTATAAAACCCCTAGATATGACTTTCTGCGAGGGAGCTTTTAGAGGTGGACGTCTGGTTCCTATCACCACCACTGTGAACAATTCTGACTTAGTAAATTTCTCTACAACCGGGCGTTTAACAGCCATCTCATCCTCTTATGTAGAAATTTAGAAAGCCAGCGGACTTCCACAAAGTGGAAACAAAAATTTCTCCATAATTCAATCATTCAGCATTTATTTACACTTTTTGATTACACTGCTATGTCTACGACACATATATAGCCATTTTATTTACTATCCAAAACCACCTGTGAACATACATGTCTTCTGAGTTTTTATATGTAAATGTTGATGATGGTAGAAAAATGATAAAACTGGGGAGGGACTTTTCTTTTGGCTACACTGCATGTACCCTTGTTTTTTTTTTCTATAGAATCCATGGTCAGAAAAATGACAGGACATTTGCTGTTAATGAGCCCTCTATTTTCTTCTATATTTGGCAGTTAGATGTTGTCTAGCAGTCCAAACTTGGTGAAGGACATGTCTTCAGAGGATTTTAGTGAATGATCTACTATTGTCCTCATATCTTTATCAGTATAATGTTAATTTTGCATTTGAGATCTAAACAGCAAACTGGATTTTTGAGCCTATGTGTGTTGTTTACACGTAAAGAACTCCCACCCAGCCTGATGCCTTAATATTTCAGGCTTTAAAGGGCAACTTGCAGCAGCGCATGCACATCATAATTTAGCATGTTTTTTTCCCGCTCCTGACTCAATAGTGACACTTTTTCAATCTCAACAAAAAACTTTTCATAGTGCTGTTTTAATGCTCCTATCTATAATTTAAAGCAATACGTTAGTAAACAAAAAAATGCCCAGAACATTTCCAAAATATCCAAATTATTTTTTTAATTCAACACTGCATGTCACCCTGACATTAAAAACATACGGATTATGAAGGGCAGAGTTCATGACAATCTGTTATCTGCAGGTCAGCAAGGCACCAACATTTCTCCTGTTTGTTTACAGTTGCACAACTGCAGTTTAATGATCAATCAGTTTCTTCCTCTGCTCCCAGCTCTCTGTGGATTCTGTCTACATAAGTGCTTGATCATTGCTCTCTGATCAATAGATCAAGTTCATCCGTGCTCTGGTTACTTGTACTTGTAGAATCCCTCTCCAGTCTTCTTACCCAGCTTGCCCTCAGACACTAGTTTAGTGAGCAAGGGACTGGGTGCAAACAGGGGGTTTTCAGGGTCCTTTTCATACCAACCTGCAACCACACAAACAAAAGGAATCAATAAGTAAGAGTCCAATAATGACAACATGACACAAATGTATTCACTTAATGTAACCATATATTGTTTATTACCTGTTACGACAAAACTGGCCTTTGCAATACTCACAGAAGGCTGCATTATCCAAATAAGCCTCATAAATCATACATTTTATAATGCACTGGAAGTATTCTAAACAAATTTCAGATACTCCTGATACGTGTTCCGAAGACATTTCCCCTGATTGATCAAAATATGTTCTAATAAGTAATTTTGCTCACAATAAAGGAGTGACTACAAATGGAATTTACTATATTAACTGTGCTGTTAATATACTGCACGCTGGGCAGTATAGACAAAATTCAAACCTGCAATATTCTCCAAATATTTCAGAATCACGATATTTAATTTAGTTAATGAACCCATGCTTCTGAAGTACTAGCACTTTATGCTAAAATGACAAAGCTGACACTGCTCATTTTGTTTAAAATGTTTTGTTCCTGTTTTCATTTCTGAAAATTACGCCAAAGCTAACCATACACAGTGTGGCAAATGTTAACCAGACAGAAGGCATAATTCCAGAAAGAAAGCCATTTTTATTTTTTTTATGTATAATAAACCATTCTTCCAAAATCTGAAGTACTCAGAAAATTATATAAGTGACATAAGTAAAGTGCAACCATCTAAGCATTGGCTACAGCTGTCTGTAACCAGGGGTCCAACAGAGAAAAACTGGCCTTATATAAACTGGTGGGCAGGATCAGGAATGCATGATGATTTTAGAATTATACTGGTATTAACAGATTTAAAATTCAGACAGATGCTGAGATTGGACCAATATTTACAACTGAAGGCAATTTTACAGGAGGAAAAAAAAAAACATCCTTCAGTTTTAATGAAAGTCAAGCTTTTGTTCAGAGAGTGACAAACTATCGTTTGTCCATGAAGACAAAAATCACTCCCTCCCCCGCCAATCACTCAATGCTACCAAGTGTTGGCTGATGTAACAGAATTGGTTAGTGTTCTCCTCGAAGCACACTGAGATATCCAAACACACGGCCTTAGCAGCACCTGGAAAAGATGCAGTGGCGCTGAATGTGACAGATTAAGCACATGCTAGCCTTCACCCTTCCAGCTTGGTAGCACTGTGTAATGGGGGAGATCTAGCTAACATAACTGGACGAAATAGAATAAAAGCAGTTATCACTGTATATCGAATAGCTGTGTCAATTACACAAAGGCTTACCATCAATGATAAACTTTGACGTGTCCAATCCTACATAGTCCAAAAGCTCGAAAGGCCCCATGGGATAACCAGCACCAAGCTTCATGGCTACATCAATGTCCTCTTTTGATCCATGACCTAATAAATCACAGTAAAATGATTCACAGTCACAGACAGAACCATTTCTACATGAGCTAGAACTCATTAATTGTAATATGCTTTTCTTCATGTAGCATATGAGCTGTGCGTACCTCGTTCATATAGCCGGACAGCCTCTAGCATATAAGGAACCAGCAGCCGGTTTACAATGAAGCCTGGAGTGTCCTTAGAGAAAAGCAGTGTTGCATGAGATGCGGTGACCATGCAAAGTCATCTGAACTGTCTATTCCGTTCATGTCACACTTACTTTGCACGACACAGGGTGCTTTCCTAAAGCTTTGGTGAAATCAAGGAGTGCATCGAACGTTTGTTGGCTCGTTCCTGTCGCCTTGATCACCTAAAAATCATAATGCATGTTCAATGAACTAGCCATGTACATTCTTTCACAACAGCCAAGTAACAAGAAGACAATGAGGAGGTGGCTTTATACACCACTACCCTACCAGCGCTACTAACATAAGGCTAAAACATAATGCAAGAAAGCAGAAAATTTAGAATATGTATTCCAGCTCAAGGTGTCTAACTTCATTTACAATTTTTCTACCATATTGCTGTATAAACAGCCTTATTTAGCAATTGTTTACTGTTCCCGATGAGGATAAAGTCATCAAGCAAATCACTGCTGTCATGCAAAACCTTGTACCTGCATTTTTGTGGTTTTTCGCTTTTTTGCATAATTTGAAACGTCCAGTTCCCCTTTGCCTTGGGTTAAAATGTCATGATGATTATACCAACAGAAATGCTCCAAAACTGGGAAAAAAATATTCAATTACAAGTTGAGAACAGTTTTTTTTCTTCTCCTATAAAGTTACAGTTAAAGAGATACAAGGTTTTGTTACAACAGCAACAATATGTAAATAACCAAAAAGTGCATCGGACTCTAAACAGGAATAATATTTTGATGTTTTGATATTTACGATGATTACTTTGTAAAGAGTTAACCAAGTTAACACTAGCTAGCTCTGAGGCTATACTGCTAGTGCTATTAGCATGTATACTAGTAGCTAGAGAATGAGTGTTTCTTGCTCTTATTTTGACATCCTTAAGAGACGAAGTACATTTTCTAGACTCTACACATGACTCTGGGTAACTGTAGACATTTGTGTGCGTGTGCAAGTACAAATATTCCTACGATAATCACAGTCTAGATTTATTATTATTCCTTTTTTATAATCATTATTATTAGTAGTAGAACTAATAGTAGTAGCAATAATAATAATAATAATAATAATAATAATAATAATAATAGCAGTAATCATTGTTATAAGTTGTAGTATCATATAAGTGAAAAATTGTGTATTTTCAGAAAGTGGCTGATAAAATTTGGGCTCCTGTCAGGCACTGCAAGCAGGTGGACTAAAGAGTTCATTTACTGAAGTGATAAAAGGACACTAAAGCTAGAATTACTAAATCAATACAGGCAGCAGACTGAAATATGCAACAACTCGTACTTACCTCAACTAGCTTCATCATGGGAACAGGGTTGAAGAAATGGAGACCCCCAAACCGATCTAACCGGGCTGTTGAGCTGGCAATGTCCCCAATAGGCAGCGAGGATGTGTTGCTGGCAAAGATGGTGTGTCTGACAGGAAGACAAAGCACTGTTACCAAAAAAAGTTGCTGTAACAAAAATGACAGTTTGTATCTCCTTGCATATCCCTCTGTTGATCCCACTGTTAAAGCACTGAAAGCCTAATGCAGTGGTCTCAGTTACTATCCCACCATCAACACTGTGGCACAGTTTAGTGCCAACACGCCCGCTTTAGGGAAGTTATAGGGAAAAAAGCACTTAACCTCAAAAGAACTTTGGTTAGTTTCTTATGTAGTAATGAATTATATTTGCATTCACTTTACATTCTGTATTGACAGACTTGTGTCTGTATTTCCAAATTCTCTCCACTAGTTTTAATGGTTAATGTCCATGATTTTGACTGTGTGCAGTCAGTTTTCTGCTGACTGATATTACCCCTTTTACTGACAAATATAAGTGGCATCAGGTTGACAGTTTAGAATCTACACATTTCTCAGCTTGTTTCAATGAACTACGACTGAGAAATAACAAAGTTACATCATGGCTTTGTTTTCATTGGTGATAACGCCAACTTCTCTGGTCTAAGGGAGTGTTTTACTTACGCTGGAGCCGCTTTATCCAACGTAGAAAAGAGATCCCGTTTAACTTTGAGATTCTCCACAATGGCCTCCACCACAAGGTCTGTTTTCTGTACCACTGAAGCAACATCTGTACTTGTGGAAATGTTATTCAGCACCTTCTGAACAAACTCTTCTCCAGCCTGAATAGGGGGGAAAAAAAACAAAAAAAAACAACAACTACTAATGTCACCATACACACACTCTAGTGTTTCAGGGCCTTTGGTCCAGACATAGACGACCCTGGACTGCATTAAATAACACAAGCTGCATTCCAAAAACTAGACTGCATTTTAGATCACTATATAATTGAAGACTATTCTAAAAAAGACCCTTCGAAAATGCAGCCCACATTCTGACAATTATCAAGAATGCTGCTGGAGTATCCTTCACTGTCTTCTGTTGCCCAGATGTTGTAAATGGGGAGACCGGGCACTAGTTAAAATATACTATATATAATATATATTGTGCACCTTGCATCTTGGAAAAACTGGAAAACTGTTTCGTTTCGAAGTATGAAAAAAACAAAAAAAACAAAACAAAACAAAAAAAAAAAAAAAAAAACAAGGGGCCTTGATAGGCTAGCGCTATCAAGGACACACCTTTACTGGCTGTAGCCTAACTTTTTGTAAGGCAGCTTTTGTCAGTGAAACCCAACCTCAGGTTTGTCTGCAAACTTCTTCTTCGCCACCCTCTTCAGGCTGCCCTGGATATTCTTGGCAGAATTCTTCAGGATGTCCTCAGATGTGTCCACCAGCACCACTGAATGCCCTGTCACTGCAGCAACCTGAACAGATAAGACACACAGGGTAAAACAAGTTCAGTAAAACTCTCAGTCTCTCAGGTAGTTTTTATTTTGTGAAAGGAGAGCTTACAAAACTCAGCAGGTCAGGCTAAATGTTCTGGTAAAGCACACTCTGAGAGAGATGGAAAACCATTCCCACCAATTAGAGCAGAAAAACTGCTTTAGTGATTTTTTTTTCTTTTTTCTTTCTCCATTTTTGGCAGTGGTATGTCAAAATGTTGACTTTGTACCATATTTTCTCAAAATACTGATTTTTAGTCTTAGGGCTGCTTGATTATGGCAAAAATCATAATCATAATTATTTTGGTCAATACTAAGATCACAATCATCTCACATGATTACTTGTTAACTTTATAAATATCATGCATTTACTGAACTTTTACAGAAACTCCTTAACAGTGGATTTTCTTGAATTGTAAATATAATTCAACTAAAAATATACATAAAGTAATGGGGTGTGCTGGATTTATAACACAAGACAAAATGAGAGCATCATTGCAAAACGGAAAGTGGCACAATAATCGTTTTATCTTGTTTTGATCGTCACTGGAGGCCAAAATCGTAATAAATTCTGTTAATCCTTCAGCCCTACTTCGCCTTCAAATAACGACTTAAAAAAAAAAATACTGAGCAACTCAAAATAGTTACTTGTTTTCTTGCGATTTTGCGTTATTAAAAAAATGTGGACATACTACGTCAAAAAAATTGCTTGGGATAATTAAAGCCATTCATTTAAACCAGCAAGTCATTATTTCAAGATTCTAAGTCAAAATTTTGACATACGTCTGCCAGAAACAGAGGAGAAAACACTGCAGGCCATTTTTTCTCCTCCACCTGGCAGGCAGGGCTTCCATAATGAGGTGAAGAATAACTACCTTTATAAAATGTAAAATGTTCCTAGTAGATGGAGAGCGCTGCACAAAGTCCACACTGATGAAACACGCCTATTTCTAACAAACCCAAGTTTGGTTACATCTGTCTGTTTTATCAACGGAAACAAACACACAGCTTATATAAGCCTCGAGAGTTTAAAGTAGCTGGTACATGCACTCTGTTCCATGTACTCAAGTACAATTTTAATGGATCTGTATTTTTTTATGCCTTTTCAAACCAAAATGGTTTTTACTTATACTGTATAATCAGTGATATCAGTATATCAAGTTCCATTTTAATCCTTCATGTACATTTTTAGGGGGTTAATGTCATTCAGTTTTGTTAATTCAGCTCATAGGCTGCTTTGCTGTTGCTCACATCCCTCATTTCTGTACTTCAGCATTTTATTTTATAGCAAAAGGATCTAAAACTGAAGAACTGCTCCACTGAAAGTCTATGGGTTTAGTTAGCTAACAAGGTTAATATGGCAGCACTTTAACCTCATAATTTACCTTTAAACTCACTTTGTTGTTTGTGTAACTACTTTTACATCTACTTGTGCCACTATTTTACTGAAATAAGTGAAATAACACTCCTGCTCTATCTGGAACGAGGCTACATTTGGCTTTTTATTCGACTTTTCCGTTCCACCTTAAATAGTGCAGCACTTGCCTCCTAGCGCCTGGACATGCCTGCACCATATAAGTTAAGAGCTGCACATTTAAGGTGGAACGGAAAGTTCGAATAAGAAGTGCACGTCACAACACTTAGCAACCACATTTTGTTAAATTAGACAACACGAAGGCTACAAAAAGACAGTGTCACAAAACGTAGAAGCCAAAATTTACTGCAAACGAATTGAAATGTGTGAAAGAGGTGCAGCTAGCGCGCAGCAAAGCTAGCTGATAGCTAAGCTATCTTACTAAACCCGCCGCTGAGTATACTGAGACATGTTTTTACCTGTGCAATGCCTGAACCCATTAATCCACCTCCGATTACAGTGACATGCTTAATGGCTGCATTTCGGACAGCAGAAGAGGATAATGTTCTGGTAATCTGATGTGTGAAGAAAGCCATGGCTGGATCTGCGGATCTGCGGGCGCTAGCAGGACGGATCTCCTCAGCAGGAGGAAGGTCACTGTGCTTATAGGCTCGCTTCTCGGCCATGACCTTTGACACAGTTAACCATAATAAACCTCCTGGCTTTATGCACAGCTGATATTTCATACATGGATGATTCTAGAGATACTTCTCTTTGCTCTGAGTAGATGTTGAAAGAAAAAGAAAATAGAAAAGCGATTAGATTTTTAAAAGTAACTTAGTTCTGTCATTTTATTATGCCGCCTCAGTGGCATTTTGGGCGCTTACCTATGTTCTCAGTGCACTAGGTTGCTTAGGCTAATTAGCTGGTTAGCTCATCAAACTTTGGAATGCAATTAGAGACTATAATACAAAACTTTGTGAACAAACCGAAGATATATGTTTGGACATTAGTTTCAGTGTCAATCCTGATAGCCCAAATAGTACCTGCTCTGTGAGAGTCCATGGGGGTCCTGACCACTGAAGGACATGGTAAAAGGGGGCTAACAAAGTATACAGAGAAACAGATGGACTACAGTCTGTAATTGTAGAACTACAGTGCACCTATATAGTAAGTGGAGCTGATAAAATGGACAATGAGCATAGAAACAAGGAGGTGCTCATAATGTTATGCCTGATCGGTGTGTGTGTATGTGTGTGTATATATATATATATATATATATATATATATATATATATATATACACACACACATACATATATATATATATATATATTAGGGGTGGGAATCTTTAGGTACCTCACGATTCGATTACGATTCAGAGGGCTGCGATGCGATTATAAAAGATTATCGATGCATGGTAGTTTTAAAGCAAAGTATTTGTAATGATCCATAATGTAAATGCATTTTCGAGACTGGACGCTGAATCTCGGCTCCAAAGTGCGCAGCATAGCGCCAAAGCCCTGGTTCTCAACGACTGAGAACAGACAGCAGACAGCAGGTCACATAGCACCGAAGTCTGGCCTCGCTAGTAGCGAACGAAAAAACAGAGATTAAGACGAACATTTGGAGGACTATTTGCATTTATAAGCAGCGCGGTTGGTTAAATCTGCTGAGAGACTGTCTTTCTCTTGTCTTTTCCCGTTCCACCTTACATGGTGCAGCAGATACATTCGGCGCCTAAGGCAGAATTTAAGGTGGAACGGGAAAAATAGAACGAGAAGCTGGAGAATGAGAAGCGACTTCAGCCTCGTAAAACAGCCGGATGCTGAGACATTTTACAAGAAACTCTTCTAGTTTTGAAGAAACGTTTTCTGGCTGAGATGGAAGGAAAGCGGCTGAAGCTTAAAGCAGAGCAAAGTAAATCTGCGCTCTCGTTTATATTTTTAGCCCATACTAGGACATTAACACACACTGAGACATACTGGACATTAAATGTTGTGGCTCCCGAGGTGATCTGACTCTGTTGAAATGGCTCTTCTGAACATTTGTGTTGTGACTCCTGACCTGACCCGGCTTTAACGCAGAGGGAGCCGGTCGGATTTCTCGCTCATCCAGCAGTGTTTTTGTTATGTGCCGCCAGAGACTGTCCGGGCGCTGCACTTACCCACTTCCAGTTCCGCCTTTTGCGTTCCGTCAACATTGCGAAATAAATTTAATATTTAGAAAATCGATTTTTGACATTAATGAATCGATTCAGAATCGTTCACGTCCGCATCGCGATGCATCTAAGAATCGAGTTTTTTTCCCGCACCCCTAATATATATATATATATAGAGAGAGAGAGAGAGAGAGAGAGAGAGATGTGTGTGTGTGTATATGTATCCAAAAAGAGAGCTTTACTGTCATGTTCCTTTAACATCACACAAGCGGTTCTGATAATAAACACACAGTGATGGTAATGGTAACTCATTATACTATAAACTAGTAGTATCTAATAATTTTGTGATTTTAATTAAATTAGTGAATTTTGCCAATGAGTAACATGCTGGAACACACAGATGTGTTTCATTTCCTTATTTATTTGAATGGCTATTTCAATAGAAATGCTCAAATTCGTCCAACAGTCTCAGTCTCAGTACATCTTCACAGGATATCAAGCATGAAACACAACAGTGTAAAAGCTTTCTTCATAAGAAACAAACCCCCAGGTTTGAAGATTATAAAAACCTGAATTACAGATATAATGTAATTAAATATTCTAATTTCATACTTCTTGGAATTGTATTTAACACCAAAGGTGCTTTAGAACATGCAGTCCTGCATTATTAAGATGGCCTGCATATGCAAAATCAGAATGTCTGGAAGTGTCTGTAATAAATTAAAGTACACTTTCAAAAATATACAGTCATAAACAGTCTCAGGACATCAGCAGCACTGAGATCAAGTACTGACAACATAGTCACTCTGCGATTCTTTCCTGTTCTTTCTCTGTAAGGTAGTTTTTCAAAGCCGTACAGCAAAACCAATTTAGAGCGACTGACTTATTCAATATCTGATCTGCCCAATATGGAAATACTGTAAGTAAAATTGTGCGTAGAAGAAAGCAGCATAGAATGTTTTCAGAACTGATTTGATACGTTATCCATGTGTTCATTTCAAATGCTGTCAAATTTAATGTGCGCATCAGTGATGTTACAGAAATCATGATGATGTTCAGATAGAAGAACATGTAAATAAACATCAAGTTAATTTGATTGTTCATTGTTTCAGCAGCAAACAATGGCGTAAAAGAACAACAAAAATAGAAATATATGTAATTTTTCCCTATTTTCCTTTGGTTTTGTGCAATAATTAATGAGAAATAAAAAATATATATATATGAATGATCTTTGCTGATTAATTAAGGGCAGAACACTGAGCTAAAATTGAGCTTTAAAAATTGAGAAATGTTATTGTACACATTTTCATAACTGTGAAAGTCTGGATTCCTCCATATTCTTTTTTTTTTTTTACATTTCCTCTGTACCTAAATGCCTAAGATGTAAACTAATTAATTCAGAGTGCTTTGATGCTCCGTTCTAGAGAAACTACTGATTCAGAATTATTCACAGTGGTGGTGATGGGAACCAGATGGCCAAAGCATTTAGAGTCTATAAAAACAATCTGACAGGAAGTTATGAACTAAAATGGTTATGAATACACTTTCAGATACCTGACACATTGTTTTACAATAGTATTGAAATAAAATTTTGGAGTGGTACATGCAAGGGATTATAAAGCAAAACAGAACCAAAATAAAACTTGTTTTTTTTTCAGATTTACCACTATTTTATCATTTTTAATATTACATATCGCTGGTGTCGGAACAGATCATCGTGTCTCCATTTTTGCCATTTTTCGGTTTTTGACATAATTTCAAAATGCCCGTTTCCCTTTACATTGTGTGTAGATTTCATGATGAATGGACTGACAGAAATGGCCAAAAAATAATTACATTAAATTACATTAAAAGTAAAGTATGTTTTTTCCTTCTACTGTAAAGTTACCATTTTGGAGATGCGAGGTTTTGTTCAGACAGCAGTGACATAAACATGTAGACATTGTGACCTCTGGTTCCCATCACCACCACTGTAAGAAATCAGAGGAAGTTTCTTTAAATGCACATATATCAAACCACTCTGAATGACTCTGTTTACATCTCAACAATGGACTTATACAGAACATTGACATGGTTCGGTGTCAAACAACACTGATTTCACAATCAAAGCCTGAATCAGTTTTACAGTCCAACTCAACCAAAACCATTTTTATGAACAGCAGCCGTCCTTTGGATGCCAGCTGAGGTTTAGGTGCAAAGTACCAGTCGAGACCCAGTTTGCATAAAAGCACTGTAGCATTAAGATCATTTTGCATCTAGCAAAGTTTCAAAACATTCCTGGCTCTACCATCTGATGGTGATCTTTGTGCTGCTCTGCATTTGTGAAGCCCAGCTCAGGTCAGCGTGGTGTTACGCAAACTTTGTAGGGGCAGGGGGCCAGAGTGAGGCCAAAGCGGCCGTGCATGGGCGGAGGCTGATGGCCATCGGGAAGGCGGAATGTGAAGGCCTGCATCAGGCTGGTGAACATCAGGAAAAGCTCCATCTTTGCCAGCTGCTCACCCATACATACCCTGCGACCTAGAGATGGACACAAGAAAATTTTTCAAAAAAAATTTTTTTTTTAATTTTTTTTTTTAATGCAGCAAATTTTAAAAATAATATAAAAGCACTCAAGGAATCCTGGTCACAATTTTACAGTGCATTCAGAGCTGATTTATCTTTCCAAACTGTAAGAAAATGGTAAAATACATTCACAGAATTTGATAACTACCCACATCATAATGATAGACAGGGGTCCTTCATTTTCAGCTTCACAAAACCTAACAAATGTAGCCGTGTTTAACTCGTTTCATGGCGGTCCTTAACTTTCCCTGTTAACCCAGGGTTAGCTATTCAAGCAGTGATTAATCTTCATGCACATGTACATGAAAGTATGACGTTTATGCCGAACAGCCAACCACCTTAAACATGAGCAGTTGAGCGGCTTGTTTTTCAAAGCAGGAGAAAGAAATTTATGTAAATATGTAGAAAGCAAAGCATTTATAACTGTAAAACGCTATGCTGTTGCCACTGCAACCATGTTGAAGCTTACTGGAGTGATAATGGCTTTATATTCTGAAAATCTATGTAATATGATTTGATTCCTCCACTGAAAAGTGATATTTTAAAAGTGACTGACCCCACAAATGTCACAATGAGAAACGTACGCATATGACTGTACATATAGGATACAATTGCTATTCAAGGCCACAGTCAGGAGTTTGCATTCTGGTGTACAATCAATCCCACAGTATAGTTCTTCTAGTTACTTCACTCATAAAAACAACTGTTCTCCCGAGGCAAACTAGAGGCATTAATTGTCTGAATTGTAAAATGTACAAGCCCAGTATTAAGTCTAGTTCTGTATGTGTTTGGCTATTGGTTCTAGAATACAGCGCTCTGTTTGTGTGTTTAAATAGAGAAATGTGACCCAGCTTCCTCATTTTGTGCCATCTGGCCCTTCTGGAAACCCTGTGGCAGCACGGCTTCACTTTCACTGTGCATTTTATTTTTTCCAAGAACATGTAATCTGTACCTATTCCAAATGGAATGAAGTATTCCTTCCTCAGAAGTCGTCCCTGTTCGTCTAGAAAGCGTGAAGGATTGAAGTCGTCTGGATTCTCCCACACAGTGGGATCTCTATGGACCGACCAGAGGTTGGGGATGATAACTGTGCCCTTAGGAATTGTATACCCTCGAAATTCTGTGAAAAGAACATTTTAGCTTACAAAGCTGTTTTTTTCATTTTCTCTTCCCATGCTTCCCATCGCAGCCGAAACATGGTTTTGGTTCTGAAGATGGAAAACAAACATATCATGTGAGGATCACAAGACTGAACTGATTTAGAGAACTGGCATTTTTTCCCAGCTAGAAAAACATCTTGTCTGTTTTCACTTCTTGACCTGTGGTCTTGGAAGCCATGTGAGGTATGGACAGTGGCACCACTACAGTCATTCTCTGGACCTCCATTATAGTGGCCTCGGAGTACGGTAGAGTTCCCTTATCTGTCAGAGATGGAAGTCTCTCAGATCCCACCACGGCATTGATCTCCTGCTGAACTTTCTCTGTGAGGTCAAAGGAACAACAGTATTTCATGTGATTGCTTAGGCTGACCCTGCAAAACAAACAATGTGTTTTCATCTCTTGTTCTTCTGTGATGACACAGAGCTGCATTTGAAGCTACTGGAATATGTGTTTGCGTACATACCTTGTACTTCAGGATATAAGCACATATATAGCACCATCCACAGTATGCTATTAGTGGTAGTATCAGTTCCTGCAATGAATAGGTCCCCTATTATGTAGAAGAGATATTCCTCTGAGAACCCACTTTCTTCTGACCCTGTTGCTTCTTGCTGGGCCAACAGCTCCACCAGATAGATGTCTATAAAATCTCTGGGGTTTTCAGGGTCCAGAGTGGCTCTGTGTTGGGCTATGATCTTCTTAAGGAAAGCTGTGATGTCCTTCTCCACTCGGCGAAGCTGCTTGAAGACGCCAAAGGGTAAGTAGTAGAGCCACGGAAAGATGTTGATGAGAACTGCCGGGCTGTTGACGCTGATCTCCAGTCCGTGGGCCATGAGGTCCAGCTGAGTACGGAACTCCTCGTCCTGGTGGTGGAAGCGCCGGCCCAGGCTGATGGACGAGATGACGTTGGACACAGCGTTGCTGATAAAGGGAGTCAGATCCACGCCAGATCCTGCTGCTTCTTGATTTCGCCTCAGTACCTCAGCCTTGACCATGGCGAAGCCCTCGTGTATACAAGGCTCCAGGCTCAGCTTGCCAAGACCAAAGTTTCGGAGAGTTGTGTGGCAGAACCTCCGCTGCTTTCGCCAGACTGGGCCATAAGGTGCAAACACAATGCCTGGAGACCAAATAATGCTTTTTATAGACAATGCTTTGGCATGACTGTTTACTGCAGGAATGTTTAATTGTGGTTCTAGAGGGCCTCAGTCCAGCACCGCTGTGATTTCCCTGCTCAAATAGAACTCATATGTCAACTGCCAGGGAAATTACCAAAGTGTGCTGGACACTGAACCTCCAGGACCAGAACTCAATATGTACACAGCGTAAGTTGCAAATCAAGAGTTTTGAGTTTTGAATTTGGTGTATTATGGTAGTGGTTTGACAGGCAGAGCTGTTTCTTATATTGTGTCCACCCTAAAGAACATCCTATTTTAGGGGCCCCCAACCCAATACGAAAAAAGTAATTCAAACTAACACCAATACATAAATGTATTTTAATCAGGAAAATCATTAATTAATGCTAATGTAAACACAATTAAATGATCTATAAATAGGTAAAAAAAGGTCCAATTGTTTGAATTAAACTGTCTATATAAATAAAATTAATTAAAAAACCTTAGTCATTAGCATTATAATAATAAAACAATAGCAATACTAGAAATAATATCTGCAACAAAATAATAATAATAATAATAATAATAATAATAATAATAAACATACATGAACCATAAGGGGCCCCTAAACAATTGTTTATACTGCTTACAGTAAAATCTGGCCTTGCTGGGTTAAACGTCTGAACAATTATCCTCTATATAGAACTATTTCATGCTTAAATGGTTCTTAGAATGGTGAAACTGTTCTTCCGATTGGTGGAGAACATGTTGAATATGGTTCTACATAGAGCCAAAGCACCAGAGCACCAAAAAGCTTAAAAATAGCAGAACCATTTTTCGTGCTAGACCATATAGAACCATTTAAAAAAAAATCTATTTAGAACCATATACAGCACATTCTGCATCAATCTAAAGAACCATTTCACCACGCTAAGAACCATTTAAGCATGAAATGGTTTGATACAGAACTCATGGTTCTGAAGAACCCTGAAGAACCATCTTTTTTAAGAGAGTACTGTACTGCAATGCCATTTGCTCTTGGAGCTGGTAAAGGCAGATAGGCTCCTCATGGTGCCACACTTAAACATGCATGACTGGACTCCTCTCACCTTTCCGCTTGGTCAGCATAGAAATGAGAGGAATGTCCGGTCTGTCGGAGAAAACCTCCGCATAGTTGGTCATGGCGTCTCGAATGATCTCGTAGCCCGTCAGAACCACAATCAGCTGACTCCCCACGAAGATGCTGTACAAGTTCCCGTACAGCCTGGACAGTTGCATCAGGCCCACCTGTGGCGACAGCGGGTTAGCTTTGCTCCTCTCATATTCACCATGACGGGCAAAAAGTTTTTTAATAAAGGGGGGCACGAATAAGCCCCCGAAGTTGCCGACGATGGGCAGCGGTGTTGGACCTGGAGGGATGTTCAGGAAGCGCTGGGTGCGGCTGTAGTGCCTCAGCAGGCAGAACACCACGAGAAAAACGGTCACGGCGGCGATGTTGACGGAAGAGAGTGGCGAGAGCCGGACCTCCTGCCATAGCTGACGGAGTCCGGTTTCCATCCCAGAGTTACTGATCAAAGCTGACCCGAACACGAGCTGCGAGTGAAGCGGAGCTCCGGCTGCAGCTCTGGAACTCTAGCTGTGTGTTCCGCTGATCACATTCATGTCCCTGTCGAGCTGCCGTTGTTGTTGTGGTTTTTGGGACGTGGCCGTCTCAGCGGCTTCTCATTGGCTGATATTAGCGGAGTCTTATTGGACGGTTGGTTAAGTTTATAGGAAGTGGGCGGGCACAAAACGAGCGTGGTCCAACCAGCTGCGCCGTCGACGCGTGTTTAGTTTGAGATATACGAGAATATACGAGTTACGAGTTTATTCTAAAATGCTGTAAATCCATATGCGGGGTTGGGATGTAACGGAATGAGAATACGCATTCAGAATACAGAAATGAAGCACCTGTATTCAGTCCAAGTTACATTTTGTAAAATCAGTATTCAGAATACAGTCACCTTTTATATTGTAGAATAATTTTAGAATACTTACGTGCTAAATAAAGGTAAATAAATAAACTATTTCAAAATCAGCACATGGCATGTAGCAACCATCATTTAAGGACCTATATTAATGGCTTCTGTACAAATACTGAAGTTCCTGCTAAAGCCTGAGTAGACTGATAAATCAATATGATGATCAGTTATAAATCTCAGTGTTACTGAGCTCTGCTAAAGCCTGAGTAGACTGATAAATCAGTGTGAAGATCAATGATTAATCTCAGTGTTACTGAGCTCTGCTAAAGCCTGAGTAGACTGATAAATCAATGTGATGATCAGTTATAAATCTCAGTGTTACTGAGCTCTGCTAAAGCTGAGTACTGATAAATCATGTGAAGATCATGATTAATCTCAGTGTTACTCAGCTCTGCTACTGAGTAGACTGAAACAGGCAGTTATAAATCTCAGTAGACTGTGAGCTGATCAGTGTGATGTTATAAATCTCAGTGTTACTGAGCTGCACTAAAGCCTGAGTAGATTGATAAATCAGTGTGATGATCAATAATTACTCTCAGTGTTACTGAGCTCTGCTAAAGCCTGAGTAGATTGATAAATCAATGTGATGATTAGTTATTAATCTCAGTGTTACTGAGCTCTGCTAAAGCCTGAGTAGATTGATAAATCAGTGTGATGATCAATAATTACTCTCAGTGTTACTGAGCTCTGCTAAAGCCTGAGTAGATTGATAAATCAATGTGATGATTAGTTATTAATCTCAGTGTTACTGAGCTCTGCTAAAGCCTGAGTAGATTGATAAATCAATGTGATGATCAGTTATAAATCTCAGTGTTACTGAGCTGCACTAAAGCCTGAATAGACTGATAAATCAATGTGATGATTAGTTATTAATCTCAGTGTTACTGAGCTCTATGGAGAGATGATCAAACTAACAACCTACTCAGTAGTGGACATGTTTGCAAATGATAAGCTAAGCATTGGTGTTGTGTTTTATGTATTATGTCTGTTAAATAATTTATCCTGAGTATCATATGTGTACATTAGTATTTATCCTATGTGTCATATGTTATTACGAACATGATCAGTAATTTTCTTGTTAACACTTAGATCATGTCTAGACTGTTCTATTAGGACTGAGTTGATACTTCACGTCAATTCCAGTCCTGGAGGCCCACTGTCCTGAGCAGGATTGGGAAACCCTGCTTATGTGAATTGAAAAAAAGTGCAGTCTCTGATTTGTCAAACATTTAATGTTAACTTTTGTATTAAAAAAAAAGAACAGAAATTGATAAATAATAAAAAGAAAGAAACACTGCATGCATTAGAAAGGCACATTTGCGACAGTACAAAAAAAAACCCTTTTGGATTCAAATTTGTAATAGCAAAAAGAAGATGTGAAACAAACTAACCAAAACAATTTAATCTAATTCATCTAATTAAACAGGTCAACATGTGGGAAAAACATGAAAACTATTTGCTCAACAGAACTGACTGAAGAATACTATTCATATAAGTTCTTGGATATTCATCTATAAAAACAGTAACTGGTCATGTTACATTAAAGTTTGCATATTTTTACCCATTTAAAAAACAGACTAAACATATTTTCCTCTCTTTAATTCTGCTTAAACCTGAGCCAGTGATTATCTCACAACCTCTTTGGTATGATCTATGTACATTTCAGGCAGCCATGAATACAGTGTCATCGTCATGGCATTAAAAAAAAGCACAGTTCTGGTAAAATATGTGATGCTGTCACTCCTCCCGTACGCTGTTCACCATGGAGTACTTCTTGCAGGGGTTCTTCAGGCAGGCCGGGGGCCATGTGACAGGCCAGCAGAAAGAGCAAGGCACTTGGGACTGGACATTGCGCTCGAGGAAGTTAAAGATGGGGTTCCACCAGGTGTGGGTGAGGTAGTTGGGTGAGTTCCGCAGAACCTGTGAAGAGCAGAGGATTTAGGCCACTGAACTGGAGCTGCTTCCAAGAGACAGCAAATAAAAGCTTTTAGGGAGCCAGGGGAGATACATCTGATGCCAAGATAAACTCTGTCCACTTGTGTTTTTGTTTAAAGAAGCACCGGCTGTGAGTGACCCAATGAAATTTAAAGAGACAACACAACACATTTGTGCAATCTAGCAAACTGATAAATGAAATAAAAATGTACCCTCGTTCACTGATATTATGCCAAAGAGCAGAATATTGTTACAGGGTTATTCCTACCAATGCTGCATTAAAGTGATGCTGTGGAGGAAAATTAAGCTTACAGTTTTAACCTTCCAAATACAGATGATCCGTCAAGACATGTTTGACTGTGGAATTTTCCTTGATTCTCCTACACCAGGGGTCGGCAACACGTGGCCCCGGAGCTGCATGCAGCGCTTCTACTGCCCTGTTGCAGCTTCACAGCAGAATTAGATTTTTTGGTAATAATGAAGGATCCTTCTTTGCAGTAAAATAAAGCTCTGCTGGTCATTCTAACACAGTTTTAGGAATAAATGGTCTTAAATGTTGGAGTTAACGTAGCCTGTAACTGCTAATTCGCCAACTTTTGACCCTGAAAATTGGCATGTAGACTGCTCACTGTCACCATGGTAACACAATCTTGCGAGACACTGAGAAAGTTGAGAGAAAATTTACAAGAAACATTTTGCAGAAATATAACACCTAGCAGGACCCCTTTCCCACCTACAGCTATAAAAACACTGCAGAAACATGCCTAAGTAAATTCATGTCACCAAAACATCAACACTAGTGTTCATGCAAGTGGAATACATTGTCAGACACATCACAGTCACCTCAGAAACACTAACAATTGTCGATATTAAGGAAAATCTATGTTGTCAAGAGTTATTCTCTCTATTGTTTCATTTTCTAATGGGTTGATCATTCTTTTTTTCTTTTCTTTAACAAACACATTGCATTACTCTTACACACCCTTACAGCCATTTTTTACGTAGTCCCTCCATTTTCACAGGCTCAGGAGAAATTGGACAAACTAACATAATTATAAATACAAGGATTATTTTTAATACTTAGATGCAAATACTTTGCAGTCAATGACTGCCTGAAGTCTGGAACCCATGGACATCACCGAATGCTGAGTTTCCTCCCTTGAGCTGCTTTGCCAGGCCTTTACTGCAGCCACCTTCAGCTACTGCTTGTTTGGGGATCTTTCTGCTTTCAGTTTCAGTTTCAGCTTCAGTAAGTGAAAAGCATGCTCAGTTGGGTTGAGGTCAGGTGACTGACTTGGTCATGCAATATTTTTGGTAAACCCCTTGAATTAAAGATGAAAGTCTACAGTTCAGTCTCATCTTGATGGCTTCATTTCAAACTGTGACCACAACTGTCCAAATACTTATGGATCTAACTGTATTTAGTTGAATAAAACCAGTTAAATTGCTTATTACCACATTTTTTAACACACCACCAACACATCAGTGTCACTGCAGTGCTGTGGTGGTCCTGTGGGGGCCCTGACCATTGAAGAAAAGAGTAAAAGGGGACTAACCAAGTATGCGGAGAAACAGACAGACTACAGTCTGTAATAGTGGAACTACAAAGTGACCTATATGGTAAATAAAATGGACAATGAGTGCTTTTAATGTTTAATCTCAATGTTACTAAAGAAAAATAATTGCATAGTTCAGCTGAGGGACATCAGCATTTTATAAACTACTGTGAATAAATAATCATGTAATATCAAATAGATTTGTTTGCATGGTTTCTGACATTGCAGGACAAACTGTTATTAATGTAAACAGAAAAAAGTATCAACACAATTTACCCTTTAAGACAGCTGACACTAATTACATCATGTCCTATTTTAATTTAACAAAGCCATCAACTTTAAAAAGAAGAGATCATATTTACTTAAGACCACCAGGGGGCATAAATCCCCAGCTGTAGATGAGAAACTCAACCCTATACTGTTCTCTGCATGAATCAGTCACAATCTGTTCTCATCATTTGGTCCTGTTTTTTCCCCTCTCTCTAAATGATTTGTATCGGCGTACAGCACTGAGGGCGCACTCTGAGGCCATCAGGGAGTCGTATCTCATAAGCCCTCTCTAATGGATGAGAGTCCACCCCGAACCATGTAAACACTTTCAGTAGGAGGCTCAGTGCCATTTTTAATGCTCTGTCTTTCATCACTTTCCCTGAACCACACAGCGTGGGCCTACAGCATGTGTGTATGTGTGTGTGTGTGTGTGTGTGCGCGTGTGCGAGTGTGTGTGTCTTCTCAGTAGCTTTTGAGCACTTAAGCACTTTTAGATCAGAACAAATATGGACAATTAGCCATACATATTTGTGTTCCAGCACAGCTTCTATCATCTGATTCAGGCTGTTCAGAGTGTTTCCATTACCTGCTGAGGATTCTGACAGTAAGGTACATCTATGTATACCAGGACCAGTCGTTGTATTACAGGAATAGTTCAGGGGAAAAAAATCGAATTTACATGATTGTTCACTTCCACCAAATGCAGTTGATCAGGCAAGATATGTTTGGTGTGCAAATGTTTGCTTCTTTGGTTTAGAACTGGAGCCGCTAGGCTTTTTCTATAATTTTTCAGTTCCAGCTTAAGTGGTGTAGAAATTTGATTATGTTTAAATAAAATGCTAACTTCTGGTGGGTCCAGAGCTCAACTGACATGTCTTTATGAGCATACGGAGGTTCAAACATATGGTTGAGGCTCATTTGTGCAGAAAACGTGGTCCTCACGTTTTCATAACTGGACACTGTATTGATTTTCTGAGTACGCTCATTTAGCTTCTCTACTTACATTAACCTACACTAAAGTCTAGGATGATGAACTGCATTTTGCGTAAGTGGAAAAATATAGAAATTTGATTATTTGCCAAATTATTCATTTTATAATACTGATACCAGTGGGGAACCTGCAGGGCCCTCAAAAACCTGCTTGCATTGTTTCTATTTTTATATTTCAGTTTAATACAGATATTAATCGTCTCCTACTGGCTAGAACATCAGGAGCTGAACTGAAGGCCTAACATGTCTAATCTATAATACTATAATAAATAGGAAGTGGCAACAATTCAACCCTGACCCTGATTTACAATAGGTAGGTCCAATCTCATGAGAAAAAGGCTACTCTACGTCTTCTGGAAGTTCTAGATATGTCACTGAGTGCAGATGCTCGCTGTAGCCTGACCACTGCATTTCAGTGAGTTGTTAGCAATGAAAAACAGCTCTAGGTCCACGTTCTTTACTGAAGGACTGACTGTAAAACATCTATGTAAGTAAAATATGTTAAAACATCTGTTACAAGCTTAAGATAAAACAAAGAATGTCTGTTACAAGCTACAAATGTCTGTTTTAACCGAGAACAGCCAAAAATCTTTAGCTTAGCGCTAACATATTTCTAGAATCCCATGAGAGAGCTGGCAGAAATGAACATAATCGTAGGGGTGTTGTTTTCCTTTTTTCTCGAGTTTTGACATTTGCGGCCCAGACTGAAGGCCTACCGATATGGTTCGCTATTGGCTGATACCTTCTCATATTGCTCTCATTTGGTTGCAGTTGGCTTACCTGTACATTGGCCATGGTGTGATACCAGTAGAAGAGGCGTGAGGTGATGAAATAGCCAACCACGACGTCCACACTGTAGTGCTCGTGAGCCACTAGGATACACACTACCCCGACTGCAGCCAGGAGCCAGCAGAGCAGGTGGTACCACCAGAAGGAGCGTGGAGAATCTGCAGAAAGAGGGGGTGGTCTGGTTACTGCAGGATCTTACCAAATGCTGAGTACAGAGTGGATCTAAGAACTACAACTACAGCACCAAAGTCACTCTGGTAAAAATAGGCTTAGGGGTGGACACTAGGCAACGGGAGGCAACCACCATGCGCACCATAAAAACAACTTACTAGATATACACCATACGTCCAAAAGTGTGTAGATACCCTTTCTAATTAGTGAATTCAGCTTTAAGGTGTACTCGGGTTCAGCTGAAGACATACAGTTTGTATAATCTCCAAAGAAAACCATTTTCAATAGAATAGGACTGAAGCAGGCATATACAAGCCTAAGTTCACCATGCCCAATGCTAAAATGTATTTTGAAATCCATTCATGGTGGAGGAGTACATGCAGGGTGTTATGGGACAAAATAGTATTAAAAGAAAACATATTTTTCAGATTTATGACTATTTTACCATCGTGAACATTACATACAAAAAACCCAGGAGACACATGTAGGTTAACTGGTCATTTTGCATAGTAAATAAATGGACTATTTTTGTGGTGAAGACATTGTGACCCCTGGTTCCTATCACCAATATTATAAAGACATCTGTGTCTATAAGTATCTCTACAGTGAACCATTTCACATTAAACCACTTGAAATGACTTTGTTTAACTCTCAACAACTGAAGTATGTAATTCTCTTTGTAAATTGTGTAAATTCTCTTTAAATTTGCCTCTTACTAATTCTGTATGTTGAAGATTGACAGTGAGCCATGGCACAGTTTGATCTTGGATGCTCTTCTTGCTATTTGCTCTGTTTGGACTTTTGTATCACATTTCCATTTTGCCACAGAAATGTAAAGCTCCACAAACATAAAGTTTCCCCCTCTCTCTGACAGGTCTGAGTTTGTCTAGAGGAAGAGGGGCGGGGCTTGTTTAAGGACGACACTCACAGCCGCAGACACTTACACTCCTTGATGAAGAGATATGTGAGTGTCAGCATGACTGTATGGCCACTGTACAGGAAATCCCCACACATGATGTGTGAGCCGGTGATGGACAGTCCAGCTCCAGAGATCAGCTGCAGCACACGCTGTAACTTAGCCTGAGAGTCGCCGTAAAGCTGAGATAGAGAGAGAGAGAGAGAGAGAGAGAGAGAGAGAGAGAGAGAGAGAGAAGAGGCCAGGGGAGAGGGAAAAAGAGATGCAGTGCTTCAAACATTTGCTTTGGATTGTATGACATAAAAGCTTTTCATTATCATCCCATAAATTCCTCTGATCTCTGATCAGAAGCTTTGTATGATAATCATTAAAGCTGTCATGATCAATTATATTAGTAATCAGGCAATCTATGGATTATTTTGACAATTAGTTAAACAGAGTGGTCAGTTTTTAAAAAGAAAGGCCTGAACAACAACAAATGATGCATAATTCTGTAATAGGAAATAAACAAGAACGCTTTTAAAATACATCGTTACAAACACCACACTCTTAAAAAGATTCTTCAAGGGTTCTTTAGTCTTCACAAAAGATCCCTAAACAACCATCTTTTTAAGATTGTATGTAGCATAGATTCTAAGGACTTAAACTATGCATTATCATCATGCAAATGTTCAACTAATCATTTGAGAAACTATATTTCAGACAGGATAAGCGGCTTAGAAGATGGATAGATCGATATTTCAAACAATTATTGTAAAAAAATTAAGTCTAACTGAGCAGTCATGACAGGCCTAACATTTACTTAAGCCGCACTGTTCTTCTGCAGTCAGAAAGGATATTACAGTCTTCAGCAGAATCTGCTGGATTTGGTCATGATACGCCTGCATTGGGGCCTGAGGGAGGCTGGATGTGAGGTAGACAGAAAGGATAGAGAAAAGCACTTTAGTGGTCAGTATTTACCTTCGGGGCACAGGTCATGTGCATGCTGGGCACAGGCAGAGTGGTGATGTACATAGTGACGCAGCGATACAGGTACAACGTGCCCATGAGGAAGAAGAACCTCCTGCCCAGAATGGACCTAGAAATGCAGCACAGAAGATCTAATCAACAACTTACACAGCCTCGACTCTTCTAAGAAGGCTTCACACTAGATGTTGAAACGTCAGCCACCAGAGCATTCGTGAGGTCAGGTACTGATGTTGGACGATTAGTTCGGGATCAAAAATGCTGCCCCAGCTCATCCCAAAGGTACTGGATGGAGCTCCATTACTCCAGAGAACTGCTTTCACTGTTGAACACAGAACAGCCCAATGCTGGGGAGCTTTATCCCCTTCTAGCTGATGTAAGGGTATAGTAACCTGGTGGCTCCATTCTATTGGCAATGCTTTTCTAGGTTGCAATGTCTGCAGTGAACGTGCCTTAAAGTAGCTAAATTCACTTATTGAAGGGCTGTCAGGGTACTTTTGGACATATAGTGTATATCCATATTCACACTGATGAGGTCAGGATGACAGTATGAATGAGAGCAAAGAAATGGGCATAAAAGTGGTTCAAAATGATGAAAAGAATCTGTAATTTTATCAGCAAAGTATTATTTTATCAGGACTTTATTTGTAGCCACTGCTGTATTACCACAAAAATTGACTGTAACACAAAATGTTCTGAATACAACAGAACTGACAGAATTTGTCTATATAGGATGACTTGTGCTGTCATATTGCTTAAGATTAACCTGCCTTGACTGGCTATAACACTGGGCCTCATTCACCAACCATTCTTAGGAAGAAATTTCTTTTTAAAACCCACTTATACAGTTTTCAAGAAGATTCTGACATTCACTGCTGCTTTCTTTGTTCCTAGGTAAGAACAGAATCTACACACGCAAGACAACAAGGGGGCAAACAATTCTGAGGCTTAAGAACACGTCATGAATCTGATACAGACTTTTTCTTCAGACCTTTCTCATGAACAAATTTAAGACAAAACTTAGGAAGCTTAGGGGGGTTAAAAAAGTAATTGATAAGTAATTTGACCATATAATCAACACTATTTCTATAACACATTTTGCTACAGCAGGGGGCACCAATCTTATCCATGAAGGGCCAGTGTGGCAGAAGGCTTTTATTCCAATCAAACAGAAGCACACTTGATTCCACCTGTTTCATCAGTTGGTCAGTCTTCAAACTATTGATTAGCTGCAATTGTGTGCAAAATATGGGTCAAATGACATGTTTTTTGATTTTTTGAATAAAAAGTGAATAATAAGTTGGCACATTCTCTACAGAGAACACACTTCTGCCTATATTAAAGCACAATTACTGTTTATTTGCTCAATTTAACATATTGGGGAAAAAAATAAAACTTATGCAAAAGTTACAGTGCATTTTACATTTTATGTTAGATTTTTTTCCACTATATTAAACAAAGTAGAAATAAAGTAGAAATTTATGCTAAAATGTGCATAAAAATGCCATATTTTCTTCCCTGTAGAGGATCTGTTAACTTATTTTCACATGGAAGATCAAAAAAACATTTGACTGGGGGTTTTCAAACTTTTATACAACTGCATATGGCATGTGATTCTGCTTGGTTGGAATGAAACCTGCAGCCACATATATTTGCCTGTATGCTACAACATTTCGTCCCCTTGGAATTATAAGGTTCTGTCTGACATTTTTGTCAAAATTGAGTTATTCATATTTTCTTATTCTGTGACAACTTCTTAACATTATGTGAGGTGTTTTTAAAGTGATCTGCATTTTTGGACTTTTATCTAGAAAACAAAATGATTCTGTCTCCAAAGTGAAACTCTAACTTAGTTCTATAAGGTTCTATCTGTGAGCCAATCAGCATTTCAAGTACACACGAAAGGACCAATCGGGTTCTGCTTCTCTGTCATGTTGCCACACTCCTCAGTGACTGTGGGTAAAGTTTATAGAACTTTATGAGACATGAAAATGTTTTGCTGTAACTCTGCTTGTCTTCTTACAGTTCTTTAAAAAGTCTAATTGTCTTACATTTTGTAAATGTTAAGCCTTAAAGATAATAATATAGTAAACATGTGAATTAATGGGATCTTAATCACACAAACATCAATTACATTAATTCATCCATCTTTTCGTTTTCTTCTTTCTCCCTTTGGCTCATTAGAGTCACATTTCTGATATAAAACTAAACCTTATATTGCCTTTAGACAGACTGGCTACACTGACTTGCTGGGACAGTTCATTACAGTAGCTGGTTGCTATGAAACCTAAAGTACACTTAAACTAATGGTTCCTACATAAACCTGACCTCAGCACTGGACAAAATATTTAGCACTGACCTTTATACTTAATTGGTAACACTGTACTGTAGGGTACAGTTCATAAGGCTAAATGACATCCACATAAGCTTGTTGTGACAACTGACATAGACCTACATAAATGTTTATTAATGCTTATTCCAATAGGCGTTATCTGTCATAAAAGCTACTTTAGCTAACTTTGATTAAAATTGGCAAATATAACCTTTATAGCAAATGACGCCTATTACAATGAGCATTTATAAACATTTATGTAGGATTATATCAGTTGTCATGACAAGCTTACGTAGATGTCATGTAGCCTTATAAACTGTACCCTACAGTAAAGTGTTACCAAATAAAAAAAAGCGTCATGAAAATGTCATAGAATGCTTTAGATTTAACGTTCTGATAATGTAGACACTGTTACAGCACTAGTTTTATGTTTTAAAATAAATTACAAGCAAACTGTTTGTGTTCCTTCGTTGCTCCTTTAATGTTTTGTCAGATAGAACCTTATAATTCCAAACAGAAAGTGAGTTCTTAGGATTAGCAGGTTCTATCTGCATTTGACCTGTTCCAAAGAAACTTATTTACAAATCTGACAGGATTTTGATATTGTACATTCAGAATACATTCAGGGTGTCGGTCACTTTCATGTATGACACAGACGTGTTCCACATATCAGTTTTGCTATTTGGAAAGCAAAATTTTTGAAACTCAGTTTTTCAAAATTGCCCAGAACACAGATAGAACTTTATAATTCCGAGAGGAAGAAATATTCATTTATGCAACATTACAAAGTTATGATTACTGATTTTTGTTTACTGACATTTATTGGTCTTCTTAATAAAAGGGAGGCCAGATACTTACCTGTATTTGTGGAAGAGCCACTGCAGGGACCAAATCCCCACCAGCACCATGCCGTTGACCTCGGTCACTGTGAACGCCCACTTCACGCGGTCGATGTAGTCGAAGAACTTGTCGGGGAGC
This sequence comes from Colossoma macropomum, assembly GCF_904425465.1. Classification (NCBI taxonomy): domain Eukaryota; kingdom Metazoa; phylum Chordata; class Actinopteri; order Characiformes; family Serrasalmidae; genus Colossoma; species Colossoma macropomum. The sequence goes on from NW_023494791.1 coordinate 36,384,574, forward strand.
GGTGGGCTGCTCTCTTTGGCTGGAACTCTTTCATGCACCACTGTTATCATCACTGTGGTCAGCACCAGGTTGAAGGCAGCATACACGAAGGTGATGAGTGTCTTCCACCACTCCATGGGCAGCCTGTGGGCCCTGCCCTCCGGCACCGAGATCTTGACGTAGTCTCGGTGTCGGCCGAGAGCCTTTCGGGTCCTCTTGGCCTCCTCAGCCACAGGACTGTGGACAGGACAGACTGGACCCGCAGGGCGGCTGCCGTCATGTTTGTGGGCATCTGTAGGGTGTCGTTCGCACTGGTGATCCGCAGATGCCATTAGTGCCCACGCGCTACCCACTAATCACTACAGCGCTGCACATGCACACAGGCCTTGATCTGCCTTATGGGTCTGCACCACTGTTGATGAATGAATGGCTTCGGCCTTCTAGGTTTCAGGTGTGGTGCTGCAGCTGCAGTCTCTAATGAAAGAAACATGAAGGAAATCAGATAGCATATTCCGTTAAAAGAGGTCAATCAATTTTAGAACGCATTAATAATCAATACAGGCTCTTTATAACCACAAATAAACAATGCGCTCACATTCAGATGAAACTGTATTACAATACTTGACATGAAATGCTCGTCCTCAGAGGGCATAAAACAGAAGTGGATATTTAGACATCTGTAATCCAATCCTAATGTTACTGTATTTGGCTTTCAGTTTGATTTCTTTAACCTTTAGCAGTCTAAAGCTGCTGTTTTGCTAGAGTATTTGAATATAAAGCTGTAACTGTATATTTTTAACTATGAGTTAAATGTAAAGGCCCATGGAAAAAACTGAACTATTTCAACTATGCTAATTTTAGTGCGCAATTTCTAATTATTTGATGCGTTTAATATATTAGAAAAAAAGACATAAACTATATAATGTGCCATAAGTTTGCACAGGCCACATTTTGCAAAACCAATTCCAAAAAAGTGGAACAGTAGGTAAAAAGGGACAGTAGGTAAAATGCAAATAAAAACAAGAAAGCTGTGATTTATAATATACTTTGACCTGTATTTGAACAAAAACAGTATAAAGACAAATTATGTAGTGTTTCATCTTATCAACTCATCAAATATTCGCTCATTCTGAAATCGATGCCTGCAACACATTCCAAAAAGTGACCTCTCAGACGGCACTGCATTAAAAACCAGCATGTTTCTGTGATGGAGATCACTGTGTGGACCCGGGAATACCTTGAAAAACTGCTGTCATTAAACAATGTTTATTGCTGCATTAACAAATGTGAGATAAGACTGCCACAGTGGAAGTTATATGTCAACAACGTCCATAAACGCTGCCGACTTCTCTGGGCTCAAACTCATTTGAAATGAACTGATGTACTCCATGTACTGTGGTCTGACAAGTCAACCTTAGAGATCTTTTATAGAAATAACAAATAAGTAAAGGACCATTTAAAAAGTTACCGGTGTAAAGTTTAAAATCCAGCATCTGTCATGGTGTGTGGGGGGGTTATTGGGTACCTTGCACATCAGCTGTACACATTTTGGAGCAACATATGCTGCCTTCCAAACAACATCTTTTTCAGGCACATCTGTGCTTATTTCAACATAACAAAAACAAGCCACATTCTGCCTGTCACAACAGCATGATTGAGAATTCAGAACGTGCGGGTGCTAGACTGACCTGTCTGTGGTCCAGAACTGTCTCCCATTGAAAATGTGTCTTATTAACCTCAAAGTACAACTTGTATACAGATTTGTATAACAGAAGAATGGCTAAAAAATTCACTTTCAAAACTGGAACAATTTGTGTCTTCAGTCCCCAAACGATTATTAAGTGCTGTCACTTTTCAAAAGGAAAAGTGATGTAACACAGTGATAAACATGCTCCTGTCCCAACTTTTTTGAAACATGTCGCAGGCAGCAAATGTATAATGAGCCTATATTTACATAATACAATGAGGATCAAAGGGTACAACACCAAATATTGTGTTTTTGTACTGTTTTCAAGTCAATACAGGTCAAATATAATCACTGTTTTCTCTCTTTATTTGCATTTCACACACTGATCCACACACTGAATAATTTTTTGGATTTGGGGTTGTATGTTTTATATATGTTAAATTCAGCAAATAAACAGTAACTGTGCAGGTGTTAGATATAGTTGTATGCAGTCATAAAAGTTGGAAAGTTCAACCAAAAAATAGTTTAGCAAAAAATAGAAATATGAGAAGTAAACATAACATATACTTTTGCACAGGCCATATACGTATATATATATATATATATATATATATATATATATATATATATATATAGTTCGAATATGTTAAATTCAGTGAATAAACAAATTGTGTTTAAAATGTGCAGAATTGTGTTTTCTGTAGAAGATGTATTCACTTATATGTAGTTTGACCGGAGCTGCCCAAACCTTTGCATACAGCTCTCTCTGAAAACTGGCTCTCAGTGAATGAAGGGCGTTCACTGTGTTTACGGCTTTGAGCAACTTCTAACACAAGAACAAAAGAGTGAAGGTTGTTTATATGAGCTGTTGTCGACCGCTTTCCTTCTCTTGAAAGTTCATTCTGCTGTTTCTGGGGGTTTGCCAGATGTGCACTGCACTCTTTTATTTGAGCGGCATGCTGAATTTGGACCCAGGGGGAATCTGACTCTCATATTGAGCGATTTATGCCTCGGGCGACGTTCTGAGCCTTTTCCCTGTCTGCTCTCATATTTTCCTCCACAATAACACCACCACAGTTCAAAGTATTTGCAAGTTTTTGCATGGTTTAAACAACCTGAATGAACTTTAATAAAGTTTCTATTTGGATATACAATTCAAAGCATTTACACTGAACTGACCTATTTTAATGTAGGGATACGCTATGCATGCGGGGTAAGTCTATATATTTTGCAAATCTGTAATATTAAAATAATTTGTTTGGCCATGTTTTACTTCAAAGCAATTAAGGATGATTTCACATTTATGGTGGCGATTCCAGAGAGAAAAACTGAGGTGCATGTTATGTGAAATAGGTGTTGGTTTGATATAATTATAATAATAATAAAGCTACTAATTAACTTTTCATATTTCTTGTCATTACATATTTAATTTACAGTAGAGTACACAGAAATGCTACAAATCAGCAAATTACTAATATTTTTATTCTGGCTAATCTGTGTTGCAGTTTTTATGTAAATATCGTGAAACAGGTAAGTGCACCTGCACTTCATTATTCAAAAATCATTATAACTTATAAAGTTGAGCTATTTGAACTACAAATAACAAGTCTATAGGACATAAAACAGATTACTATTTGAAATTTGATTAACTCAAAATTTTAAGTCACCCTGAACCTTTTCATTTAAAACAACTATTTTTTACTAAGTACTAGAAATGTGCTAGTGTTCATTTAACCCATGCAGTGTGAGCTTTGAGTTAAGCAAAAGGCCAAAAATCACCCATTGACCAATGTTGCTGTAAAGAAAGTTGTATGTCTTGTAAGATGTTCTGGATAAAAATGAAAAAAAAATAAATAAATACTGCCTAACTCCTCCTCCTTCCACCTTAACGCCCCATAAATTTTCATCCCTACTTTCCGTAAACCTGTCCTATCTCTCTGTTGGGGGAGGCCAAGCCTTCTAGCTCAAAATTCTAGCCGGAGTTCTCAGAGTTGTTGAGCTAGCAAAGTGTCTGCGAAATGAACACATCCAAATGTAAACATAATTAGCATTGAGAACCTAAGAAGGAACTACAAAGCCTGCAAAGTCTAACAGAACAGAAAAGGCTCTCAAATTAGAGCAGCTCTCCTCTATCCAAGAATACAGTCTAAATGCAGGGCTCAGCTCACTGGAACCAACAACAAAGCCAACATAAGCTTTCAGACAGAGGCACTTCACAAACCTCTGGGCCGTTTGAAAGTAATTATATGAACTATATATGAATAAGAATGGGGCTGTACTCTACCCACAATCAGTTTGCTTTCAATTTTTGTGCACTTTTCTATCAGCAGCTAAATATTTTCAAAGATGCATTGTGAATTCTCAACCACTGTAAAAAAGTTGTCATAAAATGTACAGTAATTTACTGGCAGCAGAGTTGCCAGTAAGGTACTGTGTATTCACGGTAAATATTTTACAGTATTTAACTGTAAATTTATAGTACTTTACTGGGAGCTCTACTGCATTGCAAATTGCATTATCTGGTATGTAACTGTAAACCAATACACTGCTCTAAATGGCCAATCTTTTACAGTATGATCCTGTAAAATAACAAACCAGTATTTTAAAAGAAATACTGTAAATTTACAGCTATTTTTACAGCGCCAACATTCATTACTAAGACAGTACTTACTTTGTACATGAAAGCAAGGTTTTTAGCCCAGGTGCTTGAAGGCCCCTTACATGTTCATTCCTGGAATGGAATTGACAAATTCAAATGTTTTCTTTCAAAGCAACTGTTGTGAATTTGGACAAGCTGTAGAGAATGTTGGTAAAAATCCCAATCAACGAAACAAATTTAGGCTAGAGTTTCTACATAATTTCGCTACATAATGTTAGGTTTTCAGTTTCAGACACTCTGTTACTGAGCTAAACTATGTTGTTGTAGCTACTGGAACCTACACAGTAAAAAACATCATGTGAAATGAATAATGTGCTCTAAATGTAGAGTTTTTTCAACCTCACATCAGTGAAAGAACACTCACAAAAGAAGGCATTTGTAGGCAGAGCATGAATAAACCAAAGGAATACTGTTTATTGTCACTGTAAAAGTACAACGAAGTTTCATTTTGCAACTCCTGAAAGGTAAAATGTGTTCAATAAGTCCTGTCCTTTCTGAAAGCAGCGACTGGAGATAACCTGAAGTACATAAGGTGCCTTATCTCTCTGCAACACAAGCACCGATGTAGCGTTAGAGCCATACAGCTCCAGCCTTATGATAGGCAGGTCAGCTGCACTCCTGATGACCTTTGCTTAACCGAGGCAGTTTCAACATCCTCCTACTGTCAAACAATTCCACTATCTCACCTCCTCATATCAAATTTACACAACCTATTACAAAATCAGCTTCAGACTCTGTTGCGTGTGACCTGGAAGGGAGGCTGTGTATCCATAGTCTTATCAGCACAGTGGAAACCCCTCCATAGCCAGTACAGCACTGAAAGAGTAATGTACTTGATTCAAAAGTCATTTCCAAGTGAGTGAAGTATATTACATGAAATAAAGATGGCACTGATCTGAAACCAGGTACTGATATCAGAAGAAAATGCTTGACTCATACGCACCTGAGTAGTGGAGCAAGAGGAACATGTGCACCTCCACAGAGGAGAGCGAATGTTCTTATTTGAATGAAAACTTGACTTTTACTGGAAGTAACTGTGTGAGCAAGTTTACAAGATTATTTGTAAATTTTCATTTTTCTTGTGATTTTATCAGCCTTTTGACAGAGTAGTCAGAATTATGTCTTATTTTCTCAAGGTTTTAACTGTCTGAATCATGTCTTGTTTTCTTGAGATGTTGATTGATTGATTATGCCAAAATATTGGCTCATTTTTTTTAGATTTCTACTGATTATGTTAAACCCATATTTTATTTTCTCAACTTAATGAGAATTTATGTTGGAATAATGTCGTTTTCATGAGAAGTTGACAGATTAAGTTGGAATAATGTCTTACTTTCTTGAGATGTTGATTGATTATGTTGGATTATTGTCTTATTTTCTTGAGATTTTGACTGAGATATCAGAATAATGTCTTATTTTTTCAAGGTTTGATTATGTTGAAATAATGTGTTCTTTACTTGAGATTATGACTGATCATGTTATAATAATGTCTTATTTACAGCGAGACACTTCCACAATGGTAGAAACAATAACTATAGCAGTGGTCTTATTACACCCCCACATCATTAAACTCACTGATGTACATTATTATTATACAGTTAATACATTTACAAAAAAAAAAAGCTCCCCCACCTTTACTCAAAATCATGCCCCCTGGCTTGGATATTATGCATAAAAAAGGGATGAATTTAATCCAAACATGTAACAAATCCAGGCTGAAGCAGCACATTGCTAGCTGTGTATTTCCTCCTGTGGGGAAGTAGAGTGTTTGAGAAGTTTGATCATGATAGCCTACTTTCACAGGCTCATCTTACATGAAGTGCTTCAATACAGAAAGGCTACTTTTAAACTTCAGTAGTTTAAAAAAAGAGACATTTTGGTTTGGTATTGGTATCAGCCAGTATGGAGGATTTCACTAACTATTCAATGTTTTTAACGTAACGTTTCCACAACAAACACATTATAAGTTGCTGTACATGCACTGTTGATCCGACACACATGTCTGGATTTAAAGACTCAACAGGAGTAGTGCAGTACTAATAGAATAGTTTTAACTTCCACCAGACACTCTCACTGTATCTGTGCTCAGTCAGCAGAATAATGAACTTCACCTAAAGTGCAAACCATTTATGTTCCATTGTTATTTAGTTAATGCAACAGAAAATCAAAAAAGGCTAAAATTTCCCTGACAGCTGAATAATATTGGACATTTTTATTTTTTTTTTTAAACACGTCCTCAACCGCTCTCTGTTCAGTTTTCCATGTGTGATCTAATTAAAGAGACTTCTCCTCAGCGGAGAATGTGAGAGAGTGTCAGGAACAGTCTTTTTTCCATTCAGCTGTGCTTAAAAGCCCCATTAACAGACTATCACTGCTCTCTCCTCTCCGAGATGCATCTCAGCAACAACATTACACAGACACACAATACAAGGTAATCAGAGCCAAACTGAAGGACACAAAGAGGAAGCACAAAGCATTTCAGGACTAAATTCTACTGAAGCCAGGCTGAAATGTAGCTCTGATTGCAGTGCAGAACTATACAAACATCCTCACGCAGTTCAGATACTAATCATTCTAAATGTTGCAGCTTTATTCACGATTTAGCTCACAGATGCTTAGTGTTCCTAAAACACTAACAGCCAGCTTCATAGACAGACAGACAGACAGACAAACAGACAGACAGACAAACAGACAGACAGACAGATAGACAAACAGATAGATAGATAGATAGATAGATAGATAGATAGATAGATAGATAGATGGATAGATAGACAGATAATTTCTTCTTCATTGCACTTCAACTTTTCTTTGTTTTCTTTTTTCAAAACACTAAACTTTAGTGTTGTTTAGTTGCATGGTTAAATGCAGAAATCTTCAATTTTCAATGAGGTCTTAGACTTTTGGACCAGACTGTGACTATTAGAAAAATGTAGAAATCTAATTTACAGTAGATGTGTGTGCACAAAAATACGTGTAAATATTTATATGTGCTGTAGGGGTGGGAATCTCTAGGTACCTCACGATTCGATTTGATTATGATTCAGAGGGCTGCGATGCGATTATAAAATGATTATTGATGCATCTTTTTTTCTATACGGGATTTCTTTTTTCTCTCTATGTGAGGACTTGGTACTTTTAAAGCAAAGTATTTGTAATGATCCATAATGATTAATAATTAATAAAATAAATGGAAGTGATGTGGTAAGTGAACTGGAAGGCTCTCATTCACTGCTCTTGTTTGGAGGACATGAGACGCTGCTGCCACTCATCTGTGATAAAATGTGCTGTTATGGTGAAATAAGATCCAGTGGCAATAGATGTCCACACAACACACGTTACAGTCATCCTACGTTTCCTTTAGTGATTTCATAATTTCAGTTTTGGTCTCGTTGTAGAGAGCGGGGGTCACTGTGTCAGTAAAATATCTTCGAGGCGGGACGTGTGCAACATAGCGTGAAAGCCCTGGTTCTCAATGACTGACAACTGGCGTGCAGACTGCAGGCCACATAGCAACGCACTCTCGCCTGGCTAGCAGTGAACAAAAAGGCAAAGAGAGAGATTTAAGACAAACATTTGGAGACTAATGGACTTATTCGCATTTATAAGCACTGCAGTTGATTTCCTGGAACGTTAAATCTGCAACGAGAGACTGTCAAACACTAAAAAGTTGTGAAGATGAAGTCAGCTCCTCTTTCGAGTTTTCCCGTTCCACTTTAAATGGTACTGCATTTACGTTCAGTGCCTCAGGCAGAATTTAAGGTGGAACGAGAGAATTCGAACAAGGAAACTGGCAAATGAGAAGCGACTTCAGCCTCATAAAACAGTCGAATGTTGAAAGACATTTTTCAAGAAACGGTTCTACTTTTAAGGAAAATGTCCTGCCGGAAATGGGAGGAAAGCGGCTATAGCTAAAGCTTAAAGCAGAGCAAAGTAAATCTGTGTTTTCATTTATATTTTTTAACCTATACTAGGACATTAGCACATACTGAGACATACTGGTGGTTTGATTTTTGTTGAAAGGACAAAATGGCTCTTCTTATCATTTGGGTTGTGACTCCTAACCTAGCTTTTAAAACAGAGGGTGCAGGTCGGATTTCTCGCTCATCCAGTTGTGTTTTTGTTATGTGCCGTCACAGACTGTCCGGGCGCTGCACTTTCGCACTTCCAAGTGCCGCCTTTTGCGTTCCATCAACATTACATTGTAAATTAAATATTTAGAAAATCGATTTTTGACATTTGTGAATCAATTCAGAATCGTTCACGTCCGCATCGCGATGCATCTAAGAATTGATTTTTCCCCCACCCCTAATATGCTGTATGTTCTGACACTGCAAAAGCCTGCACATGAACACTGTACATATAGGCCTCATACATATGTGTATTGTTCCAGCAAGATAATAGCAGAACACCAATGCTCATGTAACATTACTATTACTTAGATTAAGCGTAACATTGAACTAAACAAATCCAATGGTTCCAATTTAGTTCTACACACTTAAAAAGATGGTTATTCAATGGTTCTTTGGTAAAGACAATGGTTCTATTTAGAACCATGAGTTCTATATAGAACCATTTGCATACTAAATGGTTCTTTGATTGATGAAATGGTTCTTTAGATTGATGGAGAATATGTTGAATATGGTTCTATATAGAACTTTTTTGAAAATGGCTCTATATAGCACCAAAAGAACCATTCTCTGTCCGTCCAAAGAACCATTTCACCATACACTTTTAATAATGAGGGGTTTCAAGGGTTCTTTACTAAAAGAACCCTTGAAAAGGGTTCAATATGGAATCATGAACACTCAAAGAACCCTTTGCATACTAAAAAGGTTCTTTGCACCGTGAAAGTGTTCTTTAGAATATGCTGTAGATGGTTCTGTATAGAACCTTTTTGAAAAGGGGTTCTACGTATTACCCAAAAGTGTTCTTCTATTGCTACAATGTCAAGCTTGTAAGAATAGAAGAACCCTTTTGTCGTGCTGTATAAAACCCTTCAAAAAGGTTCTATATAGAACCATCTACAGCACATTCTCCATCAATCTGAGGAAACTTTTACAATGCAAAAAACCCTTTAATTATGCAAAAGGTTCTTTAAATGTTCATTTTCCGCACTAAGCAACCCTTGAAGAACCGTCTTTTATAAGAGTGTACAAAGAACCATTTAGCATGCAAATGGTTCCATAGAGCTCTTGGTTCTAAACAGCCTTTACTAAATAACCTTTGAAGAATCATCTTTTTTAAGTGTGGTCAATTAAGACTAGGCTTAGCCCACATCCAGGAAAGTGGCCCTAACACAAGATCTATCCCTGCCTACGCTGCAAACAGCATTCAGCCATAAAGACGGAGGAAGTGACCATAAAGACGGTGGCAATTACTGTACCATTCAGTTGTAAACCTCTTCATGCCAAATCTCACTGTAGTCAGCCAGCGGCTCCTGCAGAAACAGCAGCAGCAGTGTACGTCCCTGTGTGACTCTACCCTTCCTCACGCCGGTCCTTACACTGCTGTCCTCATGCCTCCAGACTCAGAGCAGCACTCTTTCCCAGCCTCCGCCCTCTGCTCTGCTCTGCTCTGCTGTGATGGAGATGCGTGTGGTGGAAAGCTGGCAGGGGAAAATGTCTTCCACATGCTGCAGACAGAGTAATGGATGGGTTGGCTGGCTCCGCTCGCTCTGCCCTGCCTGCCCGCCTGCTATTTCCAGCACAGCCGCCCCACTGCCTTCAGCACAGGCCTGTGTTTAACTCTCAGAGTGCGGCCAGCGACCTACACATTAACACACGCTGCTAATCACACAGTACTATAGGCTGCATGGTCATTTCTTTCCTCCTTAAATACAACATCAAGCGAGAACATAAAAAAGCCACACCAAACGACTCAGCCAAGTTATTCAAGGGAAGCATTTAGACATCTAGCTCACATGTTTAACCCCTTAAACTGAGAAGGCCTGTATAGAAGCCTGCATTTCAGTTTCTTGCTCTCATAACTATAGAACTTAGATATTAGTGTCATTGCAGTTGTTGTACTATTCATATTAGTTAATGTAAGCCTTAAGCTTAATAATTGCATATTAGGCCTGCAGTTTAAGGTGCTAGGGCACTGTTTATGGACTTTGTCCTTGGAAACATGAGCAGCCCAGGAACGCCGTAAACCCACTTCACTAAAACATGCAATCCAGATATCATCGCGGTCCAAAACAAAAAAGGATCTCAATTTTTATGTTTTTTATTTTTCTACATCATTTGTAGCACCAAAAAAAGGCTCTTCTACTGTTACGATGTCAAGCTTGTTACAATAGAACCATTTTCAAAAAGTTTTTATATACAACCATCTACAGTAATTTCTCCATCAATCTGAGGAACATTTTCTTGATGCAAAAAACCTTTTAATCATGCAAAGGGTTCTTTGAAGGTTCATGGTTTTATATGGAACCATTTTCTTTACTAAAGACATTTAGACATTTATTCATTTATTCTTGACTGTAGGGCTGCAGTCAAACACCAAGACTATGACTAGTTGAGATTGACTCAAGGTCATAGATATATATATCTAGATACCTGTTGTTCTCTATCTGAGGCAATACATCTGTGAGTCCACCATATTGGAGCGGTCAAGATCTGCTTGTGAACAAACTCACTTGTATTGAGAGATGATGAGTCTCAGGATTAAATCGGCAACAACTTCTTTATTACTGAACCGATTTTCACCAAATTTGTTTTGTTATAATCCTCAGACATACATTTATCTAGGTTGCATGGACTGCTCTCGATAGCTTTTATCTCTTTAATAACTGATCGTGCTAATTACGAGTTTCCTTTAGTGATTTTATAACTTCAGTTTTGGTCTTGTTATAGACAGCGGGGGTCACTGTGTCAGTAAAATATCTTTGAGACGGGACGTGTGCAACATAGTGTGAAAGCCCTGGTTCTCAATGACTGACAACTGGTGTGCAGACTGCAGGTCACATAGCAACGCACTCTCGCCTGGCTAGCAGTGAACGAAAAGACAAAGAGAGAGATTTAAGACAAACATTTGGAGACTAATGGACTTATTCAATTTATAAGCAGCGCAGTTGGTTTCCTGGAACGTTAAATCTGCAACGAGAGACTGTCAAACACTAAAAAGTTGAATTAGTCGTCCAGACCAGCACGAAAGTATTCAGTCTGCACCTGACGTTGAAATTTTAACCTTAGAAGAAATCCACCTGAGGCGTTAGGTGGCCTGGTTGCCATAGGGCCCTGCACAACAGACCCCCAAGAGATGATATTGCATCCACTACCAGTAGCGGTAGTTTGCTTTCATCAAAAAAGACATGCAAGTCAGTCCTCAAAGAGTGCTTATCTTTGACAAAGTTGACTTCAGCAGATAATACATTAAAAGGTACATCCATGATAAAAAGGCTAGGGCTTTAGTCCAGGCCAGTGGTTCCCAACCCAGTTCTCAGAGCCCCCCTTGACACATCTTTGCTCCAGCGGAACTTGCAGAAAACATAGGCTGCTAAATTTACTTGCTTATTAAATTCTATATGTGTGATTAATTCTCTTTCTGATGATTTTAGAGGCCTTAATCTACAGCCATGAATGAACTTCTGCAAACTTGACAACCAGATTAGTGCAGCCCCAGTCCTGTAACTACATTCACACATTTTTTCTTCCCTCTGCTCAAACAGTTCATAAAGAGCTTGATAACAGTGTATTAACACAAGGAAAACTCAGAACTGTGTGGAGCCTGGGGTCCACAGGACTGGTACTGAGGACCACCAGCTTAGTATGTGTTGTGTGGGTCTATTAATTATGATTTAGAGTATCTTTAGATGCTGTCCTTTGAAGGCCAGCTCCTGTACAAAGCTCTTTGAACCACCCTGTTGGTTGGCTGAGGGTTAGGAAGAGGGTGGTGGCTGTAATTTCTTGTTCTGTGAATAACTGCTGCTGAGTTATTACAGGCTGTGGGGTTTGTGGAGGGAGCAACAGGCTCCAGAGTTACAACAACAGAACATGGCTGTTTGAATATTTGTCAGAGCTGCATTAAGGTTTTTTTATGGTTCATATCATAATCAAGCAGCAACAGGTGCTCCAACTCAAAAACCTTTACTGCTCTTACGCAATTAGCAAAAGAGTACTGGCATAATGAATATTAAAGGGGAATTACACCAAATTTTCCAAAATGTATGCCTATTCAGAGCATTTGTGTCGGTTCTAGTGGAACTTAGCGACTCTTTATAATGACGGTGATTGGAACCAGTTTTCTTTGTGGACTATTTTCCATTAAATCACCCTGTATGAGCCTCTCTGCCATGAATGGACGTTAAAAAAGGTCAAAATCTTATCTCAAAAGGATCGCAAAACAATGCCTCAGGCATCAGGCACTGCATTTACTAGCTTTCTTTGAAGGAGCTTTTAGAGGCATTAAATGCTTTGATTTCTGGTTCCTATCACCACCACTGTGAACAGTTCTGGCCTGAGTTGTTTCTCTAGAATGCCACGTTTCACAGCAGACCATTCTGAATGGCTTTGCTTCCATCTTAACCATTTAATAATACAAAAATGTAGAAGAATTGGTGTGATCCCCTTTTAAATACCAAAATATGAATTTTCTGATATACTCTCGTATAGAAATATAGAAGACAAAAGTAGGCCAGTACTTGCAAGCTAGTTTGAATTACAATAAATACTGTTAGACATGCTTTGTTCAAAATGTCTAAGGGTCATATCTCAGCACTCTTATACAAGAAAGCATGATTAATCATAATTATACAGCAACAGGTGATCCAAACTCTGAAACCGTTATTAATTTAAGGCTAATAGGTAATTGCAGGCTAGTTGGAACTACAATAAATCCCATTAGACATGATCTGGTAATAGATCTGTAGATTCTAAATAAATAACGTCTCCACTGCTCATGCTGTAATATTTCCATCAATATTTGCTCGAGCCATGAGTAGTGATTTGTTGCCAGACATCAGGAAGGTACATGACATTTATAAAGAGTAATAATCATATCAGGTATTTTACATACAGCGCACCAGGGAACATGCTAGTCTACATAGAAGTCAGCAGAAAGAGCCTTACCTTCTTGCTGACCACCCAGCCTCTGTCCAAAGCTCTGCGCAGATGAAAATGGAGCTGGCCTGCTCAGGCTCATGCTCCTCCCAGCTTACAGCACATGCTCAACACACTGATGCTGTATTACTGTAGTGTTCTCAGTGCTGCTGCACTCGTGTTCAGCAGCAACCTGCTCCATTCACACAATTCCAGATATGCAATTTTAACGGGTTTGTTCTTTTCTGAGTTTTTCTAATGATAACACATCTACTTATAGGCCTAATCAAATACATTGGAATCTATTTTACCTTGGTTCCAAGGGTCATTCTTCACATTTAGTTCCCTGATTCAATTTGTCTTTCATTTCATTCTGTTGTGTTAGTTCAGCATCTGGACAGCTTTTTCATTGCCCACACTTACCATTTTCCAGTTTTAGCATTTTATTTTAGACCGAGACGATCCCGATCAGATAAAAATAGTGACTAACAAACATCAGTAACATGCTAAGTAACGCTAATACAAACATTCCACTGCAGTTCTCAGTTTCTTTTTTGACATGATTTTTTACTCTACTCATTATTTCATTGAAGCAACATATCTTTGAACAGAGCATGTGTTTAATCTACTTGGCTCAGGTATAGATGTAAAACAAAGCCATGTGCTTTGGTGATTTCTTGTAGGTAAATCATTCATGGACCTTGCAGTCCATCTCAATTGTTGACCACTGCACTAATCAACATGACTGCTCTGTTGGTAAACTTACACCATGAAGAGTTAAACTGACTTCAGTGAATGTTCAATGCCTTTCTGGGAGAAAGCACAGTGTGAGGTGTTTAATATTACATTTTATTATTATATATATTATTTTTCTGCATTCCAAATTTCTCTTATTGATAATAAAGGATAGATAGATAGATAGATAGATAGATAGATAGATAGATAGATAGATAAACAGACATACAGATAGACAGACAGATAGTCGGACACACAGATAGATAGATAGATAGATAGATAGATAGATAGATAGATAGATAGATAGATAGATAGATAGACAGATAAACAGACATACAGATAGACAGACAGATAGTCAGACAGACAGACAGACAGATAGATAGATAGATAGATAGATAGATAGATAGATAGATAGATAGATTTTCAGTTAATTACTGTGGGAGATACATGGTGGACAGATGACTCATTCATTTCTGATGGACTATTAAAAGCTCAAGCAGCCTTATGTAGTGACTGATTTGTTCTCATCTTTAACTTCCATTTCTAAGTAATTATAAGCTATAGGTTTTCTCTGAATTCAAACAATACAGAGTTGTGTGGATGTGCTGGTGCTGGGAGAAATCCTCAGGGAACTGAGACAGCAGGAGGAAAGGACCCAGGAGGGATGGAAGGATCTGAGATAAAGCTACACCGTACTGTGCAGATGATACATAAAGGCATTTGTCTAGACAGTAAGCTACTCTAAAAACAAAAATACACAAAAAACGAGAAATATACAAATGAACAACAAATTGAATTTATGTGTGTGTGTGTGTGTGTGTGTTAACCACATCATTATCCTTTTCCAAACCTCTTTTTTTTAAGTTTTAAGTTTCCACAGCCGAGCAGTGAAGCCTTCAGATACAAGGTCAAGAGCCAGTGCACTTGCCCCCTGCACTCGTATCCTAATCATTAAGTCTTTTAGAAACTGAATATGTTGTCCTGGAGTAAGAACAGATAGAACTGAGTAGTGCAGTAGAGCAGGCTGGACTATAGAGGAGTCGAGAGACACACTGATGGCAATTTCAATGTAGAAGCTAACGCTTCGGGCTAGGACCGCTTATTATGCTTTTGGTGGCACGTCGGTATGTTTTTCATGTAACACAAACAGCGCTACACGTGAGTCGGAGTTTAAGCGGAGACCGCCGGTGGATTTGACCACATCGTTGTGAGTAGCTGCAGCAGCCGCTTAACGAATATCTCAAAAATAACCTTAACACTTTTCGGTTTTATCGTAAGTCACGTACATGTTGAGAAGAGTTTGAAGGGCCTTTAGCTGACTTAGCAGCTGTCGGTGCTCAGTTTTCTGCAGCAACACTTTAGACAGCTTTACTAACGTCACTGCCTTCAGCTTCAGCTTTCTAAGGATTAAATTAATAAAATTCAAGTGTTAGATGATAATTTAAGTTCACCAAGTGATTTTTAGTTGTTGGCCGTGACAAAAAGCATTATTTTTACACTTAATAGGCGTAAACGTATGAAAGCGCCACAGGAAAAATATATAGTCATTTAGTAAGTCATAGAAATCAGAACGTTTTCCATAGTTATGAGTTAACGTTAGTCTCTCATACTTATGACTTGTAATAATGTATTTCGTAAATCCTAATATCGCATAATAATATGTCATCTCATACTTACGACTTGTGCTTCATAATTTTGAGATAGTGAGTGGTGTTTATGAGATAATAAGTCATAATTATGAGAAACTTTCTCA
This sequence comes from Colossoma macropomum, assembly GCF_904425465.1. NCBI lineage: Eukaryota > Metazoa > Chordata > Actinopteri > Characiformes > Serrasalmidae > Colossoma > Colossoma macropomum. Next base: position 36,400,425 of record NW_023494791.1, read on the forward strand.
TTCTGAGGCAGTAAATTGTGAGATACTAAGTCATAATTACAGTGGTGGACGAAGTACACAAATCATGTACTTGAGTTAAAGTAGAGATACCCAAGGTAAAATATTACTCCAGTAAAAGCAGAAGTCCTCCCTTTAGACCTCCACTTGAGTAAAACTACAAAGGTATTTGCCTTCAAATGTACTTAAGTATCAAAAGTAAAAGTAGTAAAAGATTAATTATGACTTTAATGTCCTATTACCATTTTTGTAAGATGACTCTTGCTTCATTAACTCATTTTAGGTGGAAATACTCCAGTGTCACTCTTGGTAAACCAGTATTTTAATAGAATGTCATTAATTAGTCTGACGCTGATGTCTATTAAAATGATCATAAGCACAAAACACTGAAGGCAAACAGTTTCCATTAGGTAGAACCAAGTGACTCTGAAATTACCTTTTGCGAACAAGCGAAAGTTTCAGTTTAAGATTTATTTGTAGTTTAGTTACAAGTTTAAGTTTAAAACTTTAAACACAGTTTCACAAATGAGTTTTCCTTTATTATATTGCATCTGTAGGTCTCTGTTCATAAATATAAACAAGCAAAAACAAATTTACTATAACATGAAAGTGTTTGTATAAATTCAGAAAAAAGACACGTCAGCCACAACTGCGTATGTGTACATATATCTATATTGTAGTCTATGTACACAAAGTTAGGTTAGAGTCAGGTGTTTCTTCCATCATTTATGTAGGAATAGGCACTCCCATAATTTTACACTGCTACACTGACATTGAACTGTATACCTGCACTGGGTAGGTATGTCCAACAGGTAAAAACAAGCTCAAAACAAAGTGCGTGCTGTACCCTGATTGGTGTTTTCTTTCATTTTGACATGTTACGTTTTTATACACACATAAACCAAAAGGAACGACAGATTTCGCATAATGTAGTGGAGTAAAAAGTAAGATATTTGACTTGGAAATGTAGTGGAGTGAAAGTAAAAAGTCGCCCAAAATGGAAATACTTCAGTAAAATAAAGTTGCACAAAAAACTGCTTAAGTACAGTAAAGAATTACATTTACTTCCTTACTGTCCACCACTGCATAGTTATGAGAGATTCTCATTTTTATGAGATAGCACGTCATAATTATGAGACACTATCCCATTATTATGAGACAGTTATTATTACTATCAGATATTAAGTCATAATTATGAGGTAGAGTCTCATTTTCATGAGATAACAAGTCATAATTATGGAAACTCTTCTCATTATTATGACTTACTTGGTATATAGTTTTCTCCAGTGGCAGAAACGACATAGGGTTGAAATTAAGCAAGTAAGTCTCCTATAATTAACAGGGGAGTTTCTCAATCTTAATTCCTGAGTTTTAGTAAGTTTTGATCTGCTGTATCTTCGTAGGACAGACCGAGACACGCTTCACACTGCTGGCCACCTAATTGCCGTTATGTTTAGTAAATAACTACCTAACAAGAAGGACACTAACTGCAGTGTATGATTAGGATTATAGACTAGGGTGTGTTTGTAGGACACAATAGGTGTGTCTCAAACTGCAGTCTGTACGTTCTTGTGAACTTGCTGAATCTTTTGATCTAGAATGCATGTGTGGAGTACAGAGCACGGATTTGGAACAGCTTCAGTAGCTGAAGGAGGGGAAAGAGCCCCTTAAGAACAGTGTTCATTTACTGTACAATTAAAAACATATTTGTACATGAGTTTGCCATATTCAGGGTGACCCTGGTCAAAACATGTATGTGATTCCTGTAGAAAAAGCCCTATAGGAATCCCTGTAGGATTTCTATCATGTTGTAGCATCCAGGTAAAGAAGAACCAGACGGAAACATTAAGCATGCTGTCAAATGCTGCCGCCCAGCGCTACTTAAGCAGCTGGTATAGCATGCAGGTCACTTCTACGCTAAGTGCCATTAGGCAAAAGCCTTCCCATATGGCCACGCCTGCTACACTCCAACAGCAGCACGGCCAAAATACACTTTAGGCCAGAACCTTATCTCAGAACTCGAGCTGGGCGATATGGCCAAAAACGTTATCACGATAAACAAAATTCATATTGTTCGATATCGATACATATCGCGATAAAGTGTCAAATCATTATTTTTTTCACGTTTGAAGGCTGATTTTGCTCCTGGGTGGTTAACTGTGGTTTTAAACTATCACTTATGCTCCAATCATGACAAACACTCGGCAAACAGTGGAACATTTCACTGATCTGCCATGGAAGAGTTTCTGAGCTGTTTTTATCAGCTTGAAAAGCGCAGCTGCAATTTTTGTAATAGTCATGATTTAAGAAAGAAAACTGAGATTATTTTAGCTGTCTGGTGACGAGCGCTCGGCTATCCAGTTACAAATGCTAAACAAGTGGCCAACAACAGTGCTAAACTCTTTAGTTTCTCAACAACGTCAACTCGGTTCGGTAGGTCACTGCTGTCACTCCTACCACATCCATGTCAGAGCATATCACAGTATTCAGACACCAGCTAGACGACTGGGTTTCTCTATGCTACCGTAGTAGTTTAAGGGGTGAACCGCAGTATATCTGACGTTCGCTGTGTAAAAGCATTGTCTGCAGTGTGAATCTCTCGCACCAGACAAACAGAGTCCTCCTTTTAGGCATGTTTAAACTGAAAGCAGTGCTTTTGTGTCTTGTCTGATCTACCGTATCATCAATTCACCGTGTTGTGGCGGAGCGCTGCTTCAAGTTAGCCAGCAGCTAAAAACAGCTAGCCTGGAAAGCTAACCTAGCGCTCTCTCGCTTCCCAATGCCTCACAGCTTCCTCAGTTTACTTTCGTTTAAATCAGGGCTGTAACGAACATGAACCCACTTCTTTCTTTCACTTTAGTTGCTTAGGAATGCACTAATACTAAAATATGACGGTTTGGCGCTGTAACACGGCGCTGCAGACGTGATTTAACGCTGCTAAAGCTGTTAGGCTGTTAGTAAAGAGGTGAGTTCACCGTAGGACAGTACAGTTACACCACTGATCTCGTCACTCACACTCGGTCACAGGAGAACAGATCGCCGGTCGCTCCACTCAAACAGGGAATGTATAACTCCGCGTTTCAGCCGTTGCCAAAAGTATATTTGGCGACCCTTTTTTTTTACTCGTGGCCCCCTCCCTCTCTAATCAAGTCAAAAAACTCAGAAGTGTGCCCTCTCCTGGCGACAGCAGAGTAGTGTCGCTTTCCTTGCAGTAGAAAGCGCCACCAGGGCTTTCGCTAAAACGTGGAAGTGTGAGAGTGGTGTATTATATCGAACATTTATCGAACCTGTCTTATCGCTCTATCGAGGAAAAGTTATATTGCGATACTTATCGTTATCGTTTTATCGCGCAGCCCTACTCAGAACTATCATAAAACAATGAGTGTGTTAACATGCATTTAATAATCTGATCATAATTTGACTTCTGCAGTTATGATTATTCAAATGGTCGTGTAAACAGCACACTCCATACCCTTAGATCGGAGTAAGGTCTAGAAATCCGATTAGGAAATCCAATAAAGAGAGCTGGATTTTAGCACAGTAATCGGATTTCTCAGTGCGTGTAAACTCTTACTCTGATTTCTTTTGGATTTCTCAGTCGGCGGTAGCTGAAATAAGCAAGCAGCATTGCTGCGAGACGCAGCAGAACACTTTTGGAGTGACGCTGAAACCGACTACATGCTTGACGAAATTAAATATTTTTCATCTGCTTGATGATGTATTCATAGTTTCAGGTAAAGCGGCGCAATGTTTTTTTTTTGTTTTTTTTTTTAAACCATGGCATGAAGTTTGAGTGTTATTTTACGTTTATGTCACGTCTTATTCTGTGAGTTTATCACCGGTTGCAAAGCAGAAATCTGATTACTGCCTGAGTCATGTAAACCTGGAGATTCCCATTATCTGAATACTCAAGTGCATGTAAACGCGTTGATCGGATTACTGTCAAAATCTGATTTTCTTTGCAGTTATCGGATTATTAAGTGCATGTAAATGTATGTGAACGCACTCAATGTCTAAGGCATCAGGCAATTTATAACCATTTCACGTTATAGCTTTCTGTAATGTAGTGGCTTCTGTAATGTAATGGAGACATTAAACTCTTCCAACTGATTTTTCACAGTGGTAGTAATAGGAGTCAGTTTTCAATTATTTTAGGCCAAAAGCTTTCAAAAATCCAGCATAAACAATGTCTCAAGCATCAGGTAGAGTCAGTGCATCAGAGTACTGTTCCTCAGCTGCAGTGGTTCTCAACCCAGTCCTCAGGGACCCCCAGACAGTCTATATTTTTGCTCTATCCTTGTGTGGTAAGTTAGGTGGGAGCAAAAATCTGGGCCATCTAGGGGTCCCTGGGGACCAGTTTAGAATGTACATTCGTGATATTGAGAAACACCCAGTGGGAGACACTGTGGTTTAAAACACACTCACTAGGTCACCTAAAGAGACACTGCCAGCTCATGGATGTTCTTACTTTTTCATTACAGGATGATATTCATATCATAACTCACTGATCCTGCAACACAATGAAGCATCCAGACCCAATACCAAGTGAAGCGAGCATCTTCCTGGAAGTGTCTTGGGACAACGGAGCTGCGAGACTTCCGCTCCATTCGTCCATCACCCTCTTTCTGCTGTCCTACACAGAGTGCACGTCCTTCCATGTCTACCTGGTCTCAGATCATGCTGACAGCTTACAGGCCCTGTCAAACATGGTCCCAAAGAGCCTGGATGTGTCTGAGGTGAAGAGAGGAGAAGTGCCGGCCCTGGTTGGAGCGTGCCGTCTCCCTGCCGTGCTGGATGCTGGTGGGGGCTTCTGTAGGGCGGGCCTAGCAGTGGTGCTGAGGCACATCATTCAGAGGACCTGCCAGCTCGAGCCCGGCCGCACAGATGTGGCTTCACTGCTGGGCTTCAAGAACACCTGCCTGAAGGCTTGTGCTGAGGTGAGGATTCCTGCAGGGCTGAGAAAGGGTGCAATGCTCAGAAGGTTGATGTTGATGGGTGTAATTTAATAGATGCTAATCATACATGGCATGAAACATTTGCTGTACTTTCTTTTGTACATATGGGCTGTGTCCATAATATTGGAAACACGTAACAGTATATTAATGTCCAGTGCGTAATAAAGAGTAGGGTCATCTGTTGCTCTCAGAACAGCTTCAGTACTTTTTGGAATGCTGTCTTAAAAGTCCTTAAATTTGTGTCCTGAATGGGATATTGGCCCATAATTTAAGAACAGAAGTCTTTAGTTCTTTGAGTGGTAGAGAAGGTAGTTTTTTTGCTGTTGCACACCAGAACCAGCCTTAAGAGTTCAATGATGTTTGGATCTGGTGGTTGTGGAGGCTTTCGAAATCATTTTAACTGTTTTTAAGTTTGTTTAGCAGTGTGTATGGGGGGCATTATCTTCTTGAAATGAGAGATCATAAGAGGTCCTTCATAATGTGCTATAGCAAGCCTGTGCTGGTAACATCATCCTTTATTTTGTGTCAAAACACAGCAACTTGTTAAACTGGTTATGGTTGCAGGATGTATTTCTTCCCTTTATTTACTATATTGGAATTATATCAAGATTTTTCTTATTATGTTTCTGCCCTAAAACGAATCGCCCAGACCAAACCATAAGTCCTAGAGACATGAAACTTGGTCCATAGATAGTAGTCCCTCCCACTACTCAGGCGCACGACATGAGCCCAATCGGCCTAAAGGGGGCGCCAAAAAAAACTCCCAAACCAAAACTTTTAGAGACAGAATTATTTTTTTTCCTGATTCCTTGGGTCAAAACAAACAACTTTGCCATTTGGACTCTGTCCCCTTATATTTTCTGCAAATTTGCACAATGTTTAGGGTCGCCATCAGTTTTTCACTCAACATGGTGTTGTTCTATCAGTTCATCACTGCGGCCACGGAATTGCTAGCTTGATTTGCTATAACTCATCAGTCTTTGGTCCTATCATCTCAAAACTTAAAATATTTATTACATGTTTTGTGCCTTGGATGGGGTTTGCAATATTTGGTCCAGATTGGCCTTTAGGGGGCGCATTAGCACTCAAAAACACTAAACATTAAAAATGCTATTACATGTTATTACAAGGTCTACAGATAAACAAGAGGTGCCTTGTGATTCAGTTCACTGATCCAAATAACTTTGTAATTACATGTTATGTCAGTAATTTCATTCTCATTGTCTGGTATTTTGGCTTAAATTTGTTTGGCGCACTGTACTTTTCACCACGGTTGCCTATTAGGCATAATTGGGCTGATGAGTGCTTGGACCCGCTCAGTGCCACTTGTGGCTGTATTTTTACCTTGTATTTTTTTCCACAAAGTATTTCCACAGCTTTTCTTCTGGTCATTTAAGCAGACATAAAAACAAGCATGCATATTTGTGGTTGGCGTATTATCATCATTAATTTGCTCACTAAGCTGTATTTAATCTAATAAGGAAGAACCAGTTGCAAATGTTATGCTTTACCTTTCAAGGCCAGTGTGTCTGCCTGATGCTCTTTTTTACAAGACAGTGTTGCCTGAAGTTGTTTGGCTTGATGTCTAATCGAATGAGAACTGAGACATGACAGTGTTTTTACCCCCGAAGCTGTTTCATCTGATGTCTGAAACCTGAAGCATTGACAGATATTTCTATAGACATGATATCTGACATGATATCCCCCAGCACAGCTCAGCAGCCACATTTCTGAAACAATGTCATCTTTGTTATGTACAATAAATGTGGTATTGATGTAGGATAGAAATTAATCCGAGTTCAGTTATCTTCCTGTGTGGGAATACTAATGCTATGGTTTGCATGAAATAATTCAATAACTGTTTTTTTTTTCCTTTTAAACCACCAGTAAATTCGTTTTTACTGTCACTGGGGCTCTTATCATGTTAGAGTGGCTAACCGTCACCAGCAGCAAGCCAACACTATAACATAACTTTATATTCCTTGGTCATTATATGACCAAACAGAGCCTTGACTGGAGCTGCATGCTCCCATTAAGTACTGTTGTGGGTCCACCACCGTGTTCAGTGTTGACAACAGACGTGGTGGATTGACAGCATGCTGACGTGTACTCCTAAGTATCTGTCTGTTCCTGTTAGTGATGTCCGGCGTCACTGAGATTCAATATACGATCACTGTTTCTTTTTGTAGACGCTGTTTGTCTAATTTTGGCCTTAGATAGATGGATAGATGGGTGGATGCCTGGATGTACTCCAATCCCTGAGTGGAAGGTTGTGTACTAATGTAGCAAAATCTGTTGACCAGGAAACACAGTTGCCTCAATTTTTCTCTGATACTAATCACTACAGATTTTCAGGCCTCTTTTACAGCTCACCTATACTGCCGATTTCACTTCAGCCTGTGTTCTGATTCCATTAGGGATGTCCAGATACAGTGTTTTTGCCCTGATCCTGTCCAAGCGGTTTAGTGTTGGTATTGGCTGATCTTTGTGTTTCAATAGATTATACATCCACACAGTTTAGGTGCAGTATGCTAGGCTGCCGAGTAGAGCTGCATGATAAATCATATTTTTATTGTGTTTCTGCAATAAACACATCGTTAGAGCGGCGATGACAAAACAGATCTAATTACTTCATACACGCAGCGCCAGAGAGGCATCATGACATTACCAGCAGAGAACTTGCAGAGAGGAGAATTACTGCTCTGTAATGTCTTCCAGATTTTTCAAACGCTAGAGGGCGCTACCGAACGAGTCCCAAATGAATGGGTTATGATGGAGCATTTGAGTAAAATCATAGTTTATAAATGCTTAAACATTTTGAATGTTCAATGTACAAGAATAAAATCATATCCTGAATACAGAACAGCATAAAACATTTTAACACTGCTGTCATATTTTTAAGGGATTTTGAAAGCGCCTTACGTACTTATGTGACATTAGTGGGCATGAACAGCCAATGAGCTGCTCCGCCCGCCAATCAGCACCCACTAACAGTAATGCCAGCCAAGCAGCACTCACTAGTAGTAATGCCAGCCAATCAGCACTCACTAGCAGTAATACCAGACAATCAGCACTCACTAGCAGTAATGCCAGACAATCAGCACTCACTAGCAGTAATGCCAGCCAATCAGCACTCACTAGCAGTAATGCCAGACAATCAGCACTCACTAGCAGTAATGCCAGCCAATCAGCACTCACTAGCAGTAATGCCAGCCAAGCAACACTCACTAGTAGTAATGCCAGCCAATCAGCACTCACTAGCAGTAATGCCAGCCAAGCAGCACTCACTAGTAGTAATGCCAGCCAATCAGCACTCACTAGCAGTAATGCCAGCCAATCAGCACTCACTAGCAGTAATGCCAAACAATCAGCACTCACTAGCAGTAATGCTAGCGTCCTGCCCAAAACCCATTTTCTGTAGAAAAATACAGGTAAGTTTTTTGTTTTTGCTTTTTAGTGAAATATATCCTTCAACTTTCTAACAAAAGGAAAGTTTTGGGCAAGTAATAAGAAACTATTTTAATTTTTCATTTTTAGCCGTTTAGCTCCATTTACTCCCATTCATTGAGGACTTGCTCACTGGCGCCCTCTGCTGTTTTACTGTCCTGTTTTTGATAAAACGGGGGAAATAGGAAGTGGCCAGGCTCCTCAAAAACCGACTCTGTTACCAGCAGAAACTGTTACAAGCCTGTTACTCTGCGCTGGGACGCAGAGACAAGTAACTTAACCATCCGGCCAAACTAACAAAAACACACACTCGGAGACCTTAAAATATTGTCCCATAACTCAGCCTTAATGGAAATTCAAAGAAAAAAGAGCATGCAGCAAAGGGGGAAACACGCAGCACACATGCCAGCTCAGGCTGTACTGTTTTGCTGCAAGCCTGCTGATCTACTGAAGCTTGCTAGCTTAGGCCCCCACAGTCCTTCAGAATAAGAGTCCCTGACCAACTAAGAACATGTTGCCTAACTATACACAACCAAAAGCATAAACAGCATTATTTTCAAATGAAATACAACCCAGTATGTCTGATGCTATGATATTTAATAACTTAGCAAAAATAAAAAAACTGAAACAAGAATGTGGATTTGTTCTTGTGTCTGTATATAAAAATAAATATACATTTATTTGCTTTTGTAGTCTTTATAGAAAGAGCTGTTGAGGTAATGCTGACTGTTTCTCAGCCCTTCAGTGCACAAATAATGTGCTTGCAATTCTGATGTAAGTAGTTGTTAGTATTTCATTTCTTTTTGTTTTGCAGAATAGTAAATGGTGCTTTTGTAATTTTGTAGTTTGCTGTTGGTTTAAAGAGGGGGTTTAAAGAGAGGTTAGTTAGATTTCGGTTTACACATCCCAAAAAAATGTCTGCACTTGCATTACATCCAGCCAGAGACGCATTACTTTAATAGTAATTTATTGCTTCTCGTATTGTAATCCTGATATCCGACAGCTTTATCGAGCATCAGATTTTATGTCAATAATGTGCAGCCATACTGCTGAGTGATGCTGTGTGTATAATGTGACTGAACTGTTTTGTTTCAGGCCTGCTTTTTTAAGATGACCATTTTATAGTGTGGTGAATATTGCCTTATGATCTAATTTGACTGTCCTGCCTGATGATTTGGCTACAAACCACTTTAAAATTCTGCAGTAAAATCAATTATATACACCTTGAAATGATACCTGCACCATTTCATTATGTTATAATTGCGCTATTGTTACTGTTAACTCTGATTTGGAACCAGAATAGCACAGCTGGCTCATATTACACACACTCACATTTTCCCTGCATATATTTTGAAGAAACATGGGTGGCTTACACTCTGTTTTCTTGGAGTTTCATGTTATTTCCTTCAAATTGGATCAGATCAAGACATCCCTAGTTCCCAGTACTTTTTGTGGACCCCCTTGTATTCAGCTGCAGCTGACTATAGCATTTCTTTGTTCTCTTTCAGGTAAGCCAGTGGACCAGGCTGTGTGAGCTGGGCATCCCCTCTGCAGTGGAGGAGCATTTGCGTAGTCCCACGGAGAAGCACCTCCAGCTGCCTGCTGCCATCCTCCACCTGGAGCAGCGGCTGGGAGAGCCCGTCAGGGTCCACAACGACGACAAGATCCGCCGGCAGAAACTACAGCAGCAGAAGAACAAAAGCTCTGCTCAGTCTGAGGATCCCAACCCAGACAAAAGAGAGAAAACCTTCCCCTCAGAGCCTGAGACACAGGGTCCCAGTGCAGAGGCCCATTCAGCAGAGCCCTATCGAGGAGTTGAGCTGAGTGCTGCTCTTGCCAAACTCAGTGTAGATGCAGCTCCACTGTCATCCGCCAGGGAGCGCTCTGACATCAGGAAAGTGAAGACCACGGAGCTGCCGGAGCTGGAGCATGTCTTTGCGGAGGGGCTTTACTTCACCCTCACTGATGTGGTTCTGCTGCCCTGCATCCATCAGTACCTGGTAAAAGGAAAAAAAAAACCCTTTACTTTGTTGTGCCGTGCTTGGATTATGATTTGTCAGAAAGGGAGCGATGCTTTTATGTGAACCACAGCTTTCTGAGTGTGTGCTGCCTAATGTTGGCCAAATCAAAGGTATTCAAATCCCATGTGTCTCCAGGGCAAATAGTAGGTGCCATCCAGAGTGAGTAACTGATGCGCGCAGCTCAGAGCTGCTTTCAGGTTAGCTTGGGCGAGACGAGCTCTCTGCCACAAAGCTTAAGAAGCTGGCGGCTTCTCTGGGGTGGTCCTGCTGCTTAGTCATGTGTGTCATGTTGGATGCCTTGTGCAGTCTGGTAGCAAAGGTACAACTAGGGGAAGCAAAGCACTGAACAAACAGAGCTTGATACATACTACTGCAACATGGAGAAGACTTGTTATTTACAGTGTTTTTTCAGGTACAGTTTGTAGGACTGTGTGAAATATAGTTTGGCCTGTGGTTATGCCTGTTTTATGAAAAATAGAGGTGCACTGATATCAGTGTTGGTTGGGGGCAGATGCTGGCACTGCATTGCCTTGCTGCTATTATAATGTGGTATACTGATACCATTAAGTCAAACTAATTTCATGATGCACTGGATTGAAATATCATCATGGGCAGCAGTGGCAGTGCTAGGCTTCTACACAAGTTGGGGCAAAGCTTGGTACTGGGCCCCCCAGCACAACACGTTTTGGTGCAGTGGTTGCGGCTGGAAGTGTGTTTTTTTTTTTTTTTTGGAGGAATGCCTTTCTGATGCTTGAATAACAACTTTTTATTAAAATAATACATATATTATTATAATACAAAATAATCTAGTCTTTAATAGTCTAACAAATGTAGGCAGCAAGCTATACTAAGGCCCAATCCCATTTCATCTCTTGCCCCTACCACTTAGCCCTCAGCCCTCCGTTTTGTGCGTTCACGATCTAGGGTTAGGGTGTCCTGATTTTTGTTGAGATAGAGGGGTAGGGTGAAGTGTTAGGGCTACATGGCCCTCCAAACGGAGGTTTTTCAGAGGCACGCTCCAAAAGGAGTGTTATGGGAAAAAAAAAGAAAAAGAGGTGGCTGCACAAGTAACCAAAGACACCTACAAATGTAAGTATTTAACCATTGTATTATCTTAGTTTAATGTTGTGTCGTTTCAGTGTATTATGGCCCGTTTCTCTATAAAAGGATAAAAAATCGCTAGTATGCTAATGTCTCGGTAGCTAGGTAGCTAACTTTCATGTTCCACCTTAAATGCTGCAGCAGTTCTGACTCCTGAGGTGCCAGAAGTGGACGAACAGCTGATTTTAGCTTCATATCACTGAAGAATTTGGGGTGGGCGATATTAAATAATTGTCTTATGCCCCCTCTTTGAAGGCATGTGATTCTCTAAATTAACTAAAGCCCATCAGCGAGGTTGCTGAACTTTACCCTCCTCTGCTGTCACTGCAGACTGGCAGGGTCGCCTACAGAGCAGCGCTAGTAGCCTGTTAATGAAGCAAATGTTCTTTATTTGAGGGTCCCATTTTGTAGAGGAAGATTTCAACCAGTACCCCTTGTAACTCAGTTCCAAGGGTCAATGTGACACTCAAAACAAGGGGTAGGGGTAAAAATAAGAAATGGGATTGGGCCTAATAACACAGGACAATTCAAAAAGATTCATCCAATTTCAAAGTGCATATTTTACATATTTCACACACCAATTGAAAGAGGGGGGTCAAAGAGTTTCTGACTGTCACCGGAAGATGGCTCCCTTCAGTCTGCGAGGAGATGGAGACCCCTGAGCAGAAAGCGTTTTGATATTCTCAACTTCAGTAAGAGTGAACAACACTGGATGATCTCCAAAATTGCATTGAAAGAGCCGTGAGTGCAGTGAACTACAGGCCTGTAAAAATGCATCAAACATTAAGATTGTTCTCACACCCAGTATTGTGTTTCAACGTGTGTGAGGCGGTAAAAGCTGCTGCCACAATAAACATATTTAATAACTGAAAATAAAAACCAAAAAATCAAATGTTTATTTATTCTTGTGTGCCTAATATAAGAAATAAATATTTGTATTTCTTTGTTTTTGTGGCTTTTATAGCAAAAGCTGTTGAGGTAAATATAGATATTAGATATTCGTTCGATTTGTGTTTACACATCCAAAAATGTCTGTGCTTGCTTCACATCCAGTCAGAGGCACAACATTTTAATAATAATTTCTCACTTCTTGTATCGTCATGGTGATATCTGACAGCTTTATCGAACATCGCATTTTATGGTCACATGGTGCAGACCTACCGGACAGGTAGAATTTGTGATGAGAGTTATGTAATTGCAATTTTTCATCTTCCTTGTTGTTTCCTACCTTCCTGGTACCTCTCATTTTGTTAATATATCTGTGATATCACCAGCCTGGGGGGCTTTATGGAAAACTAGTTCTCAAAAATATGTAAAATCAGCCTGTGTACCTTTTGTAGACAATCATCTCACACCTCCAGGCTGAGAACCACTGGTTTATAACACTGTGAGCTTTTGGGGATGCTTGTTATTAGAGTGCCCACTTATGGATTTAGGGTGTATAACGTTGTCTTAGAAAAATGGTATTTGCTGTTGTCTTCTTGAAAAAGGATGTATTTTAAATATGAGTATTTTCGGTTATTTGACAAACAACTAACCTCCGTCAGAATCACAAACTGTGTGATATGCTGTTAGCTCTAAAAATGAATAAAACAACAGCACATTGCAGAAAACAGTAGAAGCAGCCGTCTTACAGCCTGAATTATGTCTACTATATTTGAGGTCTGGGGTCGGTTGGAGGGGGGAATTGTGTAAACTAGGTTTTTGGCACACATTGACCAAACTTTGATCAGTTTCCACTGTGGAACAATTGATTTGCATCTGTTACGAGTGCTGGGTCGTATGTGCAGTTGTGAGGAATGTAGGTCGTGGACAGACAGCAGGTGCTGTGAGTGTTAAAATGGCTGTATTGTAGCGCTTCCCTCAGGCGCAGAGAACCGGAGTCAGCACTGCAGGAACCCACTGAAAAACACTCAACCAGAGAAGGTGTTCCACCCCCCTCCTCTCTCTTTGTCAGTCTCTCTCTCTCTCTTTCTCTGTCTGTCTCTCTCTCTTCTCTCTCTCTCTCTCTCTCTCTTTGTCAGTCTCTCTCTCTCTCTCCCTTTCTCTTTCTCTCTCTTTCCCTTTCTCTCTCTTCGCTCAGTCTCTCCTCTCGCTCATATTCTTTCTATTTCTTGTTTCATTTCTCTCATTTTCTATCTGTTTTCTCTCTTGCTGTCTTGTTTCTCTCGTGTTTCTTTCTCTTTTTCTCTTTCTCTTCTCTTACTTGCTCTCTTTTTTTCTGGCTTTGTCATCTTTCTCTTTCTCTCTCTTTTTTTCACCTCTTTCTGTATCACATCTTTCTCTTTTTCTCTTGTTTCTTTTTCTCTCTTGTTTTTCTCTTTTTTCTTTTTCTTTTTCACTTCTCTAATTTTCTCTCTCTGTCATCTTCTCTTTTCTCTCTCTCTTTATTGTTTCTTTTTCTCTCTTTTGATCCTATCATGGCTTTGTCTTTTTTCTCGTTTCTTTTTTCTCTGTCCTTTTTCTCTCTTTCATTCTCTTTTCTCTCTCTTTCTCTAGCTTCTGTCTCTCTTTTTTCTTTCTTCTCTTTCTTTTTCTCTTTTACCTCTTTCTCTTGTCTCTCTTGCTTTCTCTTTTTTCTGTCTCTGTCTCTCTGTCATCTTCCTATCTCTCTCTTCCTTCGTCCTTTCTTCGTTTTCCTCTGTTTCTTTGTTTCGTTTTCTCTCTTGTTTCATGCTGCCTTTCTGTCTCTCTTTCTCCATTTCATTTTGTCTCGCTCTCTTTCTCTCTTTCTGTCCTCCTTTTCTTTCTCTCTTTCAATCTGTTTTCTCTATTTCTGTATACCTTTTGTTTTACTTTCTCTTTTCTTTTTTCCCTCTTTTCTTTATCTCTGTCCTCTCTCTCTCTCTCTCTCTCTCTCTCTCTCTCTCTCTCTCTCTCTCTCTCTCTGTCTATCTCTCTCTTGCTCTCTCACTCTTCCTCTTTGTCTCTCTCTCTCCTTTCACTCTCTTTCACATTCTCTTTCTTGTTTAGTTTCTCTTTTTCTGTCTTTTTTCTCTCTTGCCATCTTCTTTCTCTCTCTCTTGTTTATTTCTCTCACTTGCTCTGTCTTCTCTCTCTGTCATCTTTCTTTTTCTCTTTTTTCCTCTTTTTGTTTCTATCACCTCTTTCTCTAGCTTCTGTTTCTCCTGTTTTTCTTTCTCTTTCTCGCTCTCTCCCTTTTCTTTCCCTCTTTTGTTTCTTTCTCTTCTTTTTCTCTTTTTCTCTTCTCTCTGTCATCCATCTCTTTCTCTCTCTATTGTTTGTCTTTTCTCTTTTTTGTTCTCATCACCAATCTCTCTTGTTTCTTTTTTCTGTTTTTCTCTCTTTCATTCTCTTTCTCTTGCTCCCTCTTGTTTCTCTCTGTCTCTCTCACTCTCTTTTTCCTTTTTTCTCTCTTGTTTCTTTCTCTCTTCTACCTCTTTCACTTCTCTCTCTTGCTTTGTCTCTCTGTCGTCTCATGCCTTTTTTTTTCTTTCTTTCTCTTTTGTGTCTCGTTCTGTCTTTTGTTTTTCTCTTTTGTTTTTCCTCGTTTTTCTCTTTCTGTCTTTTTCTCTTTTTCTCTTCTCTCTCTTGCTCTGTCTTCTTTCTCTCTTGTTTCTTTTTGTTTTGCCTTTCTGTGTCTCTCATCTCGTCTCTCTCTCCTCTTTTTCAATTCAATTCAATTTTCAATTCAAGGTGCTTTATTGGCATGAAAAATATTAATATTATTAAATAATATTCGTGTGTGTGTGTGTGTGTGTATGAGACACTCACTTTTTCTTTCTCTCTCTCAATCTGTCTGTTCTCTATCTCTGTATCCCTTTTATTTCACTTTCTCTTTTCTCTTGTTTTCCTTCTTATCTTTATCTCTGTCCTCTTTGTCCTCCTCTCTCTCTCTCTCTCTCTCTCTCCTCTTTCCCTCCATCCTCTGTCTCTCTCTCTTCTCTTTCCCTCCATCCTCTCTCTCTCTCTCTGTTTCTAACAGCAGGGCTTCATCGACACACGATTTTCTACACTGTCTAGCGTGTCTCCTCTCTCCACGCTGGCAGACTCTTAGCTCTGCGTCCTTTCTTTCTCCTCCCTCTCTTCCTCTGCTGGGAGAGAAGGAGGGTGACGAAAGGTGCAGCAGTGCGTTGGAGACGCTGTGTTCAGTTCAGTGGAGATGACACCCTGATGGGTTACTTAAATCCCTCTGTGAATTGTTCCACATCCACGTCTCTCTTAGTAGACCTTCATTCTGACTCCATTTAGAATGCAGTTCTGTTTCTGAAAAGCACAGTTGAGTGTTTACCGTCTCACTATAACAGCCTGTTTACCTTTTTCCATTAAATATAATGGAGCTTTTTTTAGCAGTGGGCGATATGGCAAAAATATAACATCACAGTACTTACACAATACAATACGCATCACAGTGTTCAGTTTTTGTGAGGTTTGATAAGTTAGAACAGACAAAATGAACCAGTAGAGCCATGATTTTAAAAATACTAATACAGTGACTTTTATTCGATGTGTCACATATTGTGCTGCACTACATTCAGTAAAACAGGAATAATTCTGCTCTCTTTGTTATAAAACATGGTGATTAATGATAATGATACCCATAGTGATGAATTATGTGATATCATTTTGCATTTTGCCCTACACAAGTTCTCTTTGCTGATCCAGTGATTTAGATAAGCTGTGTTTTAAGATAAGGTTTTTACTTTCTAGCAGTTCTCAGAAGTAGCAGAGTTAAAATAAGCACCCCCCCCCACCTCAGATGTAGTCAATCAGCCAAGACATGCTTGGTGAATGACGTTTTGTACTGGAGCTACAAGGCTAATGTAGTGATGGAAGCGTATACTCCATCAGTCCATCATGCTAAGTGCATAGTGAAATCAGCAAACATTCGCCTTCTCTGTAGAGTTATTAAGTGATCTCAAACACTTGCTTATGTGCTTTCTGAAGCTGTATGGTGTCCAAAAGTGGTGTAAAGTTGGACAAAAGTTTGGGCATCAACATGGTTATGACTACTGTTTTAATCGCCGTGTGACATGCATTTTGTTCATATTTATAGATAACAGATTCTTGCGTTTTGCATGACGTCACACTGTATAGTTGCTGCCGTTTTGAGGAGTGAATCAGGGAGTGACTGCGAAGTGTGATGCCTTCAGTTTGCTGTGTTTTGTGAATGATTCACCTGCAAGACGTGACAGAAGCGGAGAATGACAAGAGACCACACAGACCTTTAATTCAGTGTTTTCTCACTTCAGGCTTGGAGCCCTGCACTGTATAGTTTAGTGTGTTTCTCTGCTGTTTACACCTCATTCAGCTCAATATCAGGTATTTTAACCAGGGAAACCACAATTACGCAGTGCAGGGGTTGCAGGCCTGGAGCTGGGAACTCTGCACTAACTGCACTAGCAAACTGACAAAATCACGTCTGTCGAAACACAACGTAGTTTTCTGACCCACAACATTCAGTCTGATATTTAACGTTTATGTTTCACCATTCAGACATCATTTAAATCTCCAGAAACAGAGAAGTAAAACTACACCCGGCCGTTTACAGCTCTGTTAGCGGGGCGACTGTTTATCTCTCGGCTGTTAACATTAGCAAAAGTTAGCATTGCTCTCATCTGTGTTAATTAGCTGATGTGGCCTTACCCTCCTATGATGACAGAGAGGTTTTTCTCCTCTTTATGCAACACCATGGGATCCTTTACCCACCCTGACATGAAGAGTCGGTGGGCTTCTGTGCTTTTAAATGCTTTGAGAGACTCTCTGAAATAGGGAGAGGGGCTGTGTATCAGATAAATATAAATGTCAGGAAAACACAAATTTCGTGGCTTTTTCACCAGTTTAAGTAGGACCAGGAGTTCAGGGGGAAACTGTTTAAGGATCGCAGCCTATTTTAACGACTTTGCAGAGGTAACTTTTTTTTCTGTTCCAATGTAAGATGATTCATTTTAGCCATCTTTCACCTCTAGTTACGTTCGTGCAGAGCAGCGAAGCCAGAAATTTGGGCCCAAATATGGCGGCTACAACAGAAAGATCTCTATGTGAGATTACTTTACAATTAAACACAGTTTAAGGCAAGCGTGTGCTGATTTATGCATACAGCTTGCACAATGCTAATTGGTAAATAAGCATTCATTACTTAGCTCCATGAGTCTCATGTCTCCAGTGCAAAACTAAACTTCGCACATTAAACATGTCTTGGCTGATGAACTACTTTTGGGGTTAGTAAATTTTGTAAATTAGATTTTTCTCTGGACCGTTCCTGTAATAAATGATGGTTATGTTGTTGGTTTGTTTCAGTCCTCTCTGCAGCAGCATGCTCCTCATGCTCTGACCTTTCTGCCTCTGCTCCTGCGCTGGTTCCAGCGGGTGCAGGAGCTCCCTGGGGTCTGCCGTGCCGCTGAGGATTGTGGGATGGCTCTGTTCAGCCCTCAGGTGTCTGGGTCCTGCTCCCACCAACCCAAATCTCCCCAAACCAGTGAAGCGGAGCAGGAAAAGTCCAGACCCTCGCAAGAGCATTTTGTAGGAGGCCCTAGACCAACACTTTCCAAACTCCAGGTAATTAAAATTTACCTTTTCTTGTTTCTAATGATGGAATTTCTGGGCCCAGAGGTTGCACTTGTGTTGTAGTCAAAGCTATCAGAGACCAAGTCCAAGTCATGACCAAAACCTGGACACAACGAGACTTTGTTTTTTGACTCCAGTCAAGTAGAAAAGGGGAAAATCTGGAATTTGTTTGCAGTTCGTTGTACATTCATACTAATTCATTATACATTGCTTATATTAATAAATAATGTTATATTTCATATATTGTGTTGAATGTAGATGTAGATGTATTAGAATGTAGCTGCAAGCGGCAATCATCGGGGTCCAAGCACTAAGCCCGATGAGGCTTTATGAGGCTCTGATTTAGAATTTTGTCAGTTTAGGAAAAAAGGGCTAAAATGTAAAATGTTGCTCTGTAGCACTACGCAATGAGGCCAATTGTAGTAATTTCATGTGCCTGAGTAGTGGGTCACCTACCCTCCAAATTTAAGTCTTTCGATGACTTATGGTGTCTGCCCCACAATGGTGTTTTAGTGCAGCAAAAAAGCTTTAAGGAGAAAAAATTTAGCAATTCCAAGAGGGTTCCAGCACATATGGTGCTTGGAACGATAATAATTTATAGATCAAATTGTCATTAATTATTTTTACATTATAATTTTTGGAAACAAATGATGGTGAGGTTATTCTGTTTTTTCTTCTCTAGAACTTGTCCAGAAGTCATCTCATAAAGTCAAGGGAATATTAAAAAATGGCATACATCCTTTTTTATCATTAAATAAAAACATAGCAATAATAAAATTACTCTTCTGCCTGCAGGCAGTGTATGAATTTTAGAACCTCTGAACGTCACCAAACAAATGACAGCCAGTTAATTAATGGAGAGGATCGATTAGATTCTCAACCAGCAGCAAGCAGATTTTATTTAAACATGTCATTCTGTTTGAAGGTATTGTTGATATTCAGTAAGGATAGAAAAGTGGTTTCTAGATACCTTACACAGAGGAATTCACACTATAATCTATATATGACATGCATTTCAAGTGAAACTCTAAAGTAGAGATGCCATTGATCCAATACCCGGTTATCAGTATTGGGCTGATATCACTAGAAAATGCTGGACTGGTTATTGGAGGGAAAAACAAGAACGAATCTGATTCAGTTCTGTAACAAATCTATCCTGAAATGGCAAACACTCACACTGCGTGATGTTATTGTTAGCTGTGTATTTCATCCTGTGGAGTAGTGGAGTGTTTGAGTAGTTTGAGCATTTTAAAAGTAATTTTAACTTACTTTTAGATGCTGATCTTAAAGGGCCCACATCCTACATTTCGTTTTTTCCTTTGAGGTTCACTTGTAATATTTGCATGGTTTTATGTACTAAAAATGCTCTTAATTCATATATAAGTGAACATTTTCCAACTTCACTTCATCCCTTAGAATTAAACAGGCTGTTTTTATTACTGTGCCTTCAAGACTGATACAAACTAAATGAGCTCTGTTCTAATTGACTTACATTTTGCCTTATATGAAAAGCGCTCAGAGCTGAAAACTTGTCCAAGTACTCCAGTCTTCCATGCGTAGGATGATGGTATTATCCATTATGCTATAATTTTGAGTAAGCTGAAAGGAATGGAAACATCTAACAACTATACATGCATCAGCGCTCTCTTCAGACAAATGGGGTGCTAAATTTTCAGTTGTCCCATTTATCATTGAATAATATCAGCTGCCAATATTTTGTGCATCCCTATTTTGTCCCATACCTTCTTTCTTTGTATTCTTGTCTTCCTCTCGCTTTTATATATACACACACTCAGAATGAGAGATTACACATGCTGTGTGCCGCGCCGCTTCTCTTTGCCGCTCCACTAAACCTGTCAGGGGCAAGCGAGGCTCATTCTAAGCAGCGATCTCCTGGCCGTTGCACTCTCTTTATGGCTGCCTGCTCTGCAGAAGCAGCCTTCAGCCACAGCCAGAATGGATTTATGCCCTCCAGTGGGCCGCAAACACTGGCCACACGTGCTATAACTCTGCTGCCGCTATCCAAGCTAATACGGCTCCCTGCGCTTTATACTTAAAGGATGCAGCTCATGCTTAACTGAATTAGGCCATATATTCTGGGATAAGTGCTGTTATATGGCTCAGTGGCTGAAAGGTGACAGGGAAGTCCACCCATTTTAGTCAATAGCTACAGAGCAGCATTTGCAACAGGTCATGGCATTTTGCTTTCCCTGGTGTTAATGCATCTGGAAGTGGATGCATTATTTGAAGGCAAGCTTCTCCCAGATACTTTTTGTACTATCTGATGGTTATTTGCCTTTTTTATGTGATTATTTTGCATGGATGTAAGCAGTAGGATTGAAGTGCTTGCAAAGGGTCATTTCCCTTTTTTGTTTCAGAAATGTGTAGACCAGTTGTTATTATTATGGTTATTAGAGCAGGGTTTGTTGTCCTAGGAAGCATTATCAACAAAAAATGCCAAGTTGACTACTCTTATTTAGGCCTGCCCCAAGGGACGGTTGACTGAGTTGCCATGGTGACAGCCCCAAGTGATGAAATTCATTCTATTTCATTCATTTCATTTTATTTCAGAATGAAGATGGAAGAGGAATGGGAAAAAAGTCATTTATTTATTGATTTATTTATTGATTTATTTAATGCAAACCACAGCAGCCTGTGTTGCTGTATTATAGTTAAAGGGCGAGTGGGTCATGTTAAGCAGTGGCATAACTCTCCAGGGTTTTGCTCCATCATCAGGAGTTTGTTGGTTCAGATACTAGCGGTACTGTGAGTAAAAAAGGTGAATTACCAGCCGATACTGATAATACTGTGGGTTGATTATATCAGTCAATATTATGAGCCAACCAATGTATCAGTCAGGCCCTACTAAAATGTAATGAAACTGTATTCCCCACCAGTTAATGTCAACCATAAATAAATTATTGCACGCTTGCTTGATGGCAAATTGACTATAGTATTCCTGTAGTATTCCCAAATGTGAACATAACAGAACTTTGTTGGATGATTAATTGCTCAGCATAAATTAGTTTGCTCTCATACAATTGGAAATTGGTTGAAATGATCTTGGACAAAAAGGGCATCAGGCAAAGCAGCCACAGACACCACTGCCTTGGACAGTAAAGTTCTTCTGGCTTTCTCAGTTCTGTTATTGCTTACCACAGTCTTAAAAATGATGGTTCTTCAAGGGTTCTTTAATAAAGAAAATGGTTCTATATAGTTTCATGGCCCAAGTATCATGATATTGCATGGTGTGGCCTCTAGTGACCAGTACTTACATTTACTTGAATTTCTTGTTTCAAACCTGTAACACAAGCTTTTAGCTTTGAACTTTGATTTGTTATTAAAAGTAAGACTTCGGACTGCTCCTCAAAATCACCCCATTCTACATTCTAAGTGACAGCCGAAAAGTCATTTTTATCCCTATTGTGTAATGTGACCTTGAGTCCGCCAGTGGCGGACCAGGCTGTGGATTGTCCGCTTCGAGCACAGGGCATTGCAGTTCAGCCTCAAAGCAGTAAAAGGTGTAAATTTTTTAATAAATGGCTCCAGCAGCCGTAGAGCTTTTTCCCCTTGAGCGTGTCGGCTCAGCAGTGCTTTTACTGGAAAAGTCTTAAACCTAGTATGTATTTATAAGTGAATGAATGACATGATTTTCCTGCAGCCTTTTCAGTTCTGTAGGCCTCTTTAATCCTCTTTCAGAGAGACTGACTGCTGATATTTGAATATGCGCTTCTCCTCCTGTCATATTCCTCTTCCACGTCTTGTCTAATGTGGATCTGGTTGAAAAGCCTTTGCGAGTTAAATGTTCCCCCTGAGCTATTTCACTCATCTAAGTGTTGTTTACACATACTCAGATCGATGCCTCACCGTGTGTGGTTTTTGAGAGAGGTAGGTTTACACTAGCTTAAAGCGATTGCTCGGAGAAAAAGTGTGCAGTTTTACCATCAGTGCAGTTGGTCGTTGATCAGACGAGATGTTTGGTGTCTGAGGTTTGCTTCTTTAGGCTACGTTCAGGTTACAAGCCTCATTGCTCAAATCCGATCTGTCTGACACGATGGTTCACACTCGTTTAGGTAAGTGATTCAAATCTGTCATAAATGTGAACGAACCGGCGTCCTGAAATGACCCAAAAAATCAGATTTGAGCAATGAAGCTTGTAATGTGAATGTAGCCTAAGTTGCAAGGAACAGTCTTAAGTCTTCACACTCAAGTACCAATTCAAGTCCCAAGTCAAGACAGTAGAGTCTCAATTCAAGGCCTGAGCCAGTGAAGGTGAGTCTCAGGTCCCAAGTCAGTAGTCCTAATCTTTGAGTCCTAAACAAGTCAGAATACATTCTTGAGTTAATTTAAGGCTAATTTAATAACACTGAATAAAGTTAACAGCACTATAGCCTTTACCACTCCAACTAAATTGCAAAATCAGTGGTACACAGGTAACCGTGACTGACATACTGTTTACACAAAGAGTAGTCCAACTACACATGTAAAGAATTTTAACAGTACTATTAAACATATATATTTGAAGAAATCGTATGCTAACAAGTAGGGTCCAACCGATATGTGAATTTTGTGGCCAATACAGATTTTTAAGAGGGTAAAATTTCAATAACATCAGCCAATTTAATTGTATTTTAAATTTACATTTTAAAGTTTAATTTTTAACTCTAATAGTATTAGTTAAACAGTGCTTTACTGACTTGATTGTCAGTAGAGGCGGGCGATATGGCAAAAATATAATATTGTGATACTTGTATTATATTTTTATATTATACATGATCCACCTCAATGATGAGAGATTGATGTCCAAAACATTTTTCCTAAAAAGATCATTTAAAAACTGTGTTTCTATTTCCTTCTGTTTTCCTTGTATTACATCTTTTGTGGGGATCTGATATCCTGTAGTACAATCTGTAAATACTTTTTACAGTGGTGTCAGGCTTGTGTGATGTTGATTTTCCCCTGGATGCAATTTCTAATTTGAAAAACCTGGATTAACAATGTAATTGTCTACAATAGAAAAAAAAACACCTGATGCATGAAAAATAAAGCCTAAAACCATGGGGTGGCGCTGTTGAATGTCATTAGGTTTAAACGACAGGGGCCTCACGGGACAACACATTTCTGTCGGGGCCACCAGTTATACATAACGGTATCATGGACAGGCTGTTTTATTCAGTTATCCGTAAAGTGCAATATATAAATAATTATAGCGTAATACAGTTATGCTGAAGCATTTCTCTGTTATGAGGTCACACAGAGGAAGGTCGTGCTTGGTTTGGACCGTGTGAAGTTGCCTCTTGCGCCGTCAGCTGTGAGAAAACGTCGGCCAGTGCTCTCGAGTTCGTCACTCCTAGGTTTTAGCTGTGTCCAAAACAGCCACGTACAGTTGAGTTTTTACAGTATTGGAGCTGCTACGGTTGCAATGCAGAAGAAGTGACTGTCCAGCTTTCACTCATCCAAGGAAGCTTGTAGAGCAGCAGCTATTGTCACTCATGTGCATCTCAGGGAAGCAGCTGGTCTTGAGGTATTTAGACACATTTCTAGCCACTGGTGATGGAGTGAGCATATATGACTGTAAATAATACTTGAAGTTAGTGCAAAATACTCAGCACCATCAGTCATTTTTGCCAGCCTTAGATGGGTCAGAAGATTAGAAGTGTTATGTTTTGTTTATGTATAAAGCTTTACATTAAATAAGAAAGTAACTGAACATTTCACAGGTTAATTTAAAAAATACTAGATCATGATCTGCCAGAGTATACAGTCCTACAGTGAACTGGGCTGAGCCCCTGATCTTTACACGTCCAGCCAACGTATCTTCCCATTTGTACCACTGTAGAGTGGATTTCCACCAGGTGCATAATGGGAAATAATCTTAAATGTGTATTTGCAGTCTTGCGAATAGTGACCCTGCAAGATCCTCAACTTTGGCAAAATCAAGTCTGTGACTAAAACAGTGACATTGTCTTTAGGTGTGAGAGGTGTCAGACTTTAGTCTTTCAAAAGTCTTTTCAAAGTCTTGTAGTGTACGGCTATCATTAAACTTACACAGTTAGTGGAGTAATATAACTGCACTCAGTGTCACTGGATAACAGGCAGTGTAAGATCGTGTCAGGGTGATCAAATCATTATATTGCACAAGCCCAAGCAGTGTATGTAATGCAACTTTTTTTGTGATCAATAGTTTATTAACAAGTAAACATAAGAACTGTGTTCAAAAAGCTCAAGATATGCCCATAGGGCTCTTCACAATAGATATAGTATAGAGTCAACAATCACTACAAGATATCAAGGTAGCAACATCAATAGTGACAGCAGTGATGGTCAGTGATATACTCATATAAGAGGAAAATGCATACATATAAAATAAAGATAAGCAAATAAAGCCAGTAAACTGATGTTTCCACCCTCATATCAGTTAGTAAAGATTTTTATGCTCTCACCATTTTCAACAGTTCTTTCTCAGCGTTTGACCAGGACACAATTGTTCCCACTTTGGCCCTATCCATCCTGGCCGCTGCACATTCCAAAAGAGTAATGTCCTGAAAACAAGCAAGCCAAAAAAGCTGCACTGGGATGGATGGTTCAAACCATATTTTCAAGTAATGCAACTTTATTTCATTATTCTTACTTAAATTTTAGTAGATGTAGATGGCAGTGTGCCATACAGTGTTCAAGCCCATAAGCAGTTGGAGATTATTATGCTAATTGGTACGCACAAGTTTTCATTACTTGTTAGCTTCAGTGCAAAATTCTTGGCTAACCGACTTTGGATAAGGTGGGAAACACTTGATTTTTGGTTGTGCTATCCCTTTAATGTATCCACTGAATGGAGTGGACCAGCTTGTAGTGCTGCTCTCTTCATATCCCATATGGCCTTTTCATTCCTCCTGCACTCCTGCCTGGACAAACTGCTGAACACAACACAAAATCCAATAACACTTTATAGCCAGTGTAAACAGCCGCGGCAGTAATGAGGGGAGAGCGTGCTGTGCTGAAGCGCTATACCTCCATTCTTTTCCCATGTGTTAGCCCCCTCTGGAGAAGTTATACTGCTGCTTCTATCTGCTGAGTCGTCAGCCCATTGGACACTGCAGTGGCAGATAAACCCTTACAGCTGCGACTGTGGAGGAAGTTCAGTCCGTTCCAAAGACTGACTCCCAGCTTTCGTGTGTGTGTGTGTGTGTGTGTGTGTGTGTGTGTGTGTTTCCGTCTTGGCCGACCCTGATACGTACAGTATATAAATCAGAGATTTCCTGTCACACCAAATTGATATCCACGATCAGGGAAAGCTTGTGAGTGTATGTGCATGTATGCATGTATTTCACACTTTGTGGGGACCAAATGGACCCAGCGTGATTTAAAACGAAGATTCAGAGGATAAATGGACAACTGACTGCATTTTTTTGTTTTTTTTTTTCTTTTATTTACACAGGTTAAGGTCAAGGTTAGGTTTATGACGTTGCATTATTCAGTTATTATTACACATAAGTCTAACCCTGCTTTGCCATTAGCAGGCAATGGAGTAATGGGTGACAAGTCATTTAATATCAAAGTGGCTGACTTGTAGCTCCAATTTGGAGACAAGCAACAAGTGACGCCGCAGTGGGGTGATAAGCAATAAATTGAGTTAAGAGTTATGACTTTATGAAAATTATGATGCGGTGAATCAACAGTCTAAATGATCGGGTCCAACAGATTCCTCTGACCAATTGTAGATATGGTAGTCTCGGGACCTCACCCTCTACTCTGTGAATGTTACCTATTCTCATCAGGTAAATCATTTTAAGTAACTTGCTTAGGTGCCTAAGACTTTTGTACAGTTCTGTATGTTTGCTTTTTTTCTGATGCTAAAAATTGAAAAACTTATGCTTAATGGCCATTGCTGGTCTTTGACTTTTGTACTGGGTATGGTAGATATTTTGTTCGTTTGCTTGTCAGAAGCTGGACAGAGTACACATGCAACAAAAATTTGACAAACTTTTAGCAGTTTTCATGATTCTCCAGTGGGGCTGGGCTATATGGCCACGATACGTCAAGAAACACACAGAACATATCATGATATCTAGCTTTTTAAGGTTTGATATATTTTAACAGACAAATAAAGAAACTAGTATTGGTTAAAAAATCCTATCAAACATTTGTATAATAATAAAATGCTACAATAGTAAGTGTAATCATTTTTATTCAACATCTTACATACTGCACTGAATTAAATCTAGAACTGGACTAATTAAGCTCTGTTGATAATGAAACATGCAGTTCAGTGTTCCTTAAGTACTGATGATTAGGGCTGCAACAAACGACTAATTTGATAGTCGAATAATCGATTATTCGGATTATGAATTGCTCAATTACCAAAGAAGTCTTATGTAGCTATCAGCTTTTAAATTTGGCTTGAGGTTGTTTTATGCATTTGCTAACTAACAATGAAGACAATAAAGATGAATAACATTTTCAAAAATTCACTGTTTTAATTAACTTTCCTGCTAATACCAAATATAAACAAAAAATCTTTTGTCTTTTATCAAGAATTTAAAGCCAAGGATGTGCAAAGTGGCAGCAATAAAAATAAAGAAAACTAAATCAGTTTCCCTTAATCAAGTAAATAAAAACATCAGTCTAATTTTAAATGTTAAATTTGTCTACGATCTGCTGCAACTAAATTCTACAGTCACAGGTCTTTACTGAAACGGAGGAAAGTCAGCATCTCTGTGCTCTTGTGAGAGGCCTGATGTTCTCTGAGAGCAGATATTCCTCAGTGTGTGTGACAAACTTGTTCTCTTAACACTTTGTTACTTGCTTCTCTGTTCCAACTCCATTAACGATTTCAGAGAACATGCATTACAAAATCGAAAATGTTGCAGTTCATATGAAGTAGGGCGGCTTTCAACATTAACATTAGCTAACTAGCTAACACAGCTAACTTACCAAGATGAATCTTTTTCATCCAGTAAGCTGATGTGTTTCCAGTTAAGATTCTCCGACATGGAGGATTCTGTAACCAGCTAAGGTTGGCTTTACAAACAGCACAACTAACAACCTTTTTTTCTGACTTTAGCGTGAAATGCTCCCACACATTTGAGGATATGTTCTCGAGGCTGCCATTGCGTTTTTGTCAACTCTCTAGTAAGCAGTAACGTCAAAACATTCCTAGTTAGCGCGAGAAACACGTGATGATGTCACCAACTAATCGACTAATAAATTAGTTGCCAAATAATTTGGTTGTCGATTTTAGTCGACTAACCCTTCATTCACACCGGCAGTGATGTGACTCGACAAGGCGGCCGGAGATCATTCCTTTGCAGTGAAAGCTGCCGATTTCCGGTGACAGGAGGCGGCATGAACGCTGGCAAGGTGAAGTAGGCAGAGTCAGCGACGCAACAAAGTTAAGCGAAGTTTAACTTTATGCAAATAGGGAGCAAAGCGATGTGCCGATTATGACGTAATCGTAGTATGACGTATTGCAGTTCGCCATCTTCAAACTTCATAGTTTTTTTTCTCTTCCTTCTTTTTCGAAGCATATTGTGACATTTTAAAGACATGGTTTGTCGTTGTTCTGATAATATGATTTATATTGTTTGGGCTTTTTTATGTCTCTGAATACTGTATGTGTGTGTGTGTGTGTGTGTGTGTGTGTAACTCTGTCTGTGTGAAATGCACAGCCGTCCCGTGGCCTTCTCAGCCTGTGTGTTTGTGGGCGTTTGGTGTGCTCTGCAGCTGTTGCTGGTGGCTCTTTGCTGTTGACTGAATGCCACTGTGCGCCATGTGGCCCAACCACGTCGACTGTTCACGGTGAACTTGGCACCAGACAGTGACACTCTATCCCCTCACTGCTGCTGAGCTGGAGCAGCCTGTGCTAATCAGGCGGGCCTGTCTCAAATCAGCAATGCACCCTCTTATCCTCTTCCATTACCGACTCCGCTGAGAATCCATCTCCAGCTGTCTCACAGCGCACCCAGACTGTGCGTGCAGATTGAGAAGTTTTTATGGTGGTCACTGTTGGCCTGAATGACTGGAACAGTTTTCTGGAGCACCGGGCTTCACTCATGCACAAGTGAGATTCATCTGTGATAGTCTGGGAAAGGCTGAAGTGAGGCTGCTCATAATGTCAGCCTATAAATTCTGCAGCACATTTTTCAGACTGGGTCTGAGTGGCGTTAACTCTGATTGGCTGCCAGAACCTTCAGCAGAAGAAGTGATTTGATTGACAAGTCTGTTCGCCAGCATCAGTCCATACTTGGGTCTTAGTGATATGTATAGCTTTATGCAAAAATTGAACAGGCCTGGTCAGATTGCGTGTTTTGTTGATTTTCTAAGTGAAAATAAGCGAACGCATCCTCTACAGAGAACACGTTTAAATATGCATCTTCCTGCCAGTTTTTCTGAATTCAACATATTGGAAGAAAGCAAAATGACTAACAAGGCAAAAACTAACAAGGCAAAACCTTTGGGCCACATTTCATGTTTTATTATTGTGTTACATTCAGCAAATAAACAGTAACTGTTCTTTAAAATGTGCAGAAGTGTGTTCTCTGTAGAGGACGTGTTCACTTATTTATTTACTTAGAAAATAACCAAAACGTCATTTGACCAGGGGTGCTCAAAGTTTTGCATGCAACTGTGATTTGGCTGATATTAAGATTCCATCAGAAATGCTGCTAATAAAGTACTGATAATGTCTCAGTGTGTCATGAATGACAACCAGACTTGCTATGTAAGAGTTTGACATTGTGCGAGTTGTTATTTGACAGTTTTATTAGAGATTCACTGTTCAAGAAATTTAATGGCCAGTTCTGTTTTTTACAGCCAAATTGGCTGTTAGCCATATTTATTTTGTTTTTTTTGGGAACATATATATATATGCAACACATCCAAAATCAAAATAATTAATTGGCTCATTGCCTGTTGCCTATTATGTGTGATTGTGATATGTATATTCATATGCACCCTCCCCTGCACTCATGCGACTGTGCTAAGTGCTGCATTTAAAGTGCACTGTCACCTCCTCACAGGTCATTTCTGTGTGGCCATTCTCAAAATAAATTAGTGTATTGATTGAGTGGTCTAGAGGGATGGGAGCTGTTACCAACATTAATGTTTGCCATTTTTTTCCTCCATTAGCCAGTATGACACAGTACCAGTGCACCTCTTCAAGTTCCTTCAGTAAGCCTCTTAGAGAAGGATAGACATAGCTGTGGGTGAGCAATATGATAACATCTGTTGTAAAAAGTGCTGTTTCATTAAATTTGAATTCAGTGTGAATTGAATGTGTTACTGTTACATTATTATTATTATTATTATTATTGTTATTATTTTTTTGTGAAAATTAAAATAAAGCAATGTGGCTTTACTGTTTTGCTGCAGCATTTTGTACATTTTAACTTGTTAGCAAACCAAATGAAATGCAGAGGTACATGATGTGCATTTTGAAAATGTCTTTGAACATCAGGATGTTATAATTTTCCCATGGCCCTCCATGGACTTATGCACTTTATAGTTTGATTTTAATAGAGGCAGACAGTTCTCAGGTGCTTCTCTAACTCCCACAGTGAGTTCAATAAGTGGTCAGAAGTATCTTTCTTTTCTGGATATATGGGTTTGGTTGGGAGATGAGACCTGAGGGCCTCTGAAGAGTAACTTATCTGACTTATCTGTGTGTGTTCCTCAGGAAAATGGCATTGAGGCCGTCTTCTCCCCGCACCCCTGCCCTTCGTGGACCCTCCACTGGGAGAGCCTCCCTGCTGCTGTCAACCCCACTGAAGGTAGACTGTGTGTGTTTGTATGAGTGTGTCAGGGCTGCACAATACATTGTTTCTTCATTGTTTCTTAACAGTGTTGAATTACTGATATGTCAAATGACTATGCTGTGCAAATGAGCCCCCTCACATACACGTTTTTTTTTACTGTGTGCTTTGAGCACCATGACCAATCACATCACCAGAAAAATGTTTCTGGGAATGTTGATATAAATTCAATTAATGTATATAAATTTATATTACATAAGGTGTTCGTCTAACCTAACAAATTATTATAGGCATATAATACTGTCCAATATTTAACCATGTTGTATTATTGGTTCATTAAAGTCTCACTGGCCACTTTGTTATGTACAGATAGATTTATCTATACTCATTGTCCATTTAGTGAGGTCCACTTTCCACAGGTGCACTTTGTGGTTCAGCATTTCAGCGTTTATTGGCAAGTAATATTATCTTAAATCTAGTCAATATTTATAATATTTCTCACTAAGCATTGTTTCTTGAAACAAGCAAGTTTATCTGCAGTGGAATACGACAATTTCACTATGTAAAATTGGAGGAATTAAAACAAATGTAGAAATATCTAAAATAAATTAAATTATAATATTCTTGCTCTGATTTCAAAAGGTTGTTTGGGCAGTTATTTGAGCTGATCAAAGTTATTTTCCAATGTTTAGCTTTTGAAATCACGTTTATGTTGCGGAAGTAATTGGTTGCATCCGTTGGGTTGAGGCAAATGCGTGTAAATAAAAGAAAGCAGAAAACACATTTATTGAGACGTGTCATGGGTCTAAGCCTCTGATTGCCGCTGACACACCTTTGGAGGGCAGTGCTGAGCAATGTTTGGTCATTTGAGCTTGAAACCTGTTGTTGGTTGGGAGTTACTGAGTATCAACAGCTCGAAAGCAACTAATCAGCCAAGTTTAGGCTTGTACTTAAGTAGTTGCACACAATGACCACAAAGAATTAGTTGTTAATCACAATTTATGTGGCAGTTAATCATCAGCTAAACTTTCGTTATTGTCGCAGGCTTAAATTGTAGATCAATGATGGGTAAGTGGGTCTGAGTAAATGGGACTGTGAGTGTAGATACAGGGTATTCCTACTATTCCTACAATGAATGTGTTTTAGAAGTTATTGCGATTGCAGTATGCAGGAATATTATTTCAGGATAGGTATTTGTCCGTATTGTACCCCATGTGCTCAAATGAATGCACGGGTCTTTGTTGAACCAATCAACTAAAGCCCAGTTCTCACGTGACATCATTAAAATGCGCTGGAGTGCCTGATCCGCAGAGGTGTTTGCATAAAACATCACTCGAAATTCCTGTGTGATTTCCACCACTCCCAGGCTGCTGCTTCTGCAGCCAGAACACACTTTTCTCCCTCCTTCAGTCAAACCTCTCATTCTC
Organism: Colossoma macropomum; assembly: GCF_904425465.1. Taxonomy (NCBI): domain Eukaryota; kingdom Metazoa; phylum Chordata; class Actinopteri; order Characiformes; family Serrasalmidae; genus Colossoma; species Colossoma macropomum. The sequence goes on from NW_023494791.1 coordinate 36,431,648, forward strand.
CAACACAGACACATCACAGTACATCATCACAGTAAAACATGCCTTTCAACCTGAACATCTATAAGTAGAGGATGTTGATTAATGCCAGTTAATCCAGGAAGTAGTTCTACGTGAAGGTTCATTCTGCGTTCAGTAAGAATGGATTGAGGTAGGGAGAAACTTTTGACTCTGAATCGGGAGACTAGGAGAAGGTAGCAGTACATGCAGAGAGAAACACTGCACCATATCTTTTCTACAGCGCTGAAAGGTACAGAGAGAGCTATAACTCAGTATCTGCTTTATAATGCTGAGCCATACAAAGGGAACCAAAGTAGAGAATCTGTTGCACAACACAGGGAGAGCTGGTCAGAAAATCCAAAAGCATCCAGGCACCTGCTCGTCCAACATTTCTTCCAACGTCAGGGGTATTAATAATGAGTTGGTTTCTTTGCTTCAGTCACAGCCTCCACTCTTCTGTGAAACCTTTGAGCAAGGAGGACTAGTGAGGTCAGGTACTGATGTTGACCGATTAGTTCTGGATCACAGACCACACTCCACCTTGTCGCAGAGGTGTTAGATGGTGCTTCATTACTCCAAGTCGTCCCTGAAGTATTCAGTAGAGCTTATTCACTCTGACTCATCCCAAAGTTGTTCAGTGGAGCTTGGTCGTCCAACTCGTCCTAAAGTTATTTAGTGGAGCTTCATCACTCCCAAAGTTGTGCTGTGGAGCTTGGTCACTCCAGCTTGACCCAAAGCTTTTCAGTGGTGCTTCGTCACTCCAAATTGTCCAAAAAAAGTTCAGTGGAGTTTCATCACTCCAGCTGATCCCAAGAGTGTTTAACACAGCTTTGTCATGCCAACTTGTCTTAGAGGAGTTCAGTGGAGCTTCATCACTCAAAGGGTGATCAGTGGTGCTTCATCACTCCAACACATCCCAAAGATGTTAAATAAGACTTTGTCATTCCAGTTTGCCCCCGAGGTGTTCAGTGAAGCTTCGTCTTTCCAACTCATCCCAAAGGAGGTCAGTGGGGCTTCATCCCTCCAACTTCTTCTAAATGCATTCCATGGTTTTCAATCACTACCAAAGATGTTTAGTGGAGTTTCATCACTCTAACTTGTCCCAAAGATGTTAAATACTACTTCATCATTCCAGCTCATCACAGTTTCAGTGGAGCTTCATCTTTCCAACTCATCCCAACTCCTCCTTAAGGTGTTCAGTGGTGTTCCATCACTCCAACTTGTCCAACTTGATGTTAAATGCCACTTCATCATTCCAGCTTGTCCCAGAGGCGTTCAGTGGAGCTTTATCTTTCTACCTCATCCCCAAGGAGGTCAGTGGGGCTTCATTACTCCAACTCCTCCTTAAGGTGTTCAGTGGTGTTCCATCACTACCAAAGGTGTTCAGTGATGTTCCATCACTCCAGCTTGTCCCAGAGACGTTACGTGCTCCTTCATCATTCCAACTTGTCGCTGAGATGTTCAGTGGAGCTTAATCTTTAATGAAGTGGGGCTTCATCCCTCCAACTCCTCCTTAAGTTGTTCAGTGGTGTTCCATCACTACCAAAGGTGTTCAGTGATGTTCCATCACTACCAAAGGTGTTCAGTGATGTTCCATCACTCCAGCTTGTCCCAAAGATGTTACATGCTCCTTCATCATTCCAACTTGTCGCTGAGGTGTTCAGTGGAGCTTAATCTTTCTGTCTCATCCCAAACAAGGTCAGTGAGGCTTCATCCCTCCAACTCTTTCTTAAGGTATTCAGTGGTGTTTCATCGATCCAACTCATCCCAAAAATGTTAAATGCTACCTCATTATTCCAACTCTTTTCAGAGGTGTTCAGTAGAGCTTCACATTTTCAACTCATCCCAAAGGAGGTCAGTGGCGCATCATCACTTCAGCTTTTTCCAAAGGTGTTTAGTGGTGTTCCATCACTCCAAAGGGTGTAGAGTTGTGCTTCAGCACTCAAACTCGTCCCAAAGATGTTAAATGCTACCTCATCACTTCAGCTCATCCCAGATTCAGTGAAGCTTCGTCTTTTCAACTCATCCCAAATGAGGTCAGTGAGGCTTTATCCCTCTAACTCCTCCCTAAGGTGTTCAGTGGTGTTTCATCACACCCAAAGGTGTTCAGTTGTGCTTCAGTGCTCAAACTCGTCCCAGAGATGTTAAATGCAACTTCATCGTTCCAACTCTTTCCAGAGGTGTTCAGTGGAGCTTCATCTTTCCAACTCATCCCAAAGGAGGTCAGTGAGGTTTCATCATTCCAGCTCCTTTCTAAGGTATTCAGTGGTGGTCCATCACTGACAAAAAAGTTCTGAACTCAAACTTATTCCAAAGATGTTAAATGATACTTCAACATTCCAACTTGTCTCAGGTGTTCAGTGGAACTTCATCCTTCCATCTTATCCCAAGGGAGGTCAGTGGGCTTCAACACTCCAAGGTGTTCAGTGATGTTCCATCCTACCAGCTCCTCCTTAAGTTGTTCAGTGTTGTTCCATTACTAGCAAAGGTGATCAGTGGTGTTTGATCACTCTAACTCATCCCAAAGACGTTAAATGCAACTCATCTCAAAGGTGTTAAATGCTACCTCATCATTCCAGCTCATCCCACATTCAGTGGAGCTTCATCTTTCCTTCTCATCACTCCAGCTCTTCTCTAAGGTGTTTAGTGGTGTTCCATCACTTCCAAATGTGCTCAGTGGTGCTTCATCACACCACCGTTAGCCCCAAAGGTGTTCAGTGGAGCTTCATCTTCCTTTCATCCCAAAGGAGTTTGCAGTAGAACAGTGTGCACAGTTGAGGACTTGTGTCAGCAGCGGATCTGTGTTAAATACCTAAATCCAGCTCTAGCATGCTGTCTGTTTGCTTTATGGTGGATATTGTTCCTCTGCTGTTACTGTGCTCTAGGAAGTCATTGTGCTGTGCTGAGTGGGATTGTGAGGAAGAGGAGAGTGTGTATGTGTGGGTGTGTGTGTATCCTGGGCTCCGAGACGCTGCTGGAGCTCAGCGCGCTGGGTATTTCTCGGTTCAGACAGGCAACAGCTGTTCTGCATCAGAGATGTAAACACACGCGTGCCATCAGATACGAGGCACACTGTGGAGTGATGAACTAGCTTCAGTTTTTGAGGCAGAAAAACATGCTGTTATGTAAAAAGTCACCCATGAAAGCAGAGCACATTTGTTCCGTAACTGTTGAGCAGCGGCAGCCGGAATAAAGTAAACAAGGATAGAAAATAATTAGAGAAAAAGTGATGAGTTCTTAGCATCAGTTTAGCATGAGCTAGGTTGGACCTGAGTGTCCTTGAAATAGAATTGATAATTATTTGGAATTATAACAGCGGTACGCGTACTGTTGTCGAAAGAAAACAGAATGTTTATTATTCTGTGATCAGTATCTGCGACATGCCACGTTGATTGTCTCCCTCAATAGGTAAGCAGTCAGGTTGGTGCGGAGAGATGTGAGATTTTTCTCACTTTTAAAATCACGGTTTGTTCATTTTTTCTTGACACACTGCTGTTAGCTGTTATTGAGTTCTCGGTTGGAGTTGGTTCTGGTGGAGCGGTCAGTAATGGAGGATAGTGAGACACGGCCCCGGACAGAGGGTAGGACAGCAGGTCCGGCCATGCATAGCCAGCACGATTTGCGTCACTTCCCATCTGGAAACAAACGCGCAGGGTGCGACTGAGTGCTTTTCAGCAGCAGGTGAGCGGAATCGAGGGCAGTGGCCCTGAGTACTGTGGACAATGGCGAATGTTATTACCGTTTCCTTTTTTATTGTAAATTGTTTGCACTGCCTGTCAAAACCTAACTTTCCTTTGTACACTCTCACAGCTGCTTACACACACATTCACTTGCCTTCTGCCCCTTAAGTGTTAAATTATGCAACACAGCATACTGTAGTTGAGCCGTGTGTGTATAAGTACAGAAAGTCCAGTACTTTTCTTGTGTGTGTTGTAGAGGGTTCTCTTTCACATAGACAGATAAACAGGACGGTAAAGATGGACCGTATTGTTGGAGCTTTTGTTAATTAGTTTGTAGCTTCACTAGTGGTTATAGGGGCTCTGAAGCCGTTTCTGAACTCGTGCCATCATTCCTTTGCCTCCCTCTGCTGAATTTGCTCTTTCATCCCTTTTATCCTTGATCCTGTGGGAGCTGTTTACATTATTAATTACTGGCCGCCTTTGGGGGTTTGAAAGGACAGGCATGTTGATCCTCATCCACTGTGATAACTTTGCAGTCACCCCAATAAGGGTGGGATTCCTAGTAAGGACACTCTAAGGCCCAATCCCATTTCACCCCTTGCCTCTACCACTTAGCTCTTATCCCTCCGTTTTTGCACGTTCACGCCTAGATTAGGGAGTCCTGATTTTTGTTGAGATAGACGGGTAGAGTGCAGTGTTAGGGTTACATGGCCCTCCAAATGTAGGTTTTTCAAAATGCACACTCCAAACGGAGTGTAATGAGAAAAGCAGAAAAACCGGCAGGATGGCTGCACGAGCATCCAAAGAAGCCCACAAATATACCAATAAGTACCAATAAGTATTTTCTCCATCATAAAATTACGATAACCATTGCATTATCTTTAATGTTGTTTTAATGTACTTGTTTAAAACCTTTATTTAAACTCAGAATACATTGAGGGAGACTGTCATTTACAATGTAGCTGAGTAATACAGGAATCAGGGATTGAGAAGTTGTACAGTAAAAAAAGAAATTAAATGCTATAATTAAATAATAAAAATCGTAAAAGTAAAATGTAATAATAAGAAGGTACCAATAAACTGTTAACTCAATAAATGATTAAAATTACAATAATTTATAATATAACTTATATGTAACTTATAATAACTTATCAAGTAACAGAGCAAATAAGGATAAAATAAATAAAAACATAAGATAATGTAATGAAAGAAATAGATGTGACAATAAATTGACAATAATAAAATAAATAAACAGAATGCTAATAAAAGAAATAAAAAGAATAAAAAGAATGATATAGTAAAGAAATAAAAGTAGAAAAAAAATCACTAGTAGAATGTTGAGATCTCAGTAGCAAGCTAGGTAAATTGGTCCATTTAAGGTGGAACAGGAAAATTCGGACTAGAAGCTAGTTCTTCAGTTCTTTGAAGGCAAATGATTCCATAAATTGATCTAAGCACCAGCAGCGAGGTTGCTGAACTTTACCCTCTGCTGTTATCACTGCATACTGGCCAGGTCACCTACAGAGCAGCGCTAGTAGCCTGTTAATTAAGTAATGTTCTTTTTTATTTGAGGGTCCCATTTTGTAGGGGCAGATTTAAACCACGATCCCTTGTAACCCAAGAGGCAAGGTGACACTCGAAAACAAGAGGTAGAGATAAAAATAAGAAATTGGATTGGGCCTTGTGCTCTCCTTGACTGGCTAGTCACGTCCTTCACCGACTGTTGATAACAGTCACTTAAATGTGTTTCCCTCTGACCCACTTTCTGAAACTGGTACCTTTGCTTTCTGCCACTAGTTCAAACTCTCCATATTAAACTCTCTCACTAGATTTATACAGTTCTCCTTTAGGACCATGCAGTGTCTTCAGCAGCCCAAAGATCTCTAAATCAACTAATTTGGTGCTGGTCTTCTCAGGCATACCATAGTTACATCCAGATGCAACAGAAGACCTCAGTAACGCTCTTTATTTAGCTGGATGTTCTCTTGCAGAAGCAGCCCAGATCTGCACACCTCCAGTTCGCAGCATTCTCTCCCTTCCTGCTGTCATACAAATCTTTCCTCATACTGCAGCTATATGTTAAAGATGTGGTCTGAATTCGCAACATGGAGTTCAGAAGACTGTTGTTTGGAAAAAAAACATGTAAGAAGCTTATGTCCTCCCTACTATATAACATTTCATTTCTATCTTCGATTTCTTTTGACAAGGTTTTCACACCCCGCCATCTCTTGCAACTCCTTTCTTTTTCTCCATCCCATCACTCAGTACTATCTCAGTTCTTCAAAATGTTATCTACTTTATAGTATGAGGTCAGAAACATACTCAACACTAAAATACAACACACAGCCAATGCATTGCTTATTGTTCTTCTGCACAAACTCAGTGTTCCTGTGTTACTCTGTACTCAGTACAAAACCTAGCATCTGTAAATGAGATCTTCTGTTATTCCAATGGCAACAAAAACTAATCATGTCGACAGTAGAGAAGTGTGTACTGCTTCTGTTGGAATGAAGAGAGGATGATGCACCATATACATGTTTTATGAGTGAACCTGTTATGTGAGACTCATCAAACTGCTGATCTGCTATGACTGTTGATCTAGAGAAAGCTTGTTGGCAGTGCAGGACAGCTTGGCCAGGTATTGCTGTTGCTAAGTCGGTACTTACGTGATGAAAATCGAGTCACTGTTGACTAATTGCTGATGATGTCATGAATAAAGCAGAGGTGATGGGAATGCTTTGCAACAAGCGACTTTAAGAATTCCAACTTGAAATCAGTGACAAAGTCAAACTCCACAGGTAATTAGAGCGTGTCGTGCCCCCTCCAACGAGCCCTGGTTCTCATTGCTAGCCTTTAGGGAATCAGAGATGCATACCTTGCCGAGATGCCCGGCCGTGGTGGAGGTATGGAGATCCTGAGAAATGTAGAGCGCCATAACTCAACGAAAATAAGAGTAACCGACTTCACGCTTCTCAGGATTACAGGGTGTAATTACATGACATTTGCCAATGTTCTTCCCTAATTTAGATGTATCCAATTCCACCCACTGGTCAGAACTCCCCCAATCACATGATACCAACAGCGCTAGGAGGGTGAAGGCTAGGACAAGCTTCCTCCAAGACCTGTGAAGCAAGCAACCACATCTTTTTTGAATTGTCACTAACGCAACATTGAACAGCTGAACACATTGGAAAATGCCAACCGCCAGTTCAGTTACATCAGCCGACGCATGAACTGGCTAGCGTCAAGCTGGATTATGGGGGGGCAATGGCGGGGGTCATCGTACCCACCCAGAGAGCGAGGCCAAGTGTGCTCTCTTGGACTCGTGGCCACGCATGGCTGTAGCATTACCAGGGATCTCTTGATATTAGGGCCAACGCTGACACATGACTTTTTTCTTGTAGTCGTTGGGAAACCAGAGATAGCAACTTTCAATATCTGATCTTTGAAGCAGTTTAAAAAGAAGACTGAAGCTAAACTCGACAGGTAGAGGATGATATGCCATTTCCAATGAGCCCTGGATTACATTGCTAGCCTTCAGGAAACCGGCGATACGGACCCTGAAGTCACCAGGCTCCTCAATTGTTGTCTGCTTTGAGGCATCCATGTTGTTAGTGTCATTCACGTGATCAGCAACTAGTCGACGTTAAGGTCAAAGCGTCATCGCCAAGCAGTAAAGTTGGTAAGTCGAGTAGTCGACTAGTCTTTGCAACCCCTAGCAACTTGCACTTGCATCGCATTGTGCATTTTAGGACTCAGCAATGTCTGTTTCTGTAGCTTGAAGCGTTTGAAGTAGGTTTCTGGCCTGGAGCAGAAGCCACCCCGGAACCCAAATTCTGAGAGTTCTCCCCTCAGTTATGATAGTTATACCATCTCTCCTCATACTGCTGGTCTACTGCTGGTCAGAACTTAGCAAAAAGCAGGTAAGCTAAGCAATTTAGCTAAGCTAAATACCTTTAAGGTTTTGAAAAATATGCATTCAGCCACCTGTGCTCTTTTAACTGCTACCGTATGTTTTTTTGTTTTGTTTTTTGACTTCTGTAAACCCACTTTAGAGACGGAGCGCTTCCACAGACGCTTCAATATGAGCAGCGGCTGGTCAGCGGATCTGTCCTCCTACACAAAGAAAAACATGTTGTGCCGCTTTTTGAGTGTTAGCCCTGCGCGTTCGTTCCTGAAAGGCTGAAACAGTGGGAGTGAGTCACTGCTGTAGAACCTCTCGCACCCCTGGGGAATGAATCTTATACCATTATGATTTTACATCAGTGATGCTATAGCCATTAAGGCTGCCTTCTTCCTGTGGTGCACAATAATACACACGTCAACAGCGGAGACTGCAGCCGCATGAAACATCCGTCCTTTTGAGGTTCAGCCCATCTCTCTCGCCTCGCTTTTCTCATCTTCTCGTCCGCGGCTGCGCTGGAGACGGCATCTCCGGGTCTGTTTTGAAAAATAATAAGCTGTAACGGTCTGTGGGCGTGTGGAGGAAGCAAACTCCTCCGTCAAACATGCCGCTGGATGAACGTGAGCTTGTGAGATCTGCCTTCGGACTCCAGTTTATGTCTTTAAACACTCCGTTAAAATCTGAGTGTAAGTAAAAGGATGTGAATTTCCCATTCATTTGTGCACATGTCCAGCCAGCGTGGAGATATTTCAGGTGCTGTTACAGCCACCCACATTTGAAAAGCACTCTTGTGGAGTTGAGTTAAGCGCAGTGGTAGATTGAGGCCAGTGTGTGGGATGTTTCCATGGTGCAGGCTGGGAGCTTGTAGCCCTGCCATGGCCATTATGCAGCTGCTCCCTCCTCACTCAGTGCAACTAATTTGGAGTTGGCCTCTGTACTGTTTATTATTCATAAGATCTGTGGTTGCTTTGGTTTCTACATGTAAGTAAATGTTGAGGGTGCAGTGGATATTTGATTGTTCTGGGACACCTGCTGTCAGTGGAGGCAACCTCAATCTCGTCCTTGTATGGTGGGTAGAGGGCTGCTGATCCTTAACTGATATCGTCTGTAATAGCCTATAGTTTATTTCCTTTAATTAACATTAGATTTTGTTTCTCTGTAGTGTTCTGCCAAGAGCGTTTTCAGACATCTTTGTTCAACATGGTGTTTTTATGACACTTCCTTGCTAATGTTTAGATCTTTAATTGGCCAAACTGGTATCTTAAGTTGCTATGTGAAAAATCAGTTTCCTATTTAAATAGCATGAAATTAGATGAAGAGCTACATTGAAATTAAGAAGCAACTGGCATCGTTATGCTGTGACATTTTGGTACAGGTGTAGCAGCAGCATTCAGATACAGCATGAGTGCACTTACCTGACTCATTTATGTACATCACCAACTCGCAACATAGATCAGCCAAATTTATAATAATCTACTGGCTGATTATACATTTTGAATTTGACCAGTTCTGCTTCTGCACCCCTGTTTATAAGCCTGCATCGTTATTGGTTTGTATGACACTAAGAACAAAAAGTTACAGTGAAAAATACAGCTTTTCCACTGTGGCTAGCCTAAGGTCATCCTGCTTTTATGTAGCACTATCAGCTATCAGTTATAGCTAGATCTGACAAGAAACTCTAGCTATGCTAAAACTTCAGTGAGGCTCTGGACGTGAGCCCAAGACATGTTATCTTGTCATGAACAATTTTGCAGAACTTTTTGGTTCTGAAGTCTGTTTTTATTTATATATAAAGATTTTCATAAAATGTAATTTGAATAATAAAATAAAAGTGAATTGTTTGATCAGGTATCATGGTCACCAACATGCCCACATACATGAACTTTGGGACCACTGCCTTAGGATGTAGGCTAGGTTAGTTGAAAGAATAGTTCAAATTTGGGTAAAATCAAATTGACTTAAATGTCCACTTACCCCAGATGTATCTGATCAGCTGAGACATGTTTTGTTGTCCAGATTTTGCTTCTTTAGTTCAGAACTGGAGCTAAGAGGCTAATGTTGCTAACAAACACAAGAACTCGATAGTCACCCAAATAGTTTCTATAAAAAAAACATCCCCAAAACATCTCTCAGCCTCCTCAGACCACATCCAGGTATCCATTAAGATTGCACAGACTTGCTGATGTGCAGCACAGTGTCTTACTATGAGCTTTAAAAATGAACAGAGCTTCATTGCTATATGTAGCTATGTTAGACAACACCAGGGCTAGTATTTACAAAGCAGGTAATTGTGACAAGTACTGATTCTAGATCATCAGTGCTACTCCTTAGGTGGTCTGTGACCCTGCTATCTATAAAGTTTTGTTCATTTTTATAGCTCACATGAAGTCATACTTTCTCCTAAACCACATCAATACCACATCAATTAATAAACACCTGGATGCGCTTTGAATAGGTTGAGAAACATTTTGGTGATGTACCTTAATGGAAACGATTTGGGCTATTTAGGTGACTATTGAGTTCTAGTGTTTGTTAGCAGAGCTAAACTCACTTCTCCAGTTCTAAATAAAGGAAGAAAATTTCGACTCCAGATGTGTCTCAGCCAGTTGATTACACCTAGTCTGAGTGGAAGATTGTGTAAATTTGATTTTCCGCCGAATTATTCCTTTAAACATGGCAGGTGAGGGGAGTTGGAGAGACACTGGGTGAATACGGACCCAACAGGATTGCTGTCTAACAGTGTTTACATTCTCTCTTCTTCATATTTCTCCTCATGAGAACACGGTGTGCTTGTAAAGGAGAGAGGGAGAGGAAGGAACAGAGCGATCACGATCATCGCAGTAGTACTGGCTGGAGCCCCGGGGGTCTCCTGAGAGATGTGGTGTGCAGCTGTACTCTGAATGTGGGGGTGTATGAGAGAGAGAGGATGTGATGTACTGCTGTGCACACATCTGTCTACTTCCTATCTACCTGTCAGAAGTGGGTCATCTCTGGATGTTTACAGGTTATGAAAGGTTAAAGGGCAGAAGAGGAGGTAGCTGAGCTGCAGGGAGCAGTAGCTGGTAATGCATCACTGAGTAGGAGGACTAGTGAGAGGGGTACTCAGGACCCCTGGAGCATCTTTTACTGCCTTTTTACTGGAAATTCCCTGTTGCTTGGTTCTTAGTAAAAACCAGAATATTGATAAGGCCTGATGTAAACGGTTCTCCTGTCTGTGCTGAAAATTTGGAATACATAGAAATGCAATCTGATGTGTCATTAGTTTGGGATCAGGGCTGCACTATAAATGATATTTCTTGTTACTGTGATATGAGTTTATGTATTAAGGGCTGCCAGAAAGTTGAACAGAATGACTCATCTGCCCAACCGTGATTTGTGTCTGCAGCTCAAGGTATGAAATATTGGTTCTACTTTGCAAATGTGACATGGAAGACCAGCGGCAAAAGCAGGTACATTTCAACTGTTTACCTCAAAAAGTGAAAATCTGAGAAGGAAGATGATTGGTTGGATGATAACAAGCTGAAATGACTGATGCTGACTGCAAGTGCTAAACAGCTACCTAAATCCTAATCGTTCCAAGCTTAATCTTATTAACGTTTTGGAAAATATTAGCGTAATGATTTGTATTATGCTGACTTTCTGATCGTTAAAAAAAAAACAAAAAACAAGCATTACTTACATCAACTTAGCAAGACTGAATTATATTTCAGTTGGATTTGCAGGGAACTCCCTCACGATGCTTGACCCACACTACAGGATAATTGGGCCAATTTTGAGTTTGATTCACTCCTCTTGACAATCGCAGTAGGTCTCCTGATATCAGGGTGATCTTAAATGATGATCTTCCCAGGTTATCCTGTTGTGTAGGGTGTCTATAATCCAATCTTTACTCCGATCTGCTCCTGGTGCAGTCGGGGCTGACCTGTTTGTGAACCGTAAATATTAAACATGTTCAACACTTACGGCTCAGTATCCTGGAGTGTGTTGTGGACACTGATCGTCTGATGTGAAACGTGGTGTTGACATCAATGTCAACCAGTGAGAGCCAAGCTGAACTGAACTTTTAGTGTGTAGGTAAGAAGTTGTAAGGATGATTGCTCAATGGAGAACTGTTCACCTCATGTTGATGTATGTGTATGTATGTGTTCACCTCAAGCCCGTGTTGCAGTATGTATAAGCCCTGTTGACCCCTTCTTTTTAGCTATGGCTTCATCCACATTTTTCTTCCTCATGGCTTCTTATGTGCAGAAAGCACACATTACCAGCATAGCAATAGCCTCATGTTCATTCGTCATGTTTGTTTAGATCAAGAATCATGTTAGTTTCCGAGAAACTCCTGCAAGGTCCGAGGATCGGGACCACTGGTTGGGACTCTTGTTCTTGTGCGTAATCTGAAAGTGTGCCGTGCTTCATGGCAGATTTCATGTGATGTTTCAGGGCCGATTGTGTAGTGTGGGGACTTTGATGACTAACAACGATCTAAGACAGAAAGAAATGGTGAAAAATGCGATTATGTGGGATCTCTTATGTTTTTAACATCGGTTAGGATTTTTAAAATCCTGTAGTGTGGGCCCAGCATAACACCCACAGTTAACTGAAGTGGGAGGATGCGTTCATGGCTGTCAACACACCAGAGTAGTGTAAATGCACTGTGACAGTGCACAAAAATGTGCCTACAGTTCTCATGTAAGTACACCTTATAGACAAAAGTATTTGGACACAACTTTTAATTATTGAGTTCAGGTGTTTCAGCCGCACCCATTGCTAACGTGGACAAAGTGTGAATAAAGGGTGGTGTAAAGAATGGCGCCACTGGACTCTGGTGCAGTGTAAATGCATTCTGTGGCGTGATTAAACACTTCCCTATCTGGTTCTATCAGTCTGATGGACGAGTCTGGGTTTGGTGAATGCCAGGAGAATGTTACCTGTCTGACTGCATTGTGCCAACTGTAAAGTTTGGTGGAGGAGGGATAAAGCTATGAGGTTGTTTTTCAGGGGTTGGCCTAGAACCTTTAGTTCCAGTGAAGGGAAATCTTAAAGTTTCAGCATAACAAGACATTTTGGACAATTCTGTTCTTTCAGCTTTTAGGGAAGGCCCTGTTCTGTTCCAGCATGACTGAGCCCCAGTGCACAAAGCAAGGTCCGTATAGGCATGGTTGGGTCAGTTTGGCGTGGAAGAACTTGACTGGCCCAAACAGAGCCCTGACCTCAACCCCATCGAACACCTTTGGAATGAACTACAACAGAGATTGCGAGCCCAGCCCTCTTGTCCAACATCAGTGTCTGACAACACAAATGCTCTTCTGGATAAATGGGCAAAATTCCCACAGACATACTCCAAAATCTTGTAGAGAGCTTTCCAGAAGAGTGGAAGCTGTTATAGCTGCAAAGGGGGAGCAACTCCTTATTAATGCCTATTGATTTAGAATGGGATGTCATAAAAGCCCCTGTAGATGTAATGTGTTGGTGTCCCAGTACTTTTGTCTATATAGTGAAGCTATTAGTATTTCATTCATTTTATTCACAATAATAAATTGGACAATTCTGGACAATAGCTATTACAGAATAACAGTTCCTAACTTCTAACCATATCCTAATTCCAGATTAGAAAATAGTATTACAGAGACATCCTGACCATCCTGACTACATTTTCTAAATACTGTCGTAACCTTAGGATGACCCCACCAGTGTCCTAACTAACTGTTTTTCTTTTATAACATTTGTGTCTTAATGTTATTGTCAAATAAAACATTACAGAGATGGCTGTGAATAATGAGGAGACCATGTTGAACGTGTGGCTGTTTATTAGCACACCTCACACACAGGCTAAAGCTTTGGTAAAGCTTTTACCGCAATCTGAATTACATTCAGTGTGCATGTCAGAGCTTCTTAGTTAGAGAACCGTTGCAGTCAGTAAGGTCGCTTTCAGATGACAAGCGGCAAAACCGCTTTGCGCAGATGTTGCCATTATTTTGCATATGGAGAAAGCGGTGCTGCTTCATCTTAACGTCGCGCTCCCACAAGCATCGCACACTGCTTGGATTTGCGGCTTTGCTGCTCCATTTTTGCTGCCTTGCTGTTGCAAAAGAATACACTTTTAAACCTTTACCCTTGCACTGATCTGCAGATTCCCAGTGTGCTGATGACACAGCGCTGCTCAAATCCAGCGGTCAGTGGTGATCTGAAAGTGCCCTAGATATACTCATTTCCAGCACCTTTCAGCCACACCCACTTTCATTTTGGAATTTTAAAGAAGATATCGAAAATGTAAAGTTTAGCAGTTCGAAGGTATGGAAGTCATGGTAACAGTATTGATCCAGAACTGGAAATCCAGAACTGGAAACTGGATTTATTGTCTGGAATTGAGGGGATCTGATTTAAGGTGTGGTGGTGTTTTGGCAAATAATAAAAAATAGTAAGGGTAGCAGTACGAAACTAAATCAGTAGCAAGAGTGGTAGCATCTATAACATGCCAATGATACCGATTATTACTGCTCGCTGCTGGACAAACCCCTCTCTGACGAAGGAAATCATTCCGTTACTGCTGCTACAGTTAAAAAATTGCAAAATAACATTAAAAGAGATGAAAAGAAATTGTGTGGCCTGCATGTTCTTGCAGAGACCTTCTGTTCCCACCCATCACTAAAATTTAACCACACATCAGCTGAATTTATTCCCCCGCCTGAACATTTCAGAGTAAATAGCTTTGGGTTTGCAATGTGGCTTAAAATTTTAATTGCCTTTGTATACTCTTCCTGATTAATTTATACAAGCAAGTCCTCCCTCATGTACTGTTTTGTGTAGGAGTTTGATTTAACAGCGTATCAGTTTTATAGCATCGGGTTTGTTATCACTTCCATTTTCCGTCGCGTTCCCTCCAGAAGCGGCGCAGGTTCCGTTCCCCGAGGCTCACAGGAAAATCTGTTTTTTCATTTGCATCCTTCTGCTCGATTAATTGAACTCTATTATTTAGCTAAATTGGAAAAATGAATAGATTTCAGTTACATGTGCCTGTCAGAGCTGGCTTGTCGGTTTGTTAATCTCAATTAGAGGTTAATTGGCACTCCACGGCCCTCGTGGCATCTCAAACGCACCCCGCACTCTGCAGAGCCTTAACTGAATTTCAGTAATTGCTGAAATGTTTGACTCATCCGTCTGAATGCATAACCAGCAGGCATAAGCTTCTCGCAAATGCCAGCCGATGAATATTCATACCGTTGATGTGTGTGTTTTTGTGATGTCAGGAACGCTGCTGTGCTTGTTCTGACGAGCGATTATGAGGACGCCCCTGGGGCTTTTCTGGTTTTTTTTTTTCATGTGGTTTAAGCTGCATGGTTTGGATTCTTCCTTCATCTTCAGAAAACTCTACATGGGTGATACTCTCGTCTTCAGTATATGTGATATGTGGGCAGTGATGATGGAAAGCTTCCTCTCCTGCTTTAGGTAGGGTGGACAACTTTTTTTTTGTTGTTGTTTTTCTCTTTCCATCTCTCTCTCTCTCCTCCACCGCATAAGTTTAGCTTAGTTTTCCCCTGGTTTGTCTCTTCTGACAAACTTTCACAATCGAAGCAATTTTCCAGGTCGGCAGCTTGATCAGAATCGATTGATGGCACGAATGATCTGTTAGTCTCAGACAGGAAACAAGTCAATCTTTAGCTTTCCACTTGAGCTCCGGAGTGACTCGAGGCCCTCCAGTATTTTCAGACGTTTGATTTTTATGCCTCAATCCTCATGAGTCCTGTGGTGTGAAATGGTCAGCGATGTACTTGACTGTTTGCATTATTATGATCAGCATGCCTCTCAGCCAATCACATTCGTCTCTAAGTGCTAATTCCTCCGTCGAGTGAAGGAAAAACTCCACAGAACTCCTCAAAACAAACCTGCAGTGAGAACGGCGGTGGCAGTAAATTGGTCAGAATGAAGTGGTGACAGGTGCTCCTGACAAACATGTACTGCCTGACCAGGGATGGGTATCGTTAGGATTTTATAGATGCTGGTACTGCTCAATGATACCGATACTTTTTGATACTCTTACTGATGCCACTCTCCATAATTTGGTGCAAGAAATAAAGAAATGGCGGTGGCAGTAAATTAGTCAGAATGAAGAGAAGAGAAGATGAAGAGAACATAATTAGTTCTGATTAATTGGATTTAGTGCAGTATGTGAAATGTTGAATAAAAGTCATTGTATTCACAGTGTTTGATAGTGTGTGTGTAAATGTGACACTACTGGCTCTGTTTGTCTGTTCCAGTTTATAAAACCTCAGAAATACTAAATATTGTGATACTGTGTGAAAATGTTTTCAGGAATCAGGATATTATACAGGGTGATTCAGATTCATCTGATTTTAAAATGATGTATTTCACTTGTAAATCATTACAAAACAAAGTAAATTGTAAATGGTTTAAGTGAGCCTAAAGTTTGTTATGTAATTTTGCAAGTGCTCAATATGAACCTCCTTCAGCTGTACGGACAACATCAACACGATAGTCACATTCATCCCATACTAGATTGAGCATGTTGGGTGTCACTGCACTCACGGCTCTTTCAGTGTGATTTCGGAGATCATCCAGTGTTGTGGAACCAGCGCCGAACGCTCTGAGCTGTCGGAGGTTCACTGCTGACGAAAATCACGTTGCACAGTTATGACGGATTCACTCTTATTGAATTGGAGAACGTGAAACACTTTCTGCTCAGGGGTCTCCATCTCCTCACAGACTGAAGGGAGCTGTCTTCCGGGGACGGTCAGAAACTCTATGATCTCCTCTTTCAATTGAATTGTGATTGGTTCCTAGGCGTCTCACGGTTGTAGCAATATGGTGCTCTGAATTCGGATGAATCTTTCTGTATCACTCTGTATTTTTGCCATATTGACCAGTTTTTCCACACCTACACACACACACACACACACACACACACACACACACACACACACACTTACATGTGTCTCTCTTGTACTCTGTACATTAACTCTCTTTTTCTCTCTCACTTTCTGTCTTTCTCTCTCTCTCTTTCACTGTTTTATTCTCACTCATGTTCCTTTCTTTTTTCTTTCTGTCTCTTTTACTTTTTTCTCATTTTCTTGTTTTTTCTCTTTCTCTGTTCCTACTCCTTCTGTCTACCATTGTCTCTCCTTTTCACTTACTTTTTATTTCTTTTCTCTTCTTTATTTCTTTTTTTTCTTTCTTTCTTTCTTTCTTTCTATTTGTCTCAGTCTTTTTTCTCTCATTTCCCTCATTTTTCTCTCATCTGTTTTTTTCTTTTTTCTTTTCTTTACATTCTCTTTTTTCTTCACTTTCCTCATTCCTTTTTCTCTCTGTCCCTACTCTCATCTCTACATCCTCCTTCTTCTTCTTCTCTCTCTCTCTCCTCTGTTGTTCTGTTTATCTTGTTTTTTCTTTTTTCTCTCTTTCTCTTTCCCTTCTCTCACACTTTTGCATTCTTTCTCTCATTTTCGCCCTCCCTACATCTCTCTCTCTCTTGTTTGCTCGCTGTTCTCTGTCTTCCTCTTAATTTCTCTCACTTTCTCTTTTTCTTTCTCTCCTTACTCTCTCTTTTTTTCTTTCTTTCCTTCTGTCTCACTGTGTTTTTCTCTCATTTTTCTTTTTTTCTTCTTTCTCTTTGCATTCTCTTTTTTCACTTTTCTAATCCCTTTTTCTGTCTCTGTCCCTACTCTGACTCTCTGTCTTCCTTCTTCTTGCTCTCTCTCTCTCTCTCACCTCATTTTCCTTTCGGCCTTGCTTTATGTCCCTTAGGTCTTTCCCTAAGTGCCTGTGTCCAGACCCTCGGCCCATAACTCCTGTCCTCTGTCCAAGTGCTCATGAAGCATTGCTGGACAGCTGCTCCTGCTTCAGCTCTGCTGCGGAGTCTCAGGGCTCTTAACCCAGATGCCTTAGCCTTTCCTTTTAACCTCACTCTCACACCAGATATCCATCTCTGGGTCCAGTGAGGACGATGTGGACATCCTACAGTAACCTTCTACATCATTCTGACGTTAATGCGCTTTTCTTTCTCTCTTGTGTAAGATCACTCTTTAACACAGCACTTCAGCAGAGATCTAATTCACACGTTTCCCTCTTACCCCAAACATAGTCAGTCAGCCAAGACAGGTTTGGTGTCTGAATTTTGCTTCTTTTGTTTGGCTCTAGAGCTACAGGGCTAATTTAGCTAACAAGTAATGGAAGCTCATACCTGACTATCCACCATCATGATAACAGTATGTCTAAATCTTCATTTGCTCAGCTCAAGACTACATTGATTAAGTAATCTCAAAGACTTGCTTATGTGGTTTATCAACTCGACTCAGGAAAATCGAGAAAGACCTGGGACTCGACTTTGACTTCAAAACCAGTGACTCGGACTCTGACTCAGACTTGAGCGTCATGACTCAGAAAGACTCGGAGAAAAAACGTGGAGAGTCTGATGCAGACGGGACTCTAGACAGGTGATTATTTTCAATGTGTATGGATTCATTTCCTGCCGTAAAATGAATTAACATCAGCCTCATCAAATGTCTGTTACTGTGCTTATTCTCGGCTTGTTTTATTTCAGAAGACAAGCAAAGTGTTAGAGCTCAAGTTCACCTCCATAAGCTGGAAACAAGCAAAGCAGCAACAGCATTTATGCGCCATCGATCAGCACTTAAACGCTTACTGGAGAAACTCATCAGGCAAACTGACGTTTTTCCTCATGGTAGTAAAACAAAAGAAACGCAGCTCTCTCAACCAATTTTAACAGATTCTACAGTTAAAATAAGTGCAACATTCAACCCGAGGCTGAAGTTGACTTTTTATTCGCCAGCTTCGTATTGGAATTTGCAGTTCCACCTTAAATGGTGCAGCAGTTACATTCCAGTGCCCGACTGCTGCACCATTTAAGGTGGAACGGAAAATTCAAATAAGAATCTGGCAAAAAAGTCAACTTCAGCTTCGTACATTCACCATCATTTTGCTCTTTTGTGTCGTTTTGGTTTCTGTTGTCATCTAAATTCAGTTCAAACTAATGGTTGTTTTTAATTGGCTGACCTAGTGTTCCCAAAAATGATCTTCAGATATAAAGTTTTTTTATTTAAGTTCAGTAGTACTTTTAAAATTCTGTTCGTGTAGTTGCGCTACTCTTTGTGTACGTGCCAGTCATGGTTATCTGTGTACCATGGATTTTGTATTTTAGTTGGAATGGTAAGAAAATAATAATAATAAAGAAATAATATACAGCCATAAACTGTTAACGTGCTGTCAATCAAAACTGTACTGTTACCATTTTTCACTGTTGTGGCCTTAAATTAGCTGAAGAATGCAGACTGACTTGATTAGGACTCGAAGATTAGGACTATTGACCTGGGACTCGACTTGATACTCACCTGTACTGACTTGGGACTTGACTCGAGACTCGACTGTCTTGACTTGGAACTTAAGGGTAAAGACTTGAGACTTGCAACTTAGTGACTTGTTCCCAGTTTTTGCGAATGCACTTGCGCACTGCTAATTAGTAAGGTGCTGTTACTTTTAGCATTAGCCTAAGAGCTCCAGTGCAAAACATAAGAACCAAAAATGTTGTTGGGTCAGTAAATTTGGTGTGAAAACAACATTAGATTTTTCATTAACTTTAATGTCATGGAAGGAAATGCGTAATAAAAAGAGGAGGCTCAGCTTTGTGGCATTTCCTCAAGGCTAGAATAGGATTTGTGTAGCTCACTAGATCTGTGGTGGGTTTTGGGCTGTTGACTTGAAATCGTTTGGCAGCCTTGTTAGCACTGGAGATTCGAATAGGAAATGTAAATATTTTTCAAAGCTTTTCAGTGTCTCTCTGTGTTTCTTTAAGAAACCCACTGTGAAAGTTCTTCCCACAGATCAAGCAATTCATCCTCCACCGTTTCTTAAGTGGCTGGACAAAGCTGCAGCCAGTGGGCCTCTTTACCAACCATGTACTGAATTAAAACGCTTCTTTACCATGTGATAATCTGGTTTCCACCTCCAGGTTTTGCTGAAAAGCGTCTCTACATGCATAAGTTATTAGTTCCCGTAAAGCCGCTTTCTTGTAAGCTGATTTGCATCCTGTAGTGTTTTTCTTTGTCCACAGTAACTAATGCCATTAACAGTGTGCTCTGTCTGTCAACCAGGGGTGTCAAACTCCAAAATTTATGACCCTGATTTAACTAGTACGCCTTCAAAAATGTATTCATTTTATGCATTCATTAAGCAGTCCATACGCTGAATTAGTGTTAAAGCATCAAACTGGGCAGCAATGTAGATAAGACTAGACTTTTCCATTCTTTATATCCACAGTAACAGGATCCTTATAGATATTTTTGCCATGCAGTAACATTCCTCACCACTGCTCATTAAGGTACACACTGCCTTCCGTCTGTGAAGGTTTTCAGAGTAATGTTTGATTTTAACTGTTACTTCTTAATTAAAGGGCTTAATGTGAAATCAGATGTTCTGCATGGCAAAATAGTTTGATTCAGTTTGTAACCATTTCATTTTAAAACATATCATTTGCTCTCCAGGCCGTTTGTTATACATGTGTTATACATTTACATATATCCACCCGTTCAGTAGTTTAGCCCTGTCATTACAGGGAGCGTTTCAGCCTAAACTGCTTTTTTTAATGAGGAACAATACAGGGCAGCCAATCAGTCTTAAAGGCACAGTATTATATATATATATATATATATATATATATATATATATATATATATATATATATATAAAAAGCACATAACACCGATGACACATAGAAGTTATGTGCCACATGATAAACAAAATTATTAATAAATTAATGAAATATGGTGAGCAAGTGTGACTCGCCTTCTCATACCTTGAGATGCTTCCTCTCTGATGAGTCAAAGAAGCAGTTTAACAGAGCTGAAAATACTGTTAAAATATAAAATAAGAGTCCTGATAACACCAGTGACCAAAATCTTTTTACATAAAATACATTTTTTTTTAAATGTAGCATAATGTTAATGATATAAAAGTAAACATGAATCTGTTTTATACAAATTCCTAAGTTAAACCTCTTAAAATATTGTTTTATTTTTAAATTGTTTTCTCAAATGTTGAAAGTTGATTTTGTGATGAGCTGTTTTACAGATGCAGAGCGACTATGAAACAGAATAAAAACAGAAAAATCAGAGGAATCATAAGGAAAAAGTATTATTTAATCTTAGGTCAAATGTGTAAATGAACATACTGACTTTTGGAGCTGTGCCTAGTATTATAAGCATCTTTTTAAGCCCTGCAATCTTTGTGACATGGTTTCCCCTCCAAATGGAGAATAACCAAACTGTTTTGATTTTAATTTTAGTAGTGATATAAAAATAAAATAAAGCTATTTTTGGTACATAAAATCACACTTATGTTACAAGTGGTCCCTAAGTGAAAAATAAAAGACAAAAAATTTAGTAAAAAAAATTTAGTCACTTTATGTAAAACAAAATGCCTGCAAAGCTTTGTTAGCATGAAACATCTGTTTCCTCATATTTTAGATAATTTGATATATTGTAGTACTAATACTTTCGATATATTTTAATACTTGATTCTATGTAACTAATGCTTTGGGTATATTTAGCTTCCACACTCAACTTCATGTTCATCAAAGTCTCAAAGTGTTGTCTTCCAAACTATCATTTAAAGCGCATATTGAAGCTCTTTTAGCACAAAGATGGTTTAAATACCTGAAAGGTTTGAATACTGACTTCACAACAAAGGGATAAAACGTGTGGCCTTTAGCATTATTCCCAAGGTAGCACCAATATTGTCAACATATGTACACGTATCTCCTTGCTTTCTTACAAAAATCGCTTAGTCTTGAATATGTTAAGGTATTGCAAACAGAACTAAGATCCTGAGCATTAGAAAACATTTAGAAAGGAAGGCATCCCCAAACTTTTGACCTGCAGTGTATACTGATGTAGATCATATGCGTGAAGCATTGCGTTCTATAAGTCACTTGTCCGAGGTCCTGGAGGGCTATAGCATTGCACACTTTAGCGTTTATCCCACTCCAGCACACCTGACTCAACTCTCCGGCTCATTATCCGGCCCTCTTGAGTCATAACAGGTGTTTCAGAGCTGGGGAAAACGCTGAACTATGCAGTACTGCGGCCCTGTTGCACTGCATTTGAGGACCATGGACCTCTGAGTGTTATAAATTGGCTATATTTTCTGGTCCAGCTGAAGTGAAGGGCTCCGTGGGGTAATATCTGTCAGGCTCTGAAACTGCCTGGGTCTTCGACCTAAATTGTTGTGCAATCTAACGGTATAGCAGTGGTCTTTGAGCTGCAGTAGTTCCGTGAAGTTTCTCTTAAGGTTCCTCAGAATATCACACCCTCAGGGAGTTCCTTCTGATTAATTACTGAAATGTTCAACACATTCTGGTCCTGGAGCTCCTGACCTCTTCATCTCTCTGGTAGGACTTCATTTCATCCCCTGCAGTGGTTTGCAAGCTCACCTGCGTCTACACCTGCACCTTTTTTAAAGCTGACTGGTCGTTGACCCAAATAGCTCCGAGTTAATGAGTCTTGTGCATTTTTCTGAAGCCCTGCTTGAGGCTACGTGAGGCTCATGAAATTTTAGCCCTAAAAAAAAAGAAACACATGAACTAAACTGAACCCTCCTATTATCTTTGGGGAGAATTTCTCATCATTTAATGTTTAACGTCTCTAAATAAATGACTGACATTTTCAATCGAGTTAATCATTTAATGGGATACCTCATTCTCTAATGGATATTTTTCGTATTATTGGTGCTGTCCATCTGCTGGCTGCTTTTTACTAGTAATCTGCTTTTTTTTGACAAGTGACGAGGATCCAAGTTCCCAAGTCCAAAGAAACAGCTGGACTGAATTTGACACTGAGTTTTTCCGTTTGTTCACACTAAATTATTTTCTATATAGCCAAATATTACACTTTAAACATTAGGTTAGAAAAGGTAAGAATATATTGTTTCGTTCTGCTAGACTTTGTTTTTTAGGAGACCATCCATGACATCTCAAATTAGCAGACAAACAAATCATTAAACCCTGAAACTGCGATATTTCCTGAGTCTTTTATCACATTGTCACATTGTTCCAATTCACATCATGACCTCCTAGGCCAGGGGTCGGCAACATGCGGCTCTGGAGCCACAGGGGCTCTTTTACTGTCCTGTTGCATCTCCACAGAATTAGATTTTTAGGTAAAAATAAAATAAACCTCTTTTGCAGTAAATTAACGCTTTGCTGATCATTCAACACAGTTTTAACAATAAACACTTTTAAGCGCTCAAGTTAATGTAGCCTATAACTGCTAATTCACCAACCTTTATCCCTGAAGATTGGCCCGCAGACTGCTGGTCACATAGCAACGACAACAATCTCGCCTAGCCAGTAGCTAACGAAACAGTAAAGAGAAAGATTTAAGACGGGCATCGACGATTCAGAGATGAATTGACTGAGATGTTCGTAAGCTCTCAGCTGGTTTCCTGATACGTTTAATATGCAACGAGAAACTGTCAAACACTAAAAAGTTGCAAAGCTGAATTCTCTCGTTCCGCCTTAAATGGTACAGCAGTTACATTCTGGCGCCTCGGGCACCATTTAAGGTGGAAGAGCCATTTTGTCCTTTTACCATTTGGGTTGCCGACCCCTGTCCTACATGAAAGGGTTCTGCACATCTTGGAGCCACATATTTCTCCAAAAAAAAATTAGCCAAAAAACAGAGAACCAAACAGTTTAACCCTCATATCATGTTTGGGGTGGATTTCACACCATTAAATGTTTAACGTCTCTAAATAAATGACTGACATTTTCGATCGAGTTATTCGTTTTAAGGGATACCTCATTCTCTAATGGACATTTGTCTTCTAATTGGTGCTGTCCATCTGCTGACTGCTTTTTACTATAAATCTGCTTTTTATTGACAAGTGACAAAGATCCAAGTTCCCAAGTCCAAAGAAAACAGCTGAATTTGATTAGTATTTCCATTTGCTCACACTAAATTATGTACTAAGTAGCCAATAGGAATAAATTGTTTCATTCTGCTAGACTTTGTTTTTTAGTAGACCATCCATAAGATCTCAAATTACCAGACAAACAAATCATAAAACCCTGAAACTGCGTTGTTCCTTGTGTTTATTATCACATTGTCCACATTGCTCCATCTCACACCCGTGACCTCCTACGTGAAAGGGTTCTGCACATCTTGGTGCCGCATTCTTCTCCTTGATGAATTCCGTCTCTGCTGAAGCACTAAAAGCGTGCCGTCCCTGCGCTGCTGTTGCTTCCGTTTTGAGACAGTGTGTCAGCTGCGGCAGGTGCGTTTGTCCTTTTTTGCCTTTGATCCAGACACTAGTGCTGTCACTCGTCTTGTTGACAAGCTCGGCTGTCTGGCAGGTGCGTTTCATGTTGAGAACGCTTCCCACGACGCGTGCTGTTGTTCGTGTGTGTTGTTTTCTTTGTAGTCACAATCTGTGATGCTGGTGTTGTTGGTTTGAGCGAGGTGAAGTTCAGCTCTGTGAGCAGTAGCTGCTTCAGGCCCTGCTAGTGAGCTATATGCATGTTTTCCATCTGATGCCATGCAGCAGTGACAGTAAGACCAACCAGAATGAATGGCTTTGGTGTGTATAATAACTATATTAGGACCGCAACAGACAACAGTTTCCGTAATTGATTAATCAGTTCCTTAAGGTGTCGATTAAATGATCAATCAGGAAAAGAAAATGTGCAGCTAGCAGTCTGTCAATAACTCCAGTAACAAAATACTTCATTTCATACACCATGCTTTATTTAGAAATGAAATCTGCCTTTGCACAGTGCTCTTTCAAACATAGAACACTGTTCCAAAGTGAAGGACCCTTCGTATACAGCCTACGTTCTGAGTGACTTCGATGATGCAACAGGTGTATCCTTCCAGGCCTTCGGTTACCCACAGTTCTCTGTGCACGAAAGACGCGAAAGAGAAAAAAAACAGCACCACGAAAATGACAGAAAACAAAGCTGTTGGATCAGAGCTTGTTTAAAAATGTAAATTGTTTCCGTCCGTGAATTTGTCTTCATTACCTTCTAAATTGTAAAATGACTGATTGGTCGAAGCATTTGTCCATATATCCATACATATATATATGTCCATATATCATACTTTATTTCGAAGTATTTGTATATAAGTTGTTTATCATACTACATAAGAACTTCTCCTCCATTTGAGGAAGTGAAAAAGCAACAAACACAATGCAGTGGGCTCCATGTCTCTCACCAGTTCCCTCATGAGTTTCGCTTCGCCATTGCAAGAGGTGGGACCTTTCTGGTGACGTCACCACGCAGCCTCGTAAGGACTGTTCCATTTATGTAAACAATAGGCTACTAAGTCCTACCGAGGACCTGCCCTACCTCGACTGCAGCCTAGGCTTTGGAATGCAGCTGTGGTTTTCAGGATCCTCAGGAAACAGCACTAAATATGTGTGTGATGTCATCATTTTCAGAAACATCCGTCCAGACGAAAAAACAAACAAAATTGTTCTTTCAGAATCTCCACCCCGGAGAGCTTTTTCCAAAAGCTCAGTTTTTAGTGACCTAAAACACTGTTTTCATGCAGGCCGGGGGCCAAAAAAGCACTTTTTAAAATTATATGTGTCCTGGGGGATGAGCAGGTCTATATGTGTTAGCACCCTCACAATAAATGAGTATAATTTAGCAGTCCAGTTTAGATGAAAACACAGCTCATCTCTTTGTGCTAAGCCAAAACAGAACTCACTGAAAAGCAGACGACACACTGTTTTTAACTTCTGACTAGTTTTACTGCGGTTTACTCACCATGCTGAGCTTTTGTCAGTTAGTTTTGTCAGCTCAGTTTTACACATCTTACAAGAAATTGATCTTTTTAGGTGATGAAATGTTCCCATATTTTTGACTTTTTGAGTCTTACCTAACCTTACAGTACTGCAGTCTCTGCAATCTGTATTTTCTGTCAAGTCGAGTGATGTAAGTGGGGAGCGCCAACAGCATCAAGCCAACTAATAAAGAGGAAGATTCATTGTCAGCGAGTTATTATCAATAATGTTGATTAGCGGTTGCAGCCCTAATCTGTATTATGATGAATTGGCTGTTTTATTGTTCATTTGTATCAAGTGCATATCAGCTGCTGTGGTTCATAGTCCAGTCGTTTTCAGATGTTGTCTACGTAATTTTTATTGGCAAAAATATGATGGAAAATGTAGATGTGTTGTACTGCAAATCCATCAGTGCTGTTCTGCAGTACTGCATTGTTTTTGTACAGAAGCAAGTTCAGTTTCTGCATTTTTGGATGCTGACTGACCAATGAAAACAGCTTATACTCACATAATATGCTGAGAGGCTTATGCGTGAGCAGGGCTGCATCTGACACTTATTTCCATAATTGATTATTCAGTCCATCATGATTTAGATAAATCGATTATTTGGAAAAAAAAAGTACATCTCTTAGTTTCTATAATCATACAAATGAAAATATATGAAAAGAAAATATTCAGCATTTTATTTTAAAAAATAAGCATTATTTTTCCTTTTAAACATAAAACACCAGTCCTGTCTTCTACATTGTATTTACAAAAGAACAAAAGGACTTTATTCAAGGGCAAAGCAACAGATCCTCCTGTATTACTCATTAAATCTTTTTGTTTTGTCTTTTTTTATACAGACACAAAGGAACACCTTATCTTCCCTGAAGTGGTAATGCAAAACGAAATACTTTGTGTGGTCGCTAACATCATGTAATCCAACCTGATATTATCGACCACACACAAACAGCCCGGTTAACCACATGAACCTGTCGAGCCCTGTACCAGACACCAAAAAAACCAAAAAAAACCAAAAACAATACCACGACTTTAAATCTGTTGTCAGCAGTAAAATCACTTGAACCTGAGCTCAGCATGTACAGCTAGAGCTTTCCTTCATTCTACTGTTTTTGTGTCTATAACTGTATAAAAGATGCAGGAGGCTTCTTATATTGTTGGATGTTCTGTTTTGTGATCATGTGAGCTCATTCAGAGCACAGTCCAGATAAGTGCTTATTACTGCCTTGTTTAATCATATTAATGATAAAGTCTGACTGATGTGTGACTTAAATTCCTATTTATATGGTTTCAAAATGGTGGTTTGTGACAAACTAAATCCAACTCTCTGAAGTCTCAGCTTTGTTAGATCACGACCTTTCAATATCAAATAAATGCAACAAAAGCACGAGGCCAGAAGTTTTTACCTGCCCACACAAAAAAGTCACGAAGAAATACATGACTTTATAAATCTCCACTATGGAGAACATTTCCAAAAAGCCCAATTTTTGACTGACCTAAATGCTGTTTTTTGTGATAAGGAGGTCGGAATGATGAGTAAAAATGCTTTCATAGCATAACCCTGGTAACAGAATAGCATCATTTAATTATGCGGTTTAGGTGAAAAAAATCATAAAGTAACTCATATTTTCAGCTAATGTTGTGTAGTTTTTTATTCACTGAATTAAAACAGAGCTAACAGTAACTCAGATATTGATACGCTATTTTTGACTTGACTACAGTTTAACTGTCTCATCATGCTGAGCTTCTACTCTAGATGTGATGTTTTCTCTTAGGTGCTCTCCTATAACAGTTGTGCTGACATGACAGGCGAGCTCAGTTTTACACTGTTTACTGGAAGACTTTCTAGATGATATTAAAGATATCTTTCTGACTTTTGGCTCATGCGTGAGCCTCGGGTGATGTACTGTTAGATGGAAAATGCGAGCATTGTAAACTAATTGATGAGGCTTGTTTATAACTATTTTTAATTAGCAGTGTTGTCGATTTAGTCAATTTGCAGCCGCCTCAGTGAGCATGAACTGTATGATAACAACACAGAGACAACCAAAATGGCAAACTAAAAAACACCTGGTAGAAAATTCCTAAACAACTTGGTCAGTCCAAACGGTGGATCTTTTGTCAGTCACTGTCAGTATCTTCCTGCCTTTCAAAATCGTAGTTTACATAACAATGCTTTCTCTTCTAATTTAGCCAGTTACAAACTCTTCTAATTTAGCCAGTTACAAACTCATCCTTATTGAAACTTCCCTACTTTTGTAACAGGATTGTCACAGTACACATGGTAACTTTCTTTTTGATTGATCCAGTGGTAAAGAGGGGATGCATGTAGTATATTAAATACAGTTACATTTCATGCTATAAAATCCATCAAAACAGACATGGTTTATGTAGTTCTATTGCTGGTCTGTTTAAGGAGGAATGGAAATGTTTTAGTATCCACTTCGTGGAGAAACAAGGGTCTCAGCAGTTATTTCTAAGCATCAGTAAGCTGTTCAGTGCCCATACTGAACAGGTGAAACAAATAACTTGCACTGTAGGGATGTTAAAAGCTACTATTTGGTTGTGGAGTTCCACCTCTATTCACTTGTGGGGTCCACTTCTATTCACTTGTGGGGTCCACCTCTATTCACTTCTGGAGACCACCTCTATTCGGTTGTGGAGTCCACCTCTATTCAGTTGTGGAGTCCTCCTCTATTCGGTTGTGGAGTTCCACCTCTATTCAGTTGTGGAGACCACCTCTATTTGGTTGTGGAGACCATCTCTCTCCGGTTGTGGAGTGCACCTCTATTTGGTTGTGGAGTCCACCTATATGCATTTGTGGAGTGCATCTCTATTCGGTTGAGGAGTGCACCTCTATTCGGTTGTGGAGTCCACTTCTATTCGGTTGTGGAGTCCACCTCTATTCAGTTGTGGAGTGCACCTCTATTCGGTTGTGGAGTCCACCTCTATTCGGTTGAGGGGTCCACCTTTATTCACTTGTGGAGACCACCTCTATTTGGTTGTGGCGTGCACCTCTATTCAGTTGTGGAGTCCACCTCTATTCACTTGTGGAGTCCACCTCTATTCGGTTGTGGAGTGCACCTCTATTCAGTTGTGGAGACCACCTCTATTTGGTTGTGGAGACCATCTCTCTCCGGTTGTGGAGTGCACCTCTATTCAGTTGTGGAGTCCACCTCTATTCGGTTGTGGAGTGCACCTCTATTCAGTTGTGGAGACCACCTCTATTTGGTTGTGGAGACCATCTCTCTCCGGTTGTGGAGAGCACCTCTATTCAGTTGTGGAGACCACCTCTATTTGGTTGTGGAGACCATCTCTCTCCGGTTGCGGAGTGCACCTCTATTTGGTTGTTGAGTCCACCTATATGCAATTGTGGAGTGCACCTCTATTCGGTTGAGGAGTGCACCTCAATTCGGTTGTGAAGTGCACCTCTAATCTGTTGTGTAGTGCACCTCTATTCTGTTGTGGTGTGCACCTCTATTCAGTTGTTGAGTCCACGTCTAGTCGGTTGTTGAGTCCACGTCTAGTTGGTTGTGGAGACCACCTATATGCAGTTGTGGAGTGTACCATTATTTGGTTGTGGAGTGCACCTCTATTCAGTTGTAAAGACCACCTCTATTCGGTTGTGGAGTGCACCTCTATTCTGTTGTGGAGTCCACCTCTATTCGGTTGTTGAGTCCACCTCTATTCGGTTGTGGAGTTCACCTCTATTCGGTTGTTGAGTCCACCTTTATTCGGTTGTGGATTCTGCAGTTTGCTGAGAGTTATCGAGTCATATTAGCCACTCATTTCAGCCACCCTTTATGTAGATCAGATTGTACATGAAATTGTGTTGCTCAGTTCATTTAATATTGATATTTAGCCTTCTACTTTATGTTTGTTGTTTATTTTTGTATAGATATTGCACTTTTGTTTATATTCCTTTTTTGTTTATTTTATGTCTTCTTAGAAAATTTCTTGTACCATCCCTTTAACAAGCACTGGAATGGTGGGGAAAAAGGTTTTGTGAAGAAAATAAAAAAAAAATACTAAAAGAAATGTTAATGTTAGCATTTCTTTTCTTATTTTGTAGTGAAAATGTATTGTATGATGATGCAGAAATAACAATGTGTATGAAACATGTATTGTTGCACCCCATATATGTTTGGAAGTATGTCAGCCATAAATTGATTGGGTTTTTGTTTTGCTGTGTTTTTTGGCTTTTTTTTCGAGGGTGGGGTGATGACTGCTGTCTTCTGTTAGACTGTTCTGCATAGTGGAATATCCAGCATTGTGGATAAATATGCGTTTGCGAGGATTTTTCAGGATATATGGGGTTTTGAGACACAAACACTGTGCAAACGCATACTCTGAGGCTGCCATTCCAGCTCTGCTCTTTCTGCTGAGGGAATTTCATCACCTTTGACAGGTAGCTGCCCAGGAACCAATTTCAGTCTTTCCGAATTTTTTTACACACACACACTCCTGCCCTTGTACGTGTGAATTTAAAACCTCGTGGCCATATTTGACTCATTTAAAAATAAAATAAAAACCTGAGCTGCCATTGTGCGCGGTCCTACTGAACAATGTAATGACTGTGATGTTTTGTTTAGGAGAACATGGTGTTCAATTTCATGCTCGGGGTTTACACTCTCTGGAATGTGGGTTTGTGTGTGTTTTGGCTTTTTCTTGTCAGACCTGAACCCCTGTGGCAGACATATGTATGAGGTTGTCAGTGTTATCAGTGATGGAGGGATCTGTGGTGTGTATGTGTGTCTGTGTTATTTTATAGTGGGAGTGTGTTCAGCCCACAGCACCCACAGTTTGCTGTCACACCAGGCATACAGGCTTGTTATCTGTTTGTGTATGTGTACATTTCAAAACATTAATGTCCTGACTTTGTAGTAAAACCAGAGCACAACAGACCTAACCTACAGTACCAGCAAAATTATTTATTTTTTTTTATTTGAAAGAACAAAACTATTTTTTAAAGATGTTTAAAATTTGGCTTATAAATCATATTACATATAAATACTTACATATGTATACAAACCTCAATTCCCAAAAAGAACAGAATGTGAAATGCTAATAAAAACAGAAAGCAGTGACTAGTGAATTCGGCTTGACCTACCAAGACAGACTGGCTTTTGAACTTTATGCTGGTAACAGCCTGAATGGTCATTGTCTTCTTTGGCCCAGAGAACACAATATCCATTATTTCCATAAACAGAGGTTCACTCACCAAACCACAGTGCTTTAGTCTGTTTCAGATGAGCTCAAGCCCAGAGAAGTCGGTGGCGTTTCTGCATGTTGTTGACATATAGCTTCCACTGTGTATTGAACAGTCTTTGCTTGCGTGTGTGGATATAGCGACGAATCATGTTTGTCAACAGCACGTTCCTGAGCACATGTGGTGATATCCATAGAAATACTCAAATATCTAAATTGCTCTTTGAGGAATGTTGTTCTTAAACTGTTGAAAGAATTGCTGACTCTCTTTTTGATGCAATCATGGTCCATCCCTGCTCATGAATGAGATGTTTTTGAAAATTTCACAATGTTCTTAGTCTTACATTGCCCCTGTCTCAACTTTTTTGGAACATGTTATCCCAAACATCAAGTTCAGAATGAACAGATATTTACAGAAACAGTGAAGCTGTTGAAAAATGAATGTCAAACATTCAATATCTTGGTACTATTTTTATTTAAATACAGATCAAAGTGGATTTACAAATCACTGCTTTCTGGTTTTATTTTTTGTAATTGAGGTTTGTAACATAAATAGAACACAGCATTATCATATAAGTGCAGTCTGGCTCTTGCATGTCATGCAGCATATCTGGAAGCAAACACATGTCAGCAGGATCATTAAGCTTCTCTGTGGGAGTTTCTCCTACAGACGTACAGGGTATAGTAGGTGGTTTGGAACAGGCTGAGGCGTTTGCACTCAGAGCCTTCCCAGGTGTTCCGTGTGCTTCGGTTGGGAAGAGAAGAAGCACAGCAACCTACAAAAGACTCAGACATGAGCTCAACATGTATTTAAGAAATGATTTCTAAACCCAAACCTCATGTGGACAGTCGGCTTTGGACAGTTTTTTTTCGGACTTTGCGAAATATTTAATGGGCTTATGTCAAAATCAGATTTTATGTTTAGGTTTCTCATAGAATGTGGATTTTTTACCCCTCTTTTGTTTTTGTACCTAGTTTATTCTTCCTCCATACTTTAATGACTTTTTAGTCTGGCACGCTGTGGTCACTCGCATTGTTGACACCAGGGTCCTAAAGGTCAGTATGAGGGCAGCACGTGTCAAATATAACCAGGCTGAAAAGCTTTTGGGACATTGTTTAAAGGCATTGTTTAAAGATTTGATAGATAAATTTGTTAAAGTGGAATATAAACTTATCTAAACTGTATTTAAATTTTCGTTTTGCTTACGAATCACTCTACTGAATTGGTTCAAAGTCAGAGCTAAAAACACATTTCAGACTTTTAACAGACATGGACTTTAAATAACTTAAAACTGATATCATTACATCACTGGCAAACACAGCTGTGAACAGCTGTACATGTATGAAATCATAAAATATTTTTATAAAGCATGAAAAAGTTAAACATAAATGCAGAAAATATCTTTTGGTAGTGACAGTTCTGCTTTTCACACTGCTTTTCAGACTTTGGGACACATTTATTTTAAAACAATGGGATCTAACTGCTCACCATGTGGCCATGAGGAACAGGACGCAGTCTCACTTCCTGCTCTAAAATGCAGGGGTAAGGCTAAAATAAGGCTCCGCCTATAGACTTTAACTCCTTGTGTTTCGGTAGTGACAGGAAAACATGGAACAGCTTGGTTTTTTTATGTAAAAATTAAACTCATGATGAATCTTAAAGGCTCACTTTAAAAGACATCATAAAGATATATGTAAAAAAAAAAGTATAAAATCACAAAAATAATTAAGTATTACTTTTTAGGAGTTGGGGTTTGGGACAGTCACCTCTCAATAGAAAGTACCCTAAAATATATATATGTGTGTGTGTGTGTGTGTGTGTGTGTGTGTGTGTGTGTATATGGTCTTTATTGATTATCTAAAAACAGCTGTCACTGTTGCTACATGTGATGTTCTTTTCAGTCTCCGGTAGTTGGTGGTAAAGTTTAGACAGAATATTGTCTGACTTGGTTCAGGTTTGGATTCTAAACTTGGTGCCGTGGGCCGGGCTGGGTTCGGGCCGAAAGTTCTCGAGCTATGTTTGGATTTGGACCAAAACTACAGGCCTAATTTTAGCTGTAACGCAGTGCTGAAACATCAGGGTTGGATTTGTCCTACAACACTGCAGACTCCAGCTTGAGTCTGTTAACTGTAGTCTCACCTGTCTGCCTTGTTTACTTTTTTTGTGTGTGAAAATTTGAAGCTTTTCATGGACCTGACTTTTAACTTGCTTGCTCACTCACTTACTCACCCACTTTAGCAGGCTTAAGAGTCTCCACAAGGGGGTGCTGTTAGCACTCAAATAGATCATCACTGAAATTATTGTGCATCATTGAAAGGAAAGAAACTGGCACAAACACATCAGCAGGATCTCATGACAGCATTGCGTGTTTGCGCAGTGCTATATCTATATCATCTTTACTGATATTAGCTTTGCAATATTGCAGTATAACAATATTATTTGTTTTGTTTTAGTCGTATTGATAGAGAACCAACATAGCTGGCTGCTTTTTTAAATCTAAATGTATAAATACTAAATAAATAGTAATATAATAAATAATAATAAATACCTTTACTTGGCTAAAGTTTACAGTACTTTTATACTTTTATTACTGAATCAGTCTCTTTGTACTGGGCTCCCAGAGAAAATAGCTGCAACTCATACAAACTCATGCAAAATACAGCAGCACGGATCTTAACAGTAACACACAGGCCACCCCTGACTGCCTGTATCTTCAAGAGTTCCACATAGTTTTAACACTCTAAATGGCTTTAAAGCACCTGCATACCTCACAGAATATCTGTCTATTTATGTTTAAATGTGTGATCTTAGACACTGCAGATTCTGGCCTTCTGCAAATACCTTCCATAAATTACAGAGAACGTGGAGAGACTCTTTCCATTATTATGCTTCTTAACTGTGGAACTCAATTCCACCTTTTATTAGACAGTCAAGTTCAGTGCTCACTTTTAAGGAACATTTGAAAACATTTCATTAAAATGTTTCTGCTCTTTTTGTATTTATCTGTTTAATTTGATCTGTAATTACTTCATATGGTTTAAATCGATGCTCAGCTTTCATATTTTTTTCCTTGTGTCACTGTTAACAAACAGTAACTATAATAAAACAAATTCAACTTTAATTTCTTATTTTGCGATGAAACTTTATCACCTGTCAGTAAAGCACTTGGAGCTGCCACCAGTATGAAAAGCCATCTATGAATAATGTATTTATTACTGTTAATAGTAGTAACGATGTGTACGCTTCCCTCTGAAGTAACTTTAAGAGAAGAAAATGGAACAAAACAAAACAGTCCGATCGAAACAAGCTGTGTCAATCTAGATGTGTTATGTTTGCGGCCTCGATTAGCACGTGTGTGTGTACTCTGTATAAATGTGTGAGCACACGGTACGTTAGATGTTGCTGCTGTTACAGTGACTGTACAGAGATGTTCTCTTCATCAGGGTAATGATACGTCAGCTGGGCTGAGCAGACGACCACACAGGAGCTCCAGGAGTGGAACTTCACATTAATCACTCTGTGTCCTTGTTTTCTGCACTTCCTTGGAAAGTTTGCACTTCTTGGAGAGCCAAAACATGTTCCTCACCTGGTTCTGCTCCAGCCCTCCGCCTCGTTCAGTAACAACTGAAGCTGGCGAATCCCTTTATCTCTCCCTCAGCAGCACAGGCAGCCTCTCTCTCTCCCTCTCCCCCCTTCTTTCTCTGTTTCCCCTTCACTCTCGCGCTCTCCCTCTCTCTCACTTTCTTTCTTCCTCTCTCCCCTTCACTCTTTCGCTCTCCCTCTCACTATCTTCTCTCTCACTCCACTTCTCTCTCTCTCTCACTCTGTTTTCCCTTCAGTCTCCCTCACTCCACTTTGCTCTCTCTTTTACTGTTTCCCCTTCACTCTCTCACTTTACTTCTCTCTCTGTCTCTCACCCCACTTCTCTCTCTCTCTCTCTCTCTCACTCTCTCTTGCTCTCACACTCCCTGTTTCTCCTTCAGTCTCTCTCTCACTCCACTTTTCTTTTTCTCTCTGTCTCTCACACTCTGTTTCCCCTTCACTTCTCTCTCTCTCTCTTACTGTTTCCCCTTCATTCTCTCTCTTTTTACTTCTCTCTCTGTCTCTCACTCCACTTCTCTCTCTCACTCTGTTTCCCCTTCACTCTCTCTCTCACTCCACTTCTCTCTCTCACTCTGTTTCCCCTTCACTCTCCCTCACTCCACTTTTCTCTCTCTCACTCTCTCTCGCTCTCACACTCTCTGTTTCCCCTTCAATCTCTCTCTGACTCCACTTTTCTTTCTCTCTCTCTCCCTCTCTCTCACACACTCTCTGTTTCCCCTTCAATCTCTCTCTCACTCCTTTTCTCTCTTTCTCCCTTCTTTTCTTTCTCCTCCTCTCTCTCCCCGTTCTCCCTTTCTCTACTGTCTTTCTCCCCTTAACTCCCCTCTTCCTCTCATTTACTCACTCACTCACTCACTCACTCACTCACTCTCTCATCTTTGTATTTCTTTCCTTTCTTCCTCTGTCTCTCTCTTTTTCTCCCTGTTTTTTCTCTCATTTACTCTCAATCTCGCTCTCTTTCCTTTAGCTCTCTCTCTCTCTCTCTCTCTCTCTCTCTCCTCATCTCTCACTCCTCTCGCTGCTTTAATTGTACAGTGTGTAGTATTTGTCTGACACAGCAGGTGCAGTGATATTTTAAAAATAACAGTTCAGCGTGACTCGCCTTTTACACCAGATCTTTTTTCTCTTTTTTTCACGTGTGAACCATGCGAGAGGGAGCGTTTTTCTCACAGCGCTCCGAGAGTAATTTGAGGCTGCTGCTTTGCGGTCATCTTGGCCCTCTCGCAGGCTTACTTTATTACCGCCATAGCCATTTTGGTCACCCTCAGAGCAAAAGGCCTGGGAACGCAGCATCGGTGTATAAAACATCCCAGCCTATAAAACACAGCTCACTGCTGTGAGCGTCACCAAGGCGCTGTGACTGACCATTACTGTCAACACGTATTCAAACCTGGACCAGTCCAATTCTGTCCTTCGCACCATAGACTCTCCCTAATGGACTCCATATGGTCTTAAGTTCCAGTCAACGCGCTTGACCCTGCCAGCCACTCATTTAGACGCTCAAGCTGTCGGAGATTTCTTTCCCAAATCCCGTCCCATTCCTGCCAAAGCCGACATCATCTTGTGCCAGCTGGCTGTTGTTCCAGAAGAACGAGGAAAGAAGAGACTGAATGGTTCAAGCTGACACTTAAGGTGTCTCTGAAATATGTGACACTGTCTTACGAGTTTTTAATCTGTCTGTCTGCGTCTGTGTGCGTCTGAGTGCTATTAGCGATGTTCTTTGCTGGCTGGGAAATTCAATATCGGAGGCTCAGAGCAGAACACATTAATACCTGACCTTTTCCACTCGGTGAGCTTGTGTCATGACCAGTTAAACCTTTTAATATGACATGCTTAAATAAATTTCTTTTTGACTGCTGAGTACACTGAAGTCTCGCCGCCTTTTATTGCCCTTTTGATCAAAAGCTTTATTTCCTACCTGCCGTCTGTTCTAACTGCAGCTTTGTTGTAGTTGATAGATGACCTTCAGTAGTGTGTTCCTGCCTTAAGGTGAGACAGACACTGTGTGCTTTCACACTCAGAGCTAAAAGTGTAACAATAACAATCTCAATACGCATTGAAAAATATTATTTTAAACAGGGTGTTGAAGTTTAGAACTGCAGCCTCTCTATCTTCTGAGGGTCTTTCATTTATCATCTTTCATGGAAACCACTGCCAGCAATCATGCCAGGTATCCTATTAGAGTATGTTATGCACCCGTGCTGAAACATTTGGGCTTCTTATAAATCAGTTCTAAATTCTGTAATGTTTGTTAAAGGGCTTCTTGGCAGGCTTTGAAAAGTTTTGCTGGAGAACGTATTATTTATGCAAAAACAGTCTGTGTATTAATACAGTTAGAGCTCTGTAAATGCATTTTTAATATACAGAATACTGAAAATCTAACAAAAAAATTATATTGAAATTATATTGAAACTGAATATATGTGCACTATTATACCCTTACCCCATATCGTATACTTTTCTTATGTTTTAATTTTTATTGTTGAGGTCCACTCATGACATTTGTGTGGTTTAATATAAAAAAATAAATCTAATTAAGAAAGGGTGCCGGATTGTAGCTCAGTAATTACATTTTTCAGAGCATGTGTACTCTTACTCTGATTTCTTTCGGATTTCTCAGTCTGCGCATGTGCGAAAATAACCCGCGGTACTGGAAGTAAGCAAACAGCATTTAACGCAGCACCCTCGAGACGGCAATAGAACACTTTTGGAGCGACACTGAAACCAAATACATGCTTGACAAAATAAAGAATTTATGTATTCTTAATCTTGTAGATGATGTATATTCATATTTTCTGCTAAAGTGATTCGATGTTTAAAAAAAAAGCTGTGGCATGGTGATGAGCTTTATGCTACGTTTACGTCACGTCGTCTTCTGAGTTTACTAGCGAGTTGCAAAGAAGAATTCCGATTATTGTCTGACTCACATTGACCGAGTTTTCCTATTATCTCATTACACAAGTGAACAGATTACTGACAAAATCTGATTTTCTGCAGCTGTCAGATTATTCAGTGCATGTTAATGAAAGTCTTTCATAACATAGACTCACTTGACATAAAGACTGAAATTATGTCGTAAGCTTGTATGAACCGTTTATCATTGTGTGAGTCCACACCCATGAGCAATGCCATGACAACAGGGGGACAAACTTGCTATAGAAGAAAAAGATTTGCATGCTAATTGGTTAAAGCTTCTTAGGCTATGCTAGTAACTTTCCCACAGGTAATTTAATGCAACCTGACAGGTAAGCTGTGTTGCTGAATGTTGAATGGAAAAAATGGTCATGGGCGGTCATCGCTACTTTTTACGAGCAGATCTTTTGAGGCAACTGTCCACACTGTTATTTGCAAGTGATCAGATCGAAATTGTGTGTCCAGATGTCACCAGCCTGCCTGCATGGGTTGCTGTGGTAACGACGTAGGCGTCTGTAACTACGAATCATCTGTATAAATCACGTTTCAAACCACCTCCAAATGCGGTTTGGATCCGATTCGGAAAAATTTCATGTTTTTTTTTTTCTGTCCAGACTATCAAAAATCATTCTGGATATACCAAGAATCAGATTTGGGCTGGCAGTCTGAACATAACTTAAGAGACCAGCATTGGAAATCATTTTCCAGCTGGAAAGCCCTCATGAAGGACCGAGGACTTCAGAGTGATGCTGAAGTTGATTGTGTTCTGCTGGAAATGTGGGGTCAAATGCTTTAGTTGTTGTCAGACATTGTCAACATGCTCCAAAATTTATGCTGCTTTTTTTCTGAAGCATAAATATGCATTGTATGCCAGTGTGACAATATTTTGGCAGTAGCATACATGCTAATAGAATTCCACATGTTAAGTGAGTGCTTTGATTAATCTGAAAATAGAAGTCATCCATACGCGTCTTGTTTGCATTCTGCAGTATTCAGTATTGATGTAATTGGTCGTCGTCAGAAAGTGTTAATGATTGGCCAAGCTGCACTGCTGTCAGTCTGACACTTTCCCAGTGATGGCAGCTTCAGCTGTGAGTGACAGCAAAGACAGGGAATGATTTACAAGTCAGAAATAGCTCGTTCTCAAACATCACTTAACGCTGCTCAATGTGTTTGATAGCTGTCATGCATTATTTTCACAGATAGCTGTTACTGTATAAACTAGCTGTGGCAACATATCTCTCATTGGGTCATACTGACTGGGTATATCAATGAGTGTGAAATCACAAGGACAGTTTGGGTACGGCTGTGTTTGTTACTGTGCCTTTAAGACTGTTATATGTAAATGAGCGGTATTCTGATTGACTGGCCCTGTGCTGTGCATCATTCAGAAGCTGTCCAGGTTGACGTACTCTGTACAGTTTACATAATAATACATGTAAATAATGTTTTTTAATTGCATTTCATAAATATTGAATTCATAGTTTCATAGAATTCAAAGTTTCATTTTTAAATTGAAAAAAAAGAATCATTCAGTATTCAAAATATTTTGTCCCTTGCTGTCATGTCACTACCAAAACACAGAGTTTTGTTCTGTAGGCTGAGCCTACTTTTAGCCACACCCCTGCATTTTAGAGCAGGAAGTGAGACTGCATCCCTGTCCCTCATGGCCACATGGTGAGCAGTTAGATCCTATTGTTTTGAAGTAAATGTGTCCCGAGGTCTGGAAATTAGTGTGGAACATTAAGAATTGTCACCACCGAAACACATTTTCTAAGAAATTTTTATGTTTTAAAAAAAAAAGTACGATTTTATGTTTGTACAGCTGTTCAAAGCTGTGTTTGCTGGTCGTGTTCTGGCTGCGTTTTTGAGATCTGCTTAAAATGAGCTTAAGTTCTCACCAAAACAGTCACTATCAAAACATCTGGTAAAGTTTAAGTAGTGTTACGATTGTTTTGTTGGCGACAAAATGGAATGTTCATCGTGAAATTAACATAATTAAGGTGTGGGGTCGTTCAAAGCAAAAGGATTCTAGTCCAAAGTCTGTTAAAAGTCCAAAAGGTGTTTTGAACTGTGACTTTGAACCAATTCGGTAGAATAATGTGAACATTCATGTTCACATATGAACCATCCCTGTAGTTTTGCTGAAATGTTTTAGGTCTCATGCAGATCAATTGTGGCCTCAGTCTTGTGGGGAATTGTAAGTCTGGCTTGTGTTCAAACGTCTTGCCATTTGTGACACACTGTTACCTCTAAAAATGGACGAAGTACTTTGCGTAATAGCAGCCACAGACCTTTTAGTCCGTGATTATAGATCACACAGTCGTACAGTGTCAGAAATCGCATAAGCAGGTGTACGTGAGATGATGTGATAACGTCACATACATTATCCTTGTAGCTTAAAACTAAAGAAGCAAACACAGCTTAGCTGATTGACTTTATAAGGAGGGAAAGTGTGTTAGTTTGAAGTATTTCTTTAGTATTTGAAAGTGAAGTGATGCTTTATGAAGGCTGGGTTGTCAAGAGAGAATGTGATAATGAAACACCTCTTTACAGTCCCTATATCAGTTTAATAATTATGATAAAATAAGACATTTCGTGTTTTTACCACAGTGCCAATCATTTAATTTGGAAAAATTCATTAACTGTAATGAACAGTTTCATTCAAGTGTTAACCGCATCATCCGTGTGGGTGGAAGTTTGGAGCAGGAGCGCATCTGGTAGACGTGCATTTAAATTCGAATGTGATATTTTAACAGCCTGAAAAAACCCTGATTTGTGATAAATAATGAAAATGATTGCCAGTAATGTTAATATAATCAGCAATAACAGTTAAAATAGAAGATAACAATGATAGCAATGATAACTAATAATCTGGCACACAGGAATCTTCGTACTTCTTTTGTACATGCACATGGATATAATCAAATGCTGTGACTATACATCCTGTTTAAAGACTTTTATATTATACTACTGATATCTCAAATAACTACCTAAAATACAGTACATTAGAAGCTCATATACAGCATATTAATATAACGCACAGCCTCAAATGGCATAAAATGTCAGCCAACATAAAACATGACAAAATACATAATCTTTTCGAAAATAATCTAAGCTATTATTAGTAGTTGACATAAACAAGTATTCCACCAAGAAATGTAGTTCCTTCTGTATGGTATCATTGCCATGCAATCATGGACTGAGTGAGGTGAATGTTTGGTCGCCCATCGCTGTCCACTGTGGTCATTTCATGAATTGTTTAACTTTTTGTTATATAACAATGAACATATGATAACACAGCACTGTTTAATGCAAAAACATTCACTTTATCAGTACTTTTTGGTCACCAAATTACCACCACGAGGCTTATTTAGCACCAGTCTAGTGACGCCCTCTTCTCGTGCTGGGGCTGAATCTCAAATGACTCCCTGCTCCCTACTTAATGCACAATGTAGGAATTTAAATACTGGATCCTGCATCCCAACGGTGCAAAACACAGCTACGAAATAGTCATGTGGGACTCAACCACATCCATACTCAATAAATGATGCACTATTTGGCTGTAGAGGTTATAATTTCTGAACTTTCATAGCTGGCACACTATTTAGGAAGTACGGAGCTGTTTGGGATTCAGCCTGGGTTTGACGTGACTGACTGAAACACGGACATTTGAAGTGTGCAATCCATTCAAGTGACATTTTTAGACTTTTATACTGCAGTTTTACAGTTAATCATAGCGTAAGTACTTTAATTCAAGCCTGTGATATTAATGATGGAATTGTTTATGCTGTTAGCTATCTTTTAGCCTGTTAGCTAGCTGACGAGCCTAGTTCTAGTTAAGAACATAAGTTGCCAGCCACCCAGTTTAAACAAAAAAACGGGTTCTTACTTCATCACCGTACTTGGTGGTCCATGTGAACAGCATAAGAGTGAAAGATTATTCTATTAATAGCACAAGGGTTTTATCATGCCATGGCATAGTAATACACAATTCAGTTGTTGTTAGGCAGTCATACGTGTGAGTATATTGTGGATTTTACGACAGCTTTGAACACGGCTCAGCCAATCAGATTTTAGGATTATAGTTATAAAACTGTTTAAACCCTGGCCAGTAGTGGGTGGGGGGCACCTCCTGTTCGACCCCAAACTTCGCCTATGAGTACATCCATTGGCTCATGAGCATATGGCTTGCTTTATTTAAATGATATGTACATTAGGGCAAATTGGGGCGTGGCAAATTCAATAAGGTACAACTCACAATAAAGCTGATTCACCAGCACCCAAATAACTGCTTCCTTTGTCGTGGTAGGACAGTTTCCTGAATTAGATGCAGAGAAATGTGTCCCAAAGTCTGAAAATCAGTGTGCAACATTAAAAATTGTCACTAATTGTCACTTTCTGCAATTAAGTAAACAATTTGTTTTAATGAAAAATATTATGGTTTTATGTACAACTGTCCAAAGCTGTGCTTGCTAGTCATGTTCTGGTTAGGGTTTTTGAGTTCTGCTCAAAATCAGCTAAAATTGTCGCTACCGAAAACAGTCACTGCCGAAACATTCAAACAATCAGATCTGCACTCGTTTCTACACAACTTTGATGAACAAGGGCCAGAATGTGTAAAATATGGAATATGCCATTTCCCTTGCATCAAAAAAGTTCAAGTTAAAAGGTAATTTCAATCAGAATCCTTATCAGCGTAGTAAGTGAAGCCATACAAATGCTGATGTGAGTCTGGAAAAGTGCATCCTGCATACGTGTGCTCCTGCGTATGTGTCTGTGTGTGTATTAAAGAACGGAGTGACTCAGAGTGCTGAGCCAAGCTCAGCCAATTACTGAGCTGATCTGAGCGAGCAGTCAGAAAGTAAGTGTTATTAAAAAGTGGAGAATCCAATGTTCATATGCTCCTTCACCCCAATTGCCTCCTCATTTGAAAATGGAGTTTTAACTGTCTTTATGAAAACTATCTTAATATTCAATGTACAAAGTTAATTAAAGTCCTGGAGAGCGTCTAGTGTGGGTCGCGCCTCATAAGCCGAGACTCCGTGAGGATGGTGATTTGAGGATGGTGATTTGGAATACTTGGGCGCTCCGCGTGGCTCTGTCTCTGTTTTCACCCCTGCAGGGAGTGAACATTGAACAGGGTGAACACTGCCTGTTGCCTGGTGCCCCTGGACACAGCCTTTCTAATATTGGCCACTTAAAAGGCAGAATGCAGAGCGAGATAATTTTTTGCATTATTTCTCACTTTTAACAAACCTGTTTGGTCACTAAGCTAATTGCTTCAAATTAGATTTTCATTAACTGTAACCACAGTGTTAGCTAATAGCTAATGTGATGGTGTGGTGACTATGGTAGACGCACACCCCACCTCACCCCCCACTGAGCTGGACTGCCTGGCAACTTAAGTGCTGTTCCATTGGCTGAAGTTTGCTAATATCCCTCTATGAAATAAGGTCTTAAAATAAGGCAATAAATGAGCTGCCATTACAATAAAAAGATAGAAAGCTATCACTGCACTAACTGAACAGTACTTAATGATATTACCTAGATCAGAGCAGAACAAGTTTTGTGTGTGTGTGTATATATGGTCTAGATAGCACATGCTTGTTCTGTATAGCTGAAGCAAAACACGTTTGCAATGGGAGGGAAGGCAGTCATTATTTTTAATGATCATCATTCAGTGACTTTTACATGAACTTTGCTTTGCCTCTGAAGATCTTCATTTCTTTTATGATTCTTATCATATTATCATGATTATCAAAATGCGTATAGTGCATCACATAATCACATCAAACAACATCAGTTCAAACAGTCAGTTCCATGACATCAATGGACAAGAAAATAAAACAAAGGATGGTTTATTAGGCAATTAAAAAGATGAAAAGGGCGGTAAACACCCAGCTGACTCAAGGGTGGTAGTTTTTCAGTTTGTCCGTTTCCTGAGCCATGACGACAAACACTTTATGAGGCTA
This sequence comes from Colossoma macropomum, assembly GCF_904425465.1. NCBI lineage: Eukaryota > Metazoa > Chordata > Actinopteri > Characiformes > Serrasalmidae > Colossoma > Colossoma macropomum. The sequence goes on from NW_023494791.1 coordinate 36,474,739, forward strand.
ACATTTCTGTAACCACCATTGTTAACTAGCCAGCTAATTCTGCCCGCTCACTACTGCTTTTGCCGCCGTTAATTTGTCTTACTGTTATGATTTATGTCACTATATTCATTTTCTCCTTTGTTGATGCCCCCTAACTTTACACAGAGTTCAGAGTCATTTGGGAACCAAAGGATGAAAAGTGTTACTGAAGTGGAGATGAAGATGAGCTTCTCAATGTTTTTGTGCTTCTAAAATAGAATGATTGAGATCTAGCAGAAATTAAATGTAAGGGCCATTAAAAAAATTAATTCTTTTTCAAAGGCTTGGCATACAAACAGCATATAATACACCTTAGATAGATTGATAAAAGACAGATATATAGATACAAAAAAAAGAATGCCATTGAGAGCTGGAAAAACAAATCCGAAGATGATAAAGTGCTGGAAAACTGTAAATTACTATGTGTGGATGACTATAGCAAGAACAATATGATGTGTCGAAAAATACAAGCTTCTAACTTGGCTAACTAGCTGAGTAACTGAATGTGTTGCAGGAACCTTTTTTTTAAATCGCTTTGTATAACTGTCAAGTTGCATGGAAATTATGTTGCAGGCAACTCACAGCATGCAACTAGTTGCATAAGAGGTTTTCCCTGTAAAGCCAGCCTAAGACAGGGAAAAACAAATTTTCCTTGCTTTTTATTTGTTGTTTTTTTTAATGTAAGAATTTGCTTTGCAATAAAGGAAACTAAGCTTGAATTTATCAGGGTGGTGATGTCACAGCCATGAACATGTTTACATATGATCTCTCATTCAGCGCACACCTGTTGAGCCATGCCCTTTCACACAATGAGGAGTCACTGATTATTTTTCCTGATATCCCTGCCAATTCTAGCCTGATCACAACTGTTTTTCTTGAATATGTTATGCCTCATTTCACATTTACATGAGCAGAATTCAGCAATTAATCATAATCTTAAATGCACCACAAGAAACCAGCCTATTTAATTTCAAGAGTTAAAGAAAGGTTGAAAATGGTCATGTAAACAAAAAAACAACTGCTTTTTAAAACTTAAAGCCATTTTAACCAAATAAGTGAATGATTTCTCATTTCTAAGATTCATTAATTGTTCATTTTTTCATTCCTGTGCCTTTATAAATCTGCTTTTATCTGTCATGTTTGAATGACTGTTGCATCTGCTAACTGCTTCTGACGTTTATCTTCATGTGCCCTTCATGTGTCTGTTTTGCCCACATTAATGTTCTCCAATCCCAGAACTCTGCTCTCTTCTGAATTTATAGCCATGTTAAGGAGTCCGTTCATAATGCTGGATTAGGTGCATACCATGGCTGCACATCTTTTTATGGCCAGTCTGTCCTGTCTGTGTGTGCTGTTTGTAATTGCCTGTGGAATTTTTATGAGGAGGGCCTGTCTTCCAGAAGCCTGTGTATGGCTATCAGTCATTATATATTATATATGTCAGGCCTGTTTAAGGGTGATGAGTGGGCCAGCCCTGTCTGAAATGCCATCAAAGCCAAAGAGCTTAATGGGGAAAATGGAGGGCTATCTGAAAAGAGACAGTCATAATGTTTTAGCAGTGCCTCCTGAAAAATAGACTATTTGAGGCAGGTATTATGGGTATCATATTTATGAAACGTGAAATACAAACCAAGTACAAAACAAGTTATGTGAAGTGCTAATAAAAACAGAAAGCAGTGATTAGTAAATCTTGTTTGACCTGTATTAAATTGAAAACAGTACAAAAACAATATTTTACATTTTCTCTCATGAACATGGGTTGAAATTATGTTCACTGTTTCTTGCAAATATATATGCTCATTCCCGATTTGATGCCTGCGACGTGTTCCAAAAAAGTTGGGACAGGAGCATTTTAACACTGTGTTGCATCACCTTTTCTTTTAACAACATCTTTAAAGACTAAAGACAGCAAATGAGCTTTGAAAGCTGAATTATTTTGTTACACGAGGCTTCAGCTGTGCAGCCATACTGAGAATTCGTTGTTGTATTTTGTACACATTTTCAGCGGGAGACCGGTCTGGACTGCAGGAGCTTACACGGCCATGCTGTTGTAACATGGGCAGAATGTGGCTTGGCATTGCTGTGGTAAAACAAGCATGAGTGTCCTTGAACTAGATGTCACCTAAAAGGCAGCATATTTCACTCCAAAAATATGTTTAAAGTCAGTGATGCCTTCACAGATGTGCATGTTACCCACTAATACCCTGTTGTACCAAGACGGGCCTTGGCTTTTGAACTTTACGCTGGTAACAGTCTGAATGGCCCCTTTCTTCTTTGGCCTGAAGAACACAACGTCCATTATTTCCTTAAAACATTCTGAAAGTTTGACTCAACAGACCACAGCACACATTTCCATTGTGCACCAGTCAGATGCACATTGAGCCCAGAGAAGTTGGTGGTGTTTTTTTGGACATTATTGTCATATGGCTGCCACTGTGTTTATCTTGAATTTGTGGCTGCAGAGATAAATGATGTTCATTGACAACAGTTTGTCAAAGTATTGCTGAGCAATATCCACCATAGATGCATGTCGGTTTTAAATGCAGTGCTATCTGAGGGTGTGAAGGTCATACAACATTGATTTGCCCTTGCCCTATACACATAGGGATTTGTGTGGATTCCCTGTATCTTTTGATGATTATGATGAATGTTATTCCTAAACTGTAGAACGTTTGCTGATAAATTTGGGCAAAATCCTTTCCTGGATGCTTCTGGATGCATGGTTACATCGCCTGTTTAAGATTTATGAACATTTTACAACGTTCCTAGTCTGAAATTGTCCCTGTCCGAACTTTTTTGGAATGTTTTGCAGGCCTCAACTTCAGAATGAGCGTATGCTCACAAAAAAACAGTGAATTTTAAAAAGTAAACCTTAAATGTCTTGTCTTGGTACTGTTTTTGCTCAAATACAGGTCAAAGTAGACTTATAAATCACTGCTTTCTGTTCTTATTTGCATTTTACCTACTGTGCCAACTTCTAAGGAATTGAGTTTGTATTTAATTACATGCTCTTATTAACGTGTCATAATTCTGGCCGAATACAGTTTTTTCGTTTTATTGCCAGAGGCTTGAAAATTTTCCTAAGCAAAACACATTTATACGTGCTGTCTCAATGCATGTATGGAAAGATCAGAAAGTCAAGAATGTAACTAGTTTCTCATTCCAGTGGGAACCTCACTTTAAGGGAGAGCTCAACAACCTTTGAAGCGTTCATTAAACAGCAATGATAGGTTAAGGCAGCACAGAGGTTTTACTGAAAAGAAGCGAATGCATCCACAGCATTGGAATGTGAACTGTATTACTTCCTGGAATAGCCACACTGTGCACAGTCTTAAAGTGTCTCATTCAGATTTATTGAAGTATAGGCAAAGGTGCTTTTTTCATCAGGCAGTGCAGTACAGAATGGTACAGGTACAAATTTGCGATCTCGCTTTATATCATCATTTCCACTGCCACGTAACCCGTACTGTACCTGAGGACCTGGGCTGAATTTGGCTGCCTTTTGTGCAGAAGTACCAAGCATACAGAACCTGAAACTATGGATAGATACCATTGATTCCAGCATTATAGCCTCAACTATTTTCTAACCAGCCCTGAACCTTATAAATAACGTTGACACGTGACACGTTTCACCCCGGTGTTTAATTAGCACATCACTTTCATCATCTGTGTATTTCACTCTGACTCACATTCACCCACTCTTCAAACTCCGGAGGTTTCCAACACAGCTATATGCTATAAAGGTGCTAGAAAGAAGCAGCTTGCAAGAGAAAGAATGCGCGAGTGTGTGAAATTTCTGTAAAAAACACAAATCTACACTCTCAAACAAACTAACAAAACCATCACTGGGGCAGTACCCCTTTGTCACTGGGATGGTACCCTCAGGGGTACATCTCAGTATCTTTTAGTCAGGGCACATAATTGCACTATAATCCATTGAAATGATATTTTCTAAGTTGTATTGACTCCACACACCCCGTCTCGTCTCAAGGCCTTTTATTTTATTGTTCTGTTTTAAAATATTAGGTTATGAAAAGGTACAAATACGTACTTTTTCACCTGGAAAAACTTATTTAAGGACCTTAAACCCACTGTTGTACCTTTGAGGGAACATTTGCATGGTTTGTACCTTGATGAACGAAAAATGTACCTACACAGAACCTTTATTTCTAACAGTGTACTACATAAAAAATCACTCATTGCTAAACAATGACCACTGCGATAGGCTCCAGCAACCCTTTGTGAACTGGGCTGAGTCTGGATCTTTACATGTCCAGCCACCTTCACTGCTAGAGATGACCACTTTTTCTGTCCTGATGCCGATACTGAAACCTCGACCAATCCACTGTTTGTTCTTTAAAAACTACTAAAAAGTTTTAAAATGACATTTTTAATTGAATCACACAATTAAAAATGGTTCTTAAGGGTTCTTTAGTAAAGGTAGTGAAGAACTAAATAAAACCATTTAATGCTTAAATGGTTCTTTGCGTGGTGAAATCGTTCTTCAAATTGATGGAGAATGTGTTGTAAATGGTTCTGTGTAGCATTGTAACACTAGAAGAACCCTTTTAGTGCTAAATTTTCCAAAAGTTTCTATATAGAATTATATACACATTCGCCATTAATCTGAAGAACCATTTAAGTAGAAACAGTTCTAGACAAAGCTCTTTTACTAAAGAACCCTTGAAGAAGCACCATTTTTTAAGTGTGCAGAAGAGCCTCTGAAAGACTATCATGTGGCTGCATGGTCTGAACTCCTCCTCAGATGTAGCCTCTTGCTCTTATACCACTACATTATGTCTTGATTCAGAAGTTCTTCACTTTGCTGTTGCTTTTGTTAGTTTGCTGCTTGTTGATTTATCCATTGCCTACGTTAGACTCTACATTCTTCAGTGAAAAAGACATTTACGGGTTTGCAGTAGCTGGAAATGAATGCTTTTATCATGAGTCCTCAGTGGAGCTGTTTACAAGCTGTATTTGAGTGGCAGGGGTACAGTCGCAGAGTTAGCAACTCAGGGCTAGCAACTGGGCTTCAGCCTGGAACTATGGACAATTTGAAGGGTCAAACTAGAAAAATGCATTAACATTTAAAAAAAAATTGAGTGGCATAAATAGTCTATCATGCTAAGGTGAGGCCTGCAGAATGAGAAGGCTGGTGTTATGGAGGCAGTTATAGCAGTAAAATCATAATGCAGTATAAGGTAATGTAAGGAAATTTAATGCAGTACATATAGGGAGTAGATATAACTCCACATCATGATGTTTGTAGAAAATCTAATGTGTGTAGGATTGGGTGTTCAAAATGTTTCAGTGCCAACAGTGAAACCGATTCCGCAAAGATACTTTTTCAATGCCGATAGTGATACTTGCACTTCGCTACTGATTCCTGAACAATACTTTTTCAATGACAACAGTGATGTTTCGACTTTAATACTGATTCCTGAATGATACTTTTTCAGTACCAATAGTGATACTTTGACTTCAATACAGATTCCTGAACGATGTTTTTCAGTGCCGATAGTGATACTTTGACTTCGATACCAATTCCTGAATTGTTTTTCAGTGATAACAGTAATACTTTGACTTTGATACCGATTCCTGAATGATACTTTTTTAGTGCCGATAGTGATACTTTGCCTTCAATATTGATTCCTGAATATGTTTTTCAGTGACAGCAGTGATACTTTGATACCGATTCCAAAATGAAATTTTTTCAATGCTAATAGTGATACTTTGACTTTGATACCGATTCCAATACGATATTTTTTCAATGCTGAGAGCGATACCTTTACGTGAATATACTTTTTCAGTGCTAATAGTAATACTTTGACTTCGATACTGATTCCTGGATGATACTTTTTCAGTGCCAGTAGTGATGCTTTGACTTCAATACCTATTTTTGAATATTTTATCAATGACAACAGTGATACTTTTGTACTGATTCCTGAACAATACTTTTTTCTATGCTTACTTTTATTATTTAAACTGAAAGTCATGAAAGTGTTGAATTTCGATACTCAGTGATGTGTGTGTGTGTGTGTGTGTGTGTGTGAGAGAGAGAGAGATAGAGATAGAGAGAGAGAACGAGTGTCCATGTGTATATTTGCCTTTGTCTTCACTCCTGCCCCCACTGGCATTGTGCTTTGGAATTCAATAGAGGAACATAGCCTCATTCATAAACAGTGAGCATACTGCACTCTGCATTAATTAACCTGAATTAAAATCTTTAGCTTGCTTACAGCGGCTTTTTGCTAGACTGTTTCTAGCTTGGAATTAAAAGGCTTGATCATAATGACACGTTGCTTTTTTCCATCGTGTTTGATAACCTGTGTGTGAAATCAGATTGTATTTATCTTTGTTATCTCTCCCCTTTTCACACATCATCAGCAGCTTGAAGGGAAAGAACGCTCCAGCTAGTTTAGTCTGAGCGCTGAGAGAGGGTTCCGGATCTGCGGGGGTCTAAACAAAAGCCCCCTGTGTGGCAGTGGCCTGTTTACATTCCGATCAGGGTGATATTGTGTGTGGAGGTGCAGGGGCTGGCTGATGAGGGGGTGATAAGGGCTCTTCACTGGGGGGATGGAGGCGTGAGCTGGGGGGAAACGGCGTCTGCCAGGCAGAGCGGACTGATGCACTGCCACGCGGTACAGGCTTCAGGCTGAGCCCTGCTGAAGCACTCTTTCCTTTCTTTTCCTTTCTTTTCTTTCTCCTCTCCTCGCTCTCGGTGCCTTTGGGGTGGTGTAGGCTGACCTGGGTCTTCTTCTCCTTCACTGCAGTCCCTCGCCCCGGGACCCCGGCCTGCCAAGCCAGCGGTTATCATCTCAGGCAGATGCACAGTTTACCTCGTTCAACTGAATACTCACACTCTCTCTCTTTTTCGCTCCTTCTTTCTCTCTATCTCTCTTGCTCCTTCGTTCTTTTTCTCTTCCTCTCTTTTTTCTTTTTCTGTCTTCTTTCTTTTTTTAACTTCTTCTTTGTCTCTCCTTCCACTTCTGTTTCACTGTCTCTCTGTTTCTATGTACTCATTTTTCCTCTTTCTCCTTTTCTCTGTCCCTCTCCCTCTCTCTCTCTCTCTCTCTCTCTCTCTCTAGTCTACTTGTCTCTATGTTCCCTCTTTCAATTGTCTCTTTTTTCTCTCTCATTCCCTCTCCATCTCTATATTCCTTCTCTTACTTTCTTTTTTCTTTCTCTCTTTTTCTCCCTCATCTCCCTCTCTCATTCATTTTTTTCTTTTTCTTTTTTCTTTCTCTTTTTCTCTCTATCCTTATCTTTCCCCCTTCCTCTCTTCCTTTTCTCTCTTTCTCTCCCTCTGCCTTTCACTTCATCTCTCTGTCTTCCTCTCTCTTCCTCTCCTCCTCTTTCTCCCCCTTCCTGTCTTTCACTCTATCTGTCTTCCTCGTTCTCTTCCTCTCCTCCTTTCTTTCTCTCCCCCCTTACTGTCTTTCACTGTTCCTCTCACTCTTCCTCTGCTTATATCTTTCTCTCCCCTCTGCTTTTCATTCTATCTCTCTCTTCCTCTCTCTACATATAGCTTTTCTGTTCACCTTTCCTCTTTCTTTATTTGTTTCCCTCACTCTGTCTCTCGTTTCACTTGCTGATTCTGTCTCCCCATCTCTCTATCATCTCATTCTCTCTCTCTCCCCCTCTCCTCATCTCTATATCGTAGTTCTTTGTTTGTTTGTCTGTTTCTTTCTTTCTTTTTTTCTTTCTTTCTTCCTCATATCTGTCTTCACCCCATCTCTATATCTCCTCTGTCTCTCTATCTCTCTCTCCTTATCCTTATCTCTGTATCTTTCCTCCCATCTATTTCTCTCTCTCCCTCCTTCCTTCTCCTTCCCTCCCACCTTCCCTTCCTCCTCAGGTGAAGGAACGGCAGAAGGTTTTGGTGAGAAGTTGCTGTCTATAGGAATCTGTACGCTGCAGGTGGAGAGAGTGCAGTTTGACTGTGATGGTTTCTGTACTGTGATGTGGAAGAGTAAGGGGTGCTTATTTGTTTGTTTGTTTTCTTGCTCATTCAGCAGCTTCCCCTTAGAGTCTCAGTTCCTGGCCCTTCTGTTGCCTCCAGTCTGAATGACTATGCTCAGTGACCTCAGTATTGATGCATGAGCAAATGTTTTTGGGCACTTGTTGTAGTCTCTCAGCCCCAGACTGCGGTGGCTGCTGGGAAAAGGCAGGCTCAGGCAGATGGACTGCTCTAGCTCCAGCACTAGCCCCTCACCTCCCACCGCCTTTCCTCACCACCTGTGTCCAGTAACAGGTTTCTGCCAGTAAGAGTTTTTGACGAGAAAACACTGTGCAAATCTGGCAAATTAAAATCCATAATGTCCAGTAACAATATTCACTCAATATTCAAGTACAAACTGTGGATGAATATGGGGTTGAGTAACGTGGGTAGTGTTCTGTTCTGCAGCTTGAACTGGAGATTTTACAGTGAATTTGCAAGCTGATGAGTGTTTGGTGAATGTCTTCTGGTTACAAAGGCACTGGTGCATTTACCAATATTCAACAAGCCGCTCCTCCATTACCATGTATATACATCTCTTCACCTTTGTCTCCACTCTCCTAGGTCTCTTATTGGCTGTTGCCTGAATTATGTATTCAGTTACATTGCTGGCCTCTCACACTACAGGACTTGTCAATGTTTTGAGTCATAAAAATCAAACATTTAACATATGGGAAGACTTCCAGTCATTCCGGAGCTTGATGGGAAGCTTCCACTTGTTTCCACTCTCACACCATCAGGTTGTCCACCCTGTCGATTGCTTCTAATTGAGCTCCTCCCCTCCAAATAACTTCCAATTTTAATAAATTCGAGCTAAACTCGGCCGAAAAATCGTCTTTTCCAATGATAGGCTACTATTACAAACAGCGCTACAACAAAAACAGGTCCGCATAAAACAAAGTGTTGTACATTTTTTATTCCTGTGTATTTCAACGTATAGAAAAACATAATTTATAATTACATTTACTTCACAGTGTCATTCCTATATAGCTCACAACAGCCACGTTTGCATGCAGTTTAATAATCCGTTAATAATCCGACTAGCTCAGTCGGAATAGAATATGTCCATGTATACACCTCAATCGGAATAGACTAGCCTAATTGAGGCCATTCCGAATATAATTTCTATCCGATTGAACGAGGTGGGTAATCCTGTAAATAATATGTTAAATAGAAGAATAATAGCCATGTAAACGCCTGTATCCAATTACGTTCCCAATCAGAAAGTGTACGTTCTGCGCATGTTCAATCGTGTCATAGCGAGAGTTTATAACGTTCAACATGGCGGGAGCAGAAACTGGTCTGCAGAGGAGACGAAGTTTATGCTCTGAGCTTTAAAAGACGGCGGTGGGACGGACGTCCAGTTTATGTGTCTCAGAGCATGACGTCTTCCTCTCCTCTCGCCCTGCTTTAATAAGCACATGTGAAGTATGTTTTCCTGAGTCTGACATCATTTTAAAGCAATTAAAAACACAAGCACTGCTCACTGCTGCTCATCCCACTCTGACTGGACTCGTGATGCTCGTTGTCATGGTAACGTCTACACTAAGTGGTACTCTATGCATGCACGTAATTTTGGATCTGATTACTTGTAGTGTGGATGTAAACAGAGATTTTCCATCAGGGTTGATGTTGAGAGTGAGCATATAAACACATCAGTCTTAATCTATAATCGGAAAAATTCAACCGGATTGGCAGAAATCTATGCATGTAAATGTTGCCAGTGTAAGTGTTTTTGCACATTATTATTATTATTATTATTATTATTATTATTATTAATAATAATAATAATAATAATAATAATAACAATAATAATAATAGTAATGGCCTGTGACTGGAATTTTTTTGTCGTTTGGCAGCTTCATTCTTAGACACCATGACTGGCACCAAAATTTTCCACCAAGTGGAAGAAATTTCCTAGACGCTGAAGAAATGCTGGCCATAAATTACTGGCTGCACCCCAGTGTCCTCAAAGCGTCTCCAATTACCTCAGAGCCATGTAATCATGGAGACACAGGCCCATAACATGGCACAAATGGACTCACTCGTCTGCTTCTGACAACTGCTTTCCATTTTCAAATCCAGAGTTCATCATGTAGGAAGTGTTAATGGCTCAGTTAATGTCTTGGTTGAAACGTTCTCGTGGCAGATCGAGCAGGATGGCACTGAAAGAGCTGAATTGCCGTTATTCATTTCTGTAACCTGTTTTACCCTCTTCCTTCTTCAGCACATTTCATTTTTACTTGGCCTGACTCTTAACCACATTTTAAGCTGTACATTTGGATCTCTGTGGGCGGGCGCTGGTTTAGTCAGGTATAAATCTTGTATAAAGTGTGAAGGGGTTTTCCCATTTAGAGCACTGCATTGCACTTCTGAATGATGTGGGATGTAGGCGTCACCCTTTCAAGTGGTCTTCCATTAGTTGAAGAATGCTGTTTGTCTATCGAGGACTATAGAGTATTAGACACAAATCTCTTCTTCTTATCTGTTTTCAAAGCCCTCAATTTGTGCTGCTCTTGGCCGATTGTTCTCAGTAATCAGGCGATTTATAAAATTAGTTCAGTTCAGTGTCAGTAAACAGAACTTCAGACTACAAGCTTTCTGGGATCACCGTTTGAAAAGGTCCTCAGACCAAGTTTTGGGGTGGAGTTGGTGTTGTATACAGCATTTACGTAGTTTGGAATGATGGGAATTTTTTTTCCCTTTTTTAATAAAAGGGATAAACATTCCCTCTTTGATTTATTCTGTTTCTCAGCACCTGTTTGTTTCACTGCTTCTTCAACTTCAGCGAAGGTTTCAAAACAATAAAGATGTCCTCTGGGAGGAGAAATGAGGATTTGGGATGTTCTTATGCCTTTGAGGTTTGGCTAAACCTCATGGAAGGTTGAGGGAAATATATCCAGAAAAACACATTCTCTCATAATTGCCTCGTGCTGAGAAAGAAGCCAAAAAATCTGATGTTAAAGGCCAGAAATCCCTTTATTTTCCACAAAGGTTTTAGAAGAACTGATGAGGAGCCAAATGGCTTTTTGCCAGTGGTACCACCTGGGGCATTTTTCATGTAGGTCAGAATGATCCTGCTTGCATGATACTCTTATTTTGTTCTCTAAGATCAAATCAATCCTGTAGCTGTTGAATCTGCTCTTTAAAAGCGCAGTCAGGGAGCTCTGCTGCAGGCAGGCTGATGGATGGTCTGGATCAACTTTGGCTTAGCCATCTAGCATCTTCAGTACTGCAGAGCTTCTTTCAGCTGTACAGTCTTTAACCAGCCGTTTGATTCTGTCTTTTTCAGGGATTTTACTCTGAGATGGACAAATGCTTCTCTTGCCTTTTATGCTGGCAATTAGTGCTGCGTGTTGGAAGTATTCTTTGTTGCTGGCGGAGCTGCTGCACTTGTCAGAAAGCATTAATTTTCTTTCGTGATTGCAGTGTTAAAGAAAAGTGCCAACAAATGCATTTTTCTTGAAGTCAACTCTTTTATTTATTTATTTTTTTAACCAACCTCAGCTTTTTTGTTAACTGACTTTTAAACGCACTGTCAGTCCTACTTAAAGCCTGTAATTGTTCCACCAAAAGATCCTTGAATGTTTTAAGTTGTTTTAAGCAAGTTCTTTAAAGCAATAGGCAGAAACTTTCAGGCGTTTCTCATGGCAGTACATGATTTCACAGACTTAATTTGAGGTCTTCTAATGACTCTTCTTCTTTTTCCTCTTGTGCTTCTTCATCTTCTTTTTCGGCTTATTCTTCAAGCCTGTCCCAAAGTTCTCACTTCTGTTTTACTTCCTTTTGTGAACTCACACTTACATGTGCTTACCAGTAACTGTCCAGGTCCCATGTCTCAAAAAGCACAGTGCTCAATACGACATTAAACACACAATAAACACACCTGTTCCCCTATACCACATCGAAGCGGTGTTGAAGTAAGTACATAGGCCATTCACATGACATGCATTTTTTTGTGTCTGTTATTTTCCCAAAGAATAAATTTACGAATTCATGACATATATTATTCAACAATACCTCACTGCGTCCATATAAAATTCATTTCAGTTTCTTTTTGCCTCAAAATGTCTAAAAATGTCTGGTGGTGCAACCGTCCGGCCATATATGTTGATTAAGGAAACTCTCAAAAAAGATAATTTAATTATTTAAAATTCTAAGTAAAATAGTTTTATTTAGTTTTTATAGTTAACAGCTGTAAAATAAAAATGATTTTGCAAAATAAAGCAACTTTAAAAGTACTCAACTCCCTGAAAAAACATTGGTCTGCAAGTTCTTAGTTCCTCCAATGTCAGGCGGCACAGCCATAAACCAAGGACTTTTATTTTGACATGCTTTTACAAAAGAGGGGCCTGCATATTGTGTCATAAAGAAGACCCCAAGTGATCTTCATCCCTTTCACAAATTTTGGAAAATGCAATTTTTGAGTCGTGGTTAGAACACTTGAGCTTACCACATCAGGTGGTGTGACGTTGGGAAAACCATGAAAATGTGTAATTATTATAATGACGTTTATTGAATAAAATATAAGTATAAAGTTCAAGGACAAAGGTTTCTACAGATGTCTAAGTATATGCCTGTTTAATTAGAAATAGTCTGAAAAGTCAGGTGGCACACAAAGTCAATTCAGTCAATTGAATTTGAAGGCTTTGTGATAACACAAACTATATTTAAAATATAAAAAGCACATAAAAATAAGATTTTTAAAATTTGTAATTTCTACCTTACTTATCATTAACCCATATATCCCACAGCTTAACATATTAGTGATGTTCTAACATGCTGTTTTGAAAATATCAGGAAAGAGTCTTAACATCACAAGAATGCGGGTAACTGCCTGTCCCATAAAGATATGATACATATCTGCACACTCGCTGTCTTAACAAGCTCTTATGCCCTTTTGATGAACTCAGAAATGTCACATTAATGTGCACTTAAGCAGAACCACAAACTGCAGGTATGAACTTTTAGACAGGCCCTTCTTTTGCTTCTTCCTCTCCTCCCATCTTTTTTCATCTTCTTCTTCTTTTCTTGGACATGTTGGAGTATCCTGGAAAATTCTAGCATTATGTTAAGCTTTTAAGAGCGTCATTCTTGTTTAATTAAACTCTATTTGTTATCATTTCCTGGACCAGAAACCACCATCATCTTTAACACGGTCCAAGATTTGGTATTTTATTTCAGTCTGGATATGGAGATAATGAATAATTGAACACAGTCCAGTGTAATCTGTTAAGATGACTTTTTAACCACTTGCCCGGAGGCTTCAGGGTTTATGACAGAGACTTACTCATGAACTTCTGATGTGTTTTTTTGTGCATCGTTGAGTAGGTGGCTGGCACATTCTCACATCTGCCGAGGTGTTAAAACTTGATGAGCTGGATGGAGTCAGCGCTGTGGTTATGGCTGTCTAATAAAGTTAATTATATACGGTTCCGCTGGCTCAGGTACACACATGCTTGTCTTCCCAGTCTGTGTTGACAGAGCTGTGGATGCCTGTAATCCTGAAAAGACAAAAATAGTGCATGCGCTCCGTGATTTTTTAAAGCCCTCATGCCTGACAAATCCTCCATGTTGCTTCAGGGCCTTCAGTCCTAGATACGCTGGCCAGGCTGTTCTTTCAGTTTTTTATAGTGAAGAAGATGCTGTTGAAGACAGTGACCCAATGACAAAGCTGCAGGCAGGTGCACGGCACTCCTGTAAAACTAGTCCCGTAAGAGGAACAAGTTACTCTGAAAATAGCACCTTTGCATAACGGCTACAACACAGTCCTGGATGGACTTGGAGAAGAGTTAGCAGTGCTACAGTTAAATTTACCATCTGTGCTGAGCGACTGCTTTGTGATTAACGGTACACAATGCAAATGCAAAATCGCAGGATTGGAATAAATATCTTTTCAACCAGTAAAAGTGTTCATACATAAATAGTACAAATTTTATTCTGATTTTAATTAGAAGAAATGTTTTATAGTGCGTTCACAGTGCTGTAAATATTTTTGAGCGCTTGTGCTATAAAAATTGCAAGTGTTGTAGCAGGAATAAAATACTTTAGCGCTAAAATACATCCAGTATTTGTCTATTCACAAATACATGAAGGCTCCAACAATTTGCATGTTGTTCCCATGATTGGTTGGCTGTGACTCTTTAGAATGACTTCATTCATTTAAAATGTTTTGCTGTTATCATTTTATATTGTTTATATATATGATTTAGTGATCATTGTACTTTATTTAGGCTATTCATTAACCCTCTTTTGCATGGTGTTGCCATATGGCAACAATTAGTTTATCTGAATTTTTATAAAAAGCAGTAATAAAACATCTCTGTTTTCCTTTTTATTTGTGAACAAAGGGTCTTTTACTTTGAAAGGACGAATACATTGACATAACGTGATCAGGAATTCTTATTATAATGTTATTACCATACATTCCAAATACCAATTGGAATTGTGTTAGTTTCCAATATTTGTAAATGTTGGGTCATATGAATTTTGCTAACTATAAGTTGGATTTAAATAAATAAATAAATATTTCCATTATTTAAGCAATTTTAATCAACAAACACATGAAAACATTTTTATCGTGTTTAAGTAATAATTCATGCAATAGAGGGTTAATTTGCTGGATTTCACTTATGTGTGCTTTGTTTCCTGCCCGCTCCCGCGAACAACACTGAAAATTAGTCCCACAAGATATTGTGCAGACCTTTACATGAAGGAGTAGGTGTATAGGCGTTCCTAATAAAGTGCTCAGTGAGTGTATATCATATGTGCAGTCAAAAGCCTCTTGTTCATGCAGCATGTGGGTTCTTGTTACAGAGGGGGCTCTTGTAAGGAACTGGAGCTTTTCCCTTTTCTGTTGCTTTTGTCAGTTTGCTGCTCATTGATTTGTTGATAGATCTCCTCTTAGCACTTCAGTGTCATCTGCCAAAGGTGCTGAAGATATTGATTTAAAATCCATTTAAAGCCTGAGCAACATACGACGTTTGAGCAGCTGGGCTTCAGCCTGCATTACTTCAGTTTGAGGGGTCAAGCTAGTAAAATGCATTAACATTGCTTGAAAAAAATGAGTACAGGTAATAAAGTGTTAAAACATTATCAACATGTTGACTTTGACAGGCCCTGTTAATTACATTTAAATTATATATCTAACTTAATTGTCTATGTAAGTTAAATTATGTATGGAACTCATGTGTAGCCAAACAGCAAAAACTCCAGATCTCTAAGGGTTAATTAAAACCACATCTGGAGTCAACATATGTGTGTATTTACATTTTCTGAGACACATAAATCCGGCTGAATAAAGGCTTTCTTTCACACCTGTGTCACGCACGCCTTAATCTTCACCAAGAATATGAGGAACACACTGTCCTCACATGGCCAGCAGCTCCATGGTTTCCAGTAAATGAAGCCCTGAGTCGCAGCAGGCTTGCTGAAAGGAAACCGCAGTTTCACATCATGAAGAAATATTCCAGGCCTCTACTTCAAGCATCTCTCCTAATGCGTATTAATAATTGTGTATGTGAGATGGAAAAAAAAACCCACACTGCTAGAGGGGGACAGGCAGCGGAAGAGGAATGAGGTTTAATGGTGTATCTGACGTCTAGATTTGTGCAAGGTATTCCTGTCCATGTCTCGTCTCTCTGTGCCGGCCTGCTTGGCAGACGCACTAAAACAAGTCTAAACAGCCTAAATGACTTTGTGCCAACTGAGTGGATTCTGAGCTTTCATAGATGATCAGATACATCGAGGCTGCACTGGAGAGACGGAGGCGTGTTTACATCCGATGAGTAATATATTGCCGCTGTCATACTGAAACCTCTGATTTCCTTTTTGTTTTTTTTTCTGGAAACACTGGCTGCCCTTTACATTGTGTCAACATGGCATGAAGATTGGATGATCCAGAATCTAGTAGTGTACAGCTGCAGCCCTGAAGACCAAGTCCTGGGCAGAGGAAGTACCGTATTGGGCCGGTTAACTTTCTAGCTAAAATATGCTTAAACCTTAGGTTTAGATTAGAGTTCTGCTTAGTTCTTTACTTATACTGCATATTTGTTACACTAAATGGTTTCAGATTCGCATACAAAATATGAGAAGAACACAAAACAGTTTATAAATGGTCGTTTCATTTACTGAAGGAGAAACATTTTGAAAACCTGTCATCCATGTGAAAAAGTAATTGCCCCCTGAACTGCTTATGCCAACTTTAGCAACAAAAACTGCAAACAACTGCTTCCAATAACTGAAGATCTGTCTTTCACATCACTGTGGGGGAACTGTGGCCCGCTCTTCTTTGCAGAATTGGAGGACTTGAGCGTGAACTGCCCGTTTAAGGTCCTGCCACAGCATCTCAATTGGGTTCAGGTCAGGATTTTGACTAGGCTGCTCCAAACCTTTGTTTTGTTTCTTTTGAATCATTCAGAAGTGGACTTGCTCTCGTGCTTCAGATCACTCTTTTGCTGTATAAACCAATTGCTCTTGAGCTTCAGATCATGGATTGATGATCGGACATTCTCCTGCAGGATTTTACGGTAGAGAGCAGAATTCATGCTCCCATCAATTAGCAGCAAAGCATCTCCCCCGCCATCATACTTACACCACCATGTTTCACTGTTGGTATGATTGTGGAGTATTGTCTCAGCTTTATGCCATATGTAGCGGGACCCCTTTTTCAAATAGTTCTCCTTTCAACTCACAGTGCTCAGAACATTTTTCCAAATGTTTTCAAATGTGAGACGAGCCTTTATGTTCCTTTTAGTTAGCATTTTTTTACCTTGCAACTCTTAAATGGATACCATGTTAGCCTGGTTTCTTTCCATTGGTAGAATCATCATCATTGATTTTGAGGCAAACAAGGCCTAGAGTTTGACTTCCTGGTTGAGTTGTCATTGTGCTTTTGGAGGAATTTTGATAGGCTGGTCATTTCTAGGGAGATTGACCACTGTTCCAAATTTTCCTAATTTTACCTGATGTTAATGTGAGCTTCCTCACAGCCACTTTAACTTGCTGGCTTACTTGGATAGTAATATGTTTGTTCAGCTTGTTCTGGCTACAATCTCCACAACGAAGATGAGCTTTTACCCTTTACTAGCAAGCCGATAGGTTCTTTTTATTGAAAGCCGGGATAGACAGACCAGTTTCTGTACCAGTGTTTGCAATCATTGAACTGTCTTCTACTCCTTTATAATGTCTGTGTAGTTGGCTTAAACTAACATCTGCCCAAGCTGGGGCTGCTTTTGCCCCAGTTTTTCTCTTGCTCTGCACTCCCGAAATAACTTGGAATTAACTTTTGTTATGTTAACTTCAATTAAAAGTAAGTGTTTTTCCCTTTTCCATACAAATACCATTTTGTATACATGAGGTTTTGTTACAGCAGCAGTGATAAGTGTGTGTGTGTGTGTGTGTGTGTTGGGGAGAAATTACACTAGGTTGGAGTGAGAATGTTGAAAGGAAGTGATCCCACATGACTGCCAATTCAGCACCTGTAGGAAATAGCAACAAATTGGCATGGAGCAGTGCCCAGTCTAACACACTGATGAAGGATGGAGTGAAGTGTGGAGAAAAGAGAACGGTGGGGGGTGAGGGGGTGAGGGGGGCACACCTGATCTGGGAGAGGACCCAAAAGAAAAACATAACAGGGCCATCTATTCATTAGCCCACAGATTACAGGCTGTCAGAGCAATGAGGTCTGCAGTGAGAAACTCTTCCAGTAAACCAAACCTCCACTTCCCATGAGTCACACTTCTAGAGAGAGAGAGAGAATAAGGAGGAGACAGAGAGAGAGAGAAAGGAAAAGAGAAACAAGAATGATAGAGAGAGAGAAAAAAAGAACAGTCATAAAGAAAAGGGAATGAAAGGCACAGAGATGTAGATGGAGAGTGAAAAGAGAATGGAAGAAGAGACAGAAAAAGAGAGAGAGGGAGTATGAGAAGAGGGAGAGACATGCAAAAGAGGGAGAAAGTGAGATAGAAAGGAACAAGAGACAGAGAGAAAAGGAAGACCGATTGAGAGAAGAGGAAGAAAAGAATGATAGACATAAAGAGAGAGAAAAGTGAGGAGAGAGAAGGGAGAAAGCAGAGAGATGTAGAAAGGAAAAAGACAGAAAAGAGAGGCTGAGAAAAGGGAGAGAGAGAGAGAAGAGGAGGAGAAGTGGTGTGTATGGTGTGTGTGTGTGTATATATATATATATATATATATATATATATATATACCCATCAGGCATAACATTATGACGCTCATTGTCCATTTTATCAGCTCCAGCTTTGTAGTTCTACAATTACAGACTGTAGTCCGTCTGCATACTTTGTTAGTCCCCGTTTACCCTGTTCTTCAGTGGTCAGGACCCCCAAGGACCCTCACAGAGCAGGTACTATTTGGGTGGTGGATCATTCTCAGCACTGCAGTAACACTGACGTGGTGGTGGTGTGTTAGTGTGTGTTGCGCTGCTCTGAGTGGATCAGACACAGCAGTGCTGCTGGAGTTTTTAAACACCTCAGTGTCACTGCTGGACTGAGAACAGTCCACCAACCAAAAATATCCAGCCAACAGCGTCCTGTGGGCAGCGTCCTGTGACCACTGATGAAGGACTGGAGGATGACCAACACAAACTGTGCAACAGCAGATTAGGTATCTTCTCTGAATTTACATCTACAAGGTGGATTGACAGGGTAGGAGTGTCTAATAGAGTGGACAGTGAGTGGACACAGTGTTTAAAAACTCCAGCAGCATTGCTCTGTCTGATCCACTTGTACCAGCACAGCACACACTAACACACCACCACCGCGTCAGTGTTACTGCAGTGCTGAGAATGATCCACCACCCAAACAGTACCTGCTCTGTGAGGGTCCATGGGGGTCCTGACCACTCAAGAACAGAGTAAAAAGGGGCTAACAAAGTATGCAGAGAAACAGATGGACTACAGTCGGTAAGTGTAGAACTATAAAGTGCACCTATATAGTAAGTGGAGCTGATAATGAGCATGGAAACAAGGAAGTGCTCATAATGTTATGCCTGATCTGTGTGTGTGTGTGTGTGCGTGTGTGTGTATGTGTATATATATATATATATATATATATATATATATATATATATATATATATATTTATAAAACATGTATGTGGCATGAAAGATCTAAAGTACTATCGCAGATTGAACCAGAAGCCTACCTGCTGATTGTGCTGTGAAAGCAGTTTGGAGCGTAGAGTGATGGTTTAGTACCTGAGTGGGTGTAGCGCTGCCTCATTTTAACAGCTACAGCATCACACAGCCACCAGAGACAACTACCATTTACAGATAAAAACATGCACGTCTGAGTCACACTGCGCTGGAGCTCAGACGCTGGCGGGTGAAGTGGGGAGTTTGCGTTAATTCCAGGCGATTTCATCTCTTTCAGCAGGCGTCTGTAGCTCTGAGCTGACTTCATTTCATTCAGACACTTCACACACCGGCTAATCGCACAGAGAAAATTCAACACCTCAGCTTTACAGTTTTGATTAGCTGGACAAGCCTCGCCCATCAAACCTTCCCATCCGTGCTTTAGCATACCCAGGAGATTAGATAGGCTTCATATAGCAGCACACTTTGTGCCTCCAGTATGGAGTACCATGCAAGAACAATAGGAGGGTAATTAAGCAATGTAATCAGCCTGAAATTATGCATGTTTCAGACTGCCTCAGGAAATAAAACCTATTTTCAGACAGAATCCCACTGGCACTACATTCTTTACAGCAGCACAAGCTGATGTGCCTTTGTCTTCTTTTGCACAGACAAAATAATGTCCAAAAATTCTCAAATAATGTTCAGTGTCTTTCTGAGCGCTCACTCAAAATCAATGGGTCTGATCTGTGTTCTTGTTCAACCATTAAAAGCACTAATATTGCTGTTTTGCTATATGTATTTTCATAATTACATTAGTTATTTAATGAATTACATTTGTGATTCACTTTTTAATTGCATTGACTTCACATTGCAAGTGATTTCCAAAGCCACATCCACGTGCTTTACACATTAAAAACAAGATGTTTTCTGTCATTACAGTGGTGTTTTCGTAATTCATCTAACCACTCAATCTGTACAGAAAATACTGTACAACAGCCTAGATGAGGATCACAGGAACTTTCTCTCCAGGTTAGAGTTAACTAGCTGCTGTACACTAACATCCAGTCATTTTCAGCTTGTTCTGTTTACTATAGTGAGTCACTTTAAGCATTTTCGATTTGATTCATGCAAAGTGAATCTCTCTCTCTCTCTCTCTCTCTCTCTCTCTCTCTCTCGCTCTCTCTGTGTCTCTCTCTCTCTCTCTCTCTCTCTGTCTCTCTCTGCACACTTCTTAACCCTCCACTGTATGGTGTTGCCATATGGCAACAATTACTTTATCTCAATTTTACTTAAAATCAGTAATATAAAATGTGTGTTTCCTACTTAATTGTGGAAAAAGGGTATTTTACTTTAAAAGGACAAATACTTTGACATCACATGACCAGGAATTCTTATTATGATGTTGTTATTACCATACATCCCAAATACAATTGAAATTGTATTCATTTCCAATATTTGTAAATATTGGGTCGTACATTTTATGAAGTATAAGTTGGATTTGTTTGGTCTTGTTTTCAATAAAAGAATGTTTTTAGAGAAAAATGAGATTTTATAGTGCTACGGTACTGTGCTACAATTGCGCATTGTTGCCATATGGCAACAATTTACCAAACACCCCACTTTAAAAATAAATACATAGAATTTTTAAAAGATTTCCATTGTTTAAGCAATTTTAAATAACAAAAACACACTGAAACGTTTTTATCATGTTTAAGTAATATTTCATGCTGTAGAGGGTTAAATTTGAACCCCCAACTTATTTTTCAAGCTGTTTAACAGTAAATTAGTCTTCTCTAATTCTCTCTCAGTTCTTTTACCAAAAAGGCAATTATCACCTTTTACACATCACCATCAGGTTACTAGCCCATTATCAACGATGTTTGATTACATCGCCCTGTCGTCGAGGCCTACTCCCCACAGTATTGTTTTGTGCAGTGTTTGAATCGATACAGCACGTTGGCTCAGGCAAGACGCGTCTAGGCTTTAAATTCCAGATCTAGTGTCTGTTCATCACCATGTGAACACACACTTCAAAGACAGGAAGCT
Source organism: Colossoma macropomum (assembly GCF_904425465.1). Taxonomy (NCBI): domain Eukaryota; kingdom Metazoa; phylum Chordata; class Actinopteri; order Characiformes; family Serrasalmidae; genus Colossoma; species Colossoma macropomum. The sequence goes on from NW_023494791.1 coordinate 36,495,896, forward strand.
GCTCAGATGTGTGACTCAGAGGAGAAAGGGAATGATGACATGAAGCCTTCATTTCTGCTCTCAGATTATTTGAAAATGTTAGAAAATTAGAGGTTTTTAACCTTTATTTAGTTCCACTAGGCTCTCCTTTAAGGCTGTGTTGTAGGGGGTTGGAAGGGTCATATCACATCTAAAGGAGAAGTGCTATCTTGATTTCTGTATAAAAAAGGCTTGTTTTCTTCTGTTTGTGTTGTCTGTCTGTGTGGAATTGCGTGTCAGACGGAGTCAGCTGCTAAATGAGAAGTTTGGTAGCTGTAGAAATGGATTTAAACCCATGCTGTGCAGTATCAGTGTAATGGCAAGCAAACGTGGTGGGAAATAGATGATCAGAGCTGTGAGGAGTGCAGCCCGTCTGAAGTGGCTCTCAGACTTTTTACTCAACGAACTCACTTCATAAGCTCACACTAACTCACACGGTAGTCTCGTACACAGGACTGCGTTTTTAAATCTCATGTATATTAATGTGCTTTATGTGGTAATGGTTGGGGCCGTTATGGTGGTGTTGAATAATTATTTTTGATGCATTGGGAGTGTGTGTGCTGTATATGTGTGATCAGTTTTGAATTGTGTTCTTGTGTTTATGAATTGGCTCCTGTTTCCTTTAGTTGTTTTTGTTTAGTATGTACGTTGCCTGTCAAAAGTTAGGGGACACACTGCCTTTTAAAATTTTCAGAGTAATGACACACACTGTCACTGATGTAAAGCGCCAGAACCTGTTGCAGTGCTAATAGCGCCCCCTTCTGGAGAATCTTCCGCCTGCTTGAGTGAGTGAGCGAATGAGTGAATTGCTTCCTTACTGACAAACTTGCTTAGTGACTGAGTTGCTTCCTGACTGACTGACTGACTGACTGATATACTGATTGCTTACTGACTACTTACTAACTAAATGACATACTGATTACATACTGACTACTTACTGACTGACTGATGTGCTGATTTACTTATTGACTGACTGATATACTGATTGCTTACTGACTGCTTACTGACTGACTGATATACTGATTACTTACTGACTACTCACTGACTGACTGATATACTGATTACTTACTGACTACTTACTGACTGACTGATATACTCATTACTTACTGACTATGTACTGACTGATTGATTGATATACTGATTATTTACTGACTACTTACTGACTATTTACTGACTACTTACTGACTACTTACTGACTATTTACTGACTACTTACTGACAAACTGATGTGCTGATTTCTTACTGATTGACTGACTGACTGATATACTGTTTACTTACTGACTGACTGACTGACAGGCAGACAAAATGATTGACTTGCTTCCTTACTTACTGACTTGCTTACAGATTTATTTACTTACTGAATTACTCACTTATTTACTAACTTGCTTACTGGCTGACTGACAGACAGACAGCCTGCTTGATTTGCTTACTTACTGCCTAATGTACTGACTTACTTGCTTACTTACTGACATAATTACTGACTAACTCATTGAATTACTGACTGACTTGCTGACTTATTGACTTCCATACTTAGAATCCAGGTCCACAAGGTGCATTGCATCTAGAAATACCATGTTAACACATATTAACATAAAACAGCTATGTGCTAATCTTTTGATTGACTTCAGCTTCAACACTCAGCTTCATGTTTAAAGAGTCTTCCATACTGTGGTTTCCTTCACAAACTATTGTTAAAAACACATAATGAAGCTCTTCTGATGTAAGGGTGGTACAAGGCTGGATTGTTGTCAGTTGTTCCTTCAGTTTTGCTGTCAGGATTATAAGTTGCTGCAAACCAACAAAGAACATTTTGAAAAAAAAACTAGATGTCCCCAAATTTTTGATGGGCTCCTAATAATACTGCTTTTTTAAGCTTGTAAAGAAAGCTGCTGTGGAGTTAAGTTTGTTATTTCCTCCTCTCCATAGGCAAGATGTCAGACACTCGTGCTGTGCGCAAGCGACAGCAGCTGAACAACCTGGTCGCCATGGTGACAGAGCTAGCCCGCCCGGGCAACACAATAGTGGACTTCTGCAGTGGCGGGGTAAGTAACCATCTCTGACTGTGTGTGTTTGTGTGTGTTCAGATTTGTCCTGAGAATTCGCAGATTATAGAAACAACAGGAGTCTAAAGACACAATTATTGAAGTCAACATGAATGAGAAATAATAGTGCATTTTTATTAATATGACCAGGAACATGAACTAACAAGGTAATGAAAGGTCAATTGTGATGTCAAGTTGTGACAAAAAACAACTATAAAAAAGAGTATGTATTTTTTGTGTTTCATTTATGGGGCTTGGTGTCAAATGGTAGCAGTTGATATCTGGAACACACATTAGTGTCTGGAACTGATTTAGATGACTTGGCTCTATGAACCTAACCACTTGTACCCTGTACAATTTTGTTCCTGGAATTTGGAGGTTTGCAAAGAGCACTTTCTACACTATTCCTAGGCCCTGATGCTCTGTAAACAGGTCTCAAAGCAATCTCTAGAGTCTGAATGCTCATTATTATTTAACCAAAATGACCTTTTCCAACACACAGTTTGGCCAACACACATCATTAAAACATTACTGACCTCACTTTTCCCAGCCACAGTTAGCCTAATCACCAGCATCACTAAAGCAGATCACCAAATGTTTTAGGCAACCAAGAAGACTGTTTATATTGTAGCGTTGGCGCAGAGGTAGATGTGGAATCTGTCATTTTCTGTCAGGAAAATGCTCTTATGGAAACAGCAGTCAGAGTGGGGAACTAACTCACAGGGAAACTAGTGGGGTGAGGTCACCAGCAGCCAAACACCACATGAAGATGGTAAACACTTCTGTTTACACATTGCACAAAATAGAAGACAATAAAACACAAACAAGTCATGACATACATTACGACTAATAAACAACATTAACAGCAACAAAATTAACGTGGCAGTGCGGCGCATCCCGACAACACACCCTGAGCTCCCCTCGGCAGTGGAGCTCATGGCAGACCCCACAATTTTTGTCTTGGCAGTAAAACCACTATGCAACATTAGAATAAATACAAAAAAGCCACGTAACAAGAGTTTTCTGGGTAACACACAAATTAATTGACAATTATATGCTAATAAGAAATTAAATAATCATTATTCATATATAAATTAACCGATCATTAAGCATTAGTTACTGATTAAGTACTTAGTAATTAAGTACTTGTTAACTGATGGTTTACTTTTATTAGTTTACAGCTTAATTACTCATTAACTGTGTATTAACTGCTGCTTATTAAACTGATAATAAATGGATAAGTCTGTTTACTCATAAATAAGTAACATGAGAACTAACAAGTTAACGACTTATGTGTTAATTCCGTTGTTCCTCCACTGTACAGTCTTGGTCTTTACTGGCCACTTTCCTTCACCTCCACATATGCAGCTGCTTCTCTATCCTCAGAGTTGTCTTTACATTTTCACCATTAGTTGCTCCTTACTTCGTGTTACTTAACCATTAATTACAGCTTTTTGTGTCCCTCCATCTTCACAGCTAGCAGCCTACATACTTCACTGTGAATCACAGTAGAAACTTAGGTGGACATACTGGCCAGGTCTAAAACACAGGCTGCTTATTTAAAGATGTATGCACACATTTACCTTTATAAACATGTATTATCAGTTCATTATCCATGTAATAAGCAGCAGTTAGTACTCAGTTATTGAGTAAATGAACTACTAACTAAGGACTAACTAAACTATTAGTTAACAGTGTAATCAGTTACTAATTAGTACTTAATTAGTAACTAATGCTTAATAAGCAGTTAATATGTAAATAACGAGTTACCCCGGTTTCTCACTGCACTCTAGACATTGTATGTATTGGTTACATTCATTGGGGAGAAGACCTGATTTAATTTAAAGGGAGATTGATTTGCTGAAGCAGGTAATGGCTGGTAACTATAAAGACTGGACTTACTTGAGGAGAGCTCATTCAAAATAGTATCACTGTGGTTCAGTGTAACATGAAGACAAGCTGTCAACCCATTAATTTGGCAACAATTAAAGAAAAAGCAGCTCTTATTTTGTGGCTATTGTGACTCTGCAGGATCGGTCTTTCCGAGTTTTATGTGTGGCTATTGACCAGTCCCAGTTCTCCCTGTCCATGTAATGTCTCATAGTGCTCTTGTTATGCTGTGCACAGACACAGCCTGGAAGCAGGCTTTCATGTTCGGAGTTCACAGACGTACAGAGAACGGCTCACGGGTCAATATTCTAACGGACGGAGCCCGGCTCTGATGGCCAGCCTTTGATCTGACTGGCTCTTTGAGCTCCCTGTCTTGAGACTTTTTCTTCTTTTTGTATGTTTGTGTTCAGGGCCACGTTGGGATTGTTTTGGCGCACACACTTCCTGAGTGTCAGGTAAGTCCAGAATCTCTTTCTTCCTTCTCTCCAGCCGTAGCAGGTTCAACTCGACCGAGACGAAGGAAAAGAAACTCCAGCTCAGTTCTTCCCAGATGATTGTCAGGATTTTGCAGTAACTGAAAACTTACTCCAAATTACTGCTGGAGTCGATGTTAGAGTTTGTAGAAAGTTCAGTACTAACATTTTTGAAGCTGGTGCCAGTGAAACGTGGTGATCCTCTGTATCAGTTTGATACCCCAGCAAAAGCAGAAATGCTTTTAAGCACAGTCCTTCATTAATAAACTATATTATTAAAACCCACAACAACAAGGTATTGTAATGCATAAAGACGTAAGCTTAACTTTACAGGAGAAGGAAAAACCTACTTTACTTTTAATGCAAGTCAATGGAACCAGACATTTTTCCAAGTAATTCTGGGCCGTTTCTTTCGGTCCATTCATCATGAAATTTACACACAATATAGAGGACAGTAGGTATTTTCAAATAATGTCAAAAACGGTAAATGACCCAAATGGAGATACAAGGTTTTGGTGTGTGTGTGTATATATATATATATATATATATATATATATATATATATATATATATATATATATATATTTTCAGTTTTAAAAGGTTAGGTTGTGAAAAGGTACAAATTGCACCTTTCCCCAGGAAAGTAAATGTCTGTACCTTTAAAACTCATTTAACTCCTTCCACAGTTGTGCTCAACGGTGAGAGTTGACATCATTGGTCCCTGTAGTATCGACCCATCAGTGGGATTCAAGCACTGGGCTACAATGCCCCATTTTGAACACTGACACCATAATCAACCCAAAAAACATGGTAACATGGCTACATACGTTTGTGATAATCAATGTGATAATCGATTAAAGTTAAACCTGCCTTTTAGTCTTTACCGGTCACTCTTGGTGAGCAGCACGCACGAAGCATGCGTCTATGATTGGAGTAAATTTTAGAAGCAGAAACAAAATACATTTGTGCTTCAGTTGTGGAAAAAGCATCAGGAGAACGTTCTGCTGTGTGAGCCGTGCCGGACGGTTCTGGTTTTAAACAGTCCTGTTGGTATTTTGTGCTTCGTTGAATGCGTCAGATACACTGAGTGCAGCAGCCAAAGTTTAACTAATGCGAACAACCCCAAGAGGCACCAACTCACTAGGTTTTATTAACTTAGAATAGCTATGTCACCTTATACAGGACAGCATGTCAGCTGTCATATCCATAATGCAGTGATTCGAGTCAGTGTATACAAACATGGCTGTGCCTATGAATGGGAGAAGTCATGATGTGTCACCACCATAAAACATGCAAAAAAACACAGGATCCATGATCCGATCTTCTTAGCATGTAACTTTGCCTGCTGGTTCCTCATTACGAAGGTATTTGTGAAAGGGTTAAGGTACACAATGGGACCTTAAGTGCCATGTTGTACCTTTGAGGGTACATTTACATTGTTCTACCTTGGTGAACAAAAATGCTCCTGTACTGTGACAGTGTAGCACTGGTCTAAATCTACATGCAGAAAAATCAGATTTTGTTGGTAATCTGATCAACACGTTAGCATGCTCATAAGTAATCAGATAATGGGAAAACTCTGGGTCTACATGAGTCAGGCAGTAATCAGATTTCTGCTTTGCAACAGGCCGACGTGACGTAAACGTAATGTAAAACTCAAACTTCATGCTGCGGCTTTTATTTTTAAACATCGTGCTACTTTACCTGAAAATATGAACATACATCATCTAGAAGATGAAGAATATTCAAATTGTTTATTTCGTGTTTGGTTTCTGCACCTCTCCAAAAGTGTTTTGCTGCCATCTCGCAGCACTGCTTGTTTATTTGTGGTACCACCATCTGTTTTTGCACATGCACAGACTGAGAAATCCGAAAGAAATCAGAGTAAGAGTTCACATGCACTGAGAAATCTGATTACCGAGCTAAAATCCAGCTCTCTTTATCAGATTTCTTAATCGGATTTCTAGATCAGAGTATGGTGTTTACTAGTTTTGAATAATCGGATATCTGCAGAAATCTGATTATGATCGAATTATTGAGTGCGTGTGAACACAGTGTGATGTTTAGATGAGTTGCGGGAGGAGGTCTCAGAGCACGCACGAGTTAGGAGTTCTGTTCAGCAGCCAGAGCAAACCGTGCTTTACAAATTCAAACTTTTCTGGCTTTCTGGCACAGAAAGATGCATTTTTTTGCTTTGAAATATCTGCATTGGATGTGGTGCTGCGGCAGCAGCAATACTGGTTGCCATGTTCTTCTTCTGTTAAGTTCTTTAATTGCAGTCAGACAAGATTGTAGTATCGATTTAACTCTGTACCACCACTACTACAGAACAAACTTTACGTTTCTGATCATTTTTGGTATCTTCTTCAGCACCAAACTACTGATACTTCTGAAAATCTACTGGCCTCTGTTGTTGCTACAGTTTATGCCTCCCTTCTCTCCTTCATATAATCTAATAAAGTGTTATACAGCTTTTTAAAGATTTACTTATGAAGGAATCCATTGTATAAAGGAGTGTTCTAGTTTTCAGAACGGTACATTTTGAGCTTGTTTGAGTGCCTCAAGACAAAAATCTCAGGGAAAAGTTGGGCACACATGTTCAATGCAGTATTTATTTGATTATTCAAATGTCATTTGAAATTGATTCAGTTGGTTTTCACTCTGTGTTAAAATTTTAATAAGATTGCAGAAGTTGCAGATGGCTGTGCAGTGTACTGACCATGTTTTGAACCCTTAGGTCATCCTTATCGAAAACAAAGAAGAGTCTCTGGTGAGAGCGAAAGATAGAAGTTCACAACTGGGGCTTAAAAACATCGGCTTCATCCAGGCCAACCTCGACTACTTCACAGGAGCTTTCCAAATAGGGGTGAGTCATTCTGGATTAGGCCTCACAGGGATTTCTGCCCATCTCTAAAAAGTCTTATTAAGCCTTTTGATACAGTTTAAAAATGTAAGATCATAAAATGTCTTTTATTACTACTGCAGGTGTTAAATCCTAAGATGATGCATTAAGATCAGGGTTATAGTGTATTACACTCATCTGGAATAGTCTGCCGCCAAAAATATCCAGCCGACAGTGGTGCTGTGAACAGAAACTGACCACTGATGAAGCGCTAGTGGATGCAGAATCGTCAAACACATTGAAAAGACCATGCTGTTCAAAACACATATACATGTTTGATTTTTCAAGCAGTTGGTTTGAAGAAAATAGACTTTAACACATGCTACATTTAAGTTTGTGTGCATTGTTGTGTGTTGGAAACTTCTTTGTTGAGGACTTGAAAAGGTGTTAAAAAGCACTGAAATTAATTTTAAAAATTGTGCAGCAACCCTGAATCAGGCTGGTAACAAACTACTTATGACCATGTTATAAATGGCTTGCGAATGTGTTACATGGTTATAAGCATGTAATACATCTTCACATATAAAATAAAACAGCATCTTTAATCATTATGGATTGTTAACCATACATTAAACATTAGATTCTTACATTTGATCTTAATCTTTTTACATTTATGGATCCATTCATGTTCTAAAATATAAGACCTGCAAAGCCTAAAAGTGTGTAATGGAACCTTTATCCATTAGTTACTCAAGTAATTAACTGCAGAAAATTGCACTTGGAAAGATGCTGCTTTTCTTAAACCTGAGCTATGAAGACAACTTTTAAATGTCATACTCAGAAACTGTAATTCAGGCCAATTGTAAGTTTGTAAAAGTCGTTGTTTTATGTGGATAAATTTGCATTACAATACACTGTGATGTAAATTCATTCATACGAATGTATAGTTAAGCACAGCTTTTGTTTGCTAGCGCTTCATTCAGCACAGAGGAACTGCCATTTCTTCTCTCCTTCCTGCTGTCCATGTGAATGGCTTAGTTAATTCCTGTGTATGTGCCGTCTGAAATGCCAAAAGCAGAGCGAAATCAGCTGTCTGCTTCCATTCTGAGCCCCACTGAGTGCTAAAGCGCAGCTCTGTTAGCACTCCCACCACGTTAACACCCGCAAGAGCGTAATTATCTCCAAATTAAGAGGTCAGCTTGCTAATTGCAACCTTGAATGTGGTGTTTTTAATGTTCTAACTGATGTATTTTTACTCAAACTTTGTTATAAAGTAATGAATAGTTTGTGTTTCCATAAAGCCAATGCTCTGTTCTTTGATTCTGATACTTATTTTCTGTTTTTCTGTTAAATTACGGTAAAGCCAAGGTTCTTGGCCTGTGCACTGAATCTGTACTTGCATTGACGTAATTAGACTCTGGTGGAATTCTTAAGCGTAACTGGCTTTCTTAAAGAGTTTCTTAAAGAGTGCAGAGTCTTGATTTATTAAGAAATACTGAGATTTTTTTGATTTTGTCCGCAGATTCTTATTACAAGAAAAATCTATAACCCTGAAGCTGAGCATTCCGTCTTTTCAGCCGTTTTCGTATCTTTTATGAGTCTTGATTGCTACATAGCAGAAGACTTTTTTATTTTTTTTGCAAGAACTGCTGCTGTTTTTTGCACCCAGATGACTTTTAGCCTTTCCTTCTTTTGAGAAAGATGCTCAGGAAAGTTTAGATAGCGTATGTGGAAATGGGCAAATGACGGTCATTCCATTTGCACTTACATTGACATTTGCACTGGAGTTAAAAGCAAGTCAGAGAGAAGTCAAGAGAGCAAAGTAAATAAGCGATTTTTTCCCTTCTCCTTTTGTGTGCTGGGATTTTTATGTCTGTGGAGCAGCCAAAGGAGCCATGAAAAGGCATGATAACGATTTTTTTTGTCCGTTATCAAGCCCCATTTGAATTAGGCTTTCATCACGTAGGCTGCTGCTGAACCCAAATTGCATAGCCCATTAGTAGCAGTCTGTCAGGGAGGCTCTGCCATAGAAAACTTTCGGTTTCTCTGCTCCTCATAGGTCCACATTGGCTGTAGCTCAGCGCTAGCACCTCCTGCTCATCATCACCTAAACCTACTTAATTAATATAGGCAGGGCTGTGCTTCCTTCTCAGTGTTTTCTGTTTTTGCTAATTTATCACATTTAAATGGTTCAGATCAAGTTTAATATAAGATAAAGACAACATAAGTAAACACAAAATGCAGCTTTTAAATGATCATTTCATTCATTTATGATAAAGATTTATTCAAAACCTTTATCACCCATGTAAAGTGGTCCCCCCAAACCTAATAACTGGCTGCGCCACCCTTTGCAGTAACAACTGCAGTCAAACGTATTGTGATGAGTCTTTTACATTGCTGTGGGGGAATTTTGACCCACTCTTCTTAACAGAATTATTTTAATTCAGCTACACTGGTCTTTAAGGTCTTGCCACAGCATCTCGGTGGATGCATTCAGGTCAAGTCTTTGACTCAGTCACTCTAAAACCTTTATTTATTTTGTTTGAGCCATTCAGAGGTAGACTTTCTTGTGTGCTTCGGATCATTGTCCTGCTGCATAACCCAACTGCACTTGAGCTTTAGGTCATGAACTGACATTCTCCTTTAGGATTTTCTGATAGAGAGCAGAATTCATGATTCCATCAGTTCATCAGTCATCCATCAGATCAGTCATCCAGGTTCTGCAGAAGCAAAGCAGCCCCGGCCTACCACCACCATGTTTCACTGTTAGTATGATGTTCTTATGGTGGAATACGGTGATAGCTTTATGCCAGATGTAACAGGACCCATGTCGTTCCACCTTTGACTCATCAGTCCACAGAATGTTACTCCAGAAGTCTTGGGGGGTCGTCTAGATGTTTTTTGGCAAATGCAAGATGAGCCTTAGCGTTCTTTTTAGTCAGCAGTGGTTTGTGCCCTGCAACTCTCCTATGGATGCCATTTTGTCCAGTGTCTGTCTTATTGTGGAATCGTTTACACTGACCTTAACTGAGACAAGTGATGCCTGCAGTTCTTTAGATTGTTCGTCTGGGATCTTTTGTGGCCTCCTGGACGACTCGTCAATGCGCTCTTGGTGAAATTTTGGTAGGCCAGCAACTCCTGGAAGTTTAAAGTTTTCTCTATTTGTGATTAATGACAGTTATACTGACCAATTAGCTGCACTTCATAGGTTTACAATTACTAACTGTAACCCATCTGTTGCGGCACAGTTTATCACCCCCATTCTTCAATGGAAAGTGACCACCGCAGGCTGACCAGATGTTATTTGGGTGGTGGACCTTTCTCAGAACGGCAGTCACTGATATGAGAATGGCTCACCTTTTGGGTTAGGAGTAGAGTTAGGAGAAGTCCTCCAATCCTCCAGTCAAAATATCCAGCCAACAGAGGACCCACAGTCAGAAACTGACCACTGGAGAAGTGCTAGAGGATAACTAATGCAAACTGTGCATCGACAGATGCCCTATAGTCTTCAAATAGGTGTGAGTAATTCAAAAATAGGCTTTTCAAAGTGCACTTCTGTGGAAGGTGTTTCTGATAAAATGGCCAACAAGTATACAGACAAAGTAGTGTTATGTTTTCTCCATATTTTGTGTCATAATGTTCTGGGGTTATCTCAGCAACTTGCCCTGTCTGCCTGAGTTCATGAACCCACTGCTTGTTTTGCCTCTTACTGCCTTTAGCTTCAGCACTTTGAAGACTTTGATCAATGAAAGGAATTTCGGTTAATTCATTTATCAAACCTGTACACTCTTCATAGGAATATTGATTTTGATCTCAAACTTGGTCTTCCTTTGCCTTGATTTTATTGAAACAGGCTAAAGTCAAACTTTTCTTGGGAACTTTACTAGTGTACTTCAAAAGCGTCTTTTCTTTGTGATGTTCTTTGGCAAAGATTTGGACCTTTTGTATGCACCAAAACCCAATGCAGACGTTTGCCCATGTGACCCATCTCTAGGTCGAACGGCTCATTTCTTACTTAGACTGCTGCCCTTATGAGGGAGTTATGTAAAGGGACTTTCACTCAAGTGGCCCTGGCTGAGGCACTGGGGGCTTTGCTGTTGATGTGTTTTTTGCTGTAATTGAATGGCCTCAGGCTGCGTTTTGTTTGTTCATTGCCATAATGAGACGTTTTAGCCTGCACTCCATGGAGACCTGCTCCACTTGGCCTTCTGTCCAAACAGTGTGCAGCTCTGCACACTGTGGAGGTGTATGTCGTTCTTCAGTCTGGCTCATATTGCCTGCTACCCACACACAGGCAGTTTAATAACGCTTTAGCATACCCGCGCCGCTCTTACCTGTGGATGTGCATTCAGATTTGCTGCTTCTCTATTGGGAAATGGCATAAATGCTGTTTAGAAATAGCTCTGCTGTGCTAGTGGCTTAGTGCCACATGTGGTCGAGCTTAGGAGCCATTTCTGTTAAAGCATAAGATCATTTTGAGTTGGATTATATTAGAGCTTTTGCTGTTTTTGCTTAGTGAAATGATGGAAAGTCCAGGCCACACCTGCTTTTTTTGAGTTCAGGTACTTACCAGTTTCATGGATTTCACCCAGGTAGGGTGTGGTTAAAGGGGAATTCCACAGATTTCTCAAGATTTCTATATAATTCAGTTGTTGAGATGTGAACAAAGTGGTTCAGAGTGGTTTGTGGTTTGATGTGAAATGGTCAGATTTATTTACTGTGGTGGTGATAGGAACCAGGGGTCGTGAGGTCTACAGCACAAATATGGACATATAAGGCCAAAAACCTTTTCAAATCTATCGTAAAGCAATGCCTCGGGCATCAGGCAACGTATTCATAACCATTTCATGTAACAGATTTCTGTAAGGCAGCTTTTAAGTGTAAGACACCACTGTGAACACTTCTGACTCTGTAAGTGTCTCTAAAATGGAGCATTTCACATCAAACCACTCTGAATGACTTTGTTTACATCTTCACCACTACCAGAAAAAAATAGTGAAATTCTCCTTCAAGGAAGATGTTTTTTCAAGCTTCATTGTCTCACCACTGCTATTTTACCTTGATACAGAAAATAAACCACTTAAAGAAAACCAATAGCAACTTTATGTATGTGGAATGTTGAAAGTTTTTTCCAGGCTGGAGAGGCTTCATTTTCTTTTAAGCTTAGCTACTAAACAAAGAACCTCTGATTTGTCTTTTCATAGCCTTGTTTTTACATTCCTATCAGCTTTTACTGTGGGTCCAGCCTGCATTTTTCTATGTGGGTGTCGTTCACAGGACGCGAGGACGGCATCTCCAAGATAAAGCTAGTGCGTTTTTGCCCACTCTCGCTAACTCGTACTAATTTCTTTCTCAGTGGCGTCTATATTTAGCGTGTGACACGCGCTCCAATTCTGGACTCTGCTGGTTCAGGTGTGGGGGAGAAACTGCTGCTGCTCTTTCCGCCACAGAACAGACTGCGTCGGAGGGAACAGGCTGTGGAGCTTTGTCACAGTGTTGACATCTTGCTGAAGTAATGAAGTAGTGTTGTACTGCTGTACATCTGTCAGGTGCGCTGCCTGTAAAAAGTTTAGGAACACCTTACCTTCTTTTGTGATGTTTGATTTTTTGCTGGTACTTTGGGTATATTTGCTGTAATACTTTGGGTATATTTAGCTTCAACCTCAGCTTGATGTTCATCAAAGTGTCTTTCTTGGTGTGACAAGCAGGTTTTGCCTAAATATTTCACAGTTTTTGTTCCCAAACTGTTGTTAAAATCACCTATTGAAACAGTTTTAGGCCCGAAGGTGGTTTAACCCTTTAAGAACTAAGCCTAGAAGTGGCCCCTGTACATATCTTGTTATTACTGTAAAGTACTTGCCACACTTACAGCTGCAAAAGCTATTCTAGAAGTTTGGTTGAATCCTCCCTCCCTTTATTTAACGGTAGGATTGCTGATACTTTATATATTGTAATACATGAGCGATCATGCACCAGGCTTCTTGCAGCTTCAGGGAAAACTGTTGATGTGTGCTCAACTATTATTGATTTTCCCAGAGAACTTATGTAACTATTTCTTTTTTTCATTTATCATTATTGATTTAGATTACATTAAAATTACACTCATTACTCTGATGATATTTATCGTGACCATATTTTTTTCTTTTATAATGAGGATATTATATATTCATCTTTCCTCTTGCATCATATTGTTATGTCCATGCTTACACCTCTGTCATCCATTGTCTGTGCTTGCTTGTTCAAGTCAGCCTCGGCCTAATAAATACGAAGTTTTCACAAAAAGGTATTGTTACAATAAAGTGTCTACAAGTGCTTTATATCATTAGGTTCTGCAACCCAGCTTTTCAGTAATACCAGTTACTGAACACAAATATTAAATGTTAAAGACAAAAATAGTCTGGCAAAAAAATATAAAACTGCAAATGAACAAACAACAAAAACGTCCAGAACAAATCTATTTGAATTAATAATCCGAACAGTAAATCACTTTATGAACTTTTAAAGGTCACTTGAAGTCTCTCCTGTGTACCTGTACGGATCTCTAACCACTTTTTACTGCATTGTGAGGAAGTGTTTTTTAGTTAGTGCTCTTACAGGTGTTATGTACTGCTATGTAGCTACAGTGCTGTGAAAAAGTATTTGCCCCTCACCTGATGTCTTTATTTTTGCTAATTTGTCACATTTTAATGTTTCAGATCATCCAACTAATTTTAATATAAGATAAAGACAACACAAGTAAACACAAGATGCAGCTTTTAAATGACTATTCCATTTATTTATGATCAAGATTTATTCAAAGTGTATATCACCCATGTAAAAAAGTAAGTGCCCCCTAAACCTAATAGCTGGTTGTGCCACCCTTGGCAGTAACAACTGCAATGAAACATTTGCGATAACTTGCCGTGAGTCTTTTACATCACTGTGAAGGAATTCTGGCCCACTCCTCTCTGCAGAATTGTTTTAATTCAGCTACTTTGGAGGGTTTTCGGGCATGAACTGCCTATTTAAGGTCTTGCCACAACATCTCAGTGGGGTTCAAGTCAGAACTTTGACTCAGTTGTTCCAAAACTTTAATTTGTTTTTTTTTTTGAGCTTTTCTGAATTGGACTTGTGTGCTTCGGATCATTGTCCTGCTGCATAACTCAACTACGCTTGACCTTTAGGTCACAAACTGATGGGCGGACATTCTCCTTCAGGAATATCTGACAGAGAGCAGGAATTCACGGTTCCATCAGTCGTGAGAAGTAATCTAGGTCCTGCAGAAGCAAAGCTGCCCCAGAGCATCATACTACCACCACCATGTTTGAATGTTGAGATGATGTTCTTTTGGTGGAATGCAGTGGAAGCTTTATGCCAGATGTAATAAGACCCATCTCTTCCAAAAAGTTCCACCTTTGACTCATCCATCCACACAATATTATCCCAAAAGTCTAGGGGGTCATCTAGATGTTTTTTGGCAAATGCGAGACAAGCCTTAGTGTTCTTTTTGGTCAGTAGTGGTTTGCGCCTTGCAACTTGTCGATGCGCTCTTGGTGAAATTTTGGTTGGCCCAGCCACTCCTGGAATGTTCACCACTATTCCAAGTTTTCTCCATTTGTAGATAATCACTCTCACTACGGTTCGCTGGAGTCCCGGAGCCTTAGTAATGGCTTTGTAACCCTTTCCAGATCGGTAGATTTCAGTGACTTTGTTTCGCATCTGTATTTGCATCTCTTTAGAGCGTGGCATCATGTGCTGCTTTGTGAGACATTCTAGCCTGCTTTACTTTGCCAAACAGGCTGTAATTCAGTGATTTTTAGATTCAGCAGGTTTGGCAGACTGAACCCAGTAGTTGAATTTGGTTAACTGGTTGATTTCCTAGCTAAGGGGGCAATAGCTTTTCTTTCAATAAATGAAGTTGTCATTTAAAAACAGCATTTTGTGTTTACTTGGGTTCTCTTTGTCTAATATTATAAGTAGTTTGATGATCTGAAGCATTCATGTCTCAAATATGCAAAAAAGGAGCAAATATCTTTTCACAGCACTGTATATGGCACCACATCACACTGCTGTCTTTTCTCAAGTGTCTCCTGCCTCATCATTACTGCCCTCAGAAAGCATTTGTAGTATTTTATGTCCTATTTTGAAAAAAATCTTGTTTTTTGAAAGTCTGAAGTCAAATGTTTCTCTAAAGCTGAATCCCTGCTTTGCTGGATGGTGTTTACTGATTGACTACCAAATAATGACTAAACAAAAACAGCAAAAAAAAAAAAGAACAAAATGGTTGACCTGTATTCAGGACATGCTGTCTGGTTGACCCCGCAGATGTAGTGTAGATCTGTTCTGGGAATTCACAGGGATATACACACAGTACACATGTGACATAGCAGCTCCGCTTCTCTATAGTTTAGTATGGAATTTGAAATGTGTTGATATCTTACACAGTTATTTAAACACAGTACGTTGTGGATGTTTCACTGGTGCCACGATTGTCTTTTAAAGCTAAAGCAAGTGCTAAAGGACCTTGTTGAAGATTTCATGTAGTTTTTGCTACCTAAGGGATGCAAATGTGAGTTAACCCCTTAAATGGCCACACTTTATTACACACTTCTATAACATAAGAACAGCTCAACCAGTTTTCACTGAAGTCCCTGTAGTTACCCAATAATATGCCTCAGTATGTAATAAGCCTAGAGTTTTTTTTTAATTTTTCCCCAATTTAGTCATCTCCAATTCCAATCACTAGTTAGGACTCCCCCAATCACACAATACTACAAGCGCTAGGAGGGCGAAGGCTAACACAGGCTTCCTCCAAGATGTGAGGCACCGCCGCATCTTTTCAAACTGCCGCTCACGCAACGTCATTGGACAGCCAAATGCGCTCAGAGGAAAGCGCCAACCGCCAGTTCTGTTATGTCAGCTGATAGACATCTGCGCTAACTGGCATCGCGCTGAGTGATGGCGGAAGAAGTGGGGGGCATCTACCCACCCAGAGAGCGAGGCCAATTGTGCTCTCTTGGACTCCCTGGCCACGGATGGCTGTAGCATCACCAGGGATCGAACCCCCGAACTCCTGATGATAGGGCCAACGCTTAGACGGTTGCACCACTTGGGAGCCCCAAGCCTAGAGTTTTAAGGGGTTAAGCTGAAAAACGTTTATTTGGCTTTAAAAATTGACAATTAAATTTAATGAAAAAGCCTACGTCTCTCTGGAATTCAAAAATATGTCATATGACGTCACTGGTGGGCAGAAAATTTTGTTGTGATTGGTTAAGAGGTTTGCAGCATGGATTTATTTAAATTTTGAATCAAATATCAGAGGGAAAAAGGTCAGGTCAGACTAGCTAGCTAAATGTTTTACACTCATAAATGACATACATGAGCTGACTAATATGGCCTAAAATCTGGGTTTGCTCCGGTTAGCATAGTACAAATGAAGTTGGTATGCGATCATTTGCTAGCAAACATAAGAAGGATTGAACTTCAGTCTGGCTATTTATAACTTATTTTTATGATGGCATCTTATAACTGTATTTGTTGTCGGTTTTTTTTTTGTCCAAAGATTGTCAGACTTAGAAAATATTTGTCACATTTGCAAGGTTTCTCAACCGCTGTCACGAACGGCTTTTCTTGGCTGCACTTTAGAATAGGAGCTCTAGCAATTGGAGATGAAACGGTTACCGGTTTCACGGTAAACCGCGGTAAAATTAATGACGGTTAGTAGTACCGTTTGAACTTTACAGTATCGTTAAAACCGTGGTCGATTACCGCGGTGTGAAAAACTCGGAGATTCGGAGATATTTCAGCCTTCTAAGAAGACCAAGTCTGACGTTTGGTCATATTTTGGGTTTTATAAGGATGCAGAAGGAAAGTTAATTGAAGATGACCACTCTGTCTGCAGAACAGGCCGAAAGAAAATAGCGGCGAAAGGGGGCAACACATCAAACCTTACGAGTCATCTTCGCGACCACCACCCGCTACCTGCAAGAATGCAAGGTTAACTTTAACGGAGAAGTCTGTGGGGACTTCGAAATAGAAGAAATGTCATGGTTTGTGTGGTTTAACTTATGCTTATGGTTCGTTAATAATGTTAAATGAAGCTTTTAGCGTCAAAAAAAAACAAAAAACAATCGGTGAATCAGCTGTGAATCGAAACTAAAGCTTTTAACACGTATTTCTGTGGAGCAGAGTCTCCAAAATGAGCTCTGAATTAACAGTCACACAAGCTCTGGAACGAGACGCTGCAGAGGTTCAATCTGCACAGCTCCCCTTTCTCGTCTCGCGTGCAGTGCTTACTGTCTGAGAGGAGAATAACACCGCCTCAAATCACTCAGTGTCCCCTACGTAGAGCGCTACTGTTCAAACAAACACGATCATCATTAACAAGCAGCTGAGTTTTAAATAGGGACTTTGTAACCTGTTGTTAATGTTGATTATAGATGACTTAGTCGAACATTTCATGTACTCTTTGGGTGAAGGATTTGCTATTTAATGATCCACGAAGTGCACTACATAGGGAAGATAGTGTGCTTTGAGACGGGACCTTGCGCGAGTAAACGCTGTGCTGCTTTTAGGAAAAGCAGTTTCAGAGATTAAACTTTAGGAGTGTTGCTGCCGCAGCTCAGATGCGCGTTAATTTTAAGTTATGTTTTAGTTTTAAAATGCTTTCAGAGAAGCAGCTCCACAGGTGGAGACACGCTGTGTGAGTTCTACACTGTCTGCAGCTCACAGCGCGGTCACGCAATTCCTCTGTGATTTTGGCTGTTTTTCCTGGTGCACTGTGTTGATTAGGGGTTCAGCGCCACAACGGCACAATAATGCTGCAGTTGCAGTTCGGACAGAAACCCCCCGAGTGCAGCACTTCTTAGAAGTAGTAATTTTCCATTAAGACCCACCTCAGAGTTGGTCGAGATTTAATTCTCTATGCAGGGAAATCCCTAGTTATTGTAATTGTTATTACTACTACTACTACCACTACTACTACTACTACTAATAATAATAATTACAACAGTAATAATAATAATAATAAGAAGAATAAGAATAAGAATAGTAATAATAATAATAACAGTAATATTAATACATTTGCTATTCTTTTGTTTACAGAGTATTACAAGTATTGTAAGTAATACAAAAGTAATACTAAAAATATATTGATCTTATTTTTTTAATGTTTATGCAAACAAAAAGTGCATATTGCTGCCAATTCTATTTGTGTTAATATAAAAGTTGGTGAAACGAGTTTCAGTTTGTGTATCAGTATTTATTTTTTAATTTATTTTACTTTTCAACACATTTGAACAATATCGCGATAATACCGATAATCGTGATAATTTTGGTCATGATAATCGTGATATGAAATTTTAATATCGTTTCATCTCTACTAGCAATGTTAGTAAAAGAGTATCTGTTTACCTGTATTTACAGTAAGATAAGATCATTTAGAGTGATATGATTAAATGTGATTGAGTACTACATGGGCCTGATTTCTTAAATAATAACATTACTGATACCTCATGCATAAAACCCTTGTTGTCCACCATCTAACGTATATGACAAATTCAGAGGCTTCTGTGTAACAGCAGGCAGAGCAAAACCTGAATTTTTGAGTTTATTTCTGTAAACTGATTTTTACACTGTTGATAATCACACGCTAGGAACTCATCCTTTGGTCTATTGATGTGTTTGATGCTTTCATATTAGCTGCTGCTAAGCCTATTAGGAGGATAAACAACTGAAATGTGCCACTGAGTGCTCATCACAACAAAGGGTGGACCTCATTTATTAATTCAGTCTCCCATTAAATCCAATTTCCATCTCATCAGCATCTCGATTGCATACATGTGCACGTTTTACACTCACTACTCTAATCATGTTTCCAGTCTTTTTGTTTATTGCTCTCTTCATATTAGACAGAATGTACACATATTAAGAAAACATGAACGCTTTTACATCCAGATATACATTTTTTTTGTGTGCTTTTCCCTTTTCTTTCACCTCCAGCAGGTACATAATAGCATCACAAAACGAGGGGAAAGTAAAACACCTCAGCTCAGAATTAGTAATATGCATACACACAATTCTGCACCCCTTTTTCTTATCTTCCTCTCTTCTTTTCATAGTTATATATTGATATTATTATGGCTGCACATTGCAAAGCACAAAGCAACTATATTGTTCTTTGTTTTATATTATTCTTCCTCTCTTTTATTGTTATTTTTTTGCCAGATTTTTACCGCATAACTCGTCCCGCAGTTTTCAAGATATCAACACCATTCCAACTCCAGATTGTCCGGTCTGATTATGTGATTCAGGCTTTAATTGGATGCACAGTTTTCGTACAATCTTCTTTAAATTCCGTTTTTTTCCCATAGGAATGAATGGGGTGTAAAAATGCACGACCATCTACTGTACTTCTGCTCACCCGAAAGACACCGTTTCACGTATACTATCTCAGTGCAGGCCCCTAAGCACAAATTCACTATTGTTCTGACCCATACTCATCTGTTTGTCATTTTTTTCCCATCCCTTGTTTCATCCCATTCATTTTCGCCACCACACAAACTCTATTACTTTGTTGCCCTACAGCCACCAAACTACATGTACTCACTAAGGGTAGGACCTCAATCTCTACTTTACAGCCATACCGACCTACACTCCTCTATGTGTCATTGTTTTCATCCCTCGTTCCTCCCATAGAGTCCCATTCATTTTCGCCTAAACCCCAGTCCTGTTTTTTCCTTTGCCCATCAGACACTAAAATGCATGTACTAACTCAGGGCAGGTCCCCAAAGTCTAATCCACAATCATACTGACCTCTATGTGTCGTTTTTTCATCGCTCATTCTTCCCATAGAGTCCCATTCATATTCAACAACACGCAGCTAACATTCCCTAAGAACAACTAAATAAACACCCCATACACCATGGCGCCATTGGCCTAGCAGCAATTTAGCAACTCCATGGGATACCATAGCAACTGCCTAGCAACGCCTTTGCAACCACTTGGGATACCATAGTAAGCAACCTAGCAGGAAGTGGGAATCATTACCATTACGTTTCTATTTTATTGTTTTTTTTATTTTATTTTATTTATTTATTTTTTTTGTTACGCTTTGATATTGTCTTTTTGATATTTTGGCTTCATTTCTGTGTATATATGGGTCGGACTTCTGAGGAATAGTAGATAACTGGAACATTAGATGTATATACATAGCCTGTAAGTTTTTGCATGGGGTGGTGAGGCCACAAGGCCTGGGATAAAAAAAGCGTAAAATGTGTCAGCCATGGACTATTTCTAAGGTAGACTGTCATAAATACTGCACACAAACATTTATGCATGATATTATTATCCTGCTTAGTCTTTAATATGTGAAATCATTGCAAGTTGAGACATAAAGCCAGGCTTCTCCAAACTTTTGATAATAGCGTTCTGTTTGCCTGTGTGGTTAAGTGGTGCTACAGCCAGGCACAGACGGATAAATCGTACCCCACCGGGGTGAAGGGTGTGAAAACGATTAGCCACGAATTGTTCTGACAGTCAGACATAAAGCTCTACGTTCAGCTCCAGTGGAAAAGACATAAGTAAACGTAGCGGGAGTGATGTATTGGGGGTAAACCGTTGCGCCTGTTGGTGCAGACTTGATTTGTTGTGCTACAAGCATGATATGGTGGCACCCGCATGGCCCCTGTTCGGTAGCAGTGACTGATGCAGCTGTACTGGATTCATGACTGCACTTCTGGACCTCAGCACTATGGGTGTTCTACTTAATTACGAGCACAAAGGGGTTTTGTTTGGTGACTATTTTTTCGAGCCGCGCTGGTGTCAAAAAAGGAACAGTCTCAGCAAAAAAAAACCCCAGACCATAAGACACATGAAGCTAATACAGAGGTTTGATTTTGCAGTGCTCACGCCATTTTATTGCATTTGCATTAGCGGATAATTGATGATGGGTCACTGAGCGGAAAGGCTGCTTAATGCAAACCTCATTGCAGAGCTTTTCTTTTCTCTAGGATTCCACAGAGTGTTGTATGATGCTCATTATATTCAGCGTACACCTCTTCGGTGTAAGGGACCAAATAAAACATCTTGTAGTCTCGACTTCCTTTGGAATGCTTGTTTTGGGAGAACAAACGGGGGGCTTTGAAGAAGTCCCTTTTTCCCATGCAAAACAGCAAAACAAAGCTCCACCGATCTCTGGGCAAGATGGCTCACCATCTTTATCTCATTATGTCAGTAGGAGCTTTCCAGAAACCTCCAGCGACTGAAATGTTGACGGAAGATGAGGAATGTGTGCAATATGCTTGAACTGTTTTCACTTCTGCTATTTTGGGCACGGGGGAGAGCGCTGACGGAGCCCTCACACTTAGATGTCTGCTATAGCTGAAGTGGCCCTTGCAGTATTGATAGTGGCTGGAACTTAAGCTGTGTGTGAACTAGAGCTGCAAAAACTAATCGACATCACCGATAACATCAATAATAAAAAAAATGCTAATGAATCTTGTTATCGATTAGACGTCTTGGTGATGTTTGCGCTCTGCTTTTGAATCACTTGATTAAATGAGAGAAAATACAGACAGATTACGGTACAGATTTGTGCACAAGCAGTCAAAAATACAGGTACAACACATTGAAGTAATCTTAAAAGATGTTTTTCTGCAAAATATGTCAGCACAACTGATTCATGAGCGTATACACTATATGGACAAAAGTATTGGGACACCCACCACACCCACTGCTAACAGGGGGGATCAAATTAAGCGCATAGCCTCGCAGTCTCGATTCTCAAAACACTGGCAGTAGAATACTGATGATCTCAGTGACTTCAAACATGGCACTGTCATAGGATGCCACCTCTTAGTTCCAGTGAAGGGAAATCTTAATGCTTCAGCAGACCAAGACATTTTGGACAATTTCATGCTTCCAACTTTGTGGGAACAGTTTGGGGAAGAACCTGTTCTGTTCCAGCATGACTGAGCCCCAGTGTACAAAGCAAGGTTCATAAAGCCATGGTTGGGTGAGTTTGGCGTGGAAGAATGTGACTGGCCCGCACAGAGCCCTGACCTCAACCCCATTGCACACTTTTGGGATGAACTAGAATGGAGATTGTGAGCCAGGCCCTCTCGTCCAACATCAGTGTCTGACCTCACAATTGCTCTTCTGGATGAATAGACAAAAATTCCCACAGACACACTCCAACATCTTGTAGAAAGCTTTCCAGAAGAGTGGAAACTGATATAGCTGCAAAGAAGGGACCAACTCCATATTATTGTCTAAAATGGAATATCATGAAAGCTCCTGTAGATGTAACATGTAGGTGTCCAAGTACTTTTGCCCATGTAGTGTATGTGAAGAAATAGGTGGAGAAATCCATGGCAAAAAATGCTCAGCTCAGCATGGTGAACAACCAAGGTACTAAAACAAAGTTGGCCTGCGAGGATATTTAATTAAAATTCCCCAGCAAGTTATCTTAAAAATCGACCCCTCACCTATTAAGAAAACATGATAATATATATAGCTTCTTAACTTTTTTTGTTCTTTTAAATTTATATTTTTGAAATATTTAAATAGCAAAATGTAATAATATGTTACTAAATACTTTTTTAAAAAGTCGACTTGAAACCTGCTACTGTCTTCATTCATGTAGCGCTTAGGACCACCAAGAAACAGTTTGACTCTCCTTTTTTGAGTTTTGGGTCTAAACTTTACTAAACTAGAAGCAGGAAAGTATGAACATGACTTTAAGTTGACTTGACACAGCCAGCTAATAATGCTTCAAAAGTTAAAGCATTTGAAGAAACACTGTTGATTGTTTTTAATAATGGGGTTTAAATAGTAATTGCAGGTAGTCGCTATAAGGTTGCTACAGGGTTGCTGTGGTATTCCAGCCTGTTATAAGTGCATTACTCGGTGTTTGTTAAGTGGTTGTTAAGGCGTTGCTTTGCTGTTTCCATAGTATCCCAGACAGTTGTTAAGGTGTTGTTAGGCCATTGCTATGTTATCACAGGTGGTTGCTAAGGTGTTGCTAGGTGATTGCTGTGCTATCCCAGATGGTTACTAAGGTGTTGCTAGGCCATTGCTATTCTATCCTAGGTGGTTGCTAAGGTGTTGCTAGGCTGTTGTTATTCTATCCCAAGTGGTTGCTAACGTGTTGCTAGGCCATTGTTATTCTATGCCAAGTGGTTTCTGAGATGTTGCTAGGCCATTGCTATGCTCTCCCAGGTAGTTGCTGAGGTGTTGTTTGGTCTTTGCTATACTATCCCAGGTGTTGCTAGGCTGTTGCTATTTTATCTCACGTGGTTTCTAAGATGTTGCTAGGCCATTGCTATGCTCTCCCAGGTGGTTGCTGAGGTGTTGCTAGGCTGTTGCTATCCTATCCCATGTGGTTGCTAAGGTGTTGCTAGACTTTTGCTATTTTATCCCAGGTGATTGCTAAGGTGTTGCTAGACCATTGCTGTGTTATCACAGGTGGTTTCTAAGATGTTGCTAGGCCATTGCTATGCTCTCCCAGGTGGTTGCTGAGGTATTGTTAGGTCTTTGCTATACTATCCCAGGTGGTGGCTAAGGTGTTGCTATGGTATCCCAGGTGGTTGCTAAGGCATTGCTAGGTCATTGCTATGTTCTCCCAGGTGGTTGCTGAGGTATTGTTAGGTCTTTGCTATACTATCCCAGGTGGTGGCTAAGGTGTTGCTATGGTATCCCAGGTGGTTGCTAAGGCGTTGCTAGGTCATTGTTATGCTCTGCCAGGTGGTTGCTAAGGTATTGCTAGGCTTTTGCTATTTTATCCCAGGTGATTGCTAAGGTGTTGCTAGCATACCTATATGTTGGTGATGGGAGAGGAGTGTCCATAAACAGAGCATAAAATGACTGTGGTGGAATAGGAGGTAAAAATATAAAAATGATATAAGATATAAGTGGAGTGACTCGGAGTGTTGAGCGTTCCTCCATTCATTCTTTTGGAAAAGTCTTTGATTGAACGCTGTATGGACAACGCAATGAATAGGTAATATCAATTTTGACTTAGAGATGGCAGGTCTTTAACTTTGTGAGCAGTCCGAATAAATTTCCTGCTGCTGCTCTGGACAGCTAGCTAACCAGCACACTCCCAATTATGAAATAGAAATAAAAGCAACAGTCAAAATGTCAGAAGTCCATGCAACCTAGCTACCTAATATTCTTCACATTTATTTTTAGCACTCCAGAACGTACATGTAAGAAAACTGAAAAAATAAAGAAATCTGCTCGGCATTTTGTGGTCATTTCTGCAGACTTGGATTGCGCTCTACTGTTCTTAGTCCTTACACTTTACATCGGATATGTGTTTGTATTAATAACAGATTGTTATGGCAATTAGTTTAACATTAATATTTAGGAAAATAAGTTGTTTTTTTAAGCTAGATGGGTAATATTGATTGTATTGTATGTGCTGTGTGTGTGTGTGTGTGTATATATATATATATATATATATATATATGTGTGTGTGTGTGTGTGTGTGTGTGTGTGTGTGTGTGTGTATACAGTCCATGCCATGGAGCTTTAGATGAAGTGTGTAATGAGATTTTATGTGTTTGATGACTTAAGAAATTTCATTTTCGCTCTTTTAGTCTGACTCTGTATTAGATTTCCATTAATAGTGCCTTATGTAATAGGTAGCTCTGCAGGATTGTTGTGTCACCTTCATCTTCTATTAATAGTAATGCTGAGGGAATCAAAGCTGAGTATTTTCAAGATGTGTTCATACACCGCCGTGAAAACAGGAGCTGACCCGGAGTGCAAAACATTTTGAAGAGTCGCTGAACTTCAGAGAGTCAAGTGGATTAATAGAATTTGGTTCATCGATTCTGACGTTGCCTCATCAGTGCGCAAATACCTCCCTGTGGATTCTGAGGGTTATTATCCTAAATCCTTCCAAGAGGGCATTAACCATCATTTCTGTCCGATCAGTGTCTGCAGCGCCTTTATTTAGAATCAAATGTCAACCGCTGCATCAACCATCAATTGCTGCACCAGCGAATAATGTTCTGTCTGGCTGGCTTATAAAATTTGTAGCCAGTGTGGTCCCACACATTGCACAGTGGTGTAAGCCTTCTCCTATAGCAACGGCGCGAAACAAGTACAGTGAGTGATTATCCACCGAGTTGGACACATTCCTAAGAAATGTTCTTGTGGGGATTTGAGGGGTGTTAATCCATGACTTTGATGGCTGGCGCTACAGAGCACCACACACACACACACACACACACACACACCACACACACCTACATACGTACACATTCAGAGCCCCCACCGTTCCTCAGTTCCTGAACTGAGCTTAGTCATAGTTAGAGGAGTTGAAGGTAAACGCCTCCTGGAGATATAACTCCAGTCACTTTTGAACTGCTCTGTACTTGCTGTATTTTATTTGTAACTATGTGATGTTCTGCACTGTCTTCTTTAAACCATTTAATATCCAACACTTGAATTTTATTATGAGAAAAAAAAACAAAATTTGATCTGCTTGTGTTAAAGTGATGTAGTTTTTTGAAGTTATACCTTAGATGAACATGTTGTTTTTTAGCCACACATTTTTTTTACTTTTTTATGAGAGTTAAATTGGGATTTTCTGTTGTTTTGTTAAAAATTCGGTTGTCCCATGTGACCAAAAGACCAGATTTAACATGATAAATTAATGAACTCACATTTTGAAGATTTCCTTCACATTTGTGCTCAGAGTTTGAGTTCATTATACATGGAATATGTGGAATATGTGGAATAAGTACAGTACTGTGCAAAAGCCAGAGACCACCTTTTAGTTTAATTTTCAGTCAAAACAGCCATTAAGTACAAGTTATTAAATTTCCGGTGATATTTCTGAGGAGAACAGAAAATCCACTTGCATATGGAAGGAGAAAGTCAAAAGAAATATACAGGAGTTTCCCAAACTGGAGCTCAAAAAAGAATGAAAAGATACAGAGAAGGTGGGACTTCCAACAACTGTGTAAGACCTGGTAGACGCCAAAACTGTCCCCATCAGATTAACAGTACTTAAAGCTTTCATCTTTGAGAAAGAGGAGAAAATCAAGCTTCAGATCGAAAACAATCCACAGGTGTTTCTGTCCATCCTTCCTCTATGGGTCTGAAAGGATGTGTAGCTAAATTAATTGCACTATGTGTAGTTAATAGCACTTGGTGTGGTATGGATAATGTGGTGCAGTATTTAGAGATGGTATATTGGTATCGATGGGTATCAATATCATGCTGATATCAGTAGAAAATTCTAGATCGGATATCTGAGGGGGATAAAAAAGAATGAATCTGATCTAAACCATTAACAAATCTATCGCTTAATAGCACGCGTTCACATTGTGTGATGTGATGCTGTTAGCTGTGTTTTTCTTCCTGTGGGGTAGAAGAGTGTTTGAGTTGTTTGAACATGATGGCTTTAGTACTTTTTAATAATAAAGCTTAGCTATTCTTATATATATATATATATATATACATATATATATATATATATATATATATATATATATATATATATATATATATATATATTGGATCGGCATCAGTCAGTACAAAAGGTTTCAGTACTTAGTATGCAGCCAAGAAATGTGCCATTCGTTTTTGAGAATTTGAAGTACTCAACTAGTGTATCTTTCCAGACTCACAGTCTTTAACATGCAGTGCAGGTTTTAAAAGACATTTGTAAAAGGGCAGAAACAGCTGTGAGTGTATCCCATAGCATAATCCTTCTGAATAAGAACCTCTCCCACTTTCCTCTCCTATAGTCAGTGCCCCTTTGCACTTTAACTTATTGCACTTCACATAACTATGCTTACATTTTTATTAGCTGCTTAATTCTTTTAGCTGTACATACTGTATATATGTATTTCAGTGCTTGATTGAAACTGGACTTATCTCCTAGTGAACATCATTTATTTTACTCAGAATAGTGTCTATTGTTTATTTTATGTAGTCTTTAAAAAAGTAGTGAGGGCCTAAATTCTGAATACACTGTTCCAAAGTTATTTATAAATATATACTAGTACAGTACATAAAAGTATCGTATTCTGAAAAAGCAACATATTCATACTGTTTGTCACTGTTACTGGTTGGCAGTTTTCTTCCTGTAATTATTTTGTTAATATGTTTCATGAAAAATTCCTTATCATTAAAAAAAAATCATAACTTTTTTTTTTTTCGCTCACAGCGCCTGCTTTAGTCCACCGCTGTCCGGTACAGCACTGATGCTAAACTGATCACCTGCAAACATGTCCACTACTAAGAAGATTATTAGTTTCATCATGTCTTTAATAGAGCTCAGTAACACTGACAGTAATAACTGATCATCACATTGATTTTTCAGTCTACTCAGGCTTTAGCAGAGCTCAGTAACACTGAGATTAATAACTGATCATCACATTGATTTACCAGTCTACTCAGGGTTTGCATGTACTTCAGTATATGTACAGAGGTTGTTATGAATAAAGATTCTGATATTGAAATGAAGTATCTGTATTCATCCCATGTTACATTTTGAAAAGGCAGCATTCAGAAAACAGTTACATTTGTAGGAAAAATCCATTTAGAATGCTTACCAACTACGATGAAAAGCACACAGCCTTTAAAAAAACACCATCAATTGTTGGTTAACTGTTTTAAAATCACCACACAGTGTGTAGCAGACAGACTCATTAGACAGGCTCTAAAGAGGAACGCGAGGGTCCTGCTAAAGCCTGAGGCGGATATTTATCTCACTGTTACTGAGCTCTTTTGAGGGATGATCGAACTGAACAGTTTCCTCAGTTGTGAACATATTCACTTAGCATCAATGTTGTACTGGACTTGTGCGTTTTGTAGCATGATCTTACATACATGTTAATAACTGAAAATAGCTACTTAATTTGTAGTCAAATTTACAAGATTTTAAAAGAATTTGTTATTTGGATGTAGCGATTATTTGCTTGGACTAAACAGACAATAAAAACAATGTAAAGTGTTTCAGAACATCATTGAAATGATGAATGAATTTTTCAGGAAACGTATTTCAAAGAAAACTGCTAACAAGTAGCAGCGAGAAACAATATGAAAAATAAGCATCACCCATATGCCTCATCAAGATGTATTGTAAATGTTTTGAAAACATTGCTTGTTTATATAGTGTAGTAGGATATATTACTGAATACATTTAGGATCGAGTGTTTAGTGTTCTGGCCAACTGTGCCCATGCCATACCACACTGTCCAGTAGAATATGTCTTGGTCACTTGTACTGTGTGTAATCACAGGCATTGTCTAGCGTGTCGCACAGATGTCTAGGAGGGACATTTTTTCACTCTGTTGTATACTTTCATCCTGTAGGGTTTTCTTTACCGTCCTTTAAGCGGTTTTAACCAGTTTGTGTCTAATGTGCAGAGAGAGGCCTCCGGTCATGCACTGATACCTGTCAGCCTCAGAGAGCGGACGGTCCGTGATCAAACTGCTAACAGATCAATGATCACACTCAGCAAGCGTCTACTCCAAGAGAGAAACACTCAAGTGTTTGGAATTATGGTTTGAGTGAATCAGCCAGCAATGTGTGAGAGAGAGAGAGCGAGAGAGAGAGCTACACACATAGGCATACGCTACACAAACTGTTTTTTTCCTAGTGGGTGAATAAGATATAAATGACTTCAGCAAGCTCGAACAACCAATGAGATACTCCGGTTGCCCACGAATCAGCACTCAGTAGCAGTACGTTTTTTAGTGAAATACGTCCTTCTACTTTCTAAAATTAAAGGAAAGTTCTGGGCGAGTGATTAGAAACTATTTGAACATCTTTTGTTCTTTAGCTCCATTTACTCCTGCTGATTTGCAGTCCTTTTTTTGATATAAAGAGGGAAATAAGAAGTGGCCAGGCTTCTCATAAACCGGCTCTGGCGCTGCCACCATTTTGGACAGCAACTTCATTTCATCATTTCTTTCAGTGGTGTAATAAAGCCATAACCGATACAGCAAAGGCAGTAAAACATGTTTTTAAACCTCTTTTAAAAATTTGAAGCACATTAACCAGTGTATTTGAGTGTACTGACTTGATTTAATTTGATTTGTGGTTGTAGTGAACATCTGATATTTCCCACCCCGTTATTATTTTCATATTCCAAACCGCATACTAGCACTCTAAATAGTATGCAAAAAATAGCACATATTCCATTAGAAGTGCACTCAGTAGTGTAGTAGGTGAAGTACAGCAGTGTGTGGTTTGGGACGCGGCGTTAGATCTGCCAATGATAAACGTTCAACGGCTCCAGTGGCTGATTAGCTTCACTGTGCTGCTCGTTAGCTGTTCAGTAACAGTTAAATACCTCCAAGCGAAAGTTTGAGGTATTTGTTGATTAAGGATCATTTATTAAGGTAAATGTATGTATTTATTGAGCTATATTGAGCTTCTTGTTCATCAACTTTTAAAATTCGTTCTACGTTTAAGGCACCACAGTTTAACTGCAGCACCATTTAAGGTGGAATGGACAATTGAAATGAGCGGCTGCTGAATAAGAAGCTGACTTGAGCTTAATATTTATGTATGAATTTATTATTTAAAAGCTTTGGTAGCCAATTTTATCAGATTTTATAAAATATCACGCACTGGAATGTTCTGAACTCTGGAGAAATGTAGGCTATATGGGTTCAGTCCACCAATCTAACTAATCTTCTTCTCACAGCATTTGCTGGAGACTGTATCTAAAGTGTCTACATGTCTTTAAATCTTTTTAGTGGTCATTCTGGTCTATTTTGCTTGGTTTTTATCCACTTACAGTATCCACTGCAGTAGCGGTGATGAGACAAGCTCTATCAGAGCACAGTAAGAGTTACAGCTGGCCTATCAGAATGGCAATATGATGTTCTTAATGACGTAATCGAATACTTACAATGAATTGTAAGCAAATAAAACATAAAATATAACGTGCCAATACAGTTGCTAATTTTGTTGCAATGTTTGCACCAGTATTAATAAAACACAAACGGGCCCTAATTGAATTGCATGTAGAGAGTAAATGGGATGTATTTTGTGTGTTGTTTGCTGCAGGTGGCGCTGCATGCGTGTGGCGTGGCGACGGACATGGTGCTGGATCGCTGCGTGCAGGCCAGGGCGGGATTTGTGATCAGTCCATGCTGCTACGGCTTTATCCAGAACACACTCAAGTTCAGCTTCCCCAGGAGGTCTGTCTGTGTGGCTGTCTCTCATCCCCACTTATACATAAGTGTCTGTCTGCCCGTGTGCTTGCATGTTATTAAGTTTTATTAGATGATGTCCTCCCTCTCCCTCTCTCTTTCCTCTCTGCCTCTTATTCCCTCTCTTCTCCCTGCCACTCAGCACTGCGGAAACACTCCCACAGTGCAGTGAAAGTACCAGCAACAGTGTGCCCTAGAGTAAACAGAGCCAGAGTAAACTTGCATTAAAATAAATAGGAGAGAGCTCCCATTTTATTTGGATAGTGCTCTCTAGATTAGCTACAGATGCTCAGTGTTAACCACCCATCTGGCAGGGATGCACATTTTAGCAATTTTTGCTATTTAAATATCCACTTTTTATGTAAATGGTATTACAGTGTCCCAATGAGAATGGAGTGTACTGTCATGAATAGCATTTCGAATTTAGCAACATGTATGATTTAACACTCTACTATCCACTCACTGTCCACTCTATTAGACACTCCTACCTTATTGGTCCACCTTGTAGATGTAAAGTCAGGGACAGTAGCTCATCTGTTGCTGCACAGTTTGTGTTGGCACTGTTGTGTCTGATCCACTTGTACCAGCACAACACAAACTAACACACACCACCTTGTCAGTGTCACTGCAGTGCAGGATGAGCCACCACCCAAATAATACCTTCTTTGTGGGGGTCCTGACCATTGAAGAACAGGGTAAAAAGTATGCAGGGAAACAGATGGACTACAGTCTGTAATTGTAGAACTAAAAAGTGCACCTGTATAGTAAGTGAAGCTGATAACATGGACAGTGAGTGTAGAAACAAGGAGGTGTCCTTTTTGTCTGACACTGAAAATTGACTGGAAATTAAATAAATGAAAGGTTTCCATTTTGTCTTAACAAACTACACATGCTTTATAGACATTAGGGACAAGTTGAGATAACTAGCTGGCCAAGCAAGATAAGTATCTAAAAACATGTACAGTGGACTATCCAAATGACGTATTACCCAGAAAACAAAACTTGTAGTCATTTGTTTCCCCTCCATTGATGCCTGTCTTTCAAAAATCTGTAAGTGAAGTCAGTATATAAGCCTTGTAAGCCCGTAATTTGATCCGAGAAGGGAGTTTGGCCCGGAGGCATAAACGTCAGGGTGGAAAGAAGAGCTAGCTGAGTTGTTTTCCCATCGTCTTCAGACTGTTGCCATGCCGACGCCCTGTTGACTGTTTGGTTGGCAGCAGGGGTTAACATGACGACTGACATGTACAATGCCACAACATTACTTTACAGTAAGCCTGATGAGCTATCTGGGTGGTTTAGGATGTTTTCTTTTTCACGGTCCAGTGCGCTGCTGAAAACAGCAACATGTTGAGCACTCCTGAAGTGTTGAGTGAGAGATACAGGATATCTCCTTCACACATGCTGGAGGCATTTGGTTGTGCCTTTACTGCAGTTGCCTGATAATGGAGGGCTTCACTCAAAAATGCTAACACTGCTAATATTGGATAAGGTATTAAGGGATTTAAGCCCTTTAATCTGCCAGCTTGTTATTCAGTTTTATGCTGTTTATTATTTAGTAACTACATGCTTAAAAATAAAGATGCCAAAAAGGGTTCTTTAGAGCGATGCCACAGGTGAACCACTTTTGGTTCTCAAAGAACATTTCTGTGGATGGTTCTTTCAAGAAGGAGATATGTAAGTGTGAAGGACCTTTTTTAAAGAACCTCAACATAATATAAAGGTTAGTTCCTAGAATCATGCATCCAAGCCGAGAACCATTTAGGAACAGTGTTAAGAGTGTACTATGAATCATTAATTATTAATATTGATCTGTAGGACTTGAAGTGTGGACAAACAATTTGTACACTTAAGAGTATAAGGAGTTAGTCATGCTAACTCCACTGGTTGTAGCATTTTTGAATGATATTCATTTAATGTGGAGAACCAAATGACACAGTCTGCACTCTCTTGGTCTGAGTAGCCAAGCCTTAGGCCCAGCAGAAAAGTCCCACCATCATCTGTAAAGCTGCACTATGTAATATTTGGGGATTTGGAGACCTCTCTGGTGGAAATGTGTAATTGCATGCAGCATACAAAAAAACAGTTTGTCTGCGTTCACACAGAAGGTAAAAGTGGCCCAGATCTGATTTTCTCACCAAATCTGATTTTTTTGTTTGGTTTGTTTGTTTTGTTTGTTCACCATATCTTTGAAATATGACCTGTTTGCGACATTAGTCTGAACAGTTTGCGCTCCTAACCTGACCCGCATGCGCAGAAGAACAATGACGCAACAATGACGTGGCGGCTCATCCAGAGGTAAACAATCATAACTGCCAGTGAACGCCAGTCGCTCCCAGAGGTTTCAGTTTCATCTTCGCAAGCATCACAGGAGCCATTGGGAAGCATCATTGACTGACAGCTGGGCTCATCACCCAGAATGTGTTCCAGCTCGCCGTAAAAAGGGCACATTATTCGGCCACGGTCACTTCTTTGGTTCACGTCCTCGGATTCTTTAAACTTCGTTTTCAGACTTTCCCCTGACGCTGCAGCCTCACTGTTCTGTGGCTACGTTCGGCCATTATTTTTATTAAATCTCTTCGAACACGGAGAGTTTTGGATGAGTCTCTTCTAATTTTTTGTACAAAAACATCACCTCAAATGTTTGAGGTCTCAGCAGTACAAAATGATGATGAATGTGGAGTTCGATTGACGTAAAAGTTGCATGAACTCGCTCACGTTGCCGCATATCGGATACGGATCGGATTTCAGTACCACATATGAAAGTGTCCCAAATCGGAATTGAAAATGTCAGATTCAAACTGTTTTTTTGCTGTTCACACTGACACACCGATGAAGGAAAAGATCAGATTTGGGCCACTTTTACCTGCTGTGCGAACATAGCCTTAGTAACATTGGTTATGCTTTAAACCCCTGATTGTGAGCACTTTGAAAGAGTATTCAAAAAGAAATGAGTCAACACTTGAACTCTTCTAACAGAATGTCTTCTCTTCTAATCTACGATTGTCATCATATCTTCATCAGCATAATGTTGATTTTGCATTTGAGACCTAAACATCAAACAGCCCTTTCGTTTTGAGCCTATGTGTGTGATCTGAAAAATTCCTGCAAAATTTAAATAACTTTTAGTGACTTGAAGCAGCGGATACACACATTTTAGCTTGACTGACTCAGTAATGCTACTTCATTCTTTTTAATATAAATACATAGTATTTACATACATGCTTACATAGTGCAACTTTAACATCACTCACAAAAGCCTTCCAATCTCATCCCATTCACTTTGACCTTAATAAATATGGGACAGCATCTCAGAGATCTTGTTAAAAGATAAACTTAATGTTATTTTCCACAGCTTCATCCAGTCTCCTACTTGTTCTCTGCAATTTAGGTTCATTCAGTATCTGAAATTCATTATTAGATCAGCTCATTTCATTTCATGAGAACTCATCAAGTTCTCTTCTGTTATTTGTTCCAAGACTTCTTCCACTTCGAGAGCCGATAATTGCACATCATGATATATATTTTTTTAATTTACACCTCAGTATGTCTCTTACCTCCTACAGTCATTAATCCTCTTCCTCTTCACTCTCTCTCCACAGTAAGAAATTTGCAGAGACGTTGACGTATAAGGTGAGTGTGTGAGCGGTTGAGATTGCTCTCGCTCCTCTTCATTATCACCCAAACATGTGAGATGTTGCACCTCTGTCTCTGTCTCTCTGATTTGTCCTGCCTGTACTCAGGGCTGCTTTTGAGGGACTGGGTTTTGCTCTACACTGCAGCAGCTTGTTTTATTTCCAAGGACCATGTAGGTCTAAGAATAAATATGAATCCCCACACACGATGCCAGCTCTGTGCTGGATAAACCAACTGTCTCAAGAGATTATTATCCTCATGGTATGGATTGTGAAGTCATTACAGCTTCAATAAACTCTCTACAACTTTCTCTCGGCAGTTTATTAGTTTATGTATGGCTTTATGTTTTTCAGTAGGTAAACATGGAAATAGCTCCCATGTATTCCTGAGAATCGTAGTGTTCCCATGAACTGTATGTGCTGCACTTTGAGAGGTTCCACTTCTCCCAGTCTTATCTGACCAGCCACAGCAAGCAAGGGTCAGTGAGGAGGAGGACATGTGAGTGATGGATGAGCTTTAATCAGCCAGACACAGAGTGGACCCTCAGTGTCCCCACAGCTTCAGTGGGACCTGATGAGACCCCTTGATTCTGTCCATTACCCCTTAAACAGCATAAGCACACTTCAGTTCCTCACTCTTGCAGTGTTTACATATTAAGCCCTAATATATATTACATACAGTATTAAGCCGTATTAGAGCTGGATTTGTTTCACCTGGGGCCTACTGTAATTTATAGTGTTATGAAAAAGTATTTTGCCCCTCCTGATTTTCTCTGTTGTTACATGTTTGTCAAGCTAAATAAATTCGGATCAAAATGTGATAAAAGACAAGGAGAACATGAGGAAACAGAAAACACAGTTTATTTCATTTACATTTCATTTTCATTTACATTTAAAAAAGTTTAAACTACATAACTTATGCCACCTTTAGCAGCAACAACTGTGACCAAGTGCTTCCTATAACTGGAGTGCAGTCTTTCGCTTCCATGTGGAGGAATTTTGGTCAACTCCTGTACCGAATTTGTTTAATTCAGCCACACTGGAGGGCTTTTAGCATGAACTTCCCATTTAAGGTCCTGTCACAGCATCTCAACATGGTTCAAGTCAGGTCTTTAACGATGCCGTTCCAAATGTTGTTTCTTTTGAGTCATTTAGAGGAGGACTTGTTTTTGTGTTTCTGATTGTTGTCTTGCTGCTTAATCCAATTGTGCTTGAGCTCCAGATCATGGACTGATGACTGGACAGGATTTTCTGATTTTCTGTCAATTATGGCAAGTTACCCATACCCAGCAAAGCATCCCCACGCCATCACACTACCACCACCATGTTTCACTGTTGGTATGATGTTCTTATTGTGGGATGCCCTTAGCTTTACACCAGATGTAAATGTAACGGGACCCCATCTTCCAAAAAGTTTATCAGTCCACGGAACATTATTCCAAAATGCTTAGGGGACATCAAGTTGTATGTTCCTCTTGATTAGGAGTGATCAGGAGGTGGCAAATTATTTTTCACAGGACTGTAAATAGTTGATGAAAAGATCAATGCTTTTAATCCAATATGGATATGCAGTGTATGTTCTTCCAATTTTTGGAAAAAGTGGTCAATAGCCTTCTATAGGCTGAACCTACAAATTCTTCCATATTAGTAGTCCTGTTCCAATCCACCTCACACTAATGGAATAACAAACTTTGCTAATAGACACAGCCATGTGGGGTGTTGTTAGTATCATTGACTGATTCAGTAAAAAAATGACTTGTAGAAGTAAAATTGTCTTTCCTAAAATCACAAAATTAGCAGGCCCAAAAATAATTTAAGTACTGATTAACTTAGAACTGTAACAAAACTGAAGTTGTTCCTCCCTTTTTGTGTCCTTTTGGTCTAAAACATAATGCTAAAGCTCCAAAGTCAGTTCACAAATCAAAATGAAATTAAACACAACATTTAAAAACTAACAAGAGTTAAAAACTAAATACTACTGACTAAAAATAACTGAGAAACTGTAGATTACTTTCCTCACAAATATAGGATAGAAGTACATGTATTATAATTTGAAAATACTCTACAAAATCCATTTACAGTTTCCTGAACTAGCCAGTCAAATCAACCAATCAAATCCCAACAGATTACACTACACAACCTCTTCTTACAGCCTGAGCAGTGCTTTAGTGTCATAGTAGTAAACAATTTATAGTACTTACTGAATACACTATGTGGCCAAAAGTTTGTGGACACTTTATCCAATGTTTCTTTTAAAGTCAAGAGTATTAAATCATTTTTTTTTGTCCTTTTGCTGCAGTAACAGCTTCTACTCATCTGGGAAAGTTTTACACTATATGTTGGAACATTGCTGTGAAGATTTGATTGCATTCAGCCACATGAGCATTAGTGAAGTCAGGTACTAATGTTGGATGACAACTTCTGGATCACAAATGTCACCCTAACTCAAAGATATTTGATAGAGCTTTGTCACTCCAGCAAAGTCAGTTCCAATGCTCCACAGCCCAATGCTAGGGGGCTTTACACCCCTCAAGCCCATGTTTGGCATTAAGCATGAGGACTTTAGGTTGCTCCCGAGTGTCTCATTCTATTGGTCAGTGCCTTGCTATGGAGTTTATACAAGCTGTCTGTGTATTTGAACTCCTCTGTCAGCAGTGGGTGCACCTTAATGCAGCTGCATTACTAATAAGAAGGTGTCCACAAATCTTTGGACATATAGTGCATGTCTTGAAGGGCTCATATCATAATAAACTGACTTTTCCTTGCTTTCTTAAAATAAGAGTTTAATGTAGACATCATAGGTTTCATAACATGCGGTTCGTTCCCAGTCCATACAGACTGTTAATGGAAACTAAGCTACAAAACAGCCTGTTTTAAATGCATAGCTTTGGTGATGTCATTAATTCCCATATATCTGAATATTCAGTCTATAGCAGATTAGCTCAGGCTACTTACTTTAAAGTTATAAGAAATATTTCAGACTGGGCTGCTTTTTGAAGAAGACAGAATGCAGGGCAGCCAATCAGAACAGAGCTTATTTACATATATCATTCTTAAAGGTACAGTAACAAAAACAGCCTGCTTAATTGTAAGGGAGAAAGGGAGGTTGGAAAAGGGTCATGTAAAATAAATTTTGACTGTTTTTGGTACATAAAGCCACACAATTGTCATTAATATGCAGAATATGGGCCCTTTAAGATTACAACTGAATAAAAAGACTAGAATTATTTGTCATTCTTTTTGTAAGATACTAAAAGAATCTCAACAAACTTTCGTTTTTATGGCTAAGGCCGGATATAATGGGACTCCTTGGCCATAGCAAAGAACATTTGCCACGTCTATTCATGTGTATATTTAGGTAAAGTAGATAAAGTGCTCAAATGCATCCTGACAAGCTGGATAATTTGTATAACTCTTTGTATTTGTATAACTCTTTGTATAACTTTTTGTTTGGCAGTTTGTTATCAAATAATGTCATTTGTCATACTTTTTGTCATCAAGAGACTGTTGATTGATTGTTATGATCCAAGTGATGTTTCCTCAGGCTGGGCTTTTGCACAGTGGAGAATAGATTTTGTGGAAATCTGCACCCAAAGCAAAGCTAGGAACATTGAGCAATGTGTGCTGTGTTAGGAAAACAAAAGGTGCTGCATCGATTGTAGCTATGAACACGATTAGCCTGAAAGATTAAACCTGATAAGCGAAATCAATTGTCTGACAGGACAATTACATCCTTTTTCATGGAATTCCCATCAAAGCTGATAGGCTAAATCAATTCTCCGACTCGTGAGGACTTGAGAGGAACGTTTGTAATGTTTGCGGTGACTACTGAACACATCAGAGGGCCACTAAGTGCTTTTTCATTACATCTCCCCCAAAAGCCCTTACTCGCTGCGAAGTGAAATTAGGATCGAATTTGCCTGCAGTGCAGCAATCTGTAGAACCCACACTGTGCTGCTTTCTGGCCTCAGCTAGTTACAGCAGTCGACACAGTCGTGACGAATGGCGGATTGGTGTAATAGAAGGCTAATGGGCTGTGGTATTGATATGTGCCTGCAGTTCAGACTGTGTGTGATTGGCTCTCACGTTCAGGCTTGACCTCCAGGAGTGAAGGATGGAATCAATTAAGTCTTTAATTAGCCTTCGATGGCTGATCATCTCCTTGGTTTTGGCCTTTTTTTCCCCCCTCATTTCTTTCTTTCTGCCCCAATTTCGGTAGTGGAGATGTAGGAGGCATAGTGATGTCCTGATCTGATCCAGTGGATCAGATGTATATTTTAGTGGATCAGGCTTATTGTAAGTGATCAGGTATCAGCTATATTAAGCTTGCTCCACTTCCGATCCTCTGATTCTTTCTTTTGAGCTCTATTTATGCCATAAACTGACATGGTCCATAACATAATAAGGTGTGATTGCAGAAGCTAACACAGTGGTCTAAATGCCTGAATTATGGGTCTGTTTTAAGGTTGAAAAAGAAAATTTGTACTATCTACAATGCCAGTGTTTCAAAATATGGGCACCTACGATGTGAGTGTGCAACGGTTACACGTCAGACAACACTAAAAATTAGTATTAAATTCACCTCCAGTGAAGTTGTGACTGGAATTGTGTAGCCCTGCTGTAAACAAACAAAAATCTGTTCCAAGTGTATGTATTTGATTTAATTGTAGAATTTTAAAGTAACTGGTAGCCAGATACACCGAGAGGTCAGTAAAATTGGGTGATAAGCCAGTATTCAACAATATGAAGTAGTTATGTATTATCTATGAAATACAAAGATTATGTCCAGTCAATATCAGCTGATCAGCTAACGGTATAGAAACATTTGGTGGAGAAGGGATAATGGTCTGGGGCTGTTTTTCAGGGTATCGGCCCCTTAGACCCAGTGAAGGGTAATATTAATGCCTCAACATAAAGACATTTTAGACCATTATTTGCTTCCAAATTTGTGGCAGCAGTTTGGGGAAGGCCC
Source organism: Colossoma macropomum (assembly GCF_904425465.1). Classification (NCBI taxonomy): domain Eukaryota; kingdom Metazoa; phylum Chordata; class Actinopteri; order Characiformes; family Serrasalmidae; genus Colossoma; species Colossoma macropomum. Next base: position 36,534,929 of record NW_023494791.1, read on the forward strand.
TGTTTCAGCATGACTGTGCACCTGTACTCAAAGTGAGGTCCATAAAGACATGGTTTGATGGGTTTGATGGGGTGGCCTGCACAGAGCCCTGACCTCAGCTGCACTGAACACCTTTAGGATAAATTCAAACACCATTTGCAAGCCAGGGCTTCTTGTTCAACATCAGTGCCTGACCTCACAAATGCTCTTTTGACCGAATGGACACAAATTCCTGCAGACACACTCCATAATTTTGCAGAAAGCCTTCCAGATGAGTGGAGACTGTAATAGCTGCTAAGCTTCATCGTAATGCCCATGGTTTTGGAATGGGTTGCCCAGCAAGATAACATGGGTGTGATGGTCATGTGTTCACATACTTTTGGCCATATAGTGTACATTTAAATGTGTTACATAAAGTGAACATTATACAGTATCTGGGTGTACATGTTTGTATCTGTCTGTACAGCTGAGTACTGAAATCCTCAGAAACTGATGAACTCTCAAGAAAAAGATATACTAAACTGTCACTGGGGCAGTGCCCCTGTTGTCACTGGGGTGGTACCCTCAAGGGTACATCTCAGTACCTTTAATCAGGGAACATAGTTGTACCATAATCCATTGAAATGATCATTTCTATGCTGTATTGACTCCACACACCCCGTCTCGTCTCCAGGCTTTTTATTTTATTGGTCTCTTTTAAAATATCAGATGATGAAAAGGGACAAATATGTATTTTTCACCTAGAAAAATGTATTTAAGGTACACAGTTGGACCTTAAAACCACTGTTGTACCTTTGAGGGTACATTTACATTGTTTGTTTCTTGGTGAACAAAACGTGTACCCGCACAGAACCTTTATTTCTAACAGGGTACTACTGAGCACCAAAATGTGTCAAATGTTAAGGCCAATACTTATAACAAGATCGTATGAATTATGACCGTATTCAATGCTTAGCTAACCTATCTAAACCCATATATACTGTCTATAGTCTATCTCTAAGTGCAAAAATTGTTACTTCAACATCTTGTCATTCTAATCTGCCATCTGATCAACTTCTTGCGACACCCACAGCAGGAGAGAGAAGGATATGAACATGCTGAAGCCAATCCAGTCGCTGGCAAGGCTGGTAATACATCAGGCCTAATGAAACATATGGTACCACATTGAATTAATCACACTAAAGTAAGCTGCAATTATTTTTCAGCTGCACCCCTTTGAAATGACACTCCTTCGCTTTACTTAAGCAGGACGCGTGAGTAGATGTGATCTACCTGGCTTTTGCAAAATAAATCCAGCTGAGAACACAATAAGCTTCAGTTAATGCTACCCTGGCTTTATAACTTTGAAATAGTCTGAAAACTCTGGACACTTACTTACTTTGCTATCTTTGCAAGTATTGTTATGATTATGACTTCAGAAAAGTCCATATTTCTCTATAATTAACTAAGTTATTTATTTTGGAGGCTACTCTCTGAGCTTTGTAGTGACTGTGCGTACATTAATGTTTTAAGTACCTCTAAAATTGAAAAGGCATTACATTTCTTTTCAGTTTCTCTGTGAACGCACACAAAAAAACAATGTAAAGCCTTTTATCTGGCCAGTAAACATTTATTTGTTCAAAAACACTAATATTAGAGGAAATACAAATAAACAGTACATTGTGATTTGATGTGTGCGTGTTTGTTTAACCCATTCTAAAGCTCTCCACTGGGAAGTCCGGTATTTACACGTACCATCCAGTATCTGCTTCAGCTAATCAATATTTCATTACATTAAATCGGGTGCTGCTGATGGAATTTAGCAAATTTATACAATCACTCAAGAAGTTGGGCCCAGCACCTACCAGATATTAGTAACTTTATACTATAGTTGTTTATTCTTATGTATTCTAATGTTTTACTAGTGTTTTTACTGGCAAACAAACTTGTTTTAAACCATTTTATTGGCTTGCACAGCACTAGTAAATGGATCATTGTACTGAATTGGTTCAAAATCAGAGTTTATAACACATTTTGAACTTTTAACTGACTTGGACTTTAGCCTAAAATCCTTTTGCTTTGAGTGACCCTGTATCTTAATTATCTTTATTTTATTAAATGATTAAACATTCCATTTTGTCACCAACAGTCCAATCATAACATGACCGAAACTTTTTACCAAATGTCTCAGTATTGGCTGTTTCTGAAGTGACAACAGTCGACATGTATGAAATCATAATATTAATAACCTGAAGTTATAAAAGAATAATGGAATATAAAGCATAGAGTCAAAGGGTGTGGAGACAATGCATCTTTATATCCATTTTTGTAATTTTTCAGTTTTTGTCATAAGTTTTAAAAAACCTTCTGCCCTTTAGATTGTGTGTATATTTCATGAAGAATGGACCAAAAGAAATGTCCCAAAAACACTTGGAAAACAGTCTGGTTCCATTGACTTACATTAAAAGTAAAGTATGTTTTTTTCAATCTTCTGTAAAGTTACTATTTTTGGAGATACAAGGTTTTCTTCTAACAACAGTGATTATATATATATATATATATCTGCAGTGTAAATTGGTTATGTTCCATAACTAAAGGTACTGAAGACGTTTCCTTGATGGTACCAGTGCAGTGACCGTTTAGTACTTTTTCCTGAGAGTGTAGATGTAGTTCTGTTTGAGGCCATTAAAAATTATGTTGGGTTTTAGTGGAAAACAAATGTACTGTTTTGGTATTGGTGTCAAATTGTGAGTCGTATTGATGGTACAAGCATTGAAAACGCAGCCCTCTCTGTGTTTCAGTAAGTATGTACTCAAATGTGAGTGATATATGTGCTTTGTGTTTTCTTTTCTAGGAGCACATGATCTTGTGCAGGTTTGCTGACCAGACAGCTGTCCAGCTTCCTCCTGAGCGGCGCTTAATTGGTGAGTTTCCTATATTTCACAGAGGTCAGAAGTCACAGTTATCAGGGGTTACAGCCCTGCGTCTGTCACTTTATAGACCCCTCACCATGCTGTGCCTGGTCAGCTTAAATTGGTGTTGAGCATCATGACGTTGTTTTTTTTTTTTTATTTGTAAACATGGGCAATAACAGTACAACATGACTAACATATTTTTTTAAATATTTACTTCATTTGACTAAGAAGGAAAAAAAAACTTTTCCAAGTGAGATATTACCAGACATTTGAATGCTCTGTCAACATGGTTTTAATTGTTTATTTTTTTGTTTTGATAGTATTGATAAGCTGTGCTTACCAGTGATATATTCAAGAAATGCAAAATGATCATCATCCCCTAAGCAATATGTGTGGTTCAGCCCTACATGTTATATCTGTAACCTATAGCTAGCTATAGCAGCAGGAAAGCAGTCACTTTTTATGAAGGACAGGAACGCAAGCAGCCAACATACAGATATTGCTAACTCCGATTGGTGTTTTGGTAGAACTGCCCCAGATTGAATCCCACCCAACTCGAATCAAAATGAAGAAATCAGCAGAAAAGACCAACAGCATTCTTTCTCTGCCAGCTCATAGTAAAAACATCACAAACACTGTTAATAATAGACAATCATGAAAATGAGTAGACAGAGGCTTTAAAAAGTAGGATCTAATATGTTACGTATCACGTATTTGTGCATAGCTGAATGTGTCTGCAGGCCAAAACCCAGCAGTAAGAATTTTCCTACATCAAAAGGATGTTAGCATCCTACGCCCGCTGTGTTTATACGCCTTAAAACCTGTACATTTTTTAAAGATATTTCTTGTTCATAGCTCATAGAAACAAGCAGAAAAAATGGTTGGAAAAAAAGCTTTAATGGGTACCACATCAGTGTTTGTGAGTAGAAGAGTGTTTTATTCTAGTTTAAGTTTGATGAAAAGTTGTGGTGAGTACAGCTTTGTTTGCAGAATGAAAGAACATTCATTATGTTTTCATCCGTGTCATTTTTAGACACTGAAACTAACAGGAAAAATCTGAAGTGCCTAACCTGTTAGGACATAATTTCTTGGTTGTCTACAGTACTGTGCAGAAGTGTTAAGACCTTTACACACTGACTGTGATTTCTTCATGTGAATTATTCAGACAACTATAAAAGAATTCAGATGTGGGTATAACTGATGACATCTTGCACAGCAAAAGTGATTTTGCTGAAAATGCAATATTATTGTGATCAACCTCTGTTAGGCGACAAGAACTCTCTGAACAATCATGGTCATCTCTGTCGTTGGCATGGCAACAATCAGGCTGGGGGATCGCCGGTGTCCCTGCAACAAGAGCTGTTTGACAAGTTTCAAAAGGATTAATTTGCCTTCTGCCTCCTCACGGATGGTGTTATCTCTAAAATCAGCTCAAACTGTTTACAGACATCACAAGTGTGCTACTCTAGCATAGTGTTGGTGTGCATAATTTTGGTGTGGAATAAATGTGCCACATGTTCTTGTTGTTTGTTCGCATTGCATTTAGTGTAGGGGCTTTTAGGCAGCCATGAAAGTGTGTTTTCAAGAAAAAAAACACTATATAACAGCATAAATGTAAATAAATAATTCATATTAATAATACAGTTAGCAATATGTTGGTTATAAGAATACATTTAGAAGGACACAGGTTTGGCTCTGAACTCCAGACACAGAGGATTGATTAGATAAACGATGTAATTCATGTGTTGAATTGTATTTTTTCTAATATTGTTTTTTTTTTAAACAAATAAATGCTTGCTGTCCAAATAAACTGCTTTAATACTTAAATAATATGTTTTTTTTGCACAGTACTGTATGTAGTTGTTGGTGCATGTACATAGTCATATAATGAATATGTAGCAGAACAACTTAAATATGTATTTTTTCAGTAAGTAAAGATAAAACTGGAAATGGAAACTGGAAGAAATAATAAAAAGGTAAATTAATAATAATGTAAAACTTTTGATTGGAAGGATTCTCTGGTTTAACTTCTAGAGAATTACTTCACCACATGGTCTTCTGGGCACCTTTAAATGAGAATGAACTCTTTCACCTTGCAGAGTTATTGAGTTTTCAGTGTGTTTTGCTCACCCGGATTTCAATCCGCTATAAATTGAGGAGCGTCTAAGTACCATTGCGGCCAAGTGAAGCAGCATTATTCAGCCTCTCAGCCCATCTTCCCCCTCAGTGACTGCTCTCAATCACACTCCATACTGCCGCACTCCTCCTCCTCCCCCCCGCAGCCTCATCCTGCTGAAGAACGCTTCTTCAGATCACACCGTCCTGTCATTTCTGCTTCTACCACCAATCCTTTACACCCGCCGGAGTGACACACTCCCCGCCTCTTCACAAACACATGCTAAGCAACTCTGATCCCCCTCCGGTGCCTGTCAAAGGCTTGCTTCACTCTGATTACGGCTGCATTAGCCTTAACTGCTGTAGCGTTGCGTTGCTGCTGATACAACACAGCTGCATATTAGCGCTTGAATGCTGTGTAGGAAGACAACTGCCTTTGTTTGAAAATTAGATGACTTCAGATTTATTCAAATGACTTTTTTTTAAACCCTTTTGTATTTGTGTATGTCATACCACACCATCTGTTTGGTTTTCTCACTAAAGTTAATTAGACTACAATTGGTGCTGTGTAAATGGCACATGGACTGTTTTGACAATCAGAAATCTAATTGAATTTAATTTTTTTGAAGGATTTGAAATTAGTAACACATTTTGGAAATTGCTGACCTGAGCTGATCCTCTACTGCAATAGCAAATGAGTAATTTCTCGCAGATGCACAAAATACTAAATATGCATTTACCTGCTGTTACTTGTTTCCTTGCCAAAATCAATAATGAAATATATAAAAAGCATAAATTAAGCAAATTTGGCTGTTTTTCCTGGCATCCTGCAGAGGTTTACTTCATAATTTGTGGTGGAGGCAGCTGACTGGCTCTTGAGAGAAGTTTTGGGTTGGTGAAGGGATGTGAGCACAGCGCCTCATGTCTATCTTTTCCTCCATCTCCAGGGAAACGCTGTATGGGCCTGGTGGACTTGGATCGCGGCTGGGCTGCAGAGACTCACGGGTACTCTGTGCGGGTGATGACCATGGAGCCAGAAAGCTGCTCTCCGAAGAACAACATGCTAGTCGGGGTCCCTGCTGATAATGGCAAAATTCAGCTATAAAACAGGGCCTAGACTGTAGCCTTGAGGAACGCCACACGACCAAGAACCTTCAGGGATGTCGATAGATTATGAGGACTCACTGACTGTTTGTCGTAGCAAGAGATAATGATGAAAGTTCAGTCTTTTGCATTTTTAAGAAACGTTTTTCATTCATTTCATTTCATTTTTTTAGTTGTTAATTTTTTTCCTGGGTATTTTTCTAAGGATGTCTCCTATATATTTGCGGTCAAGACCGCTTTCATATGAACTTCATATCTATGAATTTCATGAATTTTAAGTAGATATTTTAATGTATATCTTGACCCATGGTTCAGCGCTGTGGATGCTTTGCTTGCTTTGTGTTTATCTGCTGAAGCAAAACCTCCAGCTTAGAATAAGTGTGTTCAGACGCTGCAATAAATTAGGCATCGCTTCAGATGCTGTTTGCAAATTAAGCCTATTGGATTCTGTAATGCCATCCAGCATATTCTTCTCTGTCATTATCTCCCATTATGAGCGAAACAAAAGAAAGTGTCTCGAAAGAGTCTCATCGCAGTTATTACCGATGTAAAATTATTCATTATAATCTGCAGTTCTCCCTTACGAGAAAGCTGGGTTGCATTCTTTAATTTCAGTCTGCAGAGGTATTTGATTAAAACCATTGGGAATGAACATCGGGAGACATTTATCATGCCCTCCGCATGGCGGCCTTGGGGATGGAAGAGGATTATTTCGGAAGCGGCCCATCGCGCGCGTGTCTAATGCGTCCACGGTCATGAATATTTGATGAATGCCTGGATGATGTAAAGGTCACCGCGCTCTGCTGGACCAGAGTGTGCAGCGACCTGGCTCTGGACTATAACGCGCTATGATATATGGACTCTCTCAGTCCACTCTGCTTTTATTTACTCTCTTCTTCCTTCTCGGGGCTGGATTGTTATTGAAGACGCACTCCTACCCTCCGATTTGCCCGGCCCATAACAGCCATGGTGTCACATTGGAGACGGAGAGGGAAAACTGCTCGTCCAATGTGGGGGGAAGCGGCTAGCCCGCTACACACGCACACACCAGCCTAGCAAAGCTCATCTGAATTCTGCTAGCGAAGTCAATCTACCCAAGACTGAATGGCTAGAGACACGGCGGCACCTTCCAACGAGCTGGAATCATTTCAGTAGGAAAATGTGCATGACAGAAATACATATGGCGAAGAATAGAGGAACGGCCAAGCTGTGCTTGCTTTAAGAAGGGAATTACTGGCTTCTGACAAGTAGAGGAAGGCAGTCACTCTCTCTTCTGCTCTCTCTGACTCGTAAAATTAAGAATAAGTGTGATTCATGCAGCTCATTGTTCTCCAGCTGTTATGTTGTGCTATGCAATAAGCATCTGTGTATGTCTATAGGAAGCTTGAAGTTCTCCGTACAGAATGGCTGAATGGCCGTACTCAGTGGCAGTTAGGGTGTGGCTGTTAGTGCTAGGCCTTCAATTTGGGCCAAAAACATCAAAAGCTGGTCCAAGAACTCTTCTATAATGATGATCATATCTGCTAACACACTAATGCGGTTTCTAGTAGTATGTTAGCACTAAGCTAATGCACATGAATCTGTGTTTGGCCATTCTAGATCAAACACAGACATTAGAAGATTATAAAGGCATTACATGTTTTTATTTGAAGCTTGTGATAGACATATTAACATATTTTACTTTGTATGTATTTTAATGACTAAAAGAGTCTTAGCATTGAGCTAACACCTTTTACCAGAAAGCCACTGGTTTGGCTATCGCTTGTATTCAGTCAGTTATGTATCTAGGACTTCCTGAAGGCCTAGAATTACATTTTATTCATGCTCAAGCCTTTATAAAACAAAACCTGATTGGTTGCTTTCACTGTCAGTTGCTCTTTATGTTGGTGGTTAATCTGACCTGTTAGGCCTTCAGTCCAGCTCCTGAAGTCCTAACCAATGGGCAAGCTCACTTAGCTGTTTCTACCTAGATACCACAGACAAAAAAATTGATTGGATCATTTTTTGTTCACAGTTTCGAGAATTTATCTTTATAGTTTTCAACCCAGCCTAAATAATGAAGAGTAATAAAAATGAGCTAAAAATTATAGACATCTATTTTTTCCCTCCAAAATCAATAAGCCTTCTCTGAAGGTCTGAAAACACTTCAGGGTTTCCCTCTGGCTTTCCTTACACTGGCAGTCAAAAAGAAATGCTAACCTGCTCGTATGCACTGATGTTTAGCAGCTGTTTTTTATGTTTTATGTTTATCCTGTCTGTTCGCTTAAAGGAGGAGAACAACAAATTACAGATATTCCAACAAGACAATGGAAGATGCTATACAACTCATTACATGAAATTCAGGCATGATTTAAAACCCATTGAGAGGGTTTTGTGTAGCCCTTGTGGGGCTACATTGTGAAATGTGTGGAGAAGAAAACCACTATGGATGGTTCTGTGGACAGCAGTGAAGAATGTGTGGGAAGCAGTTCCTTTAAATCATTAAAAAAAAAAAAGTTTATCTGCAACACCAGCTGATCAACACAACACTGAAAAGAACGGCTCAACCGTGGCGGTGGGAGGTAGAAAATTCTAGTGTGATGTTCTGTCATAAATTTTGCCATAATGTGGATACCGTGATGATCCCAAAGACAGTGAACCACAAACAGCGCCAGCCGAGAGAAACTAAACATAAACATGAGCATGAGCAGCTTGTCTCTTAGAAACTCAACAAAAGGGTGTTTCAAAGAAAACTGTACTGCTGAGTGCCGCTTGTATAAGCCTATATGTTACTCAGTATAGTGTTTACGTGGCCGTGCATTGGGAGAGTGACACGTGCATGAAGCATCACGAAGACATTCCATTTTCCATTTCACGTGGTGTTTAGACCAGTTTTTACCCTTTTGGTTCAGTCTGCTGTAGAACACAGATATAACTGTAAAGTGTGGCGAAAAAGATGGAGTCAGCTCTTAAAAGCCATCCAACAGGCTAAACCTATTGTGATAAACTTAACGTAGCAATCCTGGAATAGCGTGTTGCCTCTGTTAGATACAGCAAAAAGGTGGAGGCTACAGGAGAGAAAAACTAAAACTGCTTCCATACAAGTCAAGGGAACTAAGAATCAAGAGCATGCGGTAGTATTCACAGTAAAGAAACTGCAAACTCTCGCAGTGTTTATACTGTTTTTAAAGGTTCAGTAATGAGCCTTGTATTATTTTTAACTTGGAAGGGCTTAAAAATTGCTATAATAATAATAATAGCAACCATAATGGTACTAGTAATAATAATTATCTTTATTATAGTTGCACTGTTTTGTTATTATTATGGTTACTATAATAAATTAGTTCACTTTTTTATTTTTTTGATATCATGCCCTCAAAGTCGACTGGGCCATGAAGACTGATCATTCATCCAAATAGTAGAAAATACCATATCAGTTCATATCGCCCAGCTCTTCTCATCTGTTGATCACTGTAGCACAAAAATGGCAAAATAGAAAATAAACACCTACAAGTTATAGAGTTCAGCAGCATTTTGTAGCTACTCTAGACTTGAAGACAACTTCACACTGCTTCGACAAGCTTTCCTAAAGTTTTGAAAGCAATTTAACTGCCTCTCACACTTTCATCACTGCAGTCCACAGATCATCCATAGAGGTTGAATTTTTCCTCTCCACACATTTCCCAATGTAGCCCCCAAGGGATATAGCTTTGTGGCATCCCGCAGTGTCATGTTGAAATGTCCGTCATTTGTTTTGGGTTCTTATCCCTGATGTGGACAGACAGAATAAACACATCAACAGCAGCTAATAAACATCAATGACTGACATACATTCATGTGGACAATTCTTTTTGACTGCTAGTGTCATTTTAGTAGCACTTTATTTCACACTATTGTTCACAGATCAGTAAGATGGAAATGTTTTGCTAATCAGTTCTAGTAACCTTTAGTAACTTTTGTTAGAAATTATAACAGCAGTAAAATGGCAAAAATATGGTAGTAAGTTGTACTAGCCTAAAAATTATCACTTTTTAGTTTAATTTAAATGTAATTTTTAGTTTAGTTTAATTTGTTCCAGCCCTGATTCTGTGTAAACGCAGTATATTTACCCCAACTGTTCCTGGGTACCTACTAAGGTCTAAGGTGGCCTGCATATAATGCAGTAATTCAGCCATAATTTAAGTGCAGTTCATCCACATTATTCTGAAGAACTGATGCTATCACTGGATGTGATGCACTAACTGAGAAAAGTAGATGAAAAGAAGTCATTTTGCTTTTTACAGCTCCAGCACTATTTAGCTTAAGCGGTATCAAGAAATACAACAGAAACATAAGGTTGACAAACTCTAATTACCTGTAAATAAAACATTATTCTTCCAATTCGTAATTAATTAGTAATTATTACAGTACAAATGCATAATATTAAACAATTTATGGAAGTCCAGAGAGGCCATGAGGCAGGGACAAAGTTGTTTTATTGAAATAACAAGCTAGTTTTCTCAAGATAACAGAAGTCGATATCTTGAGAGAAAAGTTAATTATCTTGTGATCTCAAGGTAACAAAGTTGTAATAGTGAGATAAGTTAATGATCTTGTAATTATCACAAGATAATTAACTCGTTATCTCAAGATAACAACCCAGAAAATTGCAGCAACAGCTCATGGCCTTTCTGGACTTTTTTTTTATACCTTTCATATTCACACCAAATTTTTTAAATCATTATTTGAATCACTATAGGGTTTTATAATATTATTTTGTAGTATTAATATTTTTATTTTATAATATTAGTGGCTAAATGATCTGGTCTTAGTGCTGTAAAATGTTTCTGCTTTATTTCTTACCTGCTAGGTCTTTAAATGGTCAGCCACAGGTGCGATGTACAGACACAGTTCCTGGCTGTAATTACAGTACAGCTAAACGATTCTGGAGCTGTAAAAAGCAAAATTGCTTCTTTTCATCTACTTTTCTCAGTAAGAACATCATATCAGGTGAAAATATCAGTTCTTCAGAATAATGTGGGTGAACTGCACTTAAAATATGGCTAAATTACTGCATTATGTGCAGGCCGACCCTTAGACCCTTAGTGTTGTTACCCAGGAACAGATGAGGTGAATATACTCAGTTTACACAGAATCAGGGCTGGAAAATGCATCACATGTTCCTTTTGTATTGCCTGTGAACAAAATACTGTTACTCTGTTATGAAGCACAGATCTGACAAAAGGCTCAAAATACACCAAATGTATCTTTATACCTGTTTATCTTTATGTATTAACTGGAAAATTAGCATGTAATTGTTAAGTTAGTACAACTTATTATTTTACCATTTTATTACCTACTTGTTCTACAATCACTGTTAATTTATTACATTATATTACCATATTATTACCCATTTATTACCTATAAAATAAAGTGCTACTGTTTCTGTACTCTTAGTTTTGCTTGAGTAATATACTGTATCCAGCAAATAATTAAAACCTTCATATTACAGGTATTTTGCAGCCTCAATTGTTTTTTTCCCTCCATTTTCGTGGATTTTTGCTTTAGCTGGCTGCACTTTCTTCCCCTCCCTGTAGTTCTTTTATGAATTTGATCTTCTCCTCAGAGTGTCTTCTTTGTACTGTGTTTGGGCAACGTCAATCATGCAGAAATCTCTGGAGGTACTTTGACATTTCTTTGATTTGACAGTCATACCACAGGCTTGTGTTGATAGCCTTGTTTTGAATGCCATACAATCCAACTTTACTGTTTACAGCATCTCAAGACTTGCACTGAACATCAACAAAAGGATGCTGCTCAGGAAGAGAGGATAAATGCAAAAAACTTGTGCATGATTGAACGTTGGGCACTGAACGCTTTTACTGAAAGTGCAATGGCTTCTCCTCATTGGAGGAGCCGCACTTTTCTCTGCACCTTTCAGACGGAAAAGGCAATTTCATTTGGAATGTTTGCAGGGAGTGGGCAATTTTCCTTCTAGCAAAGGCTTAGAATTTCATAAGGGAGCCAGCCTGCAATCTGACTTAAATTCATCTGTGACAAAAGCCAATCAGAAAGCATGATGCCGCAAACCAAGATACATTTCTCTGACCAGTGGCGTTGATCTTAGTTAGTTTTTATTGGAAACGTCACTGCAGGTTTTTATTACCTTGATGTTGGTTTCAATTCACATTTACCTCTCTGGAACCATAGTGTTGTATTTTTATTTCTCAGAAAGTAGGTTGCAGACTTTACCCCCCTCTGCTAAACAGGAGCTCTGTTGTAGAGACTGCAGATGACTCTGGTCAAGGATGAGTATCAGACTGGTATAGTTTATTTTCCAGTTCTAATGTTTTTAGTGCTGTTTATTTGAATTAATGTACTTATTCTAAGTTAAAGTTTTACAAAATAGGCAGTTTTCATTTATACTATACCAAGAGGTACCCCCTTTGGCTTGAACTCTAGGCTTATTGCAGTTTTTAAAGGTGCCATAGAATGGTGAACTGTGTTTACAAAGCCTGCACTAGCTTAAACTGTTACATAACAGTCTTGACTCATTAATATTTACGCCCCCAAATTATGAAGAACGAAACAACAACAAAAAAAATGGTAGACTGTGCAGAAATGTGTTGGCTTCCAATTCACAAGTCACAATGGTGCTAATGGGAACCAGTGGTTGTGATGTCTGCAACACAAATACAGGCTTTTTATTCATTTTCCAAAACCACCAGTGAACCTACACCTGACTTACAGCCAACAAAGCAACAGCAAGGAAAATGGCAGATTATGTGCACAAATGTGCCGTTCCAGGCTATGAAGGGCATGTCAGAACCTTTCTTATCCATCCTGAGGAACCGAACTGTCAAAGGTCATGGCTGATGTTCATCTTTAAACGAGGTTGAAGTTGGATTCCTATTCACCAGCTTCTTAATCAGATGTTCTGTTCCACCTTAAATGCTACAGCTTGAACAGGCGCCAGAATGTAATTGCGACACCATTTAAGGTTCAATAAGAAGCCGACTTCAGCTCCCACATCTTTAACAGGATCCCAGACAACTTTCATTTTTAAGTCATTAGTTTGCTAATGTGAAATGGTTCACTTTGGAGAAACTTACCAACTCTTTACAGTGGTGCTGATGGGAACCAGCGAATGTGATGTTTACAACACAAATATAGCCACTTTATTTAGTCCACCAGTGAACTTACATCTGACCTATTTAATAGTAAAACAGGGGTAAATTCAAAAAGGTCTTTTTTCTTTGGGGACTACTTTTTATTAAAATGCCATGCATGTATCTCTCCACCACAAATGGCTTTTAAATGTAAGATGAGACAAAAATCTCATCTCAAAACTATCATTAAACAGTTTCTCCAGCATCAGGCAGCATATTCATAACCATTTCATGTAACAATTTTATGTGAAAGTAGCTTTCAGAGGCTTTAATCTCTTCAGACACCTGGTTCCTTTCACTACTGCTCTGACTGCTTCACTACAGTTCTGACTACATTTCTCTACACTATTTACATTTGTGCGTTTTGCAAATGCTCTTAAATGCTCCTATCCAGAGCACCTTACAAAGGTCCTTTGCTGTCCACTTAGAGGATGTATCCTTGACTAGCACAAATAGGTTAGAGTCCAGAAATATCCTTGAGCTAAGGAACTTGAAATATCCTTGAGCTAAGTGCTGATACTTCAATTAAAAAAAGGTACACAGTACTGAAATAAGACTTTTCATAAGTGCAGATGAGGGAACCTATTGTTCAGATGGATGTTATGGCTCAAATAGAAGCTGCATCATACCACCCAGGCACTACTAGACCAAGCCAAACCCCTTAAAATTTAGCATCAGAACAAGGGCACTGGTGAAGGAAGCCTCAAAGAGACCAACAGTCACTTTGAAGGAGCTCCAAGAGTTCCGTGGCTGAGACTGGATTGAAGATGCAACAGTCAATAATATCAAGAGCTCTGCGTACAACTGGCCTGTGTGGGAGGGTAGAAAGAAGCTATTACTGAAGAAAAAACACATCAAACAAGATGTAGATTTTGCCAGAGTGACCCAGCCATACGTAATTGAGCTTTTCGGTCAAAATTCAACACTGTCCATCCCTCAGCAAACACCATCCCAACAGTGAAGCATGGAAGTGGCAACATCATGTTATGGGGATGCTTTTCTTCAGCAGGGACTGGGCATCTTGTTCACATTGAAGGCCAGATGGATGGAGCAAAGTATAGGGAAATACTGCAAGACAACCTGCTTCAGTCTGCTAAAAAACTAAAGCTTCACCTTTCAGCGGGACAGTGGTCCCAAGCAACACAAGAGAGGTCGAACAACAAAAAGGTGGCTAAATAGCAGCCTATGAGCGTCGTTCAACCAACCTGATCAAATATACCACAAATCTGCCAGATTTTGGGTGAAAATCACTTGCAAACAGCGTGCAAAGCTGAAATCAACCCCAAAAGACTTACAGCTGTTATTGCAACAATAGGTGGTGCTACCATGTACAAGTCTAAAGGGGTTGAATACTTCTGCAGGCAGCATTTTTTTGTTTTTAAACTAAAATGTTTTCTTTTTTAAATATCTGTTGATGAACGGTGAATTTTGACTTTGAAAATGTACTTTAAAATCATATTGGTTCAATAAAAATACTTTCTGGAATAATCTGTATAAGTGTCATGTATTATTCAGACAAATCTGATGACTTTTAAGGGGGCTGAATACTTTATATCTTAATTTGATTATGCAGGAAAAAAGGTGTAATTCCCTTTTAACACTATACAGTACCTACTATACATTATTTGCTAACTACTATGTTAGGAACTATAGTGTGGGCCCACATGCAGACCCTTGAACTTTAAGGGGGAAACATTTATGACCCCCATAAACACTAAGTAATTGAATTTTGTTCTCTTGTACAAAACACTTTCTTGGAATTTGACCAGTCGAACTATCATTGGCTTCAACAGAACGGAGATGTTTCTTTGACCTCTCCAGCACTGATGTTTACAGGTGCTTCAATAGAGGAGCATCCGATTTTCTTTCTTCCCTTAAGAAATATAGCTCTGATCTTTTTTTCCCCCAGTGTGTCCTAGGGGTCACATGTTCTGTGCACATCGAGCATTTGAACTCCGGCCTTTCTGTATTCCTCCTGCCCGGCGGACGTAATTAGTTCGTGCAGATATTTGCCCTCGTGCACCTTTGCGTACTCATCTGAGTAGAAAAATGTAGATGAACTTCTTGGCCTGAAGACAAAAAGTTTATCTTGTATCGCAGCTCTGCGTTCGGATCTGTGTGTGTGTGTATTAAAATGCTTCTGGCGTTCTGACACACCTCGTTTCAGCTTGTCAAAAATACCCAAAACCTTGGATCACGCTTTGAGGAGATTCCATTGAATACCAAGTAGGTTTTATGTTTATAACTGTGTCTGGAAAACGCTACTTAAGATATGTGAGCCGAGCAGGTAACGTTCATTATTAAAACCCTATTTAAAAAAGAATGCTAGATACTCGGCTTTAAATATTCTGTTGCGACTTTTTTTTCTCAGCACTGCATTGCATTCTTGCAGACTTTGCCGCAGACGGCACGTGGCATAGCTGAAGCTCAATCCTGATTGCGAGCACTACAACGTGTGCCCACAGAATACATCATATTTTTCCAAAATTAAGGGGTTTAAGAGAAAGTGGAACACACACCGAGCTGTTGTAAGTTATTATAAACTTTTCTTTCTCGAATAATAAGCTTGTCTGGCTGCTGCTTTTATTCCTGAAGGGTTTAGAGTGCTCCTGCTTGTTCACTGTCAAGGTCCAAAACTGAGATGAGAGAACTTGCTTGAAGCAAAAGTACATTTTCATAGTTGCCAAAAAAATAAGTAAACACAAAGTGCGGTTGTTATTCTGAAAATAAAATGCATAATAGGGAATTGGAAATCCCAACGCACATGGGCTCCATCCCCTGCCCCTTTTGTCTCCAATGCCTCCAATGTGCCTCTGTGCAAGAGGAATTCAGGTTTGATCTGGTTACTGTAGTCACTCCTGGTTAAACAAATTCCCTCCATAATCTGATGTCTGACATTAAAATGATGTCTGACCCCTGCCAGATAATAAAACCTTAAAAAAAAGTCAGATGTCTTTAAGACTGTTGAGATGTTTTATAGCGACCTGGCCAGGGTGGTTCCTGCCTTCTGCCCATTGACCTCTGTGATAGGCTCCAGCTCCCCCCGCGACCCAGAAGGATAAGCAGCTTAGAAAATGTGTGTGTGTGTGTGTGTGTGTGTGTGTGTGTGTGTGTGTGTGTGTGTGTGTGTGTGTGTGTGATGATTTATATATTTGTTTTGATATTTGTATTCAGGTTGCCAGCATCTTTCACAAACTGGCTGCAAAAAACAGACAGAAAAGGTAGAATGAAGGTAGAAGATGTTTCTGAATAATAATAATAATAATAATAATAATAATAATAATAATAATAATCATAATAATAGCAGCAATACATTTACTGATGAGCTAAAAATGATGTTTGAGTAAAATGTTACATTGTGTATTAAAATGTGCTTATTTACTATTAGAGTATTTATTAGTATTTCTTTTAGCAAGAAACACTGTGGACACTGCAGGCCTATGAACTGCTTTTAATAGTGTGTAATAATCAAACACAACCCACCTTTATGTGCTGCCTTCTTTAAAGGGGAAATTCCATCGGTTTCTGCATAATTCAGTGGTTGCAATGTAAACAATCATTAGGAGTGGTTTGCTATGGGAAGTAATCCATTCAACTTGGATGTCTTTACAGTGGTGGTGATGGGAACCAGGGGTCAAGATGTCTACAACACACATATATAGCCATTTTATTTGCTAGCCAAAAGGACTGAATATGTGTATATATAATGTTAATGATGGTAAGATAGTGGTAAACCTGAGGGAAAAAAAAAACTTTTTTGCTTTAAAACATTAAAAAATATATATACATTTTAGGCCCAAATCTCAAAACTATCATAAAACAATGCCTCAGACTTCAGCCGGTGGATTAATGACCATTTAATGTATTAACTTACTGTACGGGAGCTCTTAGAGGAATTAAACTCTTCAGACGTCTGGTTCCCATCACCACCACTGTGAACAATCCTGACTCAGTAAATTTCTCTACCATGCACCATTTACGTTTATGCATTTTGCAAATGCTCTTATTCAAAGTGACTTAGAAAAGTGCTTTGCTGTCCACTCAGAGAATGCATGCTTGACTAGCAAGTTTCTCTAGAATGGAGCATTTCATATCAAACCACTCTGAATAACTGTTACATCTTAACCATTTAATAATGCAGACATTTTGAAAAATTTTTGATTTTACATCTACAAGTTGGATCAACAAGGTAGGAATGTCTAATAGAGTGGACAGTGAGTGGACAGTGTTTAAAAATTGTGTCTGATCCACTCATACCAGCACAACGCACACTAACACATCACGACCACGTCAGTGTCACTGCAGTACTGAGAATGATCCACCACCCAAACAATATCTGCTCTGTGGGGGTCCTGACCATTGAGGAACAGGGTGAAACAGGTCCAACAAAGTATGCAAAGTAACAGATGGACTACAGTCTGTAATTATAGAACTACAAAGTGCACCTATATGGTAACTGGAGCTGATAAAATTAGCTATGAGTATAGATAATGTTAAACAAAGTTTGGAATATTGTGTCCAGACTGGACACGTGTATCTATGGTACATACTTGCTTATTGAGTGGTGCAATTTGGTGTTGTGTGACACTCAAAGTGTCTCCACTTTCTGTAACTGGCTGTGAGTGATGAAAAGCCTTCCTCTGCTGCATTTGTGCTATTATTTCTATCTGAGGCTGTAGAAACTCTGTAGCAGACAGTGTTACACTCCCACATGAATTTATGGCTTGTCTTTTTACAGTCACTTGAAACAGGGATTTGCATGCCAAATATTCCCCCAGAGCTGTAAATTTTTGGAGACGATTTTATATGCAACTCAAAGGTTTGAGCTGCTGGCCTTAACAGCCTACAGATTCATCATGTCTATAATGGCAAGTTATATAGAATCCTGCTTTTTGAATGACTCTTTAGTGAGTCAAGTGAACTGATTCGCTCCTACAAAATGATTCACCCATCTCAAAAGATCGCAAATTTGTTTTTGTGTTATTGTTTTGTTAGCTGGTGTCGATCAGAAGAGGATGGGTTCTCCTTGTGTGAGTCTTGGTTCCTCTCAAGGGCTCTTCCTCTTGCTCTTAGGGAGTTTTTCCTTGACACTGTCTCCCTTGGCTTGCTCACTGGGGCTTTTTTTGGTAACAAGCGCTATATTAATAATCTATGACTAAATTAACTTTGATAAAGGCTTTTCTATACACTGAAACAAGCATTCTTGATAAGCTACAGACTTGAAAACCAAAAAAATAGTTCTTCAAGGGTTCTTTAGCAAAGGCAATGGCTCTATTTAGAACCATGGGTTCTGTATAGAACCATTTCATGCTTAAATAGCTCTTTAGATTGATGGAGAATGTGTTGTAAATGGTTCTATATGGAACCTTTTTGAAAATAGTTCTATATAACACCAAAAAGGGTTCTACTTTTACAAGTTTAACATCATAGCAATAGCAGAACCTTTTTTTATTGCTATGTAGTACCATTTTCAGAAAGGTCCTGCATATATATATATCAATCTGAAGAACCATTTCAACCATTCCAACCACAAGCTGCCATGCCTACCCCAGCCAGTTAACTCCTTGATTGATGTCAATGATTGGCTGGACAGGTGTTTTAGTGTTAGGTAAGGGGGGGGGGGTAGATACAGAGGTGACCACTGGGGTAAAATCTGCGCTCCATGGAACGTAAATGAATCACTGAATCGAATGTTCCATCCACTGAGAGGAACAGTTCAAAAGAATCGGCTCTGTAAATTGGATCGAACGTTCCTTCAAAGCTCTTCAAAGCGCCTCCAGCGCTATTTCTTTTCCTACCCGTTTTCCGGCAAACCCCGCCTCATGCGCTAGGGCTGACCAGTATTTCACACTCAACGAGAGTACAAACTACTAGCAAATCCTAGAGCTGGAGGCGCACTCGTTTTAGCCAATCGTAGCTCAGAGGGCGGGGCTTACTGAATACGGGTGGGGAAAAAAGCCCATAACGCCACCAGCAGAGAGTGCACTACGCTCTGTATAGCAGTCAGCAGCGCTCTGCTCCAGCCAGGCTGCTGCGCTCTCTCCACGGTCCGGATGAAGTGAAGGACACAAGCGTGTCTCTCATGCCGGCGGACTCTTCGTGACCAGCTGAACTCTAAACCGGACTCCAGTTACCTCGCCAGCGCGCTGAAATAACCGGAGTGCTGATTTAGCTGGATAGTTGGATTTACACTGTTTTTTTTAGAAACACATGGAAATGTTGCTGAAGTTGGTTTTGTTGTGGACTTGCTGGCTCGGAGTGGGAGCGGACTTTGATGGAAGGTAAGAAGCTGAACGCACTTAGAAAGATGGTTCTTTAAGGGTTCTTTAAAACCATAATCATGAGTTGTCTTTAGAACCTTTGCATGCTTGCATGGTGAAACGGTTCTGCAGATTGATGGCACCAAAAAGGGTTCTTGCTATGTGACAAGCTTGGCATCGAAACAACAGCAGAACCCTTTTAGAACCATTTTGAG
Organism: Colossoma macropomum; assembly: GCF_904425465.1. Taxonomy (NCBI): domain Eukaryota; kingdom Metazoa; phylum Chordata; class Actinopteri; order Characiformes; family Serrasalmidae; genus Colossoma; species Colossoma macropomum. The sequence continues at coordinate 36,554,623 of NW_023494791.1, forward strand.
ACACATAAATATACAGTACAACACATTCTCCATCAATCTAAAGAACCAGTTAAGCATAAAATGGTTCTATATAGAACTCATGGTTCAAAACAGAACCATTCCACCATTCCCTTTTACTCAAGAACCCTTGAAGAACCATCTTTTTTAAGACTGTACTCAGAGCTTGTTTTCTTTTTCATGAAGTGCGCAAATGCGTGAATTTCAAATGTGTTTTATTCCGGTGGACATGCAAACAACTTGAGCGTCACACGAGAGCCAGTTGTTTGCGTTTGCATTAATTCCAGCTGCAACCCAAATAAGTTCTGCCTGATCTTTCGAGTGTTGGAGGTTATAGTGTGATGTTGGTTCAGCAGGAGGCTCGAGGTGTTCAGGCTGCGTGGAGCAGCGCAGCGTGTCTTTGTGCCGGGCGTTCATGTCCGAACACGAATGCTGAAATATGTGAGCAGAGGTGCAGAAACGTGCACATGCACCTTCCACTGAGCGCCAGTGTGAGAGGAATCCGGCCGCATTCCTAACCCGCAGCCTGCGGTTCACTCAGCGGATGCTCTCAGAGTCATGTAGACTAACTCGGCGCGCTGTTTCGATTTGCCCCCGTTTTAACTCCGTTTGTCCCGCGAGGCTATTTTGGAAGTAACTTTCCTGCGCTTGCATCATGCTGGTGTGTGAATGCAGCGCGCGCTTGGCGCAGCGCTCGGACCCGCCGGGCAGCAGAGAGGAACAGCGGGCGCTGTGGACTGGACAGGACACGGTCCGCCTGAGCCGCTGTGGAGGGGAAAAAAGTGAAAGCTGGTCTTGGAAATGGACTTGTTCACAGGGGTGGTCGGCGTCTTCTGGCTCTTCTTGTTCTTGTTGTGTTTAATCCTCCTCATCATCTTCATCCTCATTATCATCCTCATATTCCTCTTTTATTGCTTTGTCTTCTCTTTGGCTCCTACATCATCATCATCATCATCATCATCATCATCATAATCATATTCATAATTAGAACCATATTAATCATCACCATAATCTTCATCATACTTTTTGCTCTAGTATGATAATCGTAATCATCATCATCATCATCATCATGGCTTTTACACCTTCTTCTTCTTCTTCTTCATAGTTTTTTCTGTATCTTCTCCTCGGCTCCTACATCATCTTCTTCTTTGTGTTTACACATCATCATCACACTTATCATCATCGTCATCATCACCATCTAATTCATCTTCTTGGTTCAACTTTTCTTTACTCTTTTATCGTTGCCTTCTCCTTGGCTCCTACTTCATCATCATCATCGTGTGTCTATATCACCATCATTATCATCATTAATCATATGAACTTCACATTAATCAGCAGCATAATCATATTAATCATCTTCATATTTTTTGCTCTTTATGATCATATTAATCTTAATCAACATCTTCCTGGCTTTTACGTCTTCATCTTTGTCTTCTTCTTCACATACTTTTCTATGGCTCCTACATCATCATCTTCCTTGTGTCTACATCATCATCATCATCACCATCACCATCATCATCATCATCATCATCATCATCATCATCAAAATCATCCTCATAATGTAATCATAATCATTATCCTCTGTTTCATCTTCTTCTTCTATTAGTACTTCCGCTACTACTTTTTCTTCCTTCTCTTCGTCCTCCTCCTCCTCCTCCTCCTTCTTCTTCTTCCTCTTCTTCTTCTTCTTCTACTACTTTTTTGCTGATCTTATTCTTCTTCCTCCTTCCTCCTACTTTTTACCAGTACTTCTTCTACTGCTACTTTTTTCCTCTTCTTCTTCTTCTTCTTCTTCTTCCTCTAGTACTTATACCACCACTACTTTTTCTTCCTCTTCTCCTGTTCCTTCTTCCCTTCTTCCATATCTTCTTCACTCCTACATAATCTTATTTTCTTCTTTGCTGCTACGTAATCTTCTTCTTCTTTTTGATCTTCTTCTTTTCTTCTTCTGCACATAACATCATTTTCCTTTTATTCCTACATAACATAATCTTTCTCTTTGTTCTTCTTCTTCTACTCTATTTAATTTGTCTCAATCTTTCACTGCTGACCTCCTTAGTGAGACAATTTTGCAAACACACTCATAACTCACAGCAGGGATGCTTGTGACCTGTTTTTTGTTGTGTATGCCCGTCCGGTACTGTAGGGCTGTTACCCACAAGCAGTGCATTGATCCACCTTGCTGTATCAGCATTTACTGTAAACTGTTTGGATAACCTAGAGGCAAAGCAAAGAGTAGGAAAGTATGTACAGTCATCTGTTCATTTAATTGTGATGATCTTCTGTATCCATCTCCTGTGTTCTGGCCTGCATCTCTACCTCAGTGTCCATGTATAGTCCAGTGTGTTCTGAAGTGACTACACCAGAGGTGGCAGGTTCCCCTGGTGTGGATCCAGTCTTAATCAAACACACCATATCCATCTGAAGAAAGATATGAGAAAGACGTGAACATCAGAGGGAGGTGTGTTCTGGTAGTGTTGGAAGATGGTCGATGTTCAGATGCATGGTTTGCCAGAGCTGATCTATACATTGTGGTTGGACTGTATCGTGCTGATATTTCAGTGAGCGAGCTGGCCAGTGCATAATCAGAGTGTACATTAACCCGCCAGCATACGTTATTAATGCCAGCCATGATGGAGGGAGCTTGTCACCTGGGTCATTATTTGCCAATTTCCACTGCTTATAAACCTGCTTCGCTGCCTCCATCTAAATTCATAGACAGAATACCCAGCAAGAGCGCGCTGCGAGTGGCCCATTCATTATTTCCAGTCCTTCAGCAGGACAATTTAGAGCCCCCGTCTAATGGGCCGAGGCATACCTGAGGGATGGCTTGCTCCTAAACTGCATACAGGCGTTTTGTACTACGATGGTGAGTTTAATCGATAGAAAGACTTGCTACAGCCCAGATGGGAGTAAAGCACTGCTTTAGTGTTGTTTTGGTGTTTTGTTGAAGGTCAGAGGAGCGCTGAAGGTTGAGTTGCTACACAGTCCTGTGGGAAAAGGTTTACCCTACTCGAAAGGTTCTCCATTTAGTCCTCAAAGAGACCCAGCCAGTCTGCGGTTTTGCTTTTAGCCAGTTTCTGAAACGTCTGATCCAGGCAATCAACTCTCTACAGCCCTTGATTACCTGGATCACATGTGACTGCAGATGGAACAGAGCAAATCTGTTGACTGGCGGGGGTCCCTGAGGACTGGATTGATAACCTCTGCCTCAGTGTTAAGTGTAGTGTCCAGGCGGGTCAATAATGCTCCCCTGTTCTGTTTACTCTTGTGCTTCAGGTGCACTTGGTAAATCTGTTGTTAATTATCTGTGCATAGTTCAATGAAAACTTCAGATTTACGCAATTTTCCATTTACTCCAATTGTGCCCGTTCAGCCAGAAGGTCCAATTAGCATTCTGCACAATTCATACCTAAATCAACTTGCCTTAAATCGCAAGTAATCTCAAAAAGATTTATGTGATTTCACATTGCAAGTTGCCTTACTTGCTATGTAGCAGTTTATTTGATTCCGATTTTTCATTTAAGAATTGAAAATTCAGTTTGGCCCATTAGAGTGCAAATAATATTATTTAAATTGTGATTTTGACTAAAAAAGTGCTGGAAATATGCTAATGTGTTTCATGTGCTCATTTAGCCAACACAGTGTGAGCTTTGAGTTTAAAAAAAAAGGAAAAAATCAGCCAAAAACTGGGTTCTATGGCCAAAATTTGGCTGTAAAGAATTGGAATTGGCCAAAAAAATCATAATCGGTTGCGTCCTTAGGTTTGATACTCTATGACATACTGTTTTCCATCAAAATAGACAAAACTAATAGCAAAATTTCAGGCTTCAAGACGACTGCTAATGTTTTTAGTCATGCAAATTGTCCATTTTTATAGATAACAGTGTGTCATACAGTGTCATACAAGTCAGGTACAACGTGGCCTGGGCCGTTTTTCCTAAATTCATAGACAGAATACCCCGCAAGAGCGTGTAAGTAATTTCAGACTTGTGTGATTTCAGATAGGGATGCACGATTGGAATTGGCAGATTTTTTGCTCCAAACATGTAATTGGCCTGTTTATTACTCTTATTTTGGCAGTTTTGTATCTGTATTGCAATTTTATGAGGAAAATAATGTGATCCAGGTCACTGCACCTGGTCTGTGCACCTGTATAAAAATTACCGATGTGCATTCTGACTAATTTTGATCTTTGAATATCTGTAAGGATTAATAAACACATGGAAGGAAAAAAATGACCCTGGGCTGAAATTAATGTAGGGGTTTTTTAACTTTTTAAACTTTTTTGAAACTTTTTAGAAGGCAGCAGTGGTGCTGCACAAAATAGCCGAAAGGGAACCCCTAGGTTTTCATGTTGGATAAGTAACAGAGGCATCCTCTTCCGGTGAGCCAATAGGCTCAAACTACAGCTAGCTAGTACAACACTTTATGACACACTGTTATAGATATCAGTGTAGGGCTAAAGGTTCATCGTTTCTGTGTTGAAATTGCAGGTACAACACTGCCTGGGCGTTGCTTTTAGAAACTTTTGATTAATAACACAGAGCTTGTGAAGTGCCTCTAGCTGTTATAGACCAACCAGAAGCAGCTAAACATCCATGCAATGCATACATGACAACACAAACATACTACATTATGTGCCTGAGCTCGAAGCCAGAAAAAATAGATATGTTGGTGTTCTTGGTCAAAAAACAGGCCTGAAATATAATCAAATGCCCAAGTTCTTCAGCCCTACATAAGTGTAAAACTAAAGGAGCGAACTTCAGACACCGAACATGTCTTTGACATGACCGACAGACAGTCTGTACTGTGCTTCCTCCTAGAACACTTTCCTCCAAACTTACTGGTTCCCAAATCTAGTGTTTTCCTGCTCGAACATACTTACTTCCACTAAGGAAGGGCTTGTTAATGAGCTGATTAGTTGGATCGGGTGGGTTACAGCAGGGATAACACCACAAAATGCAGGTCAGACCTGCTGAGGACTAGACTTGGGTTGGATCTCATGTTGGTGGTAATTTGCAGATGTAGTCCTGCCACATAGCCACCCTCAGCTGCTGAGAGACTGAGGCGGATTCCTGAGGTTAGTCATTAACCGTACCTTTTTCATTATGAGCGATTAGCCTCCTAAAGCCTGCCGGAGACACGCTCCCTGGTGGACTGGCATTTGAGTGCACACGCACCGTCTGTTGCGAGACGCTGCAGAACGAGTAGGATGTGGTTGTCAAGTGTGTGTTTTGATTACCCGCGTCTAATTGCAGGCCTGTCGGAGGAGGTGTCGCAGGAATGTGAAGGGTAATAATCCTACTCCTGTGCTTTTCCGAAACCACTCCAAGCATCATCAATCCATTATTCATGAGATGACCATATACATATTACATGAAGGTGCAACACACACAATATGAGTTTAATTTGGAACCACAAGAACAGCTACAGGCCTTTGGCGAGTAACTAGAAACATGAATTGCATGAATTTTACATGAGTGTTTTTTTTTCCCCACCCTCACTCGCGTAGGAGCACAAATAACTGCATCCACCAGTAATTTGGATCTTGGCTCCCACATTTGGACAGCAAGGAGAGATTTTTAAGTGGATTTTCGCCGCCCACAAGATGAATGCATATGCTAAATGCAGACAAAGTGAGCCATTGAGAGTGTGTGGTAGGAGCACCTTTGACAGGGGAAGGCGAGGCGTCCTGCTAGGTGGCAGAGATTTGTTGTGACAGTCTCGTTACCCCAGCTAAGCACTGAGCCTGGCGCCAGGCATCTCTTTTCTCTCTCACTCTCTGTCTCACGCTCGCCCTCAGTTTGGCATCTCCTTGGATGCGTCCCAGAGTTCACGAACTGCAGATTGGCACGCAAAGACTTGTGCAGCTCTTAGCCATTCTCCTGCAGAGATGAGCTGTGGAGTCTTCCGTAGGGGTGACAAACGAGGGCCATTTTAAGCATTTTTGTTATTTGAGAATTAAGCAAATAGCGGTTGAGGATCACAGTGAGAGAATATTTTACAGGGACAGAGGAAGGGGGGATGCTGAGGGGGGTGTAGCTCCCCCAGATTTGACATTCATTTTACTACAACTGCAAAAAAACTATTTAAAAAATCTAGTAAGAACCTGTGTGTGCATGTTTTATGGCAGAATTTGTATTTTTAAATGTTTTTTTATACGCTTTCAAAATGTGCCAGAGCCATGCACTGTTTGAGCTACATTCACATTACAGCAAGTGGAATCGCTTCCCTTGCCAACCACTGGCCACTTTGGGGACTTGTCTCTAAAACACTAGCAGGCTGAGATGCTAAGTGTGTGCAGAGATGTAGGCCAGTTTCGAACCCAAAAGTAGCCTCATATTGTTTTTGACCTTACATAACCTAACGTTGCAATGTCCCACATTTTGAATACACTTTTTTTTATCAATCATTCTATCTCCTACAGAAGTCTTAAAGGGTAAAAAAAGAAAGGTGCATTCCACTCCTCCTTCACTACTTTCTCCACTACTGACATGCACCTAACGGATAACATTAAACAGATTAAAAATTCTGGCTAACACATAGCATGTTACACCAGCTTAGGCCAGCAGGGGGCAGTGTTTTTTCCTTACCCTTCAGGGACCAAGTGGAAAAGAAAATACAGGGGAGCTAATTGGCTAACAATTAGCATGCTTATGCTAAGTCATTTGTTCAGGAGAAGGCAAAAATGTTTTTAATTTAATGTATGTTTCAAGTAATCGTGAACCATTTCTGTTGGTCCATTCATCATAAATTGTTCACAGAATGTAAAGAATAGCTGCTCAAATAATGTAAAAAATTAAGGAGATGGTTTCCATGTGAAGCGACAGTATCCTATGTATTGTGATGTGTCGCTTTTTAGTGCATGTAACTCCTCCAAAAAAAAAAAGCACTCTCCGTTAAATCTGCTCTTTGTCAGATTTGGGAGACCTCTCTGGTGGAAATGTGTAACTGCACGCAACATTTTGTAACGTTGGTTATGCTTCAAACCCTTTCCCCGAGTGGATGAATCTGATGATTCTGAGCATGTTGAGAGTATTCAAAGAGAACTTGGTGCAGGACGTGTTTTCTAAAGATGTGAATGAATGATCTACTTTTCTCATCATCATTAGTATAACGTTGATTTTGCATTTGAGACCTAAACATCAAGCCAGACCTTTGAGCCTGAGCATGTGACATTAATGCTTAAAGTAGTCCCTGATATCTGACCTGACACAGCGCACACACCACATGTTAGCAAGTCTTCTGACTCAGTAATGCTACTTCTTCCAAATTTAACAAAAAAGTTTTTAAAATCTTACACAGAGCTGCTTAAATTAAATGTTTTCAAAATCTACATTCAAAAAACGTACTTACATTTACATTTATATTCAGCAGATTATTCATTTATTCATTTATTCATTGTGAACCCTGCTCACTCATGTGCAGGGTGAGCATGTAATCTAACAATGGGCTTAACAGATTAAAAACATACATAATTCAATTATTCAAAATGCTTTTTTAACTCTAAAATATTGTGAGATTATACCCCCCACATTTGGGGACCATACCTCTCACTCTCGTAATTCACTTCACAGATCATTCCTAAACAGTTCAAGTATGATACCATTTACAGTTGCTGTTGAAGTTGTGTACTCTAAGCCTCTCTCTGTCCATCCGTCTGCCTTCCTGCCCGTTTGTCTAAGCTCCGCAGGCTGTCCAAATTACCCGCTCGCAGCCACTCAGCTGCTAGGCCCACTGCCATATTGCTGCAAAAACCTTTATTGGTTTTATGAGTGGGGTTAAAATGACTATCTGGAGGAGGGCCACAAGGAGATTTAATTATTAATGCGGCAATAAAGCAATCTCCGAAATCTGCAGTTTTGTTAGCGCCGATTAGCGTCCTCATTATACAAACGAGCGCAATCAGGGGAGATTATAAACCGTGATCAGGTATGGTCTGTGATTTTTATAGTCCTCTGATGTTTGGGCGATCAGTTTGATGGGCGAGGGGGATCAGTGACAGCCGGCTCGCCTCCAGGTGCAGGTAGGAGACGGACGCAGTGACAGCAAAAAGCATCCGTCCAGCTGCATCTGTGCATGTGAGGCAAAAAAGACGGAAAAAAAGAGGGAAAGAGAGAGAGAGAGCGATGGCAGTGTCAGCCTAAAGCCAGGCGCTTGCTCTTAGCATGCCCGGTGTGTCTTTGGAGTCTTTGTGAAGAGCCCTGTCGCTGTCTCTCTGCCAGACTGCTGCACACAAACATTTTTCCCCAGGCTGCCATTCCTACTTAACACTCTCCATCAGGCCTGCGCTCGCAGTGATTGGCAGTGCAGGAGGCGGCATTAGCATTTTCACCGCCTGCCAGCCGAGGCTAACCGAAGGCGATCCAGTGGAGTGTGGCTGGAATTAACAATGCCGAACTCTTCTCCCGTCTCTCTCTCTGTCTCTCTGTCTGTCTCTGTCTCTCTCTCTGTCTCTCTGTCTCCCTTTCTCTTTCACTCTCTCTCTCTCTTTCTCGCTCTCTCTCTCTCTCTTTTTCTCTCTCTTCCTCCTCCATCTCTCTCTCTCGCTCCTTACTCTGTTTTCTCTGTGTCTGTCTGTTTCTATATCTCTGTCTCATTCTTGCTTTCTTTCTTTACCCCCTCTGTCTTCCTTTCTCAATTTCTACCCCCCCCTCTCTCTCTCTCTCTCTCTCTCTCACTCACTCTCTCTCTTCCTCCCCCTCTCTCTCTGTCTCTCTCTTTCTCTTTTATTATATCTTTCATTTGTCTTTCACTTTCCTCTCTCTCTCCCTCTTCCCCTCTTTACCACTTTCTGTCTCTTTTTTCTCTCTGTTCCTCTTCTGTCTCACTGTCCTTTGTCTCTCTATCTCCTCTTTTTCCCCTCTCTCTTTTTTACCTTCACTCTCCCTGTTTCTCGCTCTCTCTTTCACAGTCTCTTTTCAATCTTCCTTCTCTTGCTATCTCTTCTATTTTCTTCCTTCTCTCTTTCTTTTTTATCTCTCTTTCTCTCTCTCCAGTATCTATCTCTATCTCCCTTCTCTCTCTCCAGTCTCTATCTCTGTCTCCTTTCTCTCGCCCTCTCCTTCCCTTTCTCTCCTCATCTGTCTCCTTTCTGTCTCCCTCTCTCTCTCCAGTCTCTTTTTTTACTTCTGCTCTCTCTCTCTTTCTTTCTCCCTCTCCTTCCCCCTCTCTCCTTATCTGTCTCCTTTCTGTCTCCCTCTCTCTCTCCAGTCTCTTTTTTACTTCTCTCTCTCTCACGCTCTTTCTGTCTTCTTTCTCTTGCTATTTCTTCTCTTTTCTCTCTTCTCTTTCTTTCTTTTTCTCTCACTCTCTCTAGTCTCTTTCTCTATCATCTTTCTCTTTCCCTCTCTCTCCCTCTCTCTTTTTCTCTCTATCTTCTCTCTCTTTCTCTCTCTCCTCTCCTCATCTGTCTTTCTCTCCCTTTTTATCTTCTCTCCCTTTCTGTCTTCTCTCTCTCTCTAGTCTTTCTCTCTTTATCCTCTCTTTCTCTCTTCTGCCTCTCTTATCTCTCCATCTCCTCTCTCTCTCTCTCTCTCTCTCTCTCTCTCTCTCTCTCTCTGCTCTTCTCTATATGGTAATGAAGGCAGATGTATTGTGTTAGTGTGTGGATTGTAAAAGAGTGCGACGCTTACTGACTTTTCTCAGTTCTGCCCTTAATCAATCCACCTTACGTCATGCGATGACCAAACTTTGGACTACTTTGCTTATTTTTCAAGACCTTAAATGGTTCGATCTTCTCCCTCCCTCTCAAAAACCTTTGGCACCCCTTTTTTCCAAAAGGAAAAAAAAATCCTGCTTAGAGCTGCCAAGAAACTCCATCTCTTTGCTGGAACAGTTCATCTGAGCCTTGAAACATCCTCTTTCCCATTTCTCTGAGAAATGACCTGCGCTGGATTTAACGCAATGTCTTCAGAAACGGCTCTCGTTCTCTCATGTACATTTGGGTCACATTGTATTTCATTGTGAAAATGGCATTATCATTTTCTGCCCCATCACCAGCGGTTGCTGGTGTATCTCTGGGGAACGCAGATAGCGCTCGTCTCGCCTCTGCTACCGGCGGCAGCTGCACAGGAACATCAGCCATTATTATGGGATGGCGGGGAGATAATTCACACTGGCGTTATCTGCAGCCCCCCTATCTGTGCGTACAATGGGAGCAGAGTGAATGTAGATAAGATGTCATTGGCTCACTGATGTATGGATAAGCAGGCTTCAGTGAGTTGGGCCCAGAGGCATTAGCCACACACTGCAGTCACGCCCTCATCATTTACAAATGGCCATCGCCAGAATCAGCAGATTTTTAACTGGAAGCACTGAAGCCTGTTAATTCAGTTTGTCCTCTTGTATAAGGCTCTAATCCTGGCCAGGAGATGGTTTACAGCAGTGGTTCCTGGTCTTGAAGGATCCATTTCCTCCACAGTTGAGTGTTTTCCCTGTTTGTCAGCTGATTAGTTGGATCTTTTGTGTTTAAGAGAGTTCAGTGCTGAAACATTAATATATATGACTATTTTAAGATTAAAGATTAAGACTTACTAAACTATTCAGAAGCATAAGATGAATTTTATACTCCAGTAGTTTAGTTAGATCTTGGCTGACAGATATGATGTCATTTCTCAATTATCACACCCCTTAGCCCCTTAAAATCCCAGGTTTATTCAATGTTAAGGCTTATTACTCAGTAACTACAGGGACTCCAGTACAAACTGGCTGAGCTATTCATAGGTTATAGAAATGTGTAATAAACTTTGGGCCTGCATGTGGGACCTGGCCATTTAAGAGGTAAAAGCTGCACTATTTAAGATTTCGGCATTTGGGATATCCTCTCTGTTGGAATCAAGGAATTACATGCAAAGTGCAGAAGGACATTTTGGATTGTCGGTTGTGCTTCAGACCCCCTCCAGTGGATCAGTCTGATGATTCGGAGCATGTTGAGGCTTATTATGCAGTAACTACAGGGACTTCAATGCAAACTAGCTGAGCTATTCTTAGAATATAGAAGGGCTCTGGCCATTTAAGGGGTTAATTCAATTAAACAGCAGAAACTCACATTACATAATATGTATATGCATAATATGTTGTTCTCATGCTAAAGATTTTACATCACATTTTTTTTAAACAAAGGTGGTTGTTTTTCTCCTAAACTTCACCAGTTCAGTCTGTATTACCATAACATGGTTAAACAGAAGGTGCCACTTCTTTGGTTCCCCAGTGGCACAGCCTTCTAAAGCCTTCTTTAATCACAAGTTCAAATCACTGCTATATCCAGACAAAAAAGTGGGCAATTATCAGTGCATTACCAGTGATATTTTGACCAATACCATTATTGGAGGAAATCATCGGCCAACTTATATATCACTCAAGCTCTAATTATGACTAATAGGTGCTAATAGCTTCTATTCTTTCACAGTATCCTGGTTGACTTGGATGAAATACGATGAAAAGCAGCCAAACGTAGTGTGAAATGAAACATGCACGGTTAAGTTTCAGTTTTTATAGGTTAGGTTTTTACAGTTTCAGAACAAATGCACATGTTGTGCCCATATTTATTTGTATAGTACATAAATAAAGGTGTTGAAAAGGCTACTTTGAAGTGAAACTATAGCAGAACAACTTATGGTTCATGAAAGAACCTTTAAATGGATAGTCCATTTTTATAAATGAGATATGTGAGTGTGATGAATACTTTTAAAATTTAAAGAACCTCTGCATCAGTGGTTCTCAGACCAGTCCTGAAGGCCCCTACATTTCTGCTCCAGCCTAACTCACAATGGAGCAAGAAATGTGGACCGTCTGGAGGCCCTGAGGACAGGTTTGAGAACCACTGCTCTACATAATGGCTCTGATTAAAGGTCATCCAAGACAAAAACCTTTGAAGATCCTTTTACTATTAATAGTATTAATACTTTCTCCCATTAGCGCACACAGTGTTTTCATTTGTGTACGTGAGTGAAATGCTCACACTGTGGAGCTCTGCATATGCAGGGCAGCAGTGCCCCAGGGAACAGGAACCTTTACTTTAGAGTCTTCCCTGTTCTGTATATGAGGATACTAAAAATGGATGCATTGTTAGTGAAAATGCTCAAAAAAAAACTCTTCTGTTGCATAAATCTGCATAAATTGCAGCGCAATGGTATGTAATTCTTCGCCTCAAGTGACTGAGGACTGACAATGCTGTCTTTCTGACAGGTGGCCCAGGCAGATGGCCTCGTCCAATGGCCTGTGTCGTTACGGCGCGCGCATCGACTGCTGCTGGGGCTGGACGCGGCGTTCCTGGGGACACTGCCAGCGTGAGTAACCGCTGCTACCGTGGGCAACCAGGGCTCTGGGGCCAGCTTAGAGGGGCTTTCATTACTGTTAGATGCTCTAAACTCTCAGCTGCACATACTTAACACTCACACACTTGCACTGACCACACAGCAAGTCACTAGTTCATTACGGTCCAGTCCAGCACTGTTTGGTGATTTCCTTGTTCGAAGTCTCCTCATTCAACTCAGCACCTACCAGATTTAGTAGTAGGGATGGGCATTTGAGTTTTTGAATATCCATTTTTTAAAAATGAATAGTATTTGAATATCCCACTGAGAAAATGTTTATATTGTTATGAGTAAAAAAACAAAAACAAAAATTTAAAATTTTTGTTTATTACAGCTAAAATAAGTAATACATAATTAGCGTAATTGTTGGGTGCACTGTAAAACAATTACTGTAAAATTTACAGTACTTTACTGGCAGCAGAATTGCCAGTAAAGTACTGTATATCTATGATAAATAATTGAAGAGCTTATATACTGTAAAACACTGTAAATTATTTACAATAATAACCTATGCATTTACTGTAAACTTACTGTACTTTACTGGCAACTCTGCTGTAAGTTTCTGTAAATTACATTGTCTGATATGTTACTGTAAACCAATGCACTAAGTGCCTATAATGTGAGATCCTGCAAAATAAATACTAATTGTATACTAAATGTACTGCATTTTTCACAGTGTGCAGCAATAATCTGACCTGATCTTGTTGTTGATTTAGTGATTTATGTTTTTAGGTGTCTGTGATTTAACAATATAACTATATAATTATATAATTTTTGTATAGAGCTCCACGTATATGTCATCACTTAATGTGATGCAAAATCAACTGCTTTGCCCGACATCAAAACTTATTAAAAACGACATGCTTAGTCAGAAACCTATACGAATACTAAGGATGTGCATTTCAGACTTATGTTGATATTCAAGTATCCATATGAGTTAATGAGCGGATGTCAGGTTATTGGCGACGGAGGAGAATTTTTATGCCTCATATCATAAAATGTACAAACAAATGATATCATATATAAACAAAATTCAGCAGCACACAGAGATGTATATTTGAAAGTGTGACATTATCATTCAAAAACAGCCAAAGGGAAATCTTTAGAGGCAGCCTTGAATGAGCTAATGAGCTAACGCTAACACTAGAGCTAACCAGTGCATCAGTAGACAGTGATGACTCATTGTCTTCTGCAAATAAGTTATCCTCCTTAGTGGATGATGTTTCAGCATGTTCATTTGTTGAGTTAACACTGAGCACATCGTTCTAGCTTATGGCAGTTAGAGTAGTTAGCCGAGTTACAGCCACTCTACCTCTGCCTTCTCAATCACGTCCTTAGCAAGGTGACCTTGTGAACATGGTTACAGTAGCGCAATCGTGTGTCATGGTAGCAAAGTGCAATATGATAAACTTACTTAATATTAAACATAAGGAAAATTCACACTTTACAGCCCTGTTAGAGCAGAATGACTTTATTAAACTGTCGTCCTGTATATTCTCTCCCTGACTTTCCATGATTCAGTGTAATTAATTTTTAGATAGTTATTATTGAAATAATGGCATGTAGAGATGCCAAATCAGTATCAATGCTGAATCAGATATCAGAAGGAAAAAAGCAAGATTCTGATTCAGTCCTGTAACAAATCTGCCCTGAAACAGCACACATTCACATTGTGTCGTGTGATGCTGTATTTCTTCCTGTGGGGTAGTACAGAGTTTGAGCATGTTAGGCTACTTTAGATGCTCATCTCAAATAAAGTGCTTTGCTTAAAAATAGCTTATTTTAAAGGGCCCATATCCACTTATGATATTTGTGTGGTTTTATGTGCCGAAGACAGGCACAAGTAAACTGGCTGTTAACTTTTCTGTTCTGTCAGTTCTGTCACTATGCCTCTAAGGCTGAGATATGTAAATGATCTCTGTTCTGATTGGCTGTCCTGCGGTGTGCCTCATTCAAAAGCAGTCCAGGCTGAAACACGCATAATTTTCTTAAATAGGTTGGAATAGCTGGCTGCACTGGGGGATATATGTATTGAATTGGGTTTTGGAAGATCTCAAAAACAGTGCATTCGTAATGGTACAGTGTGAAACTTTATTAATGTTTACGCACTATGTTAAACATGTATTTTATATTCATGTTTTAAAAAAAAAAGCAAGGAAAATTACTAACTAGTATTTAAAGAGGAACAGTCTGTTTCAAATGATCCTCAAGGTGTCATTATCAGTATCAGAAAAAATGCCATCTCTCTACCGACATATGGAACAGTAAGCTGAGTACGCAAGTACCTTTACACATCCCTAGTGCAGTTATTTAATATTTTTGTTCCAAACTACACATGCCTAACTCACTTGTCCAATTAAGGAAACAAGAACTGAGTTCAGACATCCATATAAGGGAATAACAATGCCCATCCCTATTTAAGCAGGGAAATGACCACTGTGCTGGATGCCAGGACTGGAATTAGACACCCCAGGTGTAGACTGTTATGCAGAACATGCAAATGAACATCCTAAAAACAGACAGATTGCTGTATGATTACTAATTTGTCAGCTCAGTCTGTTAATATTTCGGTGCAAACACCTTCTGCTTGTGATGAACTGGTGACTTAGGTCAGAACAAACCTGTAGATATTAATAAATATTATAACACCCTGACAGAAGCTCGAACCTTCAGGCTCACCGAATACACCTACTTTCAAGCTCACAGAGGATGGCTGCAAATAAGCTTCTTTTAGATGAGATTGTGGCAACAAAAAGCATCAACTCTCTTTTATCCTGGAGGTGCAAAACACGAGAAGGGGGGAAAAAAGACTTCCGTGAAGTACACGCTCCGCTTTCAAAATATTCTGCAGCAAATGATTCCCGAAAGCATGCAGTGCTGATTAAAGTGATCTCGTCAAGGGCCTCCAAAATGAATGTGCAATCATTGGAGATGTCCAAAGAGCTGCGCTACTCGTGAGCTCTCATGTCCTACTCAAAGTGATGAGCTCTCTAATGCAAAAAAGCACAAAAAAAGCACCACATCTATCTCTTCTCCCAGATTTTTTTTCCCTCTATGCAGATGAACTCATCAAATTTATGGATCGTTCAGAGGATGGGCCACCACCACTTGCATTAGAACCATTAGCATGCTTCATTTGTCTGTTGCCATATGTTTCATGCAGATGTCATAAGAAGGTCTGTAGAGATGTGGCATATTCCTGCCCTATTTGCCTCATCACTATATAGAAATAGACTTGCACTTTTTGTAGTTGCACTGGGAGACATGTGAGGACATCATTAGCGAGTTGAACGCATCCAGCAGCCTGACAAATGCATGATGCTCCCTGCATGGCTTGTGCGCATGATAGTCCAGCTGTTGCTTTGGCTGCTGAAGCGCGGTACATCGGAGGGGTTTGCTCTCTCTGCACCCGGAGAAGGAAGCCACTCGTCTCCCTCATTAATGCACGGAGCTGGAACTAATAGCTAATGCGCTTTCCTAACCCCGTGGCGTTTGACATGCCAGTGCACTGAGCCGAGAGTCGGTCTTATCTCATTTAGTTCATCTGCCACCTGTCACATTATCACAGGTGGGGCGGTATGAAAATGAAGCATCGGTGCATCCCTGTAATTTTCTGTTGGGTGGATGAGTGAGGGTGAGAGTGAGTGCACACGTCTCTTACATTTCCTTTGGTGCTCTTTCAATTACAGCTGCAGTAGAAGAAGAATCTGAAACTGACGCAGGCGAATGTTGTCTTTAGTCTGAACACTAATAATGTGAAGTACTAAAAACAGACCAGTTAAAAAAAATACACTGTGTTACGGCAACATCTTGGCACCCCTGCATTTGTAGTGTACATGCAAACAGGGCAAATCTATGTAGCTGCCTTCTGGAAAGGAAATGCTTGAACTGAACATCACACTACAGAATAGGGATGGGATAAAATATCGATACAATGATATTTACTTTTGCGATATGTTATTTCACCGGCACCAAATACCAAAGTATTTATTGAAACATGCAAGCCGTAAACGTTCTAAATGGTCTGTCCCTCCAATTTGATTTACCAGATTCACTAATTCATGACCCGCTATGGCGCTAATCGAATGAATAGGGTAAACCTGCAGTGAAGAAAAATAAACTCACAGGGGAGAAATGGCGGACAAACAAATCAGACAGGCATCATCCTCTTTCAAGTCAAAGGTCTGGGCCACTTTGGCTTTTACAGCATTGAAGGGACAAATGAAAGAGACAAAGACGGTGAAGAAATATCTTGTTAAAATAAAGATACACGGGCAACACAATGAACATGCATAGCCACCTTCATCATCATCCTGATCTATTTGTTGAGGAAACAGCTAACGTTGCCACAACTTGAAGTCAGCCTCCAATTAATACAGGTTTTAAAGCAAAACCTCCTGTTACGCCCCGAGGGCTACCAGTATTACTAAGTCTATCGCAGGGTTTATTTGCAAGGACCTTCACCCACACAGTTAGAAAAGATCTTAGTGAGGCACAGTTGTGTTCTACCTTTAGACATTTTAACCCCAGAACTGCTCTGCTTTCTGGCAGTTTATGGCTGTTTTGCATTTGAATGATGACGCATGCAGTCAGTGTGTGTGTGTTCATGAGGCATGAAGCTAAGCTATGCACTTTTATGTACATTGTTTCATATTGGTTGTCAAAAACTGACTACAATAAATAAATAATTCCTGCTATTTCCAGACAAAACAGCTTCTGGTTCCAGGAAAAACACCATCATGTCTCTGTCGTACGGTTTAACTTCAGACAAAACAGCAAAGTCTGTATGACATTCACGATTCTGTCCTTTCTTGCTAGATTTATTACAACTTTGTGGCCAAATTAAAGATGACAGTACACAGCAACCACAGCTCTTACTGAACTGTGCTGTTATTATATGTCTTTGTTACTATTACTGTACTCTCTCTCGCATCTGCCTAAGAGTCCATCACAAAATGTCCCGAGGAAAAAGTGTGGAAGAGTTTGTGAAAATACAAAAACAAAGCAAAGCTATGGAATCCCCACCCCCCAATCCCTTTTTATTAGGGACTGGTTGTTAATTATCACTGTTACGATAACAAAAACATATAAAATGCTTCGATATCTTTAGCATGAGGATAACATGTTATAGCACAAAACAACAGTCTTTGGAGGGAACAGACAAAAAATAACAAAGATAAGATTTCGTTAATAGAAACCAGCAAAATCACCTAGAATTCTGGGAAGCTCTGCTCTGGCACTACAACCAGAGGCAGTGCTGACCTGTAGCAAGTGCTGTGTTTTTGACAACACTTGATGATGCACTCATGCACTGTGTTCGAACAGTCACTGGGTGGGGCTGCAACGGACAGAGGTGGCATCCGCAGCGATAAGTGGAATGATTGTTCAACAGTTCGGTTTTCTCAACTTTTGTAGTCCACCGCAGTGGTGGAATATACCAAATGTCAATGCTTTTGGGAGCCACAGGAGCCAATATGTCTTCTCATTGAATTCCAGATGATGGCAATATTTTAAAACAAATATAAGAGTACAGAGCGTCCTCCTGCCTTTTTCCACCTTAAATAAACAGTCTACACTGCCAAAGCTCTCCTCTGATAATCATCCATTTTCACCAGCATGAGGTGACACAAACATGTGAATGCGGAATAAGTCTTGACCAGATTTAAATCTGCTATTATTGTCACGTATCGGAATTTTGGGCCCCTTAAAATCTGCTTTCAGTGTCAGTAACAGTTTTCATATGAGTCCAGTCTTTAATCTGAGGCATATGAACACACAATGGGAATTTATTATGCACTTGCAGCAATAATACAGAACAGAAGAGCAAGAGATAAATGATGAAGCAAATAAAAAAGATTAATAATAATAGAGAAAAAGAAAAGCAAGTAACAAATCAAATGTTAATATAAGAATTTCTTTTCTCCAGGCTGAAATTTGTGTCTCAGAGAATAAGGTCGATAATAGAGAGAGGGAGAGAGAGAGAGGGGGGGAGAGAGAAAGAGACCCTGAAAATGAAATGTATTGGTATGTGTTGTTAATATTTCAATCCAGAATATAAATATAGTAGGTTCTAGAATATTTTTCAACATATTATTTTTTGCATTGGGAGAACATTATTAGACCCCAGACACCAGCTAATAAACTACAGACCCCTGCAAGACAATGGGCAAACAATAATTTCATGTTTATTTTTAGACAGTATTTTATATTGGTATTTTTTTATATATAATATTACAATAAAGCTCTTGTCCCAGCGAAAACTCAATATTCTTTGAAATGGACTTCACCATTTCCACACTGAGCACAGAGCAACCCCAAGCAAACCCATCATGGACACCATCCCCAATCATGGCTGACAAGAATGCAATCAGATGGTCATTAGCTTGGTCAGTGGTAATTGAAAGTGGCTTGTGGAGCAGAGGGAGATGGGATTCGGGTGACTGAGGGACAGCAGGAGCTCTGCAGGGGCTGATTGCAGCATTTCAGTATCACTGCTTTTCCATTACATCCTCCAGAGCTGAGCTGTGGGTAACTGATCAGTCCGAGGGACGTCCGGTAGCGTGCAGGGAAGCAAGTGGCTAATGAAAGCCGGGCTGAAGTTACAGGCTCTGAACCAGAAAGTGCTCAACACTAAGCTACCTTACTACTGACCTGCTCTGCTTACTGCACCCAAACATGGATCTACTGAGCCAAACTCTGGCAGCTGTGGACTGTTTCTGGCTAAAATACAGGAACAGTGGCAGTCAAAAAGAAATGCTCGCACCTTTTTTTTGTAATGATAATTGATACACTAAGAGTGTATTTGGCAAAAATATGACATCACAGTACTTGAAAACATGTTCCCAACACATGGTACATGTCCTACGTAGTTTTTCTGAGGTTCTAAAAAGGTTAAGGCTGGCAAGTCATCTGAGTTCAAGTATTCCAGATTCAGTGTTGGTATGTTTTGTTGGAATTACTTGGAAGCTACGTCTTTTGTAAAGCCCTCAGACAGTTGGATGTTGCAGCATGACTGAAATAAAATGCAGAATTGTATGAAAAACACCCATTCATAATTTCCGTGATGCAGTATACAGCACGACTACAAAGAGAAGATCACACAATGAATTTAACAAGAAAAATGTTCCCTCGTGGTTACAGGAACGTGAAAATCGAAACATTATTAAATGGAGAAAAATGGAGAATCTCAATGGGTCATCATGTTCACACAGACACACATAACCTCACACGCAAAAGCTTAACAAAGGCAAAAGCTTAAAGAAAATCAGACAGTCAAAGCAGTTATAGCTATATGCAAATGATATGTAAAATAGACAATCTACATATACAATTCCTGATTCGTCATTACAAATCAATACTGCTTTAACGCAGACACGGTTGGGCTCAGTAAACAACTAAACACAGTGTAATTGGTAAGATTCAGTCAACAAAGATAGTGTCCCTCTTAATGATGTCAGCAAGAGTCACTCTCAGTCCAGCCCTTTAAGGTTCCCAAATGGTCACCGTTCAGCCAGTGACAGAAATATTAGTCATGTTAGGCAGATGAACCAGATGCACACTGAGGTAAAATAAATGAGCTTTATTGACAATCAAGAAACAAGGGAGTGGTCAGTAATCCAAGCTAGGTCAAAACCAAGAGAGCAACAGACAGGTACATCAGGAAACCGAGATCAGAGTCCATAAACAAGCAAAGGTCGAAAGCCAGAGAAGCAAATACCGAAACCATCAAAGTCCAAAAGGAAATCCGACAGAGCAGACAAGGGCTAAAAGGGTCAAAAAACATGCTCAGCATGCAAAAGACAGGGCAGTTGGCAATACTTCGCAACAAGTGAATGAAATAAACAGATATATATACAAACAGAACTCATGAGAACAGGTGAGAGTGATCAGAATTCAGGAGAGCAGGATCTGTATAAATGTTTATGATTATGGTTGATGACGGGCTTGTGACTGTGACATCAGAACCAGATGCATTATGGGAGTTGGAGTTCACAGGTGTGTGGAAGACCTCAGGGAAAACAGGTAGCGTGACAATACCCAGTTTCAGCTTCTGTACTGCAGGCCATCAGCGTGTCTGGTAGGATAGATTGGAGATATAAAATTCCTTATCTCAAGTTGCAGCATCCATCTCAAGGACTCTCACCCTAGCCTCACAGAGACATAAAGGCCAAAGAACTATAATTCAAGATCTATCATTCCTCAGAAATATATTCTTAAGCAAAATATTCTATATTAACAAAGATTCAAATTTGATTACAGGACGTAATCTACTTCCCTTCTAAACATAATGGTTACTAATTTATGGAAAAGCTTAAAAAGCACAACAAACCACACTGCTTTCCATGTGGTCATTAAAGCTAAAAGAATCAAGATGTCTTAGAAAGAAGTCACATTTGTGGGAGCACTTTAAAATATCAGACAATAAAAGAAAAATTCTTAGTGCAAAATGTATGGTAAGAGCTTAGTGTGCCACCAAGGCACGACAAGTTTGGGGGGATAAGGGGAACAGATAGTTAGGAAAACAAATTAACCAAAGGCTCGACTAAACAGGTACGTTTTTAGCCTAGACTTAAAGATGGAGGCTGTGTCTGAGTCCCAAACACAGACTGGTAGGTTATTCCAAAGCTGGGGGGCGTGGTATGAAAAGGCTCTTTCCCCCTGATGTAATTTTATTTATTCTGGGTACTAATAATGAGCCCACACCTTGTGATCTAAGCGGGCGTGTCAGTTGATAATAGGAAATAAGGTCACTGAGGTACTGAGGAGCAAGGCCATTCAAGCTTTATACGTCAGTAGAAGAATTTTGTACTCAATGTGGAATTTAACTGGCAACCAATGTAAGGTACACAAAATTGGGCTAATGTGGTCAAATTTCCTGGTTTTGCTGAGAACTCTGGCTGCAGCGTTCTGGACTAACTGAAGCTTGTTAAGGTTTTGGCTGGAACAACCAGAAAGCAGAGCGTTACAGTAATGTAACCTGGACGTGATAAAGGTGTGAACTAACGTTTCTGCATCCTGTAGCGACAGTGCACTTCTTAATTTAGCAATGTTACGCAGGTGGAGGAAAGCTATTCTGGTAATACTGGTAATATGCACATCGAAGGCCAGACTGGGATCAATTGTGACACCAAGGCTTTTTACAGATGTGCCTGGTGCAATTGAGAAACTATCGAGATTAAGAGTAAACGTAGGCAGATTATCCCTAGCAGCTTTTGGACCCAGAAGAAGAACTTCAGTTTTGTCCGAATTTAGTAAGAGGAAGTTACTTGACATCCATTCTTTAATGTCTTTTACACAGTCCTCTATCTTATTAAGTTCAATTTTGTCCTCTGGTTTAGCTGAAATATATAATTGTGTATTATCGGCATAGCAGTGGAAACTGATGCCATGTACCTAGTGGTAGCATATATAAGGTAAATAACATGGGTCCTAAGACAGAGCCCTGTGGAACACCATACTTTACTCTTGTGAGAGCTGATGGTTCACCATTTACATTAACAAACTCAAAGCGATCACTAAGGTAAGATTTGAAGCACGAAAGAGCTTTACCTGTCACTCCTACTAGTTTCTCAAGTCTGTCTAATAGAATGGAATGGTCTATTGTGTCAAAAGCTGCACTAAGATCGAGTAAAACCAGTAAGGATATGTTTCCTTTGTCAGCGGATAATAAAAGATCATTTACCATTTTCACTAACGCTGTTTCAGTACTATGGTGAGGCCTGAAGCCAGACTGAAATTTTTCATATATATTACTCCTATGCAGATGGGAATATAATTGTTTTGCCACGGCTTTCTCTAAAATTTTTTGATAAAAAGGGAAGATTTGAAATAGGTCTATAGTTTGATAACTCAGAGGGGTCAAGACTAGGTTTCTTTATTAGGGGTTTAATTACACCTAATTTAAGAGATTTTGGAACATAGCTGAGGCTGAGAGAAGAGTTTATTATAGATAGAAAAGGCTTGGTTATTTCTGGCAAAACGTCTTTAAGTAAACCTGTAGGAATAGGATCTAGTATACAAGTTGTTGTTTTTGAAGATGAAATAATTTGGACAAGCTCTGTTTGTTGGAGTAAAGTAAAAGACTCCAGCGTCTCTGTAGTGGTTATACTGCACTCCAGATCTAGATTAGGTTTATAGGACACCGCAATGCTGCGCATTTTGAATTTTGTGCCTAATCAACACAATTTTATTATTGAAGAAGTTCATGAAGTCATTGCTGCTGTAGGCTGATGGTATCTGGGCTTCAGTAGCTGCTTGATTATTAGTTAGTTTAGAGATAGTACTGAATAGTAGCCTAGGATTATTATTGTTATTTTTCAATCATTGACGAGAGAGGCTGAACTTGCTGACTTTACTGCTTTTCTGTAGTCTATAAGACTCTCCTTCCAGGCAGATTGGAAAACCTCAAGTTTAGTCTGACGCCATTTACGCTCTAATCGCCTAACAGTCTGTTTCATAGCTCGAGTATGGTCATTGTACCATGGAGCGAGCCTTTTCTGCCTTATTCTTTTACTTTTTAGTGGAGCCACATTATCTAAAGTAGAGCGAAAAGTGTCTTCCAAACATTTAGTCAGCATATCTAATTCATTAGGTTCAGACGGACAACTAATTAAGGACGAAAGATCCGGAAGGTTTTCAATAAAGCTATTGGGTGTAAACGATGTTATAGTACGTTTAACACTATAGCGTGTGGATGGACACATATTACGACTAAAACTGATTTCATATGAGATTAAGTAGTGATCTGACACTGCTGTGGTCTGAGGAAGGATGGCCAAATGCTTAATGTCTATACCTAAGGTCAATATTAAGTCTAGAGTGTGGTTACAGTAATGAGCAGGCCCCATAATATTTTGAGTGAAGCCAAAACAGTCTAAAATAGATACAAATGCCTTACTTAGCAGATCCTGCGGTTTGTCTATGTGGATATAAAAATCTCCAACAATTATTACTAGATAACAGGTCAGTAAATTCCTGTAAAAACTCAGAGTAAGGCCCCGGTGGCCTGTAGATTGTGATGAGCAAAAATAAGCTCTCATTTGTTCCTCGATTGCTAACATTGAGACACTGAATTTCAAAGGAAGAGAAACTATGGTCTGCTTTCTGGTTTATTTCTAAAGTATTGGTGTAAATGGTTGCTATGCAAACCAATTTAAAAGTGTGAGCAGTCATGTTGCAAACATATATTCAGGTTCTTGTTTCTAGACACAAATATAAAGTATTTACAGACAGAAAATACAACGCAGAGTATTTCAACTGTTTAGGCCTGCCCTAAACAAAGACTATGAAAAACTGAGTACAGTTTTTTCCAAGCATTTGCAAAACTAAACCAATTAGAGACTTAATGAGAGCTACAAGTGTTCTGGAAAATGAATACTTCACCCTGATTACTGCTTAATAATGTAGTCATAAGCAGCTAGGTAATTAGTAGTTATTGTCTTGATGTTGGTAACCAGCACATTTAATAAGGACGTAATGGACAATTATGGACACAACTAAAAATGATTATTTTGCCCTAGTTATTGCTTAATAAAGTAGTAATGAGCAGTGAGTTAATTACCAATTACCAACTCATTAAGGCTTAAAAAGAGCATAACGAGAACATTATAATGTTGAATGAGACTTTGGAAAACCCAACTAGCAGATTCAGGAAGGCGAATAAAGCAAGCAGTTGGTAAAAATAAACTACAAATAGGATGATGTCATAATGTGACACGTAGCTGAGTAGCTGGCATCCAGTCAGCTACTTGTTTCTGTGGAATTTAGACAGTTTGTGTGATTTGTCCTTTTTTATGATCCAAATATTGAATAAAAATCATTGTATTTATAGTTTTTGACAGTTTTTTTATGTAACACTACTGTCTCTTTTACTCAGTTCTGAATGATCAGATGTCTGGAAAAAGAAATATTGTGTATCATGAAAATTTCCTGAAGTATTGAAATTTTACATTTTTGCCATATCACCCCCCATTAGTTGCAAATACTGAGGATATGTAACACTACTTTAAAGTTCTGTGGTACATTCAAATGAAAATTCCTTCACGCAGTGTTGCAAACTTCAAATAATTCAGCGGAGCTCTGAGTAGATATGCACCCATACAGGCATTGTGGGCTGTTGTTGATATTTTCTATGTACTTATCTGCCAATTAGCACTGTGCAATATGATGATATATTGTGTGACAACAGAAAAAACATCTATCGTTTCATATTACGCTGTATAGTTTATTTATTTGTGCTGCTAAACACCCGCTTAACAGCAATATTTTTCATCATTTGGATGACGCTTTGTCTTAAGGCAACACACAAAACATGGAGGAGAGTGAATGAGACACAGAGTGGGCTAATTCTAAACGGAGAACGACTCTGACCAGCCAAAACAAGGAACTCCAGCTTGTATTCCTGGCTCTCAATCTGTAAAACTAACTGAGGTTCAGTGTTCCAGAAACACTAGTGATACCCACAATATACCCAGACAATAGTAATGTGACATAATGTGTCATAATGATGATATCGTATTGCCCACCACTATGATACAAAATAAGCATGTTTCTCAGCCTTGATGGTCATCTCACCCCACTTTGATGAAGTTTTTTAAAGTGCTCTATTGTCGTGGTGATAGTGTCACCGACAAAAATGGATGACTGTCAGAGGAGAGCAGTGTTGGTTATTTATATAGGTGGGAAAAAGGCAGGAGGAAGCTCAGTACTCTTCATTTTCTGCTGTGTAATCTTGGATGTGCCGGAGACATTCAGTATCCGTGGCTCCTGAAAAATCAACATCGGAATATTTGGTTTGTCATTGACCATCTCGGATCATAAAGTAAATGTAGCATCAATGAATTTGCCCTCCTCCAAATGGCTGTATTACAGAGGCAGGGCCGAGCTCTCACTCTGAATTCCCAAATGGAAAATTATCATTCGTTATCTCAGCCGGAGTTCAGGAGATCCAGGCTGAAGTGTGTGAGTTCAGCATAATCAAAGTACTGAAGATCAAATATACCTCTGGCAGAGTTCAGAACATCCCGAGGAAAATGTAGCTCGGTCTGAAGTAGAGCATGAATTCTGAGGAAGTCTCTTAAAGGCACAGGCTGACATTGACACTGAGTATGCAGGCTGAGAGGATAAAGCCCTGTAAGAAAGATAGATAGAATATCTCAAATACATCTCCCTCTCTTTCTCTCTCTCTCTCTCTCTCTCTCTCTCCCTCTCTCTCTCTGAGTGGATTTACCGTGGGAAGATTAAGCTCATATTAACTCTCTCTCACACGGTCTGCTGCTTTGATCCCACTGGTAGATTCCGAAAGCCAGGAGGATTCGGATCTGTCAGAGAGTCTCTTTCTGCCTACTTAGTTCCTGATTAGAGTACAAAGACGCCTGGATTAGATCTGAACTTTTAATTGGTAACTTAAACCAATACATAATCACAAGTACATAGATACAGCTATAGCAGGTGGTAATGAGTGGAGCGGTAGCAGGAAAGTCAAGTGAATCAATGCAACAATTAATATATTTAACCCTAGAATTTGTGCCAGAAAACAAAGAGGCTAATCTGCTTTGACACGGGTTCTAAGGGACGCGAGTTCTGAATGAGCAGTACGATCATAGGCCTGCTTATTTATTTAACTGATGAGTAAATAGGGCTGAACAATGTTCAGATAGTTTAGAGTTTTGCAATATTGAGTATTTAATAAAGAATCAGTCAGATATTTACGCAGGTGATCTATTCCCAAATAATTATCACTGTAGCTATAGAGCGGGGTTTAAGTGGTAGTTAAGGCAATAGTTCGGCTATGCATTATGGACACAATACTATAGTAATTAATGGTATTTTTAAATACCATTCCAAGGAGACTACGTTCAGCTGGGTTCCCCAAAACATCACGCCATATTACCATCACCTGCATGTTTCCTCCCTTAAAATCCCAGGCTTATTACATACTAAGGCTTATTATTCAGTAACTACAGGGACTTCAATGCAAACTGGCCGAGCTATTCTTAGGTTATAGAAGTGTGTAATAAAACTTTGGGCCCGCCAGCAGCCCCTGGCCATTTAAGGGGTTAAAGTCAAATCAGAAATAGCCTTTTGTGCCTTTTTAGTCCATATCTAAGACATATTATGCACAATTCACTGTACATCATTTAAGGCAAGACTCTACAGGCAGAAATTATTCTGGTCCCGTCGATCATTTATCGTCTATAGCATGTCTTCACTAAAACTGTAAGCATAAATATATCAAAACCCAACAGAAATGTATATTTTTCAAGGTGTTTAGTCAATTCACGTCCAGTCACGACTAACTGTACTTCCCAAAAAGTAAGTAACTTTAATGAAGGCTTAGCTCTGCCCACGCTGGCCACAACCATGTTGTTATATAAACACTAAAAAGCTTGTAGAATCTAAAAAAATAATGCATATGTGTATATTTTTCTTTTAACTGGTGACCGCATTCACACATACGGTGCCTGTTCTCTGTGATCTCACTGCGTAACGCAGTTCTGAGGCTCATTTTTAATTAATCTGAACTGACTTGATTTTTTTCAAAATTTGTTTTTTTCTATCTTAAGAACCAAAAATCTTCTACCATTTCTGCACTTATGGAAATTTACATTTCAACTCCTATCCATATTTTACAGATGTATTTCCTAACATATTGCTCATAGCTGGATTTATGCTAGATTATATACAACAATATAACCTAAAAAAGGTTTTAGAATGTCAGTGCATAGTGTTTTCTTCATTATAAAATCATCCAAAGCCTATATATTTGTATCATATCATACATATTTAAATAGATCTCATTTGCATATCTAAATTTTTTTTTGCAAAATTTTCAAATCAGATTCACTGTAAGATTTATTGTTTTTTAAAAAAATAACCATATTCACCTGTACTGTCAGCTCAGGGACCCTCCCTGGTACTGTGTTGAGCTCAGAAATACATCCTGGTACATGGTTTTATTTTTAATCCATGTTGACTTCAAGTTTTACCATAGAAATAATCCAGTTAAGATAATAGGTTTTATTTGGGTTTTCTGTTTTTGAAAGCTCATTTTAATTTTTATGACAGTTAACAAGTACATTCTCAATAACAATAATATGCCTGGGTTGTTGGATCATGTGAACGCCTTGATTCATCCAAGCACCTGAACAATGTCTATGATTGGTCAGAATGCTCACAGCACATAAATAAAACATTCAGTGATTGGTTCGAGGCTCGTTTGCATATTGCATACTTCTAGTATATCAGTATAGATGGTATTCACAAAACCCAGAGGAAGCGTCCTGTGGCCATGTTGTTGACAATATGTCAGCACAGTCTGTATGAGCGGTCAGTGCCGGCTCTGGCTTTCAAATCAAGAAATCAAGAAAAAGAAAAATTTGATCAGAGGTGTTTATCCATCAAATCTATGAGTTATCTTTGAGTCCCTATTGTACGTTATTGCTTGAATTATATATCTTCAAGGTGTACCATAGAATGACCCCAGTCAGCATTATAGTTTTAATTTCAATTTTCAATCATTTTCAATCATTTTGTGTTTTGTGTTTTTGAAAGCTGATGTTTACTTTGGTTACAGTTAACAAGTACATTTTTCCCTCTCTGCTAGTTTTCATTTAGTAATAACAATAATAACCCTGGTTTGTTGGATCATGTGAATGCCTGGATTCATCCAAACATCCAAAGAATGTCTGTGATTGGATGGAATGCTCACAGCCATCTATAATGACATTTAATGACCTTGTAAAGGTCTACACATCACAGAAGCTAAAAGCATACAAATCGCTAGAGTCATATCATTTTTGGTCTGTGGAACGGTCAGTGATATTCCCCTCAACTACACCACCAAATGCTGTCAATAACGCAAAAATGAGTAATAGCATTCTGGCTTTACTTACCTTCATTGTCTCGGCTCTTCAGCATCTTCCTCTTTCCCGTCAACATCAGAAAGCCAGGATGCTGTGAAAGCTTACACTATTTTGTTTTTTTGTTGCTGTTGTTACTATAACTATGGCCCACTCAACACTCCATGGCTACACCTTCAAAAACGGTGGTTCATCAAGGGTTCTTTAATAATGAAAATGGTTCCATGAACACGCAAAGAACCCTTTGCTTGTAACTACATGAAGTAATTTTTTTAGGTTGAACTGATGAGCCATTTTTACAGTGCAGAACCCTTGTTGGTGCCATATAGAACCCTTTTTTAAAAGGTTCTATACAGAACCATCTACAGCATATCCTCCATCAATTGCTTTCATGATGCAAAATCCCCCTTTAATCATGCAGAGGGTTCTTTGAGTGTTCATTGTTCATCATAGAACCACTTTTTTTTACTGAAGAACCCTCACAGAATCGTCATTTGTAATTATATAGTTTATCTGTCAGGATGCAAACGGTGGCTCTACAAGCACCGCTGTCACTGCTGTCATTGCTGCACTGTCTCTTGAATCAGTAGAATACTGGGTCAGTCAAATACTGTCGAATACTGTCTACTGTGAAAGCTTATGAGTAAAGAATACCACGTTTATGTCTCGTACATTCAAATGTCTTTCAATCTATCAACTTCTCTCTTCACCTTATCAAAAAAGCTGTTGCTGTTTCTGCTGCTTCATAAGAGGCACCATGGATGCATTCATGTATCCTGAGAAAACGAAGATGAAAGTGGCCCATCAACACTGGCATCCAAAATCTCAAAGGGTTCAGGAATCTGAGGATTGCTCTCTCGGTTTGTCTTAATGACAGCCGAAACAGCTGCGGAATCGAATCCCCCGTGTGTAATCCTGCATTTTCTGAGGCGCTGGCCGGTGACGGTTTAAAATTGAAGTGACATTTGGAGCCAAAGCGGCCAGCACTGAAAAATGATACCGTTAAAACAGAAGATTTAAACAGCAATGGGTAAACATTAGGAAACATTAAGTAAATGCAGTTCAGAGCTTAGAACAGTTGCGATCTTAGAATTATGCTTAAATAACGCTTACAGACTGAGGCTGCACTGAATGTGCTGCTGATTCTTGGCTCAATATGTTTGTGCGAGGCAGGACTTTTACATTTTAATGAGGTGCTCGGGTTATCGGGGCCATTGACCCCTCTTTTAAGCCCATAATGAAGCTGTTTCCCCTGTATTGTGTGCCTAAGACAGAGTGGCACAGTTAAGCTGAATGGAATTTCCACAAATACTCCGTCGCATTACAGTGGAGAAGGAGAGAGGAGGTCATTGATGGGGGGCAATGGAAGGGCTTACTGAGGCGCTACAGCCGCAGAATACAGCTTATGGCTTTATGTGTTATTGCGTCCCTGTCGGACCATTATAATAGCCATATGACAGTCAACATGTTATTTTTTTTTCAAACACGAAGCAATATTCAATCCGTCAATCATATAAATAAATCACATATGTCATATCAAAACTTTTACACCGCTGGAAAAAGCATTTTATGACCCGTTTCAGGTCATTCTGCTGCACGGCTTCACTTCCCCATCACAGCTTCACGTGATTTCAGAGGTAGTGACATGGAGTAAGTGAGGGAAATTAAAAGAGTCCATTAATACCAACAAATTGACATGAATATCAATAATGTGCTGGAATATATGATTGATTACTTAGTGTTGTTAACTATTTTATACATAAGAGTTAATTAACTTCAATTTTCAATAATATTAAACCAAGGTACAATCCCATTTCTCATTTTTACCCCACCCCTTGTTTTCAAGTGTGACCTTGTCCCTTGGAACTGAGTTACAAGGGGTAGTGGTTGAAATCTTCCTCTATCAAATGGGACCCTCAAATAAAGAAGAGCATTACTTCATTAACAGGCTACTAGCAGTGCTCTGTAGGAGACCCTGCCAGTCTGCAGTGACAGCAGAGGAGCAGTAAAGTTCAGCAACTTCGCTGCTGGGCTTTAGTTAATTTTAGGGCATCATATGCCTTCAAAATGTGTGACAATTATTTATTATCACCCACCCCTAATTCTTCAGTGATATGAAGCTGAAGTCGCTATTCACCAGCTTCTCATTCAGATTTTGCTGTTCCATCTTAAATAGAGCAGCAGTTACATTCTGGCACTTCAGGCGTTGGTACTGCTGGACTATTTAAGGTGGAACGGGAAATGTAGCTAGCTAGCTACCAAGACATTAGCTCACTATTAGAGATTTTTTATGCTTGGTTTGAAGAAAAGGACCATAATACATTGAAACAACACTAAACTAAGATAATACTATGTTTTTTGTTCATTTTTAATGTTGAAAATTCTCACATTTGTGGGTTTCTTTGGTTGCCTGCGCAGCGATCTTATCATTTTTTCTTTTTTCTCATAACACTCCGTTTGGAGTAAGCCTCTGAAAAACCTCCGTTTGGAGGGCCATGTAGCCCTAACCCTTCACCCTACCCCTCTATCTCAACAAAAATCAGAAATCACCCTATGTCTGGATGTGAACGCACAAAACGGAGGGCTAAGGACTAAGTGGTAGGGGCAAGGGGTGAAATGGGATTGGGAATAAAGAAATGCATCCAGAATGATAACCAGAGCTGTAGAAGATTCTCTAATGACTCAAAGCTGTAGAACATTAAGAATAGAGTTCTACTGAAATTAATATCCATAATGACATTCTATTAAACATAATATGGTGGTGTGAACATTTCATGAAGAATATTGGTCCAAAATTACATTAACCTTTTTTTTAAGAACTTTTTTTCCCTTATCCTACGGTTCTGAGATACATGTCCAAAAGTATGAAGACACCCTTTCTAATTAGTGAATTTAGATACTTTATTGTGCACCCTTTGCTAACACAGGTGTTCAGTTGTGCAGCTTGTGTAAGCTCCATAAAAAAGCATTGGTAATAGAATAAGACACTCCATTAACAGCCATGCATAAGCTTAAGGTCACCATGCACAATGCCAAGCATAATCTAGGGTGGTATAAAGCCCCCCAGCATTGGGCTGTGGTGCAGTGGAACTGTATTGGCACTTAATTGACACATTTTGTGATCCTAAACTTATCATTCAACATCAGTATCAGACCTAACTAATGCCCTAGTGGCTAAATGCAATCAAATCCTCACGGCAATGTTCAAAAAATCAAGTATAAAGCCTTCCCAAGAGTAGAGGCTGTTACTTCAGCAAAAGAGGACAAACTCTCTTAAGATCTCTGATTTCAGAAGAAAATTGGATGAACAGGCGTGTGCAAACTTGTGGACATATAGTATACATGGCTCTGTTAGCCATGAGATAGTGTTTGAGAATGTAAATGAATAAAGTTTGAAGTAGTTTCATTTGATGAAGTATGGCAGCAACCAGGACTTGTAAAATGTCCTCATGTCTTTTCTTTGTTCACCGAAGTGGGAAAACCCAATCTAATATTAAACAGTGCGCTTCAAGGCAATGCAGGAAAAAAAAATAGAAATGTGTTCTTTTTCTCTGGTTTCTACAGGATTGTCATTTAAAAATAAACTCCCAAGAGAAGCTAACAGCATCCTCTTGTCATTATATTGGAACATATTTGCTCTTGCACCAAAGCGAATGTGAGAGACTGTGCGTGCGTGCTTGTGTGTGTGCATCTCATATATATGTGCTGTTAAGAATGCTTGTGGGTCGCAGCATGGCACCCATGTAATGTGTTCACCTCATTCAGAAAAAGCTTGGAATGTCTTTTTTTTCCCCCCACCGTCTTTTCTTGTTGGCCGTTTGTTTTGCAGCCCTCTACGTCTTAACCCACAGGGTAATCGGGATAAAGTGCCAGGCCCAAGGTTAGCACCATATATTTCCTTTTTGCAGTCATCTTGCCTTCCTGAGGACACATCCTCTGAATCCTGAGCTCTTCTTTATTTATAGGCGCTCGTGTTCGGTGCAGATGCCGTTATCCTGCGAACATTTCCCACCTGCCGCCGCCACGGTTTGCGCTGGTGTGTTCGAGCAGTGGGACTCTCTCCAACATATCAATGTCTATTTTTTACCTTTGAGAGCCCTTCCCCCACTTCATCAGCCTCTACAAAGTCCATCTTCATCACTCAGCAAGTGCTGGGACACGTCTTGTAGAGTGCCAGCACTTTCAGATGGCTTCCAAGACAGCATCTGAATTTTCATTACATAAAATGATTGATCCTATACGTTTGAACAGGATCCTATATAAAAATGCCAAAAATTAAATGCCAACAGTGATTTCAAGTAGTTCAAACGTGATGAGAGGGTCCTTTATGTGCATTATGTCCATTTGGATCTAAGGTTTTTAGTGATAGTTTGGTGAAACATCACATTTTTCTCTTAGTCTAAACATAGTCAGTCAGTCAAGACTTCTTTAGTTTTGCACTAGAGCTATGAGGCAAATGTAGCTAGCAAATAGTGGAAGATTATATCCCACCAATTAGCACTGTGCAATCATGCAAACGTCCAAAATCCACAGATTTTCCTCAAACCGTGTCAGATTCTCAATATCAAATAAACTTGCTCATGTGGTTTCTGATACTGTATAACATACTGTATAACTAAAAAAAATAGACTGAATTAGGTCAAATAAACACATTTACATTGTACAGTATTGGTTTCATCCAGAACAGCTTAGAACTGAATCTTGTTTCAAAGACAGGCGAATGTAGTGTTAGGAGTTTTGTCTAATGACTCTTAATGATATAGCATTGCATACACTTTCTTTAAGGGTTCTTTGGTAAAGATTGTTCTATAAAGAACCATAAACACTCAAAGAACCCTTTGCATGATTAAAGGGTTCTTTTCATCATAAAAGTGTTTCTAGAATGTGCTGTAAATGGTTAATAAGAGTTCTATATGACACTCAAAAGGGGTTCTTCTATTGTTATAATGTCCAGCTTGTAACAATAGAAGAACCCTTTTGGGTGCTATATAGAACCCTTTTCGTAAAGGTTCTGTGTAGACCCATCTACAGCACATTCTCCATCAGTCTAAAGAACCCTTTTATGAGGCAAAGATCCCTTTAATCATGCGAAGCATTCTTTGAGTGTTGATGAACCATTTTCTGTACTAAAGAACCCTTGTAGAAGCTTGTTTACCTGGGAAGGGAATCGAACCCCCTGCTATGTGGAGGGTAGTTGTGTTACCCACTATGCTATTCCAACTGTTGTACAGATTGTTGTACAGAACTGATTCAAAGTCACAGCTCAAAATACATTTTGGACTTTTAACTTTTTGACTTTGGACTGTTTCGGTACTGACAATTTTAGCAAATTTTCAGCATAAACTCAAAAATGGCAACCAGTGGATGACTAGCAAACAGAGCTTTGAAAAATTTGACACATATTAATTCATAGTATTTTCATTAAAACACCAAAAAAAAAATTATTGCAGAAAATCTGTGTTTCAGTAGTGACAGTTCTTAATGTTAGACAGTGGGATCAGTGGGAACAGTGGGATCTTACTGCTCACCATATAGTCATGAGAGACAGAGATGCAGTCTCACTTCCTGCTCTAAAATGCAGGGGTGTGGCTAAAATAAGGCTCCACCTATGGACTAAAACTTTTTGTGTTTCGGTATTGATATGAAAACATGGGACAGCATTTTTTGACAAAGTTTTCAGACTGGTTGTTGGGACTGACCAATATTTCAATGTGATGACTTTTAAAATGTCTGCATTTTATTCATTTTGCTACAGTTATAATTCTGTTACGTTTCCACATAATGCTAATCCAGGTGGATTTAGTCCCAATTTCTACATTCTGTACAGGTGTATGATATGACGTCAGCAAAAGTTTGAAGACCCCCGTCAAATTACGCATTCTGTTGCTTTTCTAAGTAAAACCATCAGTAAAAGAAAGCATAAATATGGCATTGTTCTGCAAATATTAGTGCAAAATTTCTATTTTTAACATAGTTTAGCATACTGGAAGAAAAAAAAACATGTGCCATAACTTTTGCACAATCTTTATATGTTAAATTGAGCAAATAAACAGCAATTGTAATATATAATATTCAAAGGTGTGTTATCTGTAGAGGATGTGTGCTTAGGCGGCACGGTGGCGCAGTGGGTAGCGCTGTTGCCTCACAGCACGAAGGGCCTGGGTTTGATTCCCGGCCGGGTGACCAGGGTCGTTTCTGTGTGGAGTTTGCCTGTTCTCCCCGTGTCTGCGTGGGTTTCCTCCGGGTACTCCGGTTTCCTCCCACAGTCCAAAAACATGCAGTCAGGCTGATTGGACGTGCTAAATTGCCCCTAGGTGTGTGTGGATGTATATGTCTGTTTGTCTGCCCTGCGATGGACTGGCGACCTGTCCAGGGTGTATCCTGCCTTCCGCCCGATGACAGCTGGGATAGGCTCCAGCACCCCACCGTGACCCAGAAGGATAAGCGGTTTAGATGATGGATGGATGGATGGATGGATGTGTGCTTATTTGTCCATGGGGCACCCAACATTTTGCACATGACTGTATGTGCATGAAGTAATAACATTTCAGATGTCAGCATCAGTCCACAATTCCCTCATCAGAGCATCAATAACAGTAGATTATACAGTGTTAGAAACCTTTGATCTTGGCTGATCAGCTACCTTTGAGGTGAGAGGAAAAACTGTGTACGTTCTGTTCTTCACTTAACTATCATTTTAATGATAATTGAGCTTCACTTTCCTTCTATTTAACCTTTCAGAGTCAGAAATGTGATGAATTCTGTTCACTCAAATTGCCACCTGTGGCGCAGTCTTCTTGCTAACTGCATACTCAGGCATTGTTGGCATCCTAATTATTTTCCTCGCTTTCAGACGACATTGTAACAGTGAAATTCATTCTGACAGCTCCTGAGTAGCAGTAAATGTGTCTCTTCCCGGTTTAATATCTTTTTTTTCCAGTGATATCGGTAACATATTTAGGTCACATTCACATGTTTTGGGCTTTGCAGTCAAGCTGCTTTGCTCCGCAGCTGCTCAGGAGGGTATTTAGGGTACGAGGCTTCACCCAGCATGAGGGGCTGTTGTGGGGGAAGAGGGATGCTGGTTGTTTTTAGGCCACTGGGGCTAACTGATGTGGTTAGTCACTGCAGGGTATTTCCCTTGGCAGGGCTTGTCTGTGGCGTATGTGTTTCAAGCGGTCGGCATTTCTCTGAGGCGTAGGTCTCCCCTTACGCACTCGCAGCCCGCTCAAAACCCCCCTGCTGATGCTCCGGTGCTTAAAAATATAACACCTCAACCCGTGAGCGGGCAGCATCTCCAGAACTAATCCATGATTTCATCGCGTTTGATAGCCGACTGGTTGCCCAGATAAGGCAGTGACCTGGATAGACTCTCAATGTCACAGCTTTTGCTGCCTGCTGGATTTGTCCCTTGACAGTCTTGGCACCAAATTAGGGCTCATGGTTGTCCTTTTATGTTTTAACCTGGGGGAGTTTGGGGGCAGGGGGGGCTAATCTGGTGACTTTCACTGCACACTGCCCAACACCCCTATCAAATGTCACAGGTTAAAAGCAAGGTGAACACTGCTCTGTGATTAGCTTACATGGGCTAATAAGGTGAAATGAAACCAAGTAATTCATATCTACCTGAGTTCAAAGAATCAGGCCTGATGCCTTTGTGCTTTTGAATGTGCCGCGAACTGCGTCCAGCAGGAGAAAATCGATATCCGCCTGGCTTTCAACTCCAAAGCTCATGCACAAAGCTTGGGTTTTGCCTCCGGCTGTCCCCTAATCGCTGATCAAATAATTACATAGCGGGGTCTCACGTCTGCGCTTTCTGATTATAAGGAAGGAAAGCAGTCCGTTGTTTTGATGCCTTTGCCGAAGTGCTCGGGTGCTGAGTGATTGCACCGGCATCGGAAATATGACGGCGGAACAAAGAGCCGCTGTGGGCCGCTGTGTCCATTACCAGCCTTGGTTTTATTATCAGGGCTGCTGTTGTTTTTGTCAGTGTGAATACAGAATGCATTGGCGGAGCAGCATTGTGTGGATGCTCCACCTGTCTGTCTCCTCACGACGCTCAGCAGCCACTCTCGATGTTTGTTTGGACCATGTGTGGGCAGATGGAGGCGGCTGGCCTGCTTGCCCCTCATTGTCTCCCCTTCCTGTCTCTGCATGCCCACATCGGGCATAATTAACGGCTCTGATAGGCCAGTATTATGACAGACTTAATGAAGCTTTTAATGGAAATTAGTCTCAGTTGGCTTGAAGCCGGCGTGAATGCGCCACAGTGAGTGCAGCACCAGCACCCACAGAGACGCCTAGCCACCGCTGCCTTGGCCAGCAGCTCCTCCACTGCTGCACCATTATAGAGAATACTATTCCCTTGCTGTGGAGCAGGGCCATACATCTTTTAATCAAAACCAAACGTGATGAGAAGCATTTGGTTTCGTTCTTTGAAAGAAGAGATCGAACCCTGATTTTGTTTGCTTTGCCAAATGAAATAATGTAATTCATTGTGAACAAAAATAAAAACAAAAGAAACAAATGCAGTTTCAGTTCTGAATGGATAGGAATGGGCTAAATTGCTGTTAGTCTTGGCCAGTCCATCTACAGAGGTACAATAGCCAGAAGTTTGCTTTGTGGGTCTATATTTATGTGGGAAACACACTTATCATGAACCATCATGTTTTTATGAGACTCCTTTGCTAATATTTATAAGTAGAATCTGGCAATACAATAAAATATTAGCATTATTGTGATAAATGACATGACAGTACACTTTTCTCAGTGTATTTTGGGCATCGTCAGTACATCTAGTATACTGAACAACTGCATGTATTATTAAAAAAGACAGACTAGACCAGTTATAGAGAGCCTGTAAACAACAACAGCCAGTATATATTGACCCAGTGTACTCATAACCTTTTCTAAAAGACACTTGACTGTTCTGCTGGTGCTTTTTGTGCATTTGTCCATTCTAAGTTGTTTACAAACATCAGAAAAATGAAACACAATGATACGTTTAATGTATCCTGGAAATGTCTTTGTGATATTAATTTGGCTTCTCTTATTTATAAGGCTACATCATTAACAGTCCTTATCAGTCAAGTATCTGTCAAGGCTACTGTAACTAACTAGCCTAAATAAGCCACTGCTTTCTAGTTAAAGCTGACGAGGCCCTAAGCACACTGAAGGTAAAGTAGCATGTTATCTTATGCCAAGTCCAGTTAGATTCCAAGCTGCCCCAAAGTGCTTCCATCCACAAACTGGAGTCACTCCTGGAGTTTAACTTTATATCAGTAATCAAATATTTCACCCAGATCATGTTTTTTTTCACTACCATGGCTATACCACTGTCCATCACCATGCAGTCTCAAACGCCACACAGTCCAGAGTTGATTTTTCTACCTTTCATTTCCATTTGAAATATTCTTTCAATAGAATAGCCCCTTTAAATAGAATAGTTCAGATTTATTCTTCTCTTGTGGGTAGCTGGCACGGACCATACAAGCTGCTCACTCTCTATCTTCTGCAGCGGTGTGTAGCTAAGGCTCAAAGGCACCAGTGCTTGAAGTTGCATTATGTCTGTGTTACTTCAGATCTGAAGCCGTCTTAGAGCTGAGAAGATTCTTAATGGGTACAGCTCTGGGCTGCGTACCAATCCAAACGACAGATGTAATGACTCATAAAGTTGAAGTGTTGAATAGTGTGCACTCCTTATGGCCCAGGGCCATTAAAACTGACCAAAGGAAAGCAATGAATTATTGATGAAAGGAGGAAATGATCCAAATGTATGTTTTTGTTGAAATCTTTCCATAATTCCCCTCACTTAAAACCCAGTTGTTCAATGGTTTCCACTTTACTGCACCATATCTCCTTTTCCTATAACAGCAGTGTTTGAATGTTTAATAGAGTTAGTCTTGTGCTGGGTGAAGCTGTGTCATGCCATGATGGTTTCATGTTATGAAGTATACACCTGCTGGTCATTTTGATTAAATACACCTCCTTGTATCTACACTCTTTGTCCATTTTATCAGCTCCACTTACCATATAGGTGCACTATGTAGTTCTACAATTACAGACTGTAGTCCATCTGTTTCTCTGCATACCATGTTAGCCCCCTTTTACTCTGTTTTACTCTGTTCTCCAATGGTCAGGACATTCACAGGACCACTGTGAGTGTCCTGACCATTGTATTATTTGGGGTGGATCATTCTCAGCACTGCAGTGACACTGATGGTGGTGGTGTGTTAGTGTGTGTTGTGCTGGTAGGAGTGGATCAGACACAGCAGTGCTGTTGGAGCTTTTAAACACTGTTCCACTCACTGTCCACTCTATTAGACACTCCTACCTTGTTGGTCCACCTTGTAGATGTGAAGTCAGAGACAGTAGCTCATCTGTTGCTGCACAGTTTGTGTTGGTCATACTTTAGTCCTTCATCAG
The DNA here is from genome assembly GCF_904425465.1 of Colossoma macropomum. NCBI lineage: Eukaryota > Metazoa > Chordata > Actinopteri > Characiformes > Serrasalmidae > Colossoma > Colossoma macropomum. The sequence goes on from NW_023494791.1 coordinate 36,593,225, forward strand.
TGGTCCCAGGATGCTGTTGGCTGGATGTTTTTGGTTCTCAGTCCAGCAGTGACACTGAGGTGTTTAAAAACTCCAGCAGCACTGCTGTGTCTGATCCACTTGTACCAGCGCAACACACACTAACATGCCACCACCACATCAGTGCCAAAAAATACCTGAGTGTGGTGGTCCTGTGGGGGTCCTGACCGTTGAAGAACAGGGTGATAGGGGGCTACAAAGCATGTAGAGAAACAGATGGGCTGCATTCTGTTATTGTAGAACTACATAGTGCACCTATGTGGTAAGTAGAGCTGATAAAATGGACAAAATGTAGGTACAGGAATGTGTACTTAATGAAGTGGCCGGTCAGTGTAGTATTTACTGTTGAATGTTTGAATTCTAGCATACGTTAGTGATTGTCATTGACTGTTGCCCCCTATGGTAATGCCTGCAGCACTGTGTCAGCACGGATGCAAGCATGGAGACTGCGTTGGACCCAACAAGTGCAAGTGTCACCCTGGCTTCACTGGAAAAACCTGCAACCAAGGTGAGTGCTTGCAGCTCTGACATTGTAGACCTGTTTTCTCAAACACATACACATACAAAATGAATAAACACACTCACTCTCTCCCTCTCTCTCCCCCTCATTCATTTTTTGGTTAGCGCATAAACACATCAACTGGTTGGCAAGAGGAAAACATGTCACTCACAGTGATTTGCTCAGACGAGGGAAGGTGAAGAAAGTGGTTATTTTCAGGTGGAAAGAAAATCAAATCTCTGTAATAACCTAATCCCTCAAATTGCTTCCCATTCCTAGAATATGAATCAATGCATTTTGTATTCCATCCTTTTGCAGTTACTTTTGAATGCAGTTAGATCCCCTTCACTTCAGCTCTTAAACCATAAAGGCTTATAGTAGTTAACAGAACTGGGTTGCACCAGTTTTATGTAAGTTTGTAGTTACATCTGTGCATAAAGTATTTACTAAGTCCTTAGTTAACACTAGTTAGTTTCAAACTATCATTTTACAGAATTCGGTTGCACCACAGCTAATTAAGTCATATCTTAACTAGTAACTAGTAAGTCATATCTTAACAATGAGCTAATGCATATATTGCTTTAAAGGAGCAATATGTAAGAGGACGCAACCTGTCAAATACTCCACACTCCAAACGAATAGGGGGTAACATATCACCAGAAAGTTGCGGTGTCCACCCCTATCATAAGACACTAAGAAATGCACAGTCCCTCCTCTAACTCAGCAAACATATTAACACTCTTAGTAACTTAAGACAGTTAGCTACTTTTATAAGCTATCAGTAAATAGCCAATATTAACATTAACAGCTGTTTACTTACCAGTCTAGAAGAAAAGTTGCAAATTCAGCGTCAAACTGTGGAAAAACTGTGTGGCAGTAGAAAGCAATGCTGATGTTAACTTGTTTTGCTTCTAAAGCAGACAGCGGTGGTTATGGAGCTTCAGCCATTGTTGCATTTACTGTTCCTTTCATTGGCTACCTGTCCTTAAATGGTCTATAACAATTCTATAATTAGTTACTACGATTGACGAGAGGTTAGAGCACAATCTTGGGGCAGTACTACTTCCTCTCATGTTGGGCTGATGGCATAGTCAAAGCTACAGTGACTCACTGTCGCCTCTTGAGGTACAAAATGGTATTACGAGACAGGACGGGCCAGGGTTAGCTGGACAGCATGTTAACTTCAGTAGATATCTCTGCAACATGAGACATGGATGTCTTAACTGTTATTTCTTCACATTTTATTGATAATTTTAGTTAATTTGGGACGTTTTAAACTAAAAATCTTACAAACGGCACCTTCAACATGACAATAACATCAATCAACCAGTCTACATGCAACCGTGGAAACATGTCGGCTGGCTTTTTTTCATTAAAAAAAAATCCAGTTTCAGAAGAAAAGTTGAACTGAACATTTTGTTTTTCACTAAGTACTGAATAAGGGCAATGTATCAAAATGACCCTCTGTGGTAATCAGCCCTATGTTACAGATTCAACCAGACGAAGGTTTATAAAATAGCTGGAGTGTTCCTTTAAAGGGGAATTCCATTCAAAATGTCTGTCTTGAGTCAATTGTTGAGATGTAAACAAAGTCGTTCAAAGTGGTTTGATGTGAAATGATGTGTTGCAGAGAAACTCAACAACTTTTCCTACCATGACGTCTTCAGGGTGGTGGTGATAGGAACCAGGAGTCGTGATGTCTACAAAACAAAAATAGCTATTTTCTTATTACCCCAAGTAACCAGTGAACCTGCACATGTCTTTGGAGTTTTTATATGTGATGTTGATGATGGTAAATAGTGGTTAATCTGGAAAAAAATCTTTGGGGACAGTACGCCTCACAACACCCTGCATGTACCGCTCTGCCATGCATTCTTTAAAAATGTAAAACTGTCATAAAACAATATCTCAGGCATCAGCTTTTGGAGGCATTAAATATGTTGGACGTATGCTTCCTATCACTTTCACTGTGAACAGTTCTCTGTTAGATTCTCTACAAGGCACCTAACCATTTAATTTTGCATTACCTTGTATAGAATTCCCCATATAGAATTCCCCATAAAGACAGTTTTTCTAATCTCCAGTCCTGTAGCCCACCTGCAATGTACAGTTTAATCTTTCTCTGCATTAACACACCTGACTCGACTCATGAAGGACTAACTAATGAGATGTGGGAAAAAGATGAAGCTGTGCAGTGCAGGTGGACTACAGGACTGGAGGTGGAAACACTGCTTTAAGAGATACAATCTCAATTACTGGCTCGAGATAGCTCAGCACAGAATAAAACCAGCCTTCGGGAGTAATTCTATCAGTAGCCTTGACAGAGGCACACAGGCAATGTAGATAACCCCTGATTTAAAACACTACACACCTCTCTGAGAGCTGAAGCCTTTGGAGATTTAAGGAGTGGAATCTCTGCCCTAAGAGAGCAACGGGAGAAGGAGTAATTAAAAGGAGGGAGGAAGAAAGAAAACAAAACCCCTCAGGAATGTAGAACTGAGTCATCTCTCGCTTTCCATCCTGATGTACACTCCCTGTCAACAGTCTGGGGACACCTAGAGACCTAGGCAGTTTTTAATAACTCCTCATATAAAGACCGAGCAGGTCAGTTTTATTGTTTTGTGAGAAATATTGTTGTGATGTCAGCACTCCTCAGCACTCATGAGTAACTTTCAGGGGTTTAACCCTTTAATGCTGAGGCACAAAGCAGCTCCTTTAATAATGGAATTTCTCAGTCTAACGCGCAGAAAATTGGAAGATATTTATTTTGTTTGTCACAAACAACCATTTTGAGGAAAGAAACTTGTGAAGAGGAATATAATTTACACTTCATCATCTAATAATAATGTAATACTACACTAATTCTAATTTAATACTACTCTGATGAAGCAAAACAATAATAAGTGTTTGACATGAATTCTGAATTCGACAGCTCAGAAAATGTTGCAGCGCATCCAACAGTACAGGCAGCATGGAGCTTCTTTTATAAAGTGACAGAAAACATGGTAGCACACAGGAAATTCCACATGCTGATCCATTTTTTATGACCAACATGGAAATGCACACATAATGCCTGCTCTGGGGACAGATTTTATTATATTTTATAATTTTACTGAGTTAAAGAAGACATGAGAATGAGAGAATCCATCACCAATGAGACATCAGGTAAGACACTTTAGCTAAACCACCATGTGCTTCTAAAAGTAGACCTGCTCTTCATATCCGTGAAGACACAAGTACATACAGTTGTATGCAAACGTTTCAACGCCCCGTGAAATTACATGGTTTTTTTATTTTAAAATTAAGTAAAATTAAGTTGTGACGTCATCTGCAGGGAACTTAAATGTGGCATTTTTCTGCAAATTTTAGTGCACATCTTCAGGGGAAACTTTATTTACTGAGTTTAAAATATTGGGGAAAAACAAACATACAACAATTTCCAAAAAAGTTGGAATATTGTCCAAAATGTAAATAAAAATCAATTAAACCCTGTATTTTATTGAAAATGCTTCAAAGGCAACATATCAAATGTTGAAACCGAGAAATTTTTATTGTTTTTTGAAAAATATTTTCCCATTTTGAATTTGATGCCAGCAAAACATTCCAAAAAAGTTGGGACAGGGGGCAAAAAAAGGCTGGTAAAGTTGTGTAATGCTTAAAAAAACACCTGGTGGTTAATTGGCAACAGGTCAGTAACATGACTGTGTATAAAAAAGCATCTCAGAGAGGCTGAGTCTTTAGAGGTAAAAATGAACAAATGAACAAATGAACAACAATTCAAGAATATCATTTCTCAACGTAGAATAGCAAAAAACATTTGCTTTTCATCATCTACAGTACATAATAACATTAAAAGGCTCAGAGAATCTGGAGAAGTCTCTGTATTTAAGGGACAAGGCCAAAAACCAGTATTTGCTGGCCATGATCTTTGTACTATTCTCAATGAAATATAGAGTTTAAATGATTTGCACGTCATTGAATTTTTGTTTTTATTTACATTTTGCACAGTGTCCCAACTTTTTTGGAAACAGGGTTGTACAACATAAAATGTGTCATAACTTTTGCATACATTTTTTTTTTCATGTTTTGACATATATCGCTGCTGTCTGATCAAAACCTTGATCTTTATGACATAAACAAAAAAAACTTCTTGCCTTTTACATTGTGTGTAAATTTCCGGATGAATGGATCAAAAGAAATGGGCCAAAATGACTTGATCAAAAAGTCTGGTTCCATTGACTCACATTAAAAGTATGTTTTTTCCTTCTCCTGTAAAGTTACCATTTTGGAGATGCAAGGTTTTGTTCCAACAGCAGCAACATCAAAAACCGTTAATCAAACTGTGCAGAAGTGTGGAGGATGTATTAACTTATTTTCACTTAGAAAGTTAACAAAACGTAATTTGACCAGGGGTGCCCAAACTTTTGCACGACAGAAGGTGCTTTATGCTAACAGAACGTTTGCAGGTATTTTTTCTTACTTAATTGAAAAGCAACAGTGTGAAATTCTGAATTTCAAAAGGAGCCAAAATGCCCCCGAAATTCTAATGGGCAATGTAGTTTTGTACGACTGTAGCCCGTCTGAGCGCCGAGCGGAGGAAATGATTGCCTCACCATAACAGACGACGTCGTTATCAGTTTAATTACACTTGCGAGACCAATGTGCATATGCGCTAAAGCACTGAGAGAGGAAATGGTCCTATTTTGTCTTGTACAGTGGTAGCTTTGACAACCACTGTTTGGAATGGGCGCTTGGTTGCATATTAAAATCTCGTTTCATTCTTCATTTCAACCGGAGGTAACCTTAAAAGAGCAAATGAAGTGATTTATAAACAGCCAAGCTTTGTTAAAGCTTCAAAACGAGTAAGCCTTTCATGTGAATCCCGCGTCATATTTCAGGATTATTTATTTACTTATTAATGAGTGATGCAGCCTAAAAGTGAGTAAACTGTGGATTGTGTGCACCACTTTATGTTCATGCATCTGCCTCTGTGATGACAGCTTATGTTCACATGAATGTACACTCACCGAACAGCCCTGTTCACAGTGGACTTGTGTGGACAGACAAATGACCCTCATGCACTGAGACTGTTAAATAGGATGGGACACAGCAAATGCGTGCACCTAAGCAATCTGAATAGGCACAAGACTACACTGCCAAAGCAGTTGGGAACAGTCCCAGTTTCCGAGAACATTGCAAAGCATATCTTTATATAATTTTTTTCATGTTTAAATCTGAACATTTCTGTTTTATAGCTTTGGTATGAATTGGAATTTTTTCATCTTTTATAACGGTTATATTTGAGCTCAAACATGTATGGAATGCGCATTATCAAAAGCATCATAAATCTGAAGATATGCATCCAAGAAATATGCATAATGCATGTGCCAAAAAGTTGTTATTAGCATTCCTAATGTACATAGCGGGCTTTAGAGTTTAGCAATGTCTATCAGTATTACGGAATGCTCACTAAAGTGCCATGAACAGCATTTCAAAAAGGGTGTGCCTCAGGGCTCTATACTCGTTCCATTCGAACTGCACATTATTCAACACAGCAGCCTCATCAGTCTCACAGACCTGGCTTTTAAACTGAATTCCAATTAAAGCATCATTAGCATTAACCTCTCTTGATCTCCATTTTATGTAGATTGCCCATCTCTATAGCATCTTTGTCATGCTGCTGATTTAAGGCAGATGGGTGTCTTCGCCCAGAACAAATAAACTCATTAAGACACTAATCCATTTAGCACTGAGATGGCACAGGGCCGCACTTCACTCAGCATGGATCGAATCATTTTAATAAGATGATTATTTTCTGTGGGGGACTTCGTAAATGAGAATTTGCGCACCTGCTGTGCCTGCTCTGCGTCAAGAATGCATTATAAGCCTTGCCTGAGAGCAACTCATGATATTTTTTGAACGACAAGACAGGTTTTGGGTTCTGTGGAGTGGATTCTCAACTGAAAGAAGCCTTCTTTTTGCCATACTTGGCTCTTTGCATATTAACAGCGGGATGAGTATTAAAAAGCAGTACTAAATTAATGTCGGTTCCTGACTGGTCAGTACTGTAATAAGTTCCTGGACAAACGGTTCTGTTATTGGTATGTATTTAACGTTTATTCATACTACACGCGCGTTTTCAAATGGTTGGTGCTAGTTTGGATCAGCGGGAGGGGTGCTCTGCTCCATGTAGTGAAAGGGTTTTCATGTCTCTGACAAATAGGCCTACAACAATCTGAAGGAGTCAGGATGTTTGCTTTAGCAGAGCTGCACATTCGACTGCAGTGCAGCCTCCTGGTGTTGTGGCGATTGTTCTACCTTGACAAAATGTCCTAGGATAATTTGACAACTTAAATCATCTTATCAAAAAATACTACCAGCAATAAAATTTTGAAGCTGAAGTCAGCTTCCTTTCTGCCAGCTTCCTGTTCAGATGTTCCTTTTCCACCTGAAATGGTGCAGCAGTTACATGCTGCCATCACAGACGTAATAACTGCTGCACCATTTAAGATGGAACAGGAAAAATCGAAACAAGAAGCTGGTAGATAGGAAGCTGACTTCAGCCTTGTGTTAAAACTACAGGTAAAATAGTTTGATAGTCCAAATGTTCTTCTTAGAAAATGTTTCAAGCTTAAAAAAATAATAATTAGGATATTTTGATGGACTAAATGAGCTGATTGTGGGGGTGGGGGGTCGGGGGGAGTAAGAATATTGAACTTTACTGAATTAAAATAGAGTAGCTAGCATAACATAAATCACTAGCTGTTAGGTACCCTAAGTTTGAAGTTAGTGTGAGCTTTTCTGAAAACCTGGGGTAGCTAATTTTGTATTGCATTCGGTTGTTAGTTTGTTCAACTGTGGGGAGATGACCACAGCCTTTTTTACATCTTTTCATTTTAAATCTTTTTGAATCTTTTCACGTTTTAATGCTATGTCTCTGTTTTTTGCACCAAATTATGGAAAGTAGTATCAATAAGTGTATTGATAAGCATTGTTATCGATAAGCAGTATCGGTAACAATATCAGTATCGGTAAAATCCTAACAATACCCATCCCTATCAACAGCTAATGTGGAGTACTCTGTTCCTGTCTTTGAGTTCTCCTACTCCAAGAACAACAGCTTAAATATGGAAATCACTCCAGCCATAGGTGATGAATGGGCCTCCAATTTTTTAATCAACAATTGCCTGACTAGATTATCAGACTGTTTAATTTTCACATTTGCCCCACATGTGGGACAACAGTTCATGTTTTGCTGAAACCAGGCATGGCATTCGGCCCCCCACTTGCCTGTGATATTTATAAGTTGAAAGCGAAATGGAGCTGAGCGGATTATGGTACATACTTCACGTGTCATCATATAATTAGCCATAACGCCGACGCATTGTTCAATTACCCTGCAATGCGTCTGCCCCAGCCTCTCCTCCTTCCCCATCAAGGACATCCCTCACTCACTGGGCTGAATGTTTAGCCGTGCTGACCGGGATATGAGCTGCACAGCTGACTTAACAGAGCCTCGCCCTACAAAGGATCAAAACACAGAAACCCTTCAAGCCCTTCCAAACATTTTCCATCAATATTTATTGCCATACCAACGTAGTTGTTAGGAACTTTTCCTAAGTGTGTCCGTAACAGAAGACTGAACACAAACGCTAAACATCAAATAAGATTCCTTTAATCTAAAAAAGCACATAAAACCCATACAAATTTAAAGACACAAAGAATTAAAAGGAACAATATTCTTAACAACATAAAAGCTTAAGAAATTAACAACATAAAGTATGAAATAACGAGAACTTTGTAAATTCTGTAGACCATTTGCTTTGACAGTCTTCCTCACTTACTGATGAATGGACAATTAACTATTCATTAGTCTTAGGTCACGTTATTAGATTTGTCCTTGATGTCTTCTATTGCTGTGTACTTGAACATTTGCAAAGTTGAAATGGCTGCATCTTCAGTCTCAAAAATCATTGGCCATGATCTTCCTTATCTATGAGTCTAACGTTCACTACAAAGGTTTAAAAACACTTTATGTGTCCTGCTCAACTTCTTGTACAACATTGTTTCTGAAAAGGTTGGGATGCTGGGTAAAATGTAAATAAAAAGAGAATGTAATGATGTGTAAGTCATTTAAACCCTATATCTTATTAAAAATAGCACAATTTTCATTTTCAATTTTCACTCAATTTATATTCCCATTTTCAATTTGGTGCCAGCAGCATGATTCAAAAAGATGGGATGGGGCCATGTTGACCACCATGCTACATCACCTCTTCTTTTAACCACACTTTGTAAGCATTTGGGAACTGAGGAGATCAATTGCTGTACCTTTGAAAGTTCAGGGTCTCCATTGTCATATTTTTATTTCATAATGCCCCAAATGTTTTCAATGGGTGACAGGTTAGGAGTGCAGGCAGGCCAGTTTAGTGCTCAGGCTCTTTTACTGCAGAGCCATGCTGTTGTGAATATGCAGAATGTGGATTGGCCTTCCCTGAAAAAGACGTCATCTGGATGGTAGCATATGTTGCTCCAAACCCGAGCATATCATTCAGCATTTTATTGCCTTCAGAGGTGTGCAGGTCACACATGCCCTGTGCACTACTGCACCCCAATACCATCACAGATGTTTGCTTTTAACCTGGAGGACTCCAAAAAGAATGATAAAATTTGATTTGTTGTACCACAGAACACTTTTCCACTTTGCCCGAGACCATCTTAAATGAGCTCAGGCCCAGAGAAGGCGACAGTGTTTCTGGAACATATTTATATATAGTTTCTATATGATTTCCATTTTTTGGAAATGGGATTGTAACACACATTTTCTCTGGGAAAAGACCAAATTTCACAGTTTCTTAATAGTACTTACTGTAAACCCTTTTAGTGTCATGAACATGATAGCAATGATAGCATTGCTGACTTGTTGTGGGCTTGTTGGTGAGTGGAGATGTTTTCTTATGTGGCTGGGAATACTGAATACGTTCAAAGATGAATTCTCATAAACAAAACTGGGTATCAGAACCTCATTATGTGTTTCCTAAAGGTAAAATGGATGTGTTTTGCATTAACTTTATAGACTGTCTGTATCTTTAGAGTTCGACTGTACAGCGATTCATTGCTCCTCCATCTTGGTCAACATTAACGTTGACTGGCTGAAGACCATCTCCTGTTGGCTGACACTTGGTTACATCAGCGTATATCCCATCAAAAGTTAGCCATTGCAAATTCCAGCTAGTTAGCTATTTGTTCCCCTATCCCACAGTGCTACCAAGCTGGGAGGGTGAATGCTAGCACATGCGCCCTCTGAGCAAATTGAAGCTCCACAACATCTTTTCAAATTGCCGCTTACGTATCATCATTGAACAATTCAACAAATTTGGTTGAGAACTTATTGCGCTAAATTCATTTAGATCAGCCAACAGAGGCCTGCATTGGCTAGTATCATGCTAAGAGGAAGAACGGAGGGCCATGCTAATTATGCTTGTTTGGACTCCAAACCACCACACAATCTTGACCTTACGATCGCAAGATGATTAGGCCAATGCTTGAATGGTTGTGCCACTCGCCCAGGAGCTGCGTTTTTTGAAAGACACTGAAATGTACTTGTGAATGTGGCCTTATAGTTTTCATCCATGCTAACTGAAGTAACATCCATCGGTCGTTGAATTAGTTTAGAAATTTCTTCTACCTTGATATGTCTACATTCCTAGCCACATTTAACCCTAAAGTGTTCATGGTTGTCCCCAGACGGTCTCGTTATAAGATCACGTCTAGCCCCGCAAGACTAGAAACCGTGATGCTTCAGTCTTTTCCCGGATGGAAGGTGAGTTAGCAGGATTCACAGGGTTCCCAAGTGTCTTCAAGCTTTAGCACTGAAAATTGGACTTGTAGGTGTTGGAGATCACAGCCAAAGATTTTCTTAAGGCTGAACGTATAGTTCTCTGTGCTGTGTCCTGTGATTAAATGTGATGTTGCCAAATCACACAGTAATAGAGGACATCAAGGACATCTGTCTTTCTGTGACACAGCTGAGGGTTTAGGAGTGCTGACCGTGATATAAGTGGCACAGCTGGGTTTTAAGAGCTTCATGCTGCAAAGACTCCAAACACGGAAACCCTTCAAACACTTCAAACCTTTCCAAACATTCTAATGTCCGATATCCCCCTTTAGTCGCTAACAATAAAGGCTGTTTACTGGCACGGAGCCGAGTGATCGGGGCGTTTTCGGGCGTGACTCCTGCCACGGCGTGACACCAAAGCCGTGCTGCTTTTGTTCTGGAGAAGCAGATGGAGGCTGAGAGACGCGCCTGATCTCACCCAGACACCATTCAATCTCTACAGGAATGTGACTCAGACGTGCTTTTTTTCGCAACCAACTCACACAAGCGTAATCCTCTTTACGGCATAATGTCACTCTTTCCCTCCCCAGGAATGTAGACTGGTTAAAAGTGTGTAATCTGTTGGATGTGTTCATTTACTTTATCCTGCACTCTTGAAAACGAAGGTTCTTAAATGGTTCTTGGCTTGAACGTACGGTTCTAGGAGGAACCTTTAAATGCACCTGGATTGTGTGTACATGAGAGCAGAGTATAGAACCTTCATATCATGGATAGATTCTCTGAAACTTAAAATGTTACAATAAAAAGTTCTTCAGAGAAGCAAAAATGGTTCTTCTGTGGCATCACTCCAAAGAACCCTTTTTGGCACCTTTGTTTTTAAGAGTATGTGTGCTGCATTGTATGTATCTCTCTCTCTCTCCCTCTCCCATGTTCTCATTTTCTCCCTCTAATCTTTAAGAAGAAGAACAGGACTATATAAACCCCCCAATGCCTCTGTGGGACAGTTACCCCCCTGTCTTTATTCCCACCATGGACCAGCAGCCTGTGGGGGTGCCTCCGGAGGGTGAGCTATAGCTATTCGACCGGTCACTGGACGACCCCACTTCTCTTTGTCCCTCTGCCAACCTTGCAGCACCTGCATGGCACAGTCCGTTCAGCTGAGAGAGTGAACACCCCCCCCCACGCACTCTCAGTGTGGAACGTTCCACAGCCTGGTTGGGCATGGCTGGAATGACAAGCCAACTGAAAGCCAAGCATGATCTCTCCAGACTCTTTAGAGAAGCCATGCTCTTTGTGCTCTTTCTCTTTCTCTCTCTCTCTCTCTCTCTCTCTCTCTCTCTGTCTCTCTTTATATCTCTCTCTCCCTCTCTCTCTTTCCCATTCGGTTCAGTTCACTTTAGTGAATGTTAAGTTAAATATTGCCAAAGCAATTAACATAAAATGAAAAATGGGAGAACAAGTGAAACAGAAAGGTTATTTACAGAATTATTAATCATCAACAAAAGAAGAAAGGTTTGAGGGAGCATTTTTTATGATACATTACTTTCTTTAGTGGAAGTTTCTCTCTCTCCACCACCCCCACCCCCCCCCAATCTTCCTTCTCTCTTTCTCTTTCTCTCCCTCCCTCTCTCTCTCATACAGACACTGTCAGTCTTTCTCGATTCTCAGCTCTCTGAACTTGTGAACCAGACCATCTTTCATCTGCAAGAGCCCGAGAGCCTGAAATCCTGCTCTTTTCCTCTCTTTCTCTTTCATCTGTCCTCTCTCTCTCTCTCCCTGTCCCTCACCTCACTCCATCTCACCCTCCTCTACAAGCACTGCTCTTATTGTTGTTCTCTTCAGCTGTGGAATTCAGTCTGTTGTGTTGTTAAGTGTCTGAGACGTATTCTTAGCTGTGGATTATGTCTCACTGCAGTCATGGTCACATGACACATCTGACACACAACCTGATCCATTAGATTTGTCTCTATGGTTTCAGTTTATTTTTTAATTTTGTTTTATATCTCATATTTTTCAGGAATGTATTTTCTGTGTGAGAGAAATATCTGAGAGAAATATCTCAAAAACCCCCCCTCTCTCTCTCTCTCTGTCTCTCTCTCTCTCTCTCTCTCTGTCTCTCTCTCTCTCTCTGTCATTCTCTCCCTCTCTCCCCCCCTCCCTCTTCCCATGCATCATTTAGTGTGTTTCTCACAGTTCATTTGCAGTGAAAGCTCCAGAGAACGGCTCGGTGCTTTGTACACTGGTGTAATCTACCTTTCTCTCCATATTTTTTTCCTTCTCCTCCTTCCCTTCTGTTTTCTCTTCTCCACAGCAGATCATTGTGCACCATATTCCTTCTTTCTCTTTTTTCCACCCGCATGTGCTGTAGCTTGGAGCTTGCCGCCTGACACTGGACGCCTTGCTCCAGTAATCCATGTTTGTTGACATTTAAATTTTGCTGTTTTCAGCTTTTTCCTGGAAGGAAGCAAAGCCAGTTAGGGGTGGAAAATGCTTCCCTTCAATCCCTGGACAGTATACGGTGTTAATACAGAGTGGCTAGCCAAGTTTGGTGAGAGAAGTTTTTGCTGAAAGTTCACCTGAGGGTTGAGTTCCCTCCCAGGCCGGGGTTATTACCGCGATGTCGGAGAGGGCACAGAAATAAAGATGAAACAAAAGAGCGAAACTTAAATTGGGATTTAGAAGAGCTCAGGGGAAGAGAAGGTTGTGCAGAGCTACCTGTCCAAGAGCATTTTGTTATGCTAGCCACAGACTCCTGCTGTCGGTAACATGGGTTTCTGTGCTAGCATGACATTTTGTCACGCTAAAAACAATTCCTACTATAACTCAAAATCAGCTTATTGTGTTTTGGATAACAGTATTGGAAGCTGTTATGCTTATCACTACCTAAACTAGCATATGTTGTGATTTGGACGCTGATGTGCTTTCTGACTAGCAAAACCAGCACTAGACCAGCAACAAGCCAGCATAGACCAGCTTGTGCAGGAAGTACTGCTGTTATTTATACTGGATTTCTGTGCTAGCATGACATTTTGTTATGCTAGTACATAGTTTCTGCTGTCAGTTTTGCTGGTTTCTGTGACATTTTGTTATGCTAACCTTGCGAGAAAAAAACAGCAGAACCAGCATTGGAAGCTGTTATACTGATCACCACCAAGACTATGTTGTGATTTGGACGCTGGTACGCTAGTACATAGTTTCTGCTGTCAGTTACGCTGGTTTCTGTGCTAGCATGACATTTTGTAATGTTAGCACATGAATCCTGCTGTGAGTTATGCTGGTTTCTGTACTAGCATAACATTTTCTTCTGCTAGCCCATGGTTCCTGCTGTGTGGCCATATGGAAAATACTGCACTAGTGAGCTTGGATAGCAGGCAAGGTCAGGTATGATCTGCTCCATTGCTCAGGTTTCAAAGAACGACGGTCCATATGCTCCCTTTACTATTAATAAACAAACTCAATAGTCACAGACTGTCTGAACTGACGTATAACTTTTAATGAATCTTTAGTGTCTTTCCATTTGCCAGTTGTGCCCCTCTTTCCCTTCCATTAAATTCCATAATCACATTCTAATGACATCTGAGTGATGTAAATGTGCCGATGAATGGCCTTGATGATATCCAAGTGAAAAAGAACATTTCTACAAAAGGTTCGGTCCTTTGAGCGTCTTGCAATTACGCTTCCAATCACCAGGTAATTGCTGTTTAATTGGAAAATGCAGGAGTGAAATGAGGATGTTAATTTTTCTGGAGTGGGTGATTTTATGCAGTGTGAGAGGATGGTGCAGAGTAGTCTGCTGTCCTTTTTCTGACTTCTCTGATATTTTGCAGAAGTTTGCTTCTAGTCAAGTGAGTGAAATGTAAGGAATTTTGGCAGGAAGAAATGTACAGTTGGACCCATAAAGATCTCGAGTCATGTAGGTCAGAAAAACATTGAGTTGTGCGATTAAAATCTCTTGCTGTGCTTCAGAATTTTTTTTTTTTTGCCGAACATCAGTACACTACTTTTGAGGTGTTTGGCATTTTGAGAGCATTTGCAGGTTTCAGACTTTAAAGACTGCCCTGTGTCTGCCCTCAAGATAAGGTTTGGTCTTGCTAGCTTCATTTTTGGAGTGAATACATTTCTTGATTAGCACAGGAAGTGATTCAAAATATAATAACCATACAGTAATCTCAGTCATGTGACCTCATTATTATTTATGTGGTAGAATGTGACTGCGCCATCCATCTATTTAAATCTGTGTCACCTCTCAGATATAGCAGGCATGCCATTCTGCAGAATGCATTCCATGCATAGCCCATATCTAAAGATGGCGCCATTCTCTCTGAACTGGGCCACACCAAAGCCACTCATGCACTCCTGCCAGGGGGGATCTGCTTTCACTGCTGGGTAAATTAGACTGTGGGCATCGTGTAGAGTGGCTGGCCCAGAAAACGAACTGTGTGCTGTCCAGTTTAGAAATGAAAGTGATACATAGTTAGGGACTGTCGTCTCTTTCTCATTTAGCTCTTCATAATAATAATAATAATAATAATAATAATAGTAAATATAAGAGTAATTTCTTTTATTTATTTTGCGAGCGCAGACTGTGCCTTCAAGGTATGGTGGTTGTATAAAGGGAGATTGTGTGACTGAGGAAGGGGGGGTGAACTCTGAGAACTTGGCCTGAAGTTCTGGATGGCTTCAGCTGGGAGATGGAAAGCAAGACCCCCCTAGGACAGATAGAAAAGACACACAGGGAAGAGATGGGTTGGTAGTGGGGATTGCAAGAATTTTGTCATAGAAATGAAGTTATAGATGGGAATTTAAAGGGTGTTAAATTTGAAGGAGGGGCATCCCACCCAAATTTCAGTTATTCCATAACTCCATATAATTCCTTATATGCAAGACTCCTTTATGCCAGCCGTCACCCTCCCAGCTTGGTATCTTTGTGTGACCTAACTATCAGGTGGAACTGGCCATGACTAAATTGAGGAGAAAAAGTAGTAGAGGGTTGGCCACCTTCTATGTCAGTTTAGTGCTGCTGAAAGATGGACGAGAACCAGTTGATATCGAAACTAGAGTTTGGAACACTGCCTCCCCTTCACCCCCAGGGTGGAGAACACTTTTTACTTTTATGCATGTGAACTGGAATTCTTGGCATTCTCGTCGTGCACGCCAGCCTGGCATCCTGAGATTCATTTCCGGAGGCTGTTGACTTTTCCATGCGCTTTCTTAGCTTTTGGCAGGTGCTAAACTTAGATCTGGCAGTCCTTCTCATCTCAACTTGACATATCACTGTTTCTAATAAAGGTTAGAAGTAGATGAATTGTTGACATTGACTGTCATTGAGTCTTCAGGGGGAAAAATTATCTTTAAGTGTATGTTTCAGTGGTTAAAGATGCCAGCGCATCACCTTGAAGTCAGTGGTTAAGAGTGTTGTGGGAAAAGAGTTCCTCTATTGGACGGTAATAAGCAGGTTGGTGTAACGGCATCCTCTCTGTGGATTCTCTGGGGTGGGCTTGTCGAGACACAGCTCTGCAGCCTCACAGCTTTAAGGGGATTGACCCTTAAACTCTGACCTCTGGCTAATCCCCTCTACCGCCCCCCAGGTCTTCTGTCTGGATGCTTTAACCTTTTCCCTCTCTCTTTTTCGCAGATCTGAACGAGTGTGGCCTGAAGCCTCGGCCGTGCAAACACAGGTGCATGAACACGTACGGCAGCTACAAGTGTTACTGCCTCAATGGATACATGCTTCTGCCTGATGGGACCTGTGGAAGTGAGTCATTTCTCACAAACTCTCTCATTTAGCTGTCTACCCTCTAACTGTTCTGTCGCTTTAGTTTTGCGCACTAACATCGCTGTTCTCTAAGCTCCCAACTGTTTGTGCTCTTTTCCAGAGAAAGAAATTGCCTAGCACTCAGGCTGAACTGTAATGAGTACATGCTATTTCTGTATTGCACATATTTTAGTCCCCATACCATATTTGGGACATTTACATTTTCTCAGTTCAGTCGCATGCACAGCCACTTGTAAGTTTATTTGTTCATCATAAATAAATGAAATATAAATGAAATAATAAACAAAACCAGCTCAGTGCTAGCAAAAATAATAATTCTAATAATAATGTTTCTTGCTGTAATCTCAAAGGACAAAATAGGAGCTCTAATGAGCACATGTTGTACTCGCACCACACAGATTTCACTCCCTACATGATACTTGGGATTTTTTCAGTTCAGTTGTGTGTACATTCACTCATACTTTTATCTTCCCTGGTAGAATAACAATAAATTAAAGCCTTTATGCAACCACAAATAACAATACATTTGTCTAACCATGATAAAATTAGAGCCCCAACTGTTCAGAAAACAAATATGAAAAGAATATGAATAAACATGGGCAAACATGAAGTTAAATAGCCAGGACAATGATTGGTTTCTGAAACATGCTCATTGGTGGTGTAGGTGGTGTACAAATATGTGTTTTACATCCATTTTTTGTGATCACTGCTGGCTAAAATGCTCGATTTTGCAGTGGTGTTTCTCAAAGCTTGAAGCGTATTTTTAAGTTCTTTTTTGGGGTAAAGGGATGCTTGCAATTTAGAAATGTGCTTATTTGCTTAAGATTATGAATCTGATATTTTTTTCAACTTGCTTTAAACGTAGCCTAGTTCGTTTCTTTCAAAACAAATAGGAAATGAAGTGTTCCTGTGAGAACCAAGAACATGCAAAGCAAAATGATGTAATGAAAACTGGCTGCAACAGCTGAACATGTTCTCTAAATAAACTTAGGAATCTGAGGAAATGTATTCAAGTAAACTACTTAGAGCAGCACAGTGGCACTGTACCCAGCAGTTAACATGCTTTGAATCAATCAACACAGTGAAAAAACATCCAGAATCTATATTGCTATGAAAGGCTCAGTCCCGGCACATAGAGCAGGCTACTGCTTGCAGAAGATGCAGAAGAGCGTTCACATGATATTGCAGACAGGCAATCAGAATGGATCTGACAAAAGCACACTAGTTGTTGCCAGCTTAGCTTAGATATTAAGCTCTCTGTCTGTGTGTGTTCATAATAGCATAGAAGCTACATGCTTCGTTTTGAAAGCACTGCACAGATTAATATGTAGAGTGTGGAAACAATGCTGTGATTGGACAAAATTGCAAGCTCTGGCCAGGAATTTTTTAGACAAGGCCACAGTTCCTGTTCAGGGGCCAAATTAATGTCTTCAAATTCAAAGAGATCCATAATTATCTTACAATATCTCCAGTATCTCTCTACATTTGTATATATTATACACTTTTATTGTTCAAGGTGTTTTACAATCAGCAGCAGACGTGATAAAATATCTAATCATAAGGCTAATAATTTCACAACTGCCACGTACAGACACTCAAATTTGTACACAGTGAAAGATGGGTCAAGTTCAGAAACCAGCCCCTTTTACAGGGGTCAGAGGCTTGGTCCTCCAGAGAAAGTTTTTTTAAGTAGAAAAATGTGGTACACTCTGAGAATAAAATACAAAGAAACATGTAATTACTGTTGAACAAGGTGCCCAGTCCTAGTCCTGGAGATCTAGCACCCTGGAGAAGTGATCCAACACACTTGTCTCTAATATTCAGATGCCCCTCCCCTATGTTAGATAAGGGTTGGAGCTAAAGTCTGCAGGGTGCTAGATCTTCAGGGGCAGCAATGAGTGACCCTTCTGTAGAATAATTCAGTTAAGGTGAGTTCCATAACTGTGCCAATATAAGTAATGTACAACTTTCTGGGTATTTTGAATTTAAATAGCCTATTGCTTACCATACCAAGGTCAGAAGGTCAGTGTGTACAAAATTTGTCCAGCATCTCCTTTTGAGATTCCTCCTAAACAAAATACATGCGATTCTAAAAACTGTACTTCTCATTTGTGTTCTATCTGCTGAAAGATATATACTGTCACTGGTGCAGTGCCCCTCTTGTCACTGGGGTGGGGCCCTCAAGGGTACATCTCAGTAGTCAGGGAACATAACTGTACCATAATCCATTGAAATGATATTTTCTAAGTTGTATTGCCTCCACACACCCCGTCTCATCTCCAGGCTTTTTACTTTATTGTTCTGTTTTAAAACAATCGGTTATAAAAAGGTACAAATATGTACTTTTTTACCTGGGAAAAACGTATTTAAGGTGCATAATTGGACCCTGAAACCACTGTTGTACCTTTGAGGGTACATTTACATTGTTTGTACCTTGATGAACGAAAAATGTATCTGCACAGAACTGTTATTTGTAACAGTGTAAACCTCAAATTTCACTGAAAGATGCAGAGTTTGTATATCGATCAGTGTGCTTTGAGGTGGCAAGTGACTTAGGGGGGCCCTAAAGGGACCAGTCAGATTTTTCTGGGGCTAGTGCCCCTGTGGCCCCACCCCAGGATCTGCCTCTGGCTCAGGGGAATACTGCAAGCATTGGTTGAAATTGAGTGAATTTCTGGAGGGTCTGTTTGAATGAATGAATTCCTGAAAGCCTGGGTTTGAGAAAAGCACTAATGGAAATATTTATTTATTGATAAAACAAATATGCTAACACACAAAAATAGAGCAGCTAACAGTGATTATCAGTGAGAAACATCTGTTTTGAAATTTGTGGTCTCCACAATAGAAAAAAAAAATTATACTTCCAAGAAGGAAACCGATCAGTGTTTTTTCTGGATTTTTGAAATTCACTTTGATAGCTCATGCATAAACCAGAAAATTCTGAATGAAAAATAAGAATTTCTGCTGTCCATTTTTCTCCCACTGTACCCCCCCCCCAACTTTCGTGTGCTCCTACGATTACATTTTCTTCCTCCAGAGATTTTTCCTTTTTTCCAGCAGTCACCCTATCAGCTCGGGGCACCCAGCGCCCCTGTGGAGGGTTTTAAAATGACTCAAAAGAAAAATGAGAGAGCGAAAGAGAGAGAGAGAGAAGTGAACTTCAACCCTGCCAGTAGAGTCTGATTCTTATTGCTGGCCCTGAGCTATTCTGCCTGTACAGAGGAGGCCATGCCTGTGCTTGCCTCACGCTAACTGCCGGCTGCAAAGGTTCAAGATTTCTCTTTTTTCCTAAAAGCTCCGCACCGCTGCAAACTGAGCTACTGTGGAGTTTATCAAAGTGTGCAGCGGGAGCTTTGAAGTGTGTGTTAAAGATGTGTTTCTTTCAGAGATTTTTGGGCTGTTTCTTTCTGTGTATGTTGACCAGGCACAAGCCTACAGGTCTGACTTAAATTATTCACTATCTTGTCAGTCAAAACATGCTGTCTTTGAAGAGGCGTTGCTGAATGTTTACGTTTCTTACTCACAGTCAGTCCTGATGGCTGTTTTAAAGCTACTTTTAGTTTCATTTCAAGTCATGTATTGCTGGACACATGGCTGACTACGTGCTATAAGGCTTGTTTGATTTAACGAGGCACAGCACAGACCGATCGTCAGCTGGCTTGGTATGGTGCATGCCGGTTCATTTTTTGGCGGACTTCAATTTGTACCACTAGCACGGCATGATGTCATACGACATTATAATCTCACAGGAGCAAGGCGGCTGTGGATTTAAGAGCCTGTCAGCATAACTTGACGATGACAGAGCTTATTCTTATTAGCTAGAAGTTCAGCTGACAACCATGTGGACACAAACTGTGTTGAAAAGAGCACGTAGCCTATTAACATATAGTGTTTGTGGTGGGCGGTACGGTGGCGCGGTGGCGCGGTGGGTAGCACTGTCGCCTCACAGCAAGCAGGGTGTGGGTTTGGTTCCCTGGCTGGGCAACCAGGTTCCTTTCTGTGTGGAGTTTGCATGTTCTCCCTGTGTCTGTGTGGGTTTCCTCCCAAAGTCCAGACATGCAGGCCAATTGGACATGCTAAATTGCCCCAAGGTGTGTGTGTGTGAATGTATATGTCTGTCTGTCTGCCCCGTGATCGACTGGAGGCCTGTCCAGGGTGTTTCCTGCCTTCTGCCCAATAACCGCTGGGATAGGCTCCAGTTCCCCCTGCGTCCACCCTGCGATGTACAGGCGACCTGTCCAGGGTGTATTCTGCCTTCTGGCCTATGACTGCTGGGATAGGCTGCAGCTCCCCCCACAACCCAGAAGGACAAGCAGTTTAGAAAATGTGTGTTGTGTGATTATCATTTTCATATGTGATGTTCCAATTCATATTCTTTTAAGAAATTTAAAATCTGATATGTGAACACCACAAGAGCTGCTGGCTCAAGTGTGGCGCTGCTGGTAAAACTGTCTAGCTTGACAGCTCTCTTCTCAGGTCCTCCCCCAGCTCCAACTGGCCACTCTGACTGACCGCCAAGGAGATGCACTTTATCTTGAACCAGCCCGTTGTGAGCCCAGGGGTTGTCCCAACACAGAACAGAATAAGGTGCTTTTCTCAGCTACCTTGAGCCTTCACTTCTGAAAGTCATGTAACGTTCTGGACCATCAACAGTGTACTGGAAAAGCTGAAAAACATTTTCACTTTCATTTTAAAACACAGAAATAACTTAATGGCTCACGATTGGTGCAACTGTCTTAACGTTCATCACATCAGGAAGTTGTGAGTTTGAACCCCAGCAATGCCACAGCCATCCTTAACTGTGAGTCCAAGGAGAGAAATGCTTGATGGGATTGTGTGATGGAAAGAGTCCCAGCTAGTGGGTAGTAAAATGTATATTGTGTATTGTTTACCTAACTGGCATGCGGGAACTGAAAATATGAGTTTTGTCTAAACTAGGACATTTGAGTTGACTGCACTCTGGTGTCCTCAAGAAAAAGCAGTCTAATACATTGCCTTATAACTATAAGTTTGAGCTTACTTTTAATTTTTTACAGTGCGCAATATTCAGTTATATGGCATACCACAATATTGAGCACATGCAATATTGTTATCATGTACACTTTGAAATACCATCACATGACCAGCTCTGGTTTCACAGGCTTCTACTATGCTGTCACATTGTGATCCCAGGCTTTATTTGGTCGTACATCTGTTATGTGTAATGTGTTTTTGGTCTAAGCACCTTCAGAGCTTATAGTAAAGCTTGCAGTGCTGTCCTTTCATCTTTGTTAGGGTAGTTACTCAAAAAAAGTAATCAATTACAAACAACTAATCACACTCAAACCATAATGGGCTTGCTTTACTGATTACATCCTGGAAAAAGTAAGCCAGGAAAAAGATACCCCCAACGCTACCTTTATAACAGGGTTTGTGACCCTGCCTGTAAAAAAATGAAAATATAGAGGAAACCAAATACATTAAGTCAGTTAAAGAGTAATTCCAATGATTTTCCAAAATATCTGTATAATTTAGTCATGGAGATGTTAACAAAATAATTCAGAGAGGTTTGCTATGAAATATTTCATTGTAGAGAAACATACCAATATTTCTTTATAGTGGTGGTGATGGTAAACATCATAACTGTCCTAATTATAATAACATACTGATGATAATCATCATAGTGTCTACAATGCATATCTAGCCATTTTTAAAATCCAGGGAATCCATTGATTCTGAACCATTTTAATGTGTCTTTTGAGTTGTTGTGCAATGTTGATAATGAAGTAAAACAGTGATAAATCTGAAAAAAATAAGGTTTCTTTGGGAACGTTTTTGGGAACGCCTGACAACACCCTGCATGTACCTCTCTACCAGAATGGGATTTAAAAAAGTTTTAGGCCAAAATCTTATATGAAAAGTACTGTAAAACTATGTCTTAGGCTTCAGACAGCATAATCATCACAATTTCCTGTGAGGGAAGCTTTAAGAGGCATTAAACTCTTCAGATGTCTAGTTCCCATCACCACCACTGTGAACAGCTCTGACTCTGAATCCATCATTTCACAACAGACCACTCTGAATGACTTTGATGAACATCTTAAACATTTAATGACACAAGTTTTGACAAATTGGTGGCTGTCAGAAATAAATGAACAGTCATCAGGGAAGTTTTTTTAAAGACAGAAGCCCCCAAAATTATAACCACCAACATATTATAGCTATTTAGAATTGACATTCAGAACATGTGTTTTTTTTTATCTGTGTTAGCTGTTATAAAACACTCAATATAGAAGCATGACTGCACTCATGAATCTATTTCTATTCAATTTAAGGGGACAAGCTAATAAAAACCACTGTGTTGTTAATCTTTAACTGTGCGGTTGCTTGGCAACCATAGCCTGCTATTAACAAACTACACTGCCTGGCAGAAGAATTATTCATTGTGATTATTTATTGTTCATAGTTAAAGTATTTATTGAACATCAGTGTATTTTTTCATGTTGTATTTTCTCACCATTTTATTAAAGAAATAAAACACTTAAGGCTGTGAATTACAGTGGCTTAGTTTCACATCATGGCCTTTTATGGCCTTCATTTCCAGGCCTGGAGATGTCATGCATTATTGTAAAAACCGTTTTGATTTTATACTAATATATATTAAATTATGTAGGATTATCCTGTCACATTTCAGTTACATGTTAAACACACAGCTAGCATAATAAAGTGTGCAGATAATGAATCCTTCAGCATATTTCTTTCCTCAATAATGGACATCTGTAAGTCCTATTCAGTTTGTAAGAGAAAGAAAATTCTACTAAACTTTTTAGTCATTGAATGCTCAACATTTGCCATATAAGCACTAAAGAATCATGCTAATAGTGCTATTGGTCCTTTGTCTCTTTCTCATTGTCTTCTCAGCAGTTCGACAGAGAGTAACTGAGTTCTTACACCTCTATTTTTAACGCTCTGAATGAGTG
The DNA here is from genome assembly GCF_904425465.1 of Colossoma macropomum. Taxonomy (NCBI): domain Eukaryota; kingdom Metazoa; phylum Chordata; class Actinopteri; order Characiformes; family Serrasalmidae; genus Colossoma; species Colossoma macropomum. Next base: position 36,616,315 of record NW_023494791.1, read on the forward strand.
CATTTGTATCTCTCCCACTGTTTTCCTCCTCTCTCCTTCTTTGGCTTGTAGGCATAATAAGTGATTTCATCTTCTTGTTATTTGGGGAGAAAATAGGCTGAACTCCAGGATGACCTGTTATTGTTGGAGAGTAGAGAATAGAGTGTTTTTCTCAGTGCATTGTGGGAGATGGAGAGGTAATAATGGAGGTTATCTGCTCTTGTAGTCATTTGCCTCCTGGTCATACAGACCCGCATGCAGAGTTCAGTCCTTCTTTCACTCTGTGGTCAGGCTGGAAGATATTGCGGGGAAAGAAAATCACATTATGATGTTTTAGGTTTTTCAAAAAGTATTGCAGTATTTGAAAAACATAAACATGCTTGAACTGTTTAACCAGGTAAGCTGTTCCTTAATGGAGCTAATTATCACTCTAGCAATGAAAAGGATGTGTTTGGAGAGGGAATTAGGTCAAGTAGTTCAGGATTCATGTTAGGAATGCAGGATAGGGACAAAATAACACTGTACAGAAGTGTACTCTGATTGTAATAGAACTTCCAACATGATGTTATTCAAGATTGACCTGCATTATTTGGACCAAATTGTTGAATCATGTGATTCATTCAAAGGGTGTAATGATTTCATTCATTCATCATCTTTAACTGCTTAATCCACCAAGAATTGTGGTAGCAGTTGGGAAAGCAGAGAATCCCAGACCCCCGCAAACTTCCTTCAGCTCCCAGGCAATCTTGGAGATATAATCCCTCCAGTAGGTCCTAGGACGACCTCGGGGTCTCGTCCCAGTAGGCCATGCCTGGTAAACCCTCTGATCAGATGCCCGAGCCACCTCAACTGGCTCCTCTCAATGCAGAGGAGTAGCGGCTCTACTCTGAGCTCCTCCCAGGTGACCAAACTCCTCACCCTGTCAAGTGGAGTGTAGCCCGCCACCCTACAAAGAAAGCTCATTTTTGCTGCCGATCTCATTCTTTCGGTCATTACCCACAGCTCATGACCATAGGTGAGGGATGGGATGTAGATCGACCGGTAAACAGAGAGCTTTGCCTTACAGCTCAGCTCCCTCTTCACCACTACAGCCCAGTACAGTGACCGCATTACTGCTGCTGCCTGTCCCAGCCTGTGGCTGATCTTACAATCCCTCTTCCCATCACTCATCATTAAGATACTTGAACCTAGAAAGCAGGTCCGTTCCCCTTACCGGGGTGGGCATGCCATCCTTTTCCAGGATGTACAAAATCAGTGTATGAAAATTTCAAAATGTATGGCCAAGACTTCTGTGGAAACCATGGGCACTGATCTTGGTGCATCCTACCAGAGTAAAGTGGGCAGAGAGGGGAGGGGCTTATGCTTTGAACACAGACTCAAATGATCAGGCTTTTTATGAAATCGTTCATAAATTCTAAGGATTGTGAGTTTTGGGGTTTGCTTTGTTGTAATGCTGGTGTGGCAGGCATTGAAAAAGTTCTATTTGCAGTCTCATATGAACTAGAAATAACATCACAAGTCCAGCCCTATTCATATTTGATTACTAAGAGGATGTCTGTGATATAATAAAAGTCTCATCAGTGATAAAACTCTCAAATCTAGATGGCAGTAAAAGCACCCCTGGAGTTTATATTGAGCTATATTTTCTACAGTCCGGAATATTTTCATCACTTGAGATGAAGCACTGGACAAGAGAAGAGATGCTGGCTCTCATTTCATTTTCTCATTACCTAATCACAAAGTGTGGGAGTTAGCCAGTATGATTAATATGGTGTAATATAATATGAATATGCACCCTAGGAGACTAAATAGGGGGAGTAGCAGCATGATTAACAGTATGGGACTAAAATTATCAGAGCACTTCTGAGTTTGGTGAAAAAATGTTGTTAACTCAGACTGGGAGGAGGGAGAAAAACACACACATGGCCATTCCAGCTGGAAATAAAATCCCTGAGTAGCACCTGTAAAAGAGAAAATAACCCAAGGATGCCATGTAAAAATGTCTAGATGTCTAAATCTGGCTTAAGACTGAGCTCAAACAGAATTGTTTACATTGTGTTCCAAGAAAATTTCAACTACTAAAATGTCAAATTTGAATGAAATCTGAAAACCTAAAAAATAAGTGTATCGTTACACCTCTGGTGACCACTGATTGCGAAGTCATGTGTGTCTGACTTTTGTTTCTGTGTAAAAAGAGTAAAACATTAAAATACATCAGTAATAACTCCATCACACAGAACAAATCACACTGTTCGTAAGAACATGGCAGCAAAATGGCATCCCTGCTGCTTCGTTTGAAAGAAAAGAAAAATAAGCTTCACAGAAACACATTTTAACTCTGTAGTCATGTTGTTGACTTTGTCACTAACTGTGGGGTTGAGAAAGTTACTCAGAGCTCTTTAAAAAGAACAGTCAATATAATTATACAAGTGATTAAATTAAAACGACCCCAGAAAGCAAATTGTGGTTTTTGATTTTCTCTTACATTTTCTGCCTCTTTCATGTTTTAGGAGCATTTCAAGGTTAATGTGTGCATTATAACCAGATTAGCATCTACAACGTCTGGAAAAACATGATGATTGTAGGAGGATTACATTTAAATGTGTTTGGGGCAAAACCTTTAATACCAGTCTTAAGCATAATTGTAACCGTAAACCTTAAAATCCATTTTAATAATGTTTAATTGATTTTTTTCTTTTAATGTTGTTTTTCCTTAACTGAAAGCATTTTAATGCTAACGAAAAGTAGTCAGTATGCAATTTTGAAGATTTTGTATTCAAAGCTCTTCATTATTTCTGATTACAGTTTTCATCAAGATAATTATTAATATTCCATAATTCTTGAATCTGTTCTAAAAAATATCTTTTCCTAATCCTGGCAGTTCATCCATGCTGTTGGTACTTATGAACAAGATGAAATGTCATATACCTCTTTTCCTCACTGTGTGAATGTGTGTTGCAGATGCTCGGACGTGCGGAATGGCCAACTGCCAGTACGGCTGTGAGGTGATGAAAGGGGAAGTCCGCTGTCAGTGTCCATCGCCTGGCCTGCAGCTGGCCCTGGATGGCAGGACTTGCGTGGGTAAGGCTGATTCCAACATAGCTCATCATGAACCATGCAAACACCACTGCTTTAATTTGAATGGGAAAAACTTTACACAGTTTCTCCTTTACCTCAAATGTAGTCGATCAGCCAGGACAGGTTTGGCTTGCTTCTTCAGGTTTTCACTGAAGCTATGAAACTGATGTTGCTAACAAGTAATGGAAGGTAAAACCTCGCTACTTAACATTGTGCAAACTGCATGCCTAAACCATCACCCACCTGCCTTACGTTGGACAAAAGTGTAGTGCATAGCTAAACAACAGTAGTGGCAGCCATCTCGAAGATTAAATCCACAGATTCATCCACACTTCGGTCCATTCTATTTTATTTTATATTTCATTGTATTGTCAGCGTACTTCACAGTATGATAAGTTACAATGATAAAGTACATAAAATATACAACAGACATTTCGTCATACCTTAAAATTTGCTCTAGAAACGTTTACACAACTTTAGTTGCTTGAAACCTACATGAAACTTGCAACTCATTTGAAACGCGCAACAGTTACAAGCATGTCAACTTCATGGAACAAGTTTCCAATCAAAAGAGCAGTAACACATCACATGAACGCGTCGAATGACACAATTGATTTCACCGGATTAGTGGACAGAAAAATATAACAGATGATTGTTTTATTCAGTGGTTGAAAAGGAGACGCCTCATGACTGACTTTAGCAAGGTTGGTAGTTTTCCATTTTGTTGCTTGAGCCATGCCAAGTTAACGTTTCGATAACCAGCTGACTTAGCTAGCCACCTATTGGTCACAGCCGTTATGCCACTTTTGTGCCACTGTTTAGGCTTTGTTAGACTTCTGTTATCATGATCTGCGTACCTAGCTTGCGTGCAACTTTAACTATAAACTTGTTTATAAAGTGCTTTGTGTAACTGTAAAGTTACACAGAAATTGTTGCATGCAACTCACAACATACAACAAGGTGAAAGTTTCACACAACTTTAGTTGCGTAAAACCCACATGAAACTTGAATTGCATTTGTATTTCATAGTGTAAAGCATCTTGCAACTCATTTAAAACTCATTTAAAAGCATCTCAACTTCATGGAACAAGTTTTAAGTTTCCAATCAAAAGGGCAATAATACCTTACCTTAATACATAATTGATTTCACTGAATCAACGGACAAAAAAAATATAACAGATGATTGTTTTATTCAGTAGTTGAAAAGGAGACTCGCCCTGACTGACTTTATGCAAGGTTGGTGGTTTTCCATTTCCACGTTTCAGTAACCAGCTGGCTTAACTAGCCAGCTAGTGGTCACAGCTGTTATGCCACTCTTTTTGCCAGTGTTTAACTTTGTTAGCATACTGTTATCATGATCTATGTAGCTAGCTTGCATGCAGCTTTGTGTTGAAGTGCTAAGTGTTACTGTGAAGTTGCACAGAAATTATGTTGCATGCAACTCACAACATGCAACAAGTTGAATGAAAGTTTCACAAAGCTAGCCTTAGAACTGTATCATAAGTGTGGTTTACTTTGAGATGCTGAGGCAGAAGAGTGAACCTCCTGCACTTTTATTAACAGAGGCAGCAGCAGCCTGGGAGGCACTACTCAGTACTTGGGCACATATGTGTATGAGAGAGTCTGTGACCATAAAACAGTAACAGTTTCGGCAGTAAATCGAAAAATGTCCTCATCAGATACAAAACAGTCATATCTAAACCCTCCCTAACTCTAGAGCATGTTTGCCACAGGCTAGATGCTATAAAATGATCTCAGACTTGAAGGATCTGATGCATTTGTGTGTAAACATGTCATGTAAAAGTGAATTTCTAGATATAAATACAGCTGTCAGTGTATTGATATGCATATGGATACAGGTTTCTCTGTGATACATTGCCATATTCATATTTTAAACATAGCCCTATTAACTACATAAGCAAGTCTACTTGAGATTGCCTAATATTTCATCGTGGTTTGGGATTATTGGTGTGGTGTGGGATTATTTAGGCAAACATTTAGGCATACAGATGTCAGTTGGTGGGGTGTAAACTTTTTTATTGTTGGCCACATGAGCTTCGTAGCTCCAGCCCTGCTAGAAAAACCAGCTGATCACCAGCAAAACCAGCATAAGTTGCGTTTTGGATGCTGGTATGCTGGTCAACCAGCATGACCTTGTTGGGTGACCAGCTAAATCAGCACCAGAGGAGCATAAACCAGTTCAGACCAGCATGCTAGGTTTTTCAGGAGGGAGTGCAGATCTAAAAAAAACAGACTTTCAATTTACATTCACATGAATGACTCGCCCAAAATTCAAGCATACACAATCTTCTCCTTGCCTTAAATGTAAGGAGAAATTTGCGTACGTTTGATTTTTCCACCAAACGATTCCTTTGAATTGAAAGACGTCTTTCTACAAACATGTAGAGGCTTTCTTCTCAGCCTCTTCTCAGCCTCTCTTGTCATCTTCTGAATCTCATTTGTGGCATGCTGATCAAATGTGGGATGTTGTTTTGTTGTCATTTCGTGGGAAGAGAAAGATGACAAACTCTGAGCAGCAGGAGCGTGATTTTTTTTTTTTTGAATCTCAAATAGCAGTGAAGAACAAAGAGAACATGACGAATCGCAGTGATTCTCGCGTTCCTCGCTGTTCCTCTGGTATTCCAACAGCCCTTGACAACCAGACGACAAGCTCTTTTCTTTGATACTCTAATTACAGTGTAAGTGCTTGGAGATTGCATAGTGGCATTCGTTAACAACCGTATTAATGCCGTTCCACAGGTGCAGAGACATTACAGCAGCGTCCATCCTTTTCTCCCCCACCATGTGAGTCACCATTAATTACCGGCCACTAAATCACAGATGGAATGGGAACAAATTGGAACAGTTAACCCATGTCACGTTTGAAATACGTTATTCTTTTGACTGAGGGTGAACTAAATCTTTCTGACCAACCCCCCTCGTTTCTCATTTTCCCACTTTCAGCCCCCTTTCACCCCGGGGGCAGCTGAGGGAGGGGTGGACCGGCAGTAGCCCTCAAACAAACGCCCATCAATCTCAGAGTGGCCATCAACAGTGTTTTGCAAGGCACAGGTGTTCCGTTCTTGAAATATTTCAGGAGAGGCCCTTTTACGAGCCCAAGGGAAAGAGGAAAGCTACAGTGATGTCGAAACACAAGTGTGTGAGGGGATCGTAGCTGTTTATTTTTTATTAGTTGATTATTCAAAAAGAAAAGTCATTTTTACCACAATAAAAAAGATTAACAAAAAGTACATTAAGCTGGATTGTCAGTGAAAACGCAATGGACTGCGGCTCCAAATCACATCTACTTTTTACATTTCTATTCTTTTTTCCCCCTTTTTGACATCACTACAAACATGTTTCATGCTTTTTAACATACATGCAAATTTTGCAAACCTACTGACAACCAGAATGGCCAAACTTATCTTTTTTAGGACCTAATTTTCAGGTTTTCAGTGTCAGCATTTAAGAAAAGAAAAGTAAAATTGTATTTAAAAAACTTAACGTTAGTTTTCCTGTGGGCCACTATGCTTTGTAGTTTTACACAGGTGGGCCTTAGGGTGGAAAAGGTTGAGAACCCCTGGTGTAAAGCATCTTGCAACTTATTTGAAACAACAGTTGCAAACATCTCAATTTCATGGAACAAGTTTCACATTTCCAATCAAAACAACAGCAACACATCACATGATCATGTCAACTGACACGATTCATTCCACCGGATCAACTGCATTTCATTTTTAGCTATAACTCGAAGTAGTTCTACGAACATGTAACAAAACTGCTAACAGCTAAGCACTAATCACAGCAGCTACAAACTAACGACTCACTCCAACCACTGACTAAACCATGTGTGAAAGTGAAACTAACTCAAGTTCACAACTTACACGGATCATACATGTCTTAAAACAGTTAATAAAGGATGTTCACTTTATACACAGAACAGAAGATGGATAAGATGATAAACTAATGAACTTCACTCTGAGCTCAGTTTCTCCTGAAAGTGTGATGCGCAAAGGGTCCAGATGAAACCGGAGCTTATTTAACCAACACAGCTTAAAGTAGATTAAGCTGGACATAAACGAAACGTGCATCATTTTCAGGTGGTTATGCATAACAGAAATAATTTTCTTGTATTTCAGTGTAGTTTGCACAACTTGCAGTTGACTCTAGAATTGGTTTCATCGTCTTTGAAATTTTTTCCTGACTTACTGCTCTCTTTGAGAAAAAGTGAATATCTATGGCACTCAGAATCTCTCAACGCAATTCGGCGTGAGTCTTCATCAAGGCCGAAACATATTGCAAGTTTGTGTCCATAGCCGTGCCTCAATAAAGGCTTTTTAACTCAGTGCCTTATTTCACTAAAATGAAGCACTGCCCCTGAATAGGGAATGAAAGCAGTCAGATCTCCTTCTTGCTGTTTGCATTCAAAACACAGGTTAACTTTGAATCGGGGGCATAATGTGCCATGTCACCTCCATTTACCTTCTTATACTTGTTTAAATCTGCTGTCAAAGGAATTGCAGCACGTACCTGTCTATCTTGACCACAGTGAAATCTGTCAGCGTGTAGTTTTGGAGCTGTCTGTATGCTGCCAGTGTTTTTTCTCACTACATAAGATACACGAGGATTACTTTATTGTTGGATGGACCGGTAATTTTTATCTAAGTGAGTATGGGAGCTCATTCAGAGCACAGTTCAGATCAGTAAGTGCTTATTAGTGATTTATTTAACCATTTACCAAGCTATGGGCCTGCTGGAAGGCCCAAAGTTTTACTACACACTTCTATAGCCTAAGAAAAGCTTGATTAGTTTGCACTGAAGTCCCTGTAGTTACTGAACAATAAGGCTTAGTATGTAATAAGCCTGGAATATTAAGGGGTTAATCAGAGTAAAGATAAAGCGCAACTGATGTGTGGCTTGTGTTCCTATTTGTTTTCTTGTTTTAACATGATAGTTTGTGACTTATACAAATCTATGAACAGCAGCATTGATGGATAACATTAATAACATAGAAGAGCAGGTTAACCTTTAATTCCAGCACCTACATTTCTGAACAATTCAAGCATGCAAACATAGGCAGGGATAACTGTAAGTTAATGCAAAACACAATTAATTGAATACAGTATGTTGTTTGAACCAGACAAGCTTTCCAACTCAAATACATAAAAATACACTCACTTTATTAGGCACTTTATTAGGAACTCCTGTACACCTGCTCATTCACGCAATTATCTAATCAGCCAGTCATGTGGCAGCAGTGCAGTGCATATAATCATGCAGATGTGGGCAGCAGCTTCAGGTAATCATCCATTAGAATGAGGAAAAATATGATTGCAGTGACTTTGACTGGGGCATGATTTTTGGTGCAAGATGGGCTGGTTTGAGTGTTTATAACTGCTGATATCCTGGGATTTAACACACAACAGTCTCTAAAGCTCACTTAGAATGGTGCAATAAAAACATCCAGTGAGCAACAATTCTGCAGACAGAAATGTCTTATTGATGAGTGAGGTCAATAGAGAATGGCCAGACTGGTATGAGCTGACAGAAGGACTACGGTAACTCAGGTACAGTACAGTTGTGGTGATCAGAAAAGCACAACACTCTCAGAAAGCACAGTACGTCAAAACTTGAGGTAGATGGGCTACAACAGCAGAAGGCCACGTCAGATTCCACTTTAGTTAGCCAAGAACAGAAAGCTTAGGCGGTAATGGGCACAGGCTCACCAAAACTGGACAGTCGAAGACTGGACAAACATAGCCTGGTGTGATGAATCTCGATTTCTGCTAGGGGCACAGATGATAAGGTCAGAATTTGGTGCCAGCAACATAAATCCATGAACCCAGCCTGCATTGTGTCAACAGTCCAGGCTGGTGGAGGTGGTGTAATGGTGTGGGGAACGTTTTCTTGGCACCACTTTGAGCCTGTTAATACCAATTAATCATTGCTCGAATGCCACAACTTGTTTGTGTGTTGTTTCTGAGCATGTGCAGCCCTTGATGACTGTAATTTATCATTTTGTAATGGCTATTTTCAGCATGACAATGCTTCATGTCACAAAGCACAAGTCTCAAACTGGTGAGTTCAGTGTTCTTTAGAGGCCAGGATCTGAATCCAATAGAACACCTTTGGGATGTGGTAGAACTGTAGACTTGCAGCATTAAAGTACATCTGAAAGCTTTTTGTGGAATCTGTGGCACAAAGAATTTGCTGTTTTGAGAGCAAAGGGAGGCCCTACCCAGTATTAGTACAATGTTCCTAATAAAGTGCTCGGTAAGTGGATATTCATTAAAATAAAATTGATTAGTAAAAAGAGAGTGTATCAAACATGGCAAACATATTTATAAGTAGAACAGCACAAAATTGAAATATGATTTATTTACATCTTTACATCTTTAGCATGTTTTTGATGTATCTGTGTGTGACTTAAAGCACATTCTACTTGATCTACTTTTAACTACATAAAATATTCATATTACCTTTTACCCTGTGTTAGTTTGTGCCCTGTTCTCCTCTCTTATAATCATTACAATTATATTGATCCATAAGATATGCTGTTTTTTCCATCTGCTGTTCTTGTATGGTCACACATGTCCACTTCAGAGAGGTTCTAGCTTTAAGTGGTTTCTATTAATACATTTTTTTATATAAAATAAATGTCAATTCAAAGCGTTTTGAATGCAAACAGCAGGTAATGTTGGTCTACACATTCAGTCCCCAGTGTAAGGCATTTGCCCACAGAGCCAACTAGTGCATATATCAGTTGATTTCTGGACTGTGACAAATGATTTGATATTGATGTAAAGTCTGCCTTCAAATTTAGATTTTATTGGTTGATTTGAGTTGATGAAATGTAAGACACATATTACTGTTCTGTTAACTTACTGTTACAAGTTCAGTGAACTGAATTTTTTTAAGCAGCTAGGTTTCTTACTCTTTCAGGTAAAATATGTAAAACACATTTTTTTTCGCACACACATCCGCACACTGACACATACGGGCTCAGACGCAAACAGCAGAGGCCAAAGGTGCCCTAATTAAGCTGTTGTTCTATTCAGAATGGTGGAACCTTCCAGCCTCAGGTTGTCACCTCTCAGCTTTCGGAGTCTCTGTGCTTTTCAGAAACGCTCACATTCACATTCTGCACACATTACTCATCCTGCGCAAATGAGTCTCTGCACAACAATGTGGTTGAAGAGACTTTAGATTTATGCTTTCCACAGGCACTTTTTTCTCCAGTAGATTTTTAGAATGAATAATAGTGTCATTCTCCATGTTTTGTTCCTTGTCTGACTGAACGATCAATCAAACAAGTTTTTCTGAAGAAGAAAAGAAAAAGGAAATGATCCTAGTTAGATGTTTATGGAATCAAAGGCAGCTTAGGGGAACCACGTTCTAGAGCGAGTGAACGGACCAGCACTGGAGTGATTGATGAGAAATTGCTGCATCTCTCTGTTCGCTATATCTCCTCCCTCCCTCTCTCTCTCTCTCTCTCTCTCTTCTCTGTCTCTCTTACTCTCTCTCTGTCTTACTCTCTCTCTCGCTCCTTTCTCTCTCACTCTGTCTTTTTCTTTCTCTCTCATTGTTTGCTATATCTCTGTCTTTCTCTTTCTGTCTTTCTCTCTCTCACTCCTTGATGTGTCTCTGTCACTCTTTCTTCTCCTGCTTGCTCTCTCTTACTCTTTTGCTCTCTCTTTTTCTGTTTGCTATATCTCATTTACTGCATCTTTCTCCCTCTCTGCTCTACCTCCCTCTCTCCTCTCTCTCTCTCTCTCTCTTTCTCTCACATACACAGCAGTACTCAGTTGATGCTGATGCTGATGCTGATGAGTGAGATACTTTTGCGAGTTGCTCTTAGTTCTTCTGCATTTCACTGTATATAAGCAAAATTTGTGAGAATTAAAGATCAATGCTGTGATGTGTATTCATGACCATCCTGCGCTGGTGTCCAAAGTAGGAATGTGCATTCTGACTTTTGTACTTTCAGCATCCAGAAGTTAATGAACAGGCATTTGCTTAACTTCAGAGAAGAGAATAAGAAAGGACTTAAAGGTTATTTTTGTATTGCAGTTAAGCTTTTGCATTTTCCAGCTTGGGTCGTGAACACTGCTATTGAGATTTGACTGTACTGTTATTGAGATTTGACTGTACTAGTGTTGTGCTGTTGCTCAGTCAAACAACTGTGGAGGATATTTCAATCTTACTGTACAGTACTGTTCAAAGGTTTGGAAATACTGTTTTTCAACAATGTAAAAACCTGTTGTAGGTTTATTAATGAAATGATTGTGATGCTGTTGCTCTACAACTTCCAAGTTTCAACTAATTTCTAGGAAGCTGTAAAAATGAAGAAATGTCAAGAATGATGAACAGAGCTGTAGATGATTCTATAACGACTAAGAAAGCTGTAAAACATTGAGAATGAAGTTATAACAAAATTCACACCTAGAATTCATTGTGTTTGAAGCAGATTTGAGACAAACAACTTGAACAGATAATTATACAATATATAGTACAATATATATAATTTACTAATGAACTAAATGAATTACTTCTTTTCAGAAAACTTAAAATATTGAATATAAAACATCTTAAAGTACCTTCAGGTGTCCAGCTTATAGTCTCAACATAATTGATAAAGCAAAAATAACAATATGATACTACAAGGCATTTTCCTGATACATCATCACTACCAAAAAAACTTGTATATCCAAAATGGCAAATTCACAGGAGGAAGCAAAAATGTTCTTAACTTGTAATGTAAGTTGATATAAGAGCTTTTATTCCAAGCAATTGTGGAGCATTATATATATCTTGAGAAATAAAAATAGAAACAAATCGAGATGCTTTTGGACAGGGTCGAGATGGAGGTAAGATCAGATTTAAAAAGAACCAGTAATGTGGCATTTACTAAAACCATGAATACAATCATTTTTATTCATCGTTTCACCTGCTGCACTGCACAAATCCAATTAACCAGGACCAAATATGCTCTCTTTGTAATGAAACACGCAGCAGTTCAGTGTACTGGTGTGCTATGATAATGCATTGTGTCAAATTGTCCACCCCATAACACTGTATCAGTTGTTATTGAATAAAATAACAACAAGTTTTAAACTGACAGGCGATTGCAAACTTTTGGACGCTGTTGTAACAGAGAGCTGGTCGAACAGCTGTTGGCAAGTTTGGTGTTGCATTACTTTCACACCACAACAGTACTGCCACACAAGCCACTTTCATTTTTCAGAGGTACAATTTTTCCCCTGATTTTGTATCATATAACATATTAAATAAACAAAATAGTGATTTCAGTATTCAAAAAAACACTGGCACCTGGAAGTGCTGACCAAGTATTTGCTAACCCATCCACACTCCTAGTCCAGAGATCTTTTGGCCTTACCTGACACTGCCTGAGGCTTTCTTCTTACATCAGCTCTAAATGCACTTTGCCCCAGCTTAGGAATATTAAAGCAGTTGTGAAGAGAGAGGTGGATATGTAGTGGAAGTAGTAGATGATGGATAGAGCTGCTTGTTTTTCAGACGTGGACGAGTGCGCCACAGGCCTTGCCGTTTGCCCCCGCTTCCGCAAGTGCATCAACACCTTCGGCAGCTACATCTGCAAGTGCCACGATGGCTTCGATCTGCAGTACATCAACGGGAAATACCAGTGCATAGGTAAACAAGACTCGGCCAGTATCATATAGTTCACTCATGATAAGCATTTCAATGAATATGTGCATTAAAACCGATTTTTGTTTTGTGTATACATGAGGATTATATGGGATTACGTAACAAAGTACTTGCAGTAATAGGAACTGGAGTATTATTCATATATGTAGACGTTCAAGAGGTTTAGGTATTCCAGTATTTTCATGGAATGCATTAATAGTGAATTAGCCAGAGAACTTTGTTACTGCTAAAAGTAAGCATGGTAGCTTTGGTGATTCTTAAACAAGGCTTTTAAGTAGCAGCACTAATTACAAACAATGAAAAAACAGGAGCTCTTGCATATGTCTTAAAAAGATGCCATTTCTGGGTTTTTAAGCCAATCTATGACAATGCAGTAACATTTTAAACACTACATTAATATCCTAGTCTATGGAAATATCAACAATACCACAGTTTCGAGATTAAATTCATGTTCTATCATGGACAAAGAACAGGTGAGTAACAAAGGTTGCCCATCGTTCAATTCTATCATTAGTGTATAATCATTCAGCTCTAATGGTTTGCTCTGTGTAGACACTAGACATCTTATTGATTATGCTAGAGATGTAAGTGGCTGTTAGCACTAAATGTTTTCAGCCTTTAGCCCCAAAGAGATTTTAAATTGATGTCTGCTATTAGAAGTAGTAACTAATTAGTCATGTTGTCTGTATTTATTAGCGCTAAATGCTTTGAGGATGTGTCCCCAAAGAGATTTTAAATTGATGTCTGCTCTTAAACCTCGTAACTAATTGGTCATATTAGATAGAGGTGTCTGCGTACGCTCTGCTTAGGTACTAGGTTATAACTCTGAGGTTATATCTGTAGAGTAACTCTTTTTCAGATGTAGACGAGTGCTCTACAGGACAGCACCAGTGTGGCCCTTACTCCTCCTGCTACAACACACCAGGCTCTTTCAAGTGCAAGTGCAAGGATGGCTTCCGTGGTGGTTTGGGCCATGACTGTAAACGTGAGTGCGCAGCACATTGAGCGCCCATGGCACAACACAACACAACACAACACGTATGCCCCTGTACATAAAGCAAAGAGTGGCTATGTGTTTGCAGGTGAACCATGACTATTGGAGCTAAGCTTTCAGTTTGGCCCACAAATGTAAAAAAAAAAAAATGGTCAAAAAACAAGAAAAAATGTTAATGCTAGTTTCTACTAGCACCCTTATGGGATTTATAATAGTATGTTAGTGCTAAACTAATGCTACACATTAGCATTCGTGGGTGTGCTAGATTACACATGGATTAAACATGGACATTTGAAGCTGTGTTTATTTTAAAGCTTGTAAAAGATAGTAACATATACCTTATACATTACAGTTTTACATTGACTTTTTCAGTAAAGAGTCCGGTCATTGAGCTGCTGCTCCTGTTTGCCATTGCTAACAATTCACTGAAACCTGGTTATACAACCCTGTTTCCAAAAAAGTTGGGATGCTGGGCAAAATGTAAATAAAAACAAAATGCAATGATGTGCAAATCATTTCAACCCTATATTTAACTGAAAACAGTACAAAGACAACAAATCAAATGTTGTTTTTTTGAAAAATATGTGCCCATTTTGCACTGCTGTGTCTGATCTACTCATACCAGCACAACACACACTAGCACACCACCACCACGTCAGTGTTACTGCAGTGCTGAAAATGACCCACCATCCAAATAGTACCTGCTCTGTGAGGGTCCATGGGGGTCCTGACCACTGAAGAACAGGGTAAAAGGGGGCTAACAAAGTGCACCTATATAGTAAGTGGAGCTGATAAAGTGGACAATGAGTGTAGAAACAAGGAGGTGGTCATAATGTTATGCCTAATCGGTGTATATTTCTGCGATTCTTATTACAAGAAAATTACAAGAAAATTTCATGATACGTGATACATCACAATATTTTTATCTGATCAGTTGGACAGAGAAAAAAGAACCAGTTTATTATTATTATTATTATTATTATTATTTCTTCATTTGCAGAGTTTATATAAAACACACATGATGATACTATTAATACCAAAAGTGAACTAAAATTACAAACATCTATTTTTAGTTTTCCTGAAATCATTAGGCCTTCTCTGGAGGCCTAAATTACCCTGAAGTTCGTCCTCTGTTTATTTGGTTAAACCTTAGATGTCACAGTTATTTCTGGTGATAACAGTGTTGTGGAAGGACAGACTTGAATCTGTCAGACAGACCGAATCGATGCATGTAAATGTAATTCATTATGTAACTGTGTAATGAATTATGTGATTACTCTTAAACAGCCAGGTGAATCTGAAATACAGTAAAAAAAAACTTGATTATTTTAACAGAGATCTTGAGTTTAGAGTAGAAACGTTATTGTGTGTATAAAATGTATGAAATGGCCCTTCAGAGACACTATAACGCTCAGTACATGACTTGCTGTAATCATACTCTCTAAATGCCGTTGCTCAGAAAAAGCTGCCCTCAGCTTGTGGCCATGCAGCAGCCTCATACTTTCATGTTGTCCTTGCTAAGATTTACCCTGCATCAAAGTCAGTCGCAAGGGCTGTAAAGGCAATACTGAGAGATGTTCCATTGGAATCACATTTGGCTTTCCAATACATAGTGCTACTCTTGAGGTTTAGAGTTTTTGAACCACATTTCTTGCACTTTATTGATTTTTTTCAGAAGTGCTGAAAGCAAACCTCCTGTCTGTCATCACTGCTGCTGAAGGCCTATTGTCTGTTCCACTCTCTGACAGCGATGGCTTCAGGTTCACAGCTCTAGCATTTCAGTCCTCACGGACAAAGGACGGCATACTTTTCCTTCAGAACAACAAATGGCGGCCCCACCAATGCACAACGTATGCTTAGACTTTCCCCCAGGGCACTGAGTCCATTCTCAACAGCTTACACTCCACTGACAAGACCCAAAGGCTTTAAAAACTCTTGCTTGTACAGTGAGGCAGAAAAACATTAAAATCATTGTGAGACTTAATCCCCTAGAATTAGTGACACATTTCTACTGGCACAAGACACTGTTAACATTATTACCCACCTGACGACAGACAAAACCCCAAAAAATGCAGATCGAGATGGGTAATGTCCCTAGTAGCCTTATGACACTTTCTATTTCCTCCGTTATATCAAAAACAGGACTGCAAAACAGCA
This sequence comes from Colossoma macropomum, assembly GCF_904425465.1. Classification (NCBI taxonomy): domain Eukaryota; kingdom Metazoa; phylum Chordata; class Actinopteri; order Characiformes; family Serrasalmidae; genus Colossoma; species Colossoma macropomum. The sequence continues at coordinate 36,632,210 of NW_023494791.1, forward strand.
GAGGGTCCACGTGAGTGAGTCCTCAATGAATGGGGGTGAATGGAGTTAAATGGCTAAAAGAAAAAAATGTATTTCACTAAAAAAGCAAAGAAAACTATATATTTCCATTTCTGTTTTCTACAGCAAACGGGTTTAAGCAGCAGAACAGTAAAATTACTGCTTCTGACAAGCTCATTGGCTGTTCATGCGCACTGATTTCATGAACGTACACGAGGCACCGTTTTACCCTCCTATAACTCGAATTTAAAAGTTCTTAAAAATATAACCTCAGTGTTAAAATGTTTTACGCCGTTCTGTGTTCAGGATATGATTGCATTCTTTTGCATTAAAATGTTTAAGCATTTATGAACTATGATTTTACTCAAATGCTCCATCTTAACCCATTCATTTTGGACTCACTTGGGAGCGCCCTCTAGTGTTTGAGAAACACAATACAATGTGGTAATTCTCCTCTCTACATGTTCTCTGGCCTTATTTCCAAAGCAGAACTGTATTTTCTAGGACAGTAAATGCAGGAGTCATTCAAAATGATCTGTTTGAACTTTGTGGAAATAGATTCAGCATTAGAAGAATAGAATGTGGCACAAAAAATCAAATTTGCCCAGTCATCCCATTATCCCAAATACAGTAAATCAGCAAAGACATGTTTGGTGTCTTTTGCTTGGCAGGGCTAAAGTAGCCATAAAGTAATGGAAGCTTATGTACACCAATTAGCACTGTGCAAACTGCATGTCTCTGTCCTCACACACTTGCTTTAAACCCTACTGAGCAGTTAAGAATTCTCACACAGTCTTGCTTGTGTGGTTTCTGATACTGTTATCTATGAAAAAGGCCAAAAGTACACTGCTTAGGTAAAACAGTAGCAGCATAAATCTTAATCTTAATTATAAGTCTGAATTTTATTTTTGCAGCATGCAGACATGTCTTAGCTGGTGAAATACCTTTGGGGTCATGCAGAAATGGATTTTTGGCAGAACTTTTCCTTTAAGCCTTGTATCTCAGTGCTGTGGGAAATGGGCTGTTGAAGCTAAGGCAACTGACCCTACATAAGCCCTTATTCCATTTATGCTACTACGCAGGCTGTCTACCAGGATCAGCTTTCACTGGCCATATGATTCTGTTCTTTAATACATGAAACTGGTCTTAGATCAGTACTCTGAGTTCTATAAATAGGTAAATGACCGCAGGCGCTTCTCAGAGCTGATAAAAGACTGAGTGAAGTCCTTTGTGGAATTATATATCAAAGCTGTAGTGTAGCCTCAGAAATATCACCTACTCTAGTGTTGGCGTATGCAACTCTAGCCCTGGAGGCCTGGTGTCCAGCACAGGTTTTAATTCCCCTACTCAAACACACCCACTAAACCTGGCAATTAACAGTTGAGTCTTTGAGCAGGTAAACTACCATACTGTGCTGGACACTGGCCCTCTGCGACCTCGTGGAGTTCTCTAGAGGACCCTGCACTAGTGTGAAGTTTTACATAAGTGTATCAATGTAATGCTCCATTCATATGGTGCTACAGTGTTCTGTGAGTGGTCACATTTTGTCATGGAGGACAGCCATTCACTCATGTTCCTTTATTGGCTTGCTGTTGCAACACCTGCATGAATTAGGGCATCATTTGCATATAATATGTAGATGAGGGGCTAGTTCTCAGGTGCTTGTTTCCACTCAGCACGTGAAGCTTCATGAACTAGACATGGAGTAGTTTGTGCTTCACTCCAGGCTTTCTAATCTGCACTTGTTTCTACATGACTTTGATGAACAAGGACCATTAAAATTATTTTGGGGGACAGAAATAAATTTGACGCTCCATCAAAAACAGGTTTTCTAATTACGTGGTGAATATTTATCCTCTCTGATAGCCTCCGCAAACACTGGCATCTGTTTTTAGAGTGATTTCTTAGGATGAACCAGAAGAAAAACAGTTCGAGTTACTGTTTTGGACTGGTTTTCTATCAAGCTTGGAAAGAAACTGGTGTCCAGATTGAAACCACAACTCCTCATTAGCAGATCAGCAATATTAAAAGTATATCACAGTATAATTTGATCAGTGCTTTCTTTGCAATCTCGATTATCTTTTCATCTAGACAAAAATGCTATAAAATGGTCTTCTGTATTCTGTGAATGCTGTATGTTTGATAAATGCTCTTTGTTGTCCATTTAGCGATCCCCAAAGTGATTATAGAACCTCCCAGACCTGGAAAGACCACGCCCAGCAACAACAACAGGATTCCAGACGCTGACCAGAAAAGAACCACTACTGCCAGACCACCAGTGACCCCTAAGAGGACTCCCGCAACAACACCGTCTACCACCACCCCTACCAAGGCACCTTCTCCCCCAAAGACAGCTCCTCCACCACCACCACCTAAGAAACCCACCATCCCAACCCGCAAGCCTTCTGTGCCCACTCGCAGACCCCCAGTCATCACCCAAAAGCCGTACGTCCCACCTCGCCGACCTGCTACCACCAAAGCGCCACCGCCCACACCCCGGGTCCCTCTGATTCCCACCCGCAGACCTCCTGCCCCTCCAGTGACCCAACTAGACAACAACATTAACAAAGACATTACAGAGAAACAGAGAGGAGATGTCCACAGTAAGTACTGGCCTCCTCATTGCTTATGCACTTTTACATATAATGTTTCCTTAATGATTCTTGGCTTGAATGTGTGGTTCTAGGAAAAATCTATAAAGGGGAGCTCTCCTAGAGAAACCTGCCGAGTCAGAATTGTTCACATCAGAGGTGATAGGAACCAGACGTACGAAGAGTTTAATGCTTATTACATGAAATGGTTAGACATATGCTGCCTGACATCTGACACACTGTTTTATGATAGTTGCGTGGTAAAGTTTTGGCTTAAAATGTATTTTAATCCATTTATTTCAGTTCATTCATAGCAGAGGGATACATGCAGGGTGTTGTAAGGCTGAATAGTTCCCAAAGAAAACATATAAACAGATTTATCACTATTTTACCATCATCAACATTACATATAACAACTCAGAAGATATTTGTAGGTTCTCTGTTGGCTTTGGATAGTAAATAAAGTGGCTGTATTTGTGTTGTAGACACTGTGACCCCTGGTTCCTATCAGCACCACTGTAAAGAAATCAGAGTCTGTAAGGTTCTCTATAGTGAACCATTTCTCATCAAACCACTCTAAACAACTCGGTTTATGTCTCAAGGACTGTAATTGTCAGAATTGAATCAATATAGAACCTTCACGTTATGTGGAGCTTGTTTAACCTTTAAAAAGGTTGTTCACACTCACACATCTGATATGGAAACCGTGGAATCCCCCAAAGAAAGCTTTTAGGCTCCTTCGTTTATTAGAGAGTACAAAAGTGTAAATCGTAGACTTAACAAATTAGTTTGATTAAGGTTCTTTAGGAAATGATTCAGTGCATCATGAAATCTTCACCACAATTCGATTCAGTTATTTTGGTTCATGACTCTTAAAAGTCCTGAATACACAAATGTTGAGAAATTTTGAATAACTTTGTATTTTTACTTCTAAAAAAAACCAACAAATGTTATTTTTGCCAAAGAAAAAGTGAGGACATGCTTCATTGAATATTATTACAAATGATTTTAACATTGCAAAATCAATGCTGTTGAATTGCCACTGCCCACTCCACAGTATGTCCAGCTTGTCTATTACTTCACCAGTAGGTGAACAGCAGTTTTGTTTTGGAAAAGAAAATTGCATCTGAAAACTCTTCCTTCCAGATGGCAGCACTTAATGAGAACAGAAACAACAGCTACAGCGATTACATTACCGGCCGGCAGTGCCAAAGGACATCAATCAATTACCCTGCACGGGAACCAAAGCCTTACGCACAGCCTGGAAAGATCTCATGGCTGTGATGTTGGGCAAAGAAAAAAGAAGCTCATTATAAGAAAGTCTCTGAATTTGATTAGAAACAATAATTATTGTGTGGAGCAGCGGAGGCAGCACCGCTAACGGCAGCGGTTCCTTAACACCTGTAGTGGTCTGTAATGACTGTGCGCTGGAGTTTGTTTATTTCATGGTTTATTTCTCTACACGGGGAGGAGAGAGTGTCTGGTGAATACTGTTTCCAGCTAGACGGTAGGAAGGTAATTGAAATCAATGGAGTAATCACACACTGGGCCGTTCGGGATGGCTTATCTCCTTGCTGTTCTCCTGCCCTATAATTGGCATGTACACAGAGCAGTGAAATGTCACCAACCCTCAGGTGCTCATCCTTCTTTTGGGAGAAAAGACTGAGAGGGCAGCTTGTCCTGCCGCGAGCATTTATTTATCTCCTCTCAGCAATGCTCTGTTTGACTTTCCGAATGTTTGCGATGAACGGAAAAGCTATGAATACGAACAAGGCTTAACAGAGATGGAGAGCTCAGATCTAAAAGCAATCTCAAATTGGGAAAATGAACCTGTGGCATCTGAATGAAAGCCTGTATCAGCTCATCTGTCCTGAAAGCCTGAAAGTGCTTTATTCAAACTAAGGGTGGGTGATATGGCAAAACATCACGTTGAAACATGATATTTTTACGATTTTCACGATACGTATGACATTATTTAGTTCTTCTGAGGTTTGAGAACAAGTTGGAAGCAAGCAACCAGCAGACCAGAGGTGCCACCTTCTAAAAAAGTCCAAGGAAAAACTGAGCAGGAAATTTAGGAAAAAAATCAAACAGTTGGTAAGGATAAATGAAATAAAGTAATGAAATATGGATCATTGTACAGAATTGTTTCAAAGCCCACTTCGGCCAGAACGTGACTAGCAAACACAGCTTTGGACAGTCACACACACAAATGTGTGTTTCGGTAGTGACAATTCATAAGGTTACACACTGATTTTTAGACCTTGGGGCACATTTATTTCAAAACAATGGGATCTAACTGCTTACCATTTGGCCATGAGGGACAAGGGTGCAGTCTCACTTCCTGCTTTAACATGCAGGGGTGTGGCTAAACTCAGGCCCCGCCTATGGACTAAAACTCTGTGGGACAGCATTTTTTGCTGAAGGTTTTTTGATTCATGATGAATCAAAATCTTCAAGTTCAAAAGAAACCAAAAAGATCTTTAAAAAAATCACTGAAAAAGATACAAAAAAGTAAGTATGTGAACAAGTTTAAATATAGGGGTTAGGGATTGGGACGGCCACCTTTTATTGGAAAATACCCTATAAATGATAATTTTGTATATATTTAGCTTATGGCTATCTAATTGAAAGCCTTTTGTACTGTAGGACCACAGTTTCAGCTAATTCAGTAGAACGGTCCATATAGATGTCAACCTTCAGAGACAGTAAACCTTAAATTCACCAGCTCCAAACATTCTCACCCGATACTGTTTAAGAACATTTCTACCATTAAAATAACAATCAACAACAGCAGTTTAATCTGTTTAGATTTTTCTGTATTTAACAGTTAAACAGCTAAAGAGTAGGGCTGCTCAATTATGGCAAAAATCGTAATCACGATCATTTTTGGTCAATATTGAGATCACGGTTATTTAACATGATTACTCTGTTGACTTTGGAAACATGATTCATTTATTAAACTTTAAAAATTGTCCTTTTTAACAGTGGATTTCCTTGAACTTTAACTCAACTGAAAAACACATTAAAAATAAAAGGAGGTGGTGCACTGGATTTGTAACACAAGACAAAATGAGCATTTTTGCATCGTTGCAAAACAGAATGTGGCACAATAATCAATATGCCTCGATTATCTTGTTTTCATAACCGTTGGAAGTACAAATAAGTAAAAAAAAATTAAAATTAAAATTTGATTAATCGCCCAGCCTTACTACGTTTCTCCCAGACAGTTAAATACACATACACTCACAGAGAGTCAGAGAGAGCAGAGTTAGACTGTGTTCTCCATTGAGCTGACAGAGTAAAAAGTCTCTGATGTAGCGTCCTTTTCAAGGTGAAATCTGGGGGCAAATACATCTTTGCGAATGCAGTTTTAAGGAAGTTACAGATCTGTTAATTCTACTAGTGTTTTTTTCTACTAGGGACACAGAAACAACTCTAATCCCTTATACAATGAAACAATTTGTATTAATTTAGAAAAGAATGCCAAATAAAAGCATTTTCAGATTTTTAGACCCCAACACTCTCCACTGTATGCAACCACTGTATTCCTCCAGCACAGGAAAGAGTAGCCTACCCATTATTTCAATTCTGGCAAGTGATGCTCTGACCCTTGCATTAGCATGTGTTTTGTGTCTAGATTGTATCTGGACAAACTTTGGATTCTGTTTACAATTTTCCATACATCCCCAGTTTGACCAGATGGGATCAAATTTTACTTTCCTGTGTAAAAAGGACAACAAATGCATCGTTACTAGGGGTGGGAATCTCTAGGCACCTCACGATTCGATTCGATTACGATTCAGAGGGCTGCGATGCGATTATAAAACGAGCATCGATGCATCTTGATGCATCTGTTTTTTGCTATACAGGATTTCTATTTTCCTACTGTCTGAGGACTTGGTAGTTTTAAAGCAAAGTATTTGTAATGATCCATAATGCATTTACTTCCAATATCTTTTATTAATAAATCAAATGGAAGTGATGCGGCAAATGAACTTGAAGGCTCTCATTCACTGCTGTTCGGAGCACATGAGATGCCGCTGCCACTCATCTGCGATAAAATACGCTGTAAGGGTGACACAAGATCCAGAGGTAATAGATGTCCATGCAGCACATTACAGCTATTCTACTCGTTTTCTTTAGTGATTTTATAACTTCGGTTTTGGTCTCGTTGTAGAGAGTGGTGGGATCTCTGCGTAAATAAGATATTTTTGAGACGGGGCGCGTGCAACATAGCGCGAAAGCCCCGGTTCTCAACGGCTGAGAACTGGCCTGCAGACTGTCTCGCCTGGCTAGTAGCGAACGAAAAGGCTAAATTTAAGACGAACATTTGGAGATGAACGGACTTATTCGCATTTATAAGCAGCGCAGTTGATTTCCTGGTACGTTAAATCTGCAACGAGAGACTGTCAAACACTAAAAGTCGCAAAGATGAAGTCGCTTCTCTTTCGAATTGTCCCGGTCCACCTTAAACGGTGCCGCATTTACATTCGGCGCCTCAGGCACAATTTAAGGTGGAACGGGAAAATTCAAACAAGAAGCTGGAGAATGAGAAGCAACTTCAGCTTCATAAAACAGTCGAACGATGAGAGACATTTTACAAGAAACTGGCCTACTTTTAAGGAAACGTTTTCTGGTGGAAAGGGGAGGAAAGCGGCTATAACTAGCTAAAGCTTAAAGCAGAGTAGAGTAAGTCCGCGTTTTTGTTTATATTGTTTAGTCTATACTAGGACATTATCACACACTGAGCCATACTGGACATTAAATGTTGCGGCTCCCAAGGTGGTTTGATTTTTGTTGAAAGGACAAAATGGCTCTTCTGAACATTTGTGTTGTGACTCCTGATCTAACCCGGCTTTAATGCAGAGGGAGCCGGTCGGATTTCTCGCTCATCCAGCAGTGTTTTTGTTATGTGCCGTCACAGACTGTCCGGGCGCTGCACTTCGGCACTTCCAAGTTCCGCCTTTTGCGTTCCGCCAACATTACGTTATAAATTAAATATTTAGAAAATCGATTTTTGACATTTGTGAATCGATTCAGAATCGTTCACGTCCGCATCGCGATGCATCTAAGAATCGATTTTTTCCCGCACCCCTAATCGTTACCATTTTACTTTTGTTTACTTTTTTCTCTGTTATGATACAGGCAGATTAGCTTGACTTGGACACTTTCTCCAGCCCAGAGTCCATTGGCTGGGGGGAAAATTCCAGCCTTGTATATCTTCTGTGCACAGTAAAAAAATCACATAAATCAGTATGCCTACACTCCCTCACCACCACCCGCAGTCTGATCAGATCGCATTTTAAGCCAGAAAGATCTAATAAATCACAAAAAGTGAAATCTAATCTGAGCACAACAGAATTATTGGTGTTTTATAAGGAAACTGTATTAGGCTAGATTTGCCATATCCTGTATAATGGGCTGGTTTTATGCAGCTGCTATACACTGTTTTTATTTTTGTTTACATGCTCTCTAATTGGTCTAAATTAGGATGGCATTATATCACTTTTCCTTTTCCAATTTCTAAAATTAATACCTGGAGTATCGGCTGATAGCATCTGATATTCCTTTTTTAGAAACCTCTCAGCTATCTTGATTAAACTACTCAAACACTCCATTACCCTACAGGAAGAAATACACAGCCAAAAACATCACAGCCCACAATGTGATTTGTTACAAGATGCATTTTCTCCTGCTAATATCCAGCATTTTCTGCTGATATTGACCCAATAATGATACCTGATCACGTACCATCTCTAGTCTGTCTTTTTTGTGATACATGCAGTTTAGCATTCTGACAATACAATGATATACTGAGAAAAGTATATTATGATAGCAATAACATATACATATTGGCTCTTTACCCACCATTAGTTTGAACCATCGTCTGCCCTGATAGTGTGAAACTGCTTCATTCAAGCCCCAGACCCACTGTGTATTAATAAAGCACATTTCACTTGGGTATGGGGGTTTTGCTGATTGGTTTTGAGCACACTCTGTATGGTTGGATTATTAGGCGGGCTCCTTTTTTCTCAGAATTCATTGTTCACGAAGGCCGGGGTGACATTTTACTTCATCATCCAGCATTCGCCCAGTTGTCCTGCCATTACTCCAGACTTGGAAGCCTCTCAAACATATTTCTCCCACAGTGCGATAAGCAGTGAACACTTGCCAGGGCACCGTTTCTCTTCATAAAACCCGCTTAAGGCTTCCCGCTCAGCTTTTGGTTTAGAAATACCATCCAATTAGCAATAAAAGAAGCAATAATAGCGCAGTCAACAGTGTCAACAGCAGATTTATTTGAAATGACTATCCTGTCCTCCAACAAGAGTGCTGGCCAAATAGAAGGATTCTCTTGGCTGAGGTTTTGGAGTTGAATGTGAATTTTTCAGACTATTAGGGGAGTAGCTGTGTGTTTATGAGCAAATGAGTCTCCACTGAAAAAGGTAATACTGATTAATATATGTACATCATTTCCACATTAGTAAAATAAAATACATCAACAGAGTTATTGTCAAAGACAAAACTGTCTTTCAGTATTTGAATCACATCAATTCAATGCTTTTTCAGTGAAATGTGTGTGTGTGTGTGTGTGTGTGTGTGTTTATACTATAAATCTTTCACTCTCAGTCAACAGAATTGTGCTGCTTCTAAAATCAAGTAAATCCTGGGTTGTCTTTTTTTCCTTATAGTACCACGGAATCATGGGCAGAACAATGTTCTTGATATCGATTATGATATTGAACTGGGCAACACAGAAGAAGAAGTAAAAGATGACCCAGGTAAGTGGGCTCTTGTCTCTGCAGTGCACTTAGGCTCCGTATTCCATCCTCTACTGTCAGTACTGTCAACATCTCCACTAGACTGAATGTCAATATATGCATCAGTGCAGACAAAGTGTGAACTTGCTCTACAAGAGTTGACCACTCATTCTATATTACTCCATATCACGATTTACACATGTTGTCCCTTTAATATACCTTACATACCGTTCCATTGTTCTTCTTTTTATTATTAATTGTACTGTTTGGAAATTGCAGCAAGCCCTTCATGTAAACACTAAATGGGTAATGGTCCAACCAATATGGTCCAAAATTACCTTGAATAAAATCTTGATTTATTAACTGACATTAAGGTCCAAACCCATTTCTTATTTTTACCCCTACCCCTTGTTTTCGAGTGTCACCTTGCTCCTTGTAACTGATTCACAAAGGGTAATGATTGAAATCTTCCTCTATGAAATGGGACCCTCAAATAAAGAAGAACATTACTTCATTAACAGGCAATGAGCGGTGCTCTGTAGGCGACCCTGCCAGTCTGCAGTGATAGCAGAGGAGGGTTAAGTTCAGTAACCTGAGCTTAAGTTCAATTTAGGGCATCGTATGCTTTCAAAGAGGGGGAGATGCGATAATTATTTATTATCGCCCACCCCTAATACTTTGGTGATATGAAGCTGAAGTCAGTTTTTTTTTTCGCCAGTTTCTGATTTGAATTTTCCCGTTCCACCTTAAGTGGAGCAGCAGTTACATTCTGGCGCTTCAGGCATCAGTACTGCTGGACAATTTGAGATGGAATGGGAAATTTAGCTAGCTAACTACTGAGACATCTGCATACTACTAGTGATTTTTTATGCTTGTTATGAAGAAAAGGACCATAATACATTGAAGCGGCATTAAACCAAGATAATACAGTGGTTCTCATATTTTTTTTTTTAGTGGAAAAAATACTCACATTTGTGGGTTTCTTTGGTCGCTCAAGCAGCCATCTTGCTGGTTTTTCTTTTTTTCCTCATAACACTCTATTGGAGTGTGTCTCTGAAAGACCTCAGTTTGGAGGGCCATGTAGCCCTAACACTTCACCCTACCCCTCTATCTCAACAAAAATCGGGACACCCTATGCCTAGATGTGAATGCACAAACGGAGGGCTAAGGGCTAAGTAGTAGGGGCAAGGGGTGAAATGGGATTGGACCGAAAGTTACTCTTACGTCAAACATCTCTTGTAAAGTTACTATTTCTGAGATACAAGGTTTTATTATATACATAATGATACAATACTGTGTAAAAGTCAGAGAGCACCCTTCATTTAGGTAATTTCCAGTCAAAACTGCCACTATGTACAGATTATTCATTTTTCAGTGTCAGGGAAAGAAAGAAACAGAAAACATACAGAAAATTACAGAGAAGGCTGAACAACTAAAATATCATTTTTTCAGTATTTAGTGTGTTTTTATAAGTTTTTTTTTAAAGTTTTTCAAAGAAATCTGCAGGGATGTTTTTCCACTACTTCAAAGTTCAATAGAAGTTGGTTGCATTTTCTGCTTCTCATGATCCAAATAAACCCAAACATGTCAAATTTGTAAGTTTTCTTCCTTTTCTAAGTAACATCTTCTTGACAGCTACACATCCTTTCAGACTCATAGTGCTGAGTTGTCTTCTCACAGTGGAAGGATCGACAGAAACACCTGTGGATCTTTTTATGACTGAAGCAGCTTGATTTTCTCCTCTTTCTCAAAGATGAAAGTGCGTTTATCTGGATGCAATGTTGGTGGTCAACCCGGTAATTTTTTGAACTCCAGTTTTGGAAACTTTTCACTTATTTTCCTCTGATTATCTCCTTCCTTATGCAAGCAGATTGTCTTACGTCTAATCTCCTCAGAAATATCTCCTGAAAAATGAACTTGCACTAATGTCCATTTTGTCTAGAAATTAAATAAATGAAAAGTGGTCTCTGACTTTACCTAACATGGCATATAACATCCTGTCTGAGTAAATAACTACTTCTAGGCTCACCGTTGAAATATCTGCTATACATTCTGTCTGACCTGGTTTCTGGTCATAAGATTAAGCCTAGTCCTGGAAAGTACACTTGTTTTCGACTGAGATTCCTTTTTTAGTCTAGAACAAGGCTTAATCTGTGTCTGGGCACTCAGCCCACATCGTTATCCGCGGTGTCACGTGTATACAGTTAAAAAATGAGGTCAGAAGTACACAAATTGTCTAATGATTTAATCATGGCACTCAGCACTAACAAGGGATCAGCAGTCTGGCATGGCAAGAGCTTTCGTTGGCTCATAAATGCTCATGAATATCCATTTCTATGACAAAGTGATGGATGCCGGCCTTATCCCTGTTTAAAACTCATGTTTAGCTGCATTAGTATTCAGAGACAGGACTTTTTTTTTTACTTATGCCAGCATTTTTGAACAGTTTGGTAATGCTTTGCTCCACAGACACTGGATATCTGAGCTGCTCGTTTGATCATGGTCTCTGTGGCTGGATCCAGGTCAGAGAGGGTGACGTGCACTGGGAGACGGTACCAGACCCTTCAGGTAAACACTTCACTAAGTTGGTTCTACATTTTAAAAGTCTATTAATGCTGTAGTTTGGCAAAAAGTCAATTTCATACAGTCTTATCCTTGTACCCAATAAAGCAGAAGGCATGTTTTGTGTTTGAAGTTTGCTTTTTTAGTTTTGCACTGGAGCTACAAGGCCAGAGAAACTTATAACCACCAGTTTTGCGTAGTGCAAACTGCAGGCCTAAATCGTCACATACTTACCTCAAATTGTGTTATTAAGACTGCTAAGGTTTTTTTTGTTAAAACTGAAATTTGTGACTTCAGACCATGGCTTCAGCATGGTGATAGTATGAGAGAAGACTGATAGTGGGAGGGGAGAAGAAGTCTGAGAACTTGGGCTGGAGTTCTGGGCACCTTCTGCCTATAGCTAGAAGGCCAGATCCCCTCATAGCGGTAGTAGGACTGATGTAAGACTGAGGAACTGTGAGGAAATGGGGTGGCAGTGGGGACTGCGAACACTTCGTCACGGGCAAGGAAGGTGAGGATGTGAATTTATAGGGCGTTAGATTGGTAGATGAAAGGATTTCAGGCATGTCCCTCTCCCCAAACGTCAGTTATAACATAACTACATGAAGTAGCATTACTGAGTCAGTGCTGTGAGTCACCCTGTAAATCCTGAAGTAACAATTTAAAAGTCAGAGGCATCGGTCGGATTTTGCAGATTTGGAGTTTTTCGGACCACATCATACGTGTTTACAAATTAACATGCACAGCCTCAAATAGAAGGTCCGGCTTTATGTTTGGGTCTCGAAGGCAAAATCAACATTAGAGTGATGAAGATTCGCTTACACAAGTTTTGACTGAGTTCTCTTTGAAAACTCTTGCAATCATCAGATTCACCTGGAAAGAGTCCAAAGTGCAACCAGTGTTACAAAACGTCCTTGCAATGCACGTTGCATGCAATTCCACATTTCCACCAGAGAGGTCTCCAAATCCTCAAAACTTACATGGTACAGCATTAAGTAAGCTCAAATTGACTTCCTTTTGTGGTTTCTGACACTGTATGACATGTAATCTATATAGTAATCTATAAACATGGACTAAAGTAAGTGACATAGCTAAACCTCTAGTAACATCTGTCTCAAAGTCTGAATTTTGTCTGTAAATGTGTCCATTTTTATTTATAATAGTATGTCATACAGGGTCAGAAACCACATAAGAAAGTCTATTTGAGAGTACTTAAAACTACGCTATGTAAGTTTTTGGGGATTTGGAGATTTCACTGGTAGAAATGTGTAATTGCATGCAATGTCTCAGACCCCCCGAGTGGATAAAATTGATGATTGCGAACGCGTTGAATGAGTATTCAAAGAGAACTTAGTCAAAGCTGAGAATGACAATTACATTTGTGTTAAGGGGAATTTTTAAAATTATTACTAGTATTATTATTTTTTTTTACTTTTACTAAAATCTTAATGGAGATAAAAATGAATGAAATGTTTGTAAACTTCCAAACAGTGATTAGTGGCTACTAATATTTGTTATTAGCATTTTTGGGTGTTTCCAATTTTCAGTTTCCTGACAAAATGTATTGTAAAGGGTCCATATCATGTAAAATTTCCTAATTTTTACTGAAATAAAAGAGGGAAAAAAGTGGTGTTGTGATGGGAATGCTGAAGAAAATCATGCAAATATGCATGCAAACACAATTAAAGGCGGCCAGTGGGAGACAGGCCCAGTGCTATGAGTGGACATGAGGGGGCAAAACCTCCCCAGTTTTGTGTTATTTGTCCTGCATCTTAGACATTTATTTTTATTCATTTGTTCTGCAGGGTGGTCTTTTCAAACTGCATTCACTTTAATTACATGGATTCTCTAGCTGAGCCAGCTGTTCAGACATCTCAGTTCAGACGCCCTGTTCAGACGCCCATTAGATATGGCTATTTTCAAATGTTTAGCACATTATCATCTGTTGACCAAACAAAGCTTGTCATCTTAACTCGATTTTTAATGTCATGCTTCTACAATGTTTCACCAACCGAGAGCCCCACATCACTGCAAACTGTAACAGTCCAGACACTGAAAATAGCCATTCAAGAGAGTTAATTTAACTTCAGCTTAATCTGTCCACACAGATAGCATTAACTTCCTCAGAGTTAGCAGAGGCCGAGTTTACTATCGCTAAACAGATTCGCTGAACAAATTGTCCGATCTGGACAAAAAACATGGAGTACTTTGGACAGATTTCATTCAAGTCCAACAGACAGGCAGCACTGAGTCTTAGATTAACATATGGAGTAAGCACAAACTAAGCAAAAACTGCTTAGGAGATTCAAAGCTACATCGAGATGGCTGCAGCTCTTCTGAGTTGAGGACAAAGATTTGTTTTTGTCTGGGCTTCACAGTAATTAAGCAGGGAACTACAGGCTTGTTATCCCAAAACTGGGGTGGGGGGGGTCCCAGGACTGCTGTGTAAGAGTGGCGATATGCATCAACAGCACTGTGTTCTTTCTGTTGGTGAGTTTATAACTTTTAGGTTTGTGCTGGGTAAAGTGCAGTGTACAGTTTTATTTGGTTTCCGTGTGTGGCTGGGTTTGGTACGCCACTGTTCATTAAAGTACACATTTTTATTTTAATATTTGGTTAGCTATTATATTTCTGATTCTGTGGTGTTGTGATGGGAATGCTGAAGAAAATCAACAACTGTGTGTGGATAGTTACTACAAACAGAGAAGCCTAGTGCCCACGGTTTATTGGATAAGGGGGGTCGTGCCCCCTCAGTCATTTTTTTGACGGTTGCCTAATTAATCCTGCTGCTAAAGAGAGAGAGAGAGAGAGAGAGAGAGAGAGAGAGAGAGAGAGAGAGAGAGAGTCAGGCTGTTCTGTGATGAACTGACAGAACAAAAGTCTCTGATGATGTAGCATCATCTGCAAGATGAGATTGGGGAGCACATGTATCCTTGCTTATGCATTTTACACTCCAGACGCTGCAACTTCACTTAACCCTTGTGTGGTGTTCAGGTCACCCCCTACACATTTATATTACACATGTGGTGTTGGGTGAACCTGCGGGGAATAAAAGTGTGGAGGTGCTGTGTCACTTCACTCTGTTCTCCTCCTACATGGCCTGCTGCTAGTGTGTGTGTGTGTGTCTGTGTGTGTATGTGTTTGTATATATGTGTGCGTGTGTGTGAGGATGGACAACATGGACAGGCTGCTGACTGGCTACAGCTGCTACGCTGTAGAACCCTATGCTGGCCACTTGTGGTATTTTTACATGGGTTGTTATGGCTGTTTTGATTTAAAAAACAATAATGTAGTGGGTCCACCAGAACACTGAGCAACAAAAACATCAACACCACACAAGGGTTAAATGAGTATATCTGTGCTCATACTCCACCACCAAGTCTGGTCAGATTATTTTTTAGTCAAAAAGAAGTCGAAAAACCCAAGAAGTGAAAAAAATCAACAGAATTATTGGCCAGTTTATGCAGAACTTATATGAGACTACATTTCCTGAATTACAGCTTTATATGGCCATAAACCTCCAGCATCAAAATCGTATTTTATACTGGTAAACTGTGTGTTGACATCTATGCTCATACAGCCCACATGTGTGAACTAAGCTGCAAAAACAGCTCATTTTGAATGAAATGTTTATGTGATCTCACAAAGACCAAAACATTTACACATATCCACCTATTCTGCCAAAAGCAGTTTTGCCCCACCCACTCATGTTAAAGTTATAAGGAGTGTCTCAGGTCTAAGAGCTTTTTGTAATGAGCCGCAGTCAGTCAGAACAGAGCTCATTTACATATATATCAGTCTCAAAGCCACAGTAACAGTAACAGCCTGTTTAATCTGAAGGGATAAAGAGAGGTCATGTAAAAATGAAATACAACCACTCAAATGTCATAAGTGGACCTTGGAAAAAAAAAAATAAATAAAATGCTAGTAAAATGTAGGAAATGAGCCCTTTAACTGTGAGCCCTTTGAAAGAGAATATAATTGCACTGTACACTGTAACTGAATGAAGATTTGTTGGCTGTGGCGCAGGGGGCAAGTATCTGACCATCTCCGAGGTGCTGGGTAAGAGGAGTGGACGTGGAGCCCAGCTGGTTCTCCCCTGACCATGCCCTGGAACGAAGGCAACCTGTGTCTGGCTTTTCGACATAAGATGGCGGGTCACCACGTGGGCATGCTGCAGGTGTTTGTGCAAAAGGGCCGTCAGCACAGCCCGGCCGTGTGGGGTCGAACAGGTGGGAGCGGCTGGAGATCCACACAGATCACACTGTGGGGCAACGGACTGGAAAGTGTGAGTACACGCTTAATTAGCTTCAGAGACTTAGCAGAGCAGTACTGAAGGAATGTTTAAAAATATGACCAGTGACTAACAATCAATGGCAGTTATATATCAGCTTGTGTGCTTAAAGCTGTCTAGCCACTGCAGCTGTTCATTGATTGACCAATAGAAACAATTCTAAGACACATTTCTGAGCTTTGAGATTTCAGTTAAGATTTGAAGAGTTTCATTGCAATATGGTAGATATTTATTTATAACAATTTTGGATATAACAAGTTTTTGAAAAGAATAACTGATGTATAATGGATAACAATCTAATAAATGTGATATTAATCATATTATAGCATTAATAGTTCTTTATAGTTTAATGTCCACTCCCAGCAAAGAAAAAAGGAAGAAAATTCTTGAAAGTGGTCTGTAATGTGTTTTGGAACAAAACTCTTCACTTGTAAGCCTGGAAGGTATGCACCTGTTTTGCTCTGATGTGCTGGTGTGAGGTTGGCTTTCAGAAGAATCTCACTGAAGACCTCATACTAAGACATAGTGAATCACAGGCAGGTGGCATTCTAGCATTTACATCAATAATCAGTCTGTCTTTAACCCTTGGAGGTTACTATTGAGTCATTACTATCATTTTGCTATTAATGTAATTACATATTTACATGATTAATTACATAATTACACAAGAAATTACATTTACGTTCATTTTACATTCTGTTAAAAGTTCAAATCTGCACTTCTGATTTGTTCTGTTTGTTTCAACAGTCAGAAGTGACAAAAAGCACACAAAACAAGCTTGTATGCACAGAGAAAGCTTTTCAGCAAAGTCAGATAATCCTCTTCGACTTACAAGCACAGATGTGATATTGACTGAGAGTTTAGAGTCCACAGAATCTCTCTTCTTGTTTCAGTGAGCTTCAAGTAAGAAATAATTAATATCAGTTTACACCATGCAACTGTCCACTGCCCATAACTTCTGTCAATTGTTAAAATTTCCCAGCTTTTGCCATTGACTGGCGTTGGAATCAATCAGATGATTTTTTTAGGAGCCATGGATGTGAAACATTTCATTCTTCAAGTTCAGGCACACCCAGTACTGTCCAGTAAAATATTAACTAGTTCAGAACAGTGGTCATCAACCCTCCTCTTGCAGGTCTGCTTTCCCGAAGAGTTTAGACCCGCATCCAAGTTGCTGCCCCTCCTTAACCAACGCTTCTGATCCAGCCAATCATGGATTTATTAGTAAGTTAATTAGCAGGAGCAGATTGCAGTTGGAGCTGGACTCTGTAGGACGGTAGATCTTCAAGTCCAGGGTAGGAGACCACCGATACAGTACATCCTTAGGACTTTCTCCACTTTAAATGAACAGTATACACTGCTACAGCTCTCTTCTGCTGCCATCTGTCACGTACAACTATATGAGGTACAGAATGATATTTTTGTGTAAATGCAGCTTTAGTGTTATATTTCTTTTATTTTCCACAACAGTGAATGGCGATTTTGTAGTTTTGTATAGTTTAGATGTTGGATTTCTATGTTAAATTTCTGTTTACACAGTAAAATAGTCAGTGCTTGCAGCACTTCCAGTCAGAGGCACGTTGTTTTAATAATTTATTACTTCTCATATCATCATCGTGATATTCAACATCGAACATCGCATTTTATGTCCATATCGTGCAGCCGTGGTTAGAAATAAACTCTACAGGAAAAGGAGATCAGGAGGAGGGCTGGTGATCCTGTTATCAAAGTCAAAACCATGCAGTAGAAAATGAAACCATCAGAATGACTTCGAGATCATAACCACATAATGAAGCCCTTAGTCTTTGCTATGTGTCATACTCACTGATGTGAAGTGACACATTTCTTCACACGTTGCCATGAGACTCGACATCAAATGAATTTTTTAGATCTTCCGAGACATAAAGAAACAATTTAATTTCACAGTTTGCTTATTGAATTGAGATTCTTTTTGAAAAAACTCAGAGGTTAGCAAACAAGCTCTGAACAGCCCAAAGCCATTTCACATTTGTGTTGCGTGCCAGTGCCTGATGTGTCATGAGTCGACCTGACAGGAGTAAAATAATCAGGGGCTGTAAAATCAGATCCTGGAGCAGAACAGGACAGAAACAGGGCCAACAAGAGGACAGCAACAACTGTATTAACCTGTCTGAAAAATGAATTTACTGCTCAGCTGTCAATCTTGATAAGTGTAGTTATTACTGTCATTTTAATGTACATCTGATTTACAACACAATTATTTATATGAAACTGAGGAATCCTGTAATTAATTACAGTTACTTACATAATGAATGACATTTACATTCAGTCTACAATCTCTTTGAGGCTGCATGTCTGACATTTTTATAATTTTGTTGTCAGAAAAGGTAAAAAATGTAGGAATTTTTGCAAAAAAGGAGTCTACACACAACATTACTTTTCATCAAATCCAAATCAGAATAAAAATCTCCTCTACTTACAAACACAAACACAGCTGGAATAATTAGAATCTGCACTTTCCACAGAATTTGTCCAATTTGTCTTTAATGAGCTGCAAGTGAGAAATTATTGTGTAGAGAATGCAAGAAGAGGCTTTTCTGCAAAGGTGGACAATACAACAGTAAATATCATGATACTTCAAGAAATGTTCATGTTATAGGCTATGTCACGATACACTGATAAGTTGGAGCAGACAAAATAGGACCAGTGCCACATTTAAAAAATAACTAATAAAGCCTATAGCCCTATTTAAGCTGGATTAGTACCTCTGGGGAAGTGCTATAGTTTAAGTGAATAATGATGAGATGTGTGATTTTAATCTAACACAGATCTGCCATGCCCGTAGTATTAAGTTGCTGAGCAGTAGTTTTGGAGCACATGACCTTCTATAGCCCTATTTGAGCTGGACTGGTTTTGCCAGAGTTTTACCAGGTAACATAATTTGTAAAGAGATTTCGCCAGTTAGTATGGAAAACAATATCTGTGTAATTTCCCTAAAGTACCTAAGATAGCCTTGATCACATACAAAGTGGACGGTACAAAAGGTTTATATCTTAATCTGGGCAAATGAACAGAAATTGTGTACTAAAATATGCAAAAATGGTATACTTTAGTATGTTCTCTGTAGGGGATGTGACCATGTTGATGCTTGCTGCTTAGAACTGACAGATGTGCACACTTTTACAGGTGATAATGAAGGGTGAGCGCAGGAGAGGCCGTACCGGTGAGATGGCACTGGACGACATCAGCCTGAGGAGAGGGGCGTGTCAGGAAGAGCACAACCTGAGGAGGCTCTAACAGCAACATCTGCACAGACTCTTCACACGTAGCTGCAGCCGCCCACAGGGAGGGACATGCTTTCCCTGCCAGTTCCCTTGAGGCTCTGGTGCGTTTCCTCCAGCCTCCTGCCCAGGCTGCCAGTGCATGCTCCAGTAGTGCTCCATGCCTACAGTACCCAGATCAAATTGTGAATATAGCAAAACTAAATTGGAAAAAACAAGTTCTGAACAAGGACAATGTGTCGATTTTTCTACGTCACTCTCTTCAATTTCCAGTTCACCTCAACCCCCAAACAAATGCAGAAGAATGGAAATGAGCTGTGCTGTGGTCACATATATGCTCTTAAGACTGCCTTTTTAAAGCCTTAAACTAGCCAATGAGAGCATTATGTGCTTCATCAGAGCACTTAAGCGCTACCTGAGAGACAACCTATTTCCATTGTACTATTGTAAATGTATCCGTGTGTATATAGCTATATATATATATATATATTTCAACAACCCATATATGCTTTGCTGGTGCATAATTTCAGTATGTGAATTCTTCATGTTTAAGTGATGCAGGGCAATGTTTACATGACCCGACTTCATGTTTTCTTGACATTATGTATATTGTAAATTACAAACCAGTAAAATTGTTTTGCATTACAGTTTCTAAGTGGCTGTATCAGCCATCCTATATTGGCATATGATACTAATGCTCACCCTTTAAACCTTACAGTAGAGTCAGATCTTTTTGACCTGAAATCCTGTGGTCCTCAGTGGTCCTCACTCTTGTTTTAATAGACAAAAATGATGTCAGTATTCAAAGATTTATGCCAATAAAAGTCATGAACATTAGATGTACACCTTGTATGAATGAGCAGTGCATACTGGTTTTTGTTAATAGATGATTGCATGCAGCGTGCGTTAAGATTAATACAGATCAATGAAAATGACATGTGACTTGCTAGCAGTTAAGACAGGGGTGCTTCTGAAGATCTAAGTTAAACTTGCAATTATTTCCTGCAATCTTGTGACTGGAGCTTTTTAATGATGTGCTTTTGGTTGCTAACTTTGGCAAACAAGTATATCAGGGGTTAATACATAAAGTATACATATTAGAAGTTTATTAAGATCTAATTAGACTTATGTAAATGGTTTATTCACTATGCATTAAGCTTTCTTCATTACTACCTGTACTAGCAAATAATAGTCCTTTAATATGAAGATCATAAATATTTGCATTATTAGTTGGAAAAATGAGCAATAAACACTTAAGACTTTGTTAATGTAAATATGCAGTATTGAGCATGATCACCTACATTTATGTTATTACAATAACTGACATTTTAATTGAGATTATTCAAGTTTTCAAAAAAAAAACAGTTTGCATCAAAAATCCAGCACTTATTCATGATAGTTTGATCTAAAAAAATCTTTTTTAAAATTAAAAAAAAAATCTCTTTTAAACAACTCAGTTTATTTAGTTCAATTATCCATGTTTGGTTGTTAAAATGTGTTGAAACTAGCTTAAATATTCTGAGCTTGCTTGTACTTGGCTAGCAAAAAAACATAAAACAATATTTAATAATATAATTAATAGGTGTTTATAGCCTATAAATTGTGTTGACCAAAACCACACTTCAGAATTTATAGCACATCTTGAGGTATTAGTGACTCATTTAACTATTATTTCCTCAAGTCACTTGATGCTACCTAGAACCGCCAGCATAAGAATCAGATGTTGCCAATCGTACACTAATAAGATGTGAATTTAAGTGATCAGTTTATGCACAATAATTATCAATCATGTGCTAATACAGGCCATAATAAAAGAGCCTAATGCACAGTGAATACATCATTTAGAAGCACTGCTTTTGGATTTTATTAAATAAATAAGACCCCAGTATGTGTTCTTTAATATTATTATTTAAAATGATATCTTTTTCAACAATTATGGTCTTTATCTATGTGTAATTGTACAATCATTTGTTCACTTTACTAATGTTCAGGAATAACAAGGATGTTAAAAAACTAAGTTAAGTGAGCAGAGTGCCTGTGATAATGTAAGAAACTGCCATCTTGAGTTGGGTGGTATGAGCAGTATGTCCCCCCCAAAAGCTGAAATGAAACCTGTGCCACTGGCCTGATCCAACACATTTGATCCAGCTCTGTAAGGCTCTATAGGGCAGCTTAGGACGGTCAGGTGAAATTAAACAGTAGGGGGCAGTAAATATCATCCTGTGAGAGCACGTCATATTGATTGTTGGTTAGGTATAGTGCTACTCTGAATCAGATCTTATTAGACAACACCAACATCCAAAAGGACTTACACTGAAATGACTCTATAATATCCAGTTTAGTGCCTAACTTCATATTCCGCTGATGGAATTTCACTTACCTGTTGGTCTCTTTCACATCATTCATTCAAAATTAAAGTGATGAGTTAAAAACATTAGTTCAGGCTTCCCCACCATAAGCTTCATTTTACAGCAAGCTGGCATTTGGGCTGTATTGCATGCATTCATGTAACTTTATTGTTGCAGTCAGAGGTTCATGCTCACAAAGTATGTATCATAAGAACGTTAGATTCAGATTCCTATCATGAACGTTTAATTGAAAACCCACTTAAACCCATTAAAGCTGCTAATGAAAAAAGTAGCAACAAGATAGAATATATGTACCACCCCAAAGTTGGCTAACAATACATTACCTCATGTCTAAATGCTAAATGTTCACTAGACTTTATTAATTAGTTGCAGTGTTTAAGAATAATTCTGCACAGAGTACGGGGCAGAAGACTGAAGCAGAAACTGCCACATGAAAATCTGTTTGGAGTGCGATCAGAATCTTTTCAGCAGATTGATTATGCATTGCCATCAGACTGATTCTCCACTTTCTTACACGTCTACACTATTATCCACATTCATCGGATTTAGGTAATCATACGGAAGCTCAAGATTCTTGTTTCTTGCTTCTATTTCACCCTCGAGAGCTTTCAGATCTTTCCTGAACTGTTCAATTTTCTGAAGGGGCACGGCCTCGATGAAGAGCTCCTCCGGGTAATATCCAAGAGGATACTGCAGGAATATAAAGAAGAAAGTCATTGTTTCAAAACATTGTTACATCCATGAAAAGTATGAAAAACATTGCAAAAACCATTAAAAATGTGTTATGTGTGATGCAGCACCTCTGAGCAAGAAAACATGATACTGTGCAGGAGAGCACAGCAGACTACAGTAGAAAACGTCCTTAAAAGCATTTTGAAGCTGGTTATTGATTTTGGATTTGTGCCATATTAGGTTTGATTCAGTTAACTTTGTTAATAAAGTATATTTTACAGTAAAAAATTGTCCTAGAATTAGATGTTCAGACTCTTAATGTTATCAGGCAAACTCCTTAAGAGCACGAGGAAGAAACACAGAGGAGACAGGTTTAGTTCATGAGAATGTTGGCAGTTATGAAGCTCAATAATAAGGCTAAACAATTGCATACTGATCTGGTGCATAGAGGGCAACTAATTCTCCATTCCACCTTCAATGATGTTCTCTACTGATGTTAACACATAAAACTATTTACAAATTATGCCAAATATGACAGATTCCTTGATTTATTAGCACATCTACACCTCACTTAGCCTAAGCATACAAAAAAGCCACCTGCACAACATCTTGGGACAGTTGAATTTTGGGTTTGGGCAACCAGAGTAGCTATTAATTAGGGCTTAGAAAATTAGAGCAGTAGCTTTTGGATTAACATGAAAGACTTGTTCATAACACATGACCTTCAGATAACTATCCAGTTATCTATTTTTTTCTATTTGGTAGTAGTATACCTTTGCTTAGTGTATATAGGGGGCAAAGTGTACAAATTTGCAGGTGCAGCACAGAATGTGCCTTGATGCGATCCCAATATGCATTCACAATGCACCAGAAATTATCATCCTACTTACTAAGACTGTAGCTAACCATGCAAACTGTGCTCATCCCCGCCTACTGACTGCATGCTTGTGAGGCACGGGGTTTAAAAAGCACAGTGAAATAATAAAGCTGCATGCTACGGCCACATCACAGAATTATTTTGCACCCCCTTCTTCTTACACATCGACATTTTGGGTTGTTTTGAACTTTGCCATGTGCACACAGAGAGCTGCCAGATGCCACGATTTTCTTTCACTGATTTTTGGAGCACTCATATAGCTTATCTTCAGTTTGAGTTCAACTGCACTTTTGTAGCCACTATAGCCTAAGAAATGTTTTCTAAGATGTTTTAGACCAAACAATTGGATTATATTTCAAATAACTTGGTAGAGGTTTATAATTTCAAGGCTATTAAAGTGAATAATGGTCCATAAAAGAAACATATTCAGGTTCAGCACACATAAATTTAATTAAGGGTAGATTTGGAATAGATATTCACTTATAAATTAAAAAAAAACAAAAAAACAACATTTTTCTATTGGCTCTTTTACTGATTTTTATATTGTGCATGTTAGACAAACACCTAAAGGTAAAAATACGTTAAAACATGGAGACGTAGCATTGTATTTATTATGAGTAAGTTATATTAATAAGATATAACAGTTTCAGTTTGAAGAACATTTGATAATATATGTGTGAAAAGTGAAATAATCTGGGTAATTTTAGACCTAGTTAAAAATGTCAGGTCTGCCCAGTAAGATGTGTTAGGTTGTGCCCCACACCACAAGTCATGAGCTGCTTCCTCCTGTTTGAAATAAAAAAACAAGGTCATATTTTCAAGCTGAGAGTGAAAATCTAGTTGCTTTAATGAAACAAGCACTTGATCCTGAGAGTTTAAATAATATCATTCTGTTGCTGAATGTATACCGACCGGCCACTTCATTAAGCACACCTACCTTGTTTCTACATTCATTATCTATTTTATCAGCTCAATTTACCATACAGGTGTACTTTGCAGTTCTGCGATTTCAGACTGTAGTCCATCTGTTTCCCTGCAAAGTCTGTCAGCTCCCTTTTACCCCGTTCTTTAGTGGTAAGGACCCCCACAGGACCATTAAGAGCAGGTATTATTTGGGTGGTGGATCATTCACAGCACTGCAGTAACACTGGCATGGTGGTGGTGTGTTAGTGTGTGTTGTGCTGGTATAAGTGGATCAGACACAGCAGTGCTGCTGGAGTTTTTAAACACTGTGTCCACTTATTGTCAACTTTATTAGACACTCATACCTTGTAGGTTCACCTTGTAGATGTAAAGTCAGAGACCGTAGCTCATCTGTTGCTGCACAGTTTGTGTTGGTCATCTTCATGTCAGTGGTCTCAAGATGCTGCCCACAGGACACTGTGGGCTGGATATTTTGGTTGTTGTACGTCAGTGTCACTGTGGTGCTGAGAATGATTCACTACCCACATAATACCTGTTCTGTGGTGGTCTTGTGGAGGTTCTGGCTATTAAAGAAGGTTTGTGAAGTTTGTGAGGCTTTTTTGCTAATTTACATCAGAATGCACCATATGTCACAGCCTCACTGTATCTGGTTTTAAAAGGCAGAGAAAAACCCAAAACCAACTGCCACCAGTTGCTCAAACTTCAGTAAATGGAGCTAAATATGTAATCAGCCACACTTCTAACATATCCACCCATTTTTCACCAATCTTCCCACGTTTTGTGCTGTCGTCCCTCAAATGCATATGCATGCAAGTGTTTTTCAAGCACTGCCCAGAGACTGCATATTTAGGCTCACTGGCCATTTTCAGGCATAACACATAGGTAGAATGGCTCAACTGCACCTGAAAGAGTCACAAAACACTCAGCACATTGGGCCTAGACAGAGGCTGTTGGTGGTGGATTTGGACTCACATGATCTGAGGACTTCTTGCTCAGCAGGTGAAAGGCAGTGATCATTTTAAGTGTGCTTCTCACATCAGGTAAGCCTGCAACAACGGAGTCTGCTGTTGCTTGTCCCTTTCTGGTAGGAGGAGGAATCTTCATGGTGCCTGGAAAGTTGGGCATCCAAGCTCCAAAGTCAAACTGAAAGAACAGACAAGATCAGGAGTCAAGAATACTGGAATAAAAATAACAAATGAAACCAATAAAAATCAGCTCCATTGCCCAAATGAATTAGGATATAAAAGCCATACTTGAATTATCACTCTATGGCTTTGGTCCATGCAACTAGCCTTTTTACAGGGCCTGTGTTCACAAAGTATCTCAGACACTTTAGTTTAAATGAAAGTACTAAAAAGAGGGATGAAGCACCTAATTTCATTTTCCACCCATAGGTGTCTACACCCGCACTTTTATTAGGGAGGGTGTATATCTATAGAGCTTTTGCTCTGACTTTTTCAGATGAACATTTGACATCCAGCTTAAACAATTGTGTGTGTAAACTGTGAGTTTAACAGAATTAGATTTTGAATTTAATCAGTCTCTCCCAAAACAAATCATTTACTTGAGATCTGAAGAGTGAAGATGCTTAACGTGTTGCAAAATCTGATTCAGTGCATCACGTGAGAAACAGAGTATATTTGGCAGTGAGTGGTAGGACAGAAACACAGACAATATGATAACAATGGGTTAAATTTAGTATACATTCTGTATTTTGTCAAGCAGTTATAACCAGCAATTTCTGGACATAAGAAAGGCACAGTTAAGTTACTTAAAGTTCAATTAACTAAATCTTACCTGAAGTCAAGATAAGCTAGCTACCTAGACAGCAACATTGATCTGTCACTGATTTTACATCAGAGGTCAAGGTTGAAATTTCAATGTTAACACTGTGTTGGATCAGCATTGAATTGCACTAAATGGACAACAGAACTGGAACATCTACACGTTACACCTACAGGAGCTTTTATGACATCCCATTCTAAATCAATAGGCATTAATATGGAGTTAATTCCCCTTTGCAGCCATAACAGCTTCCACTCTTCTAGGAAGCTTTCTACGAGATTTTGCAGTGTGTCTGTGGGAATTTCTGCCCATTTATCCAGAAGAGCATTTGTGAGGTCAGAGACAGATGTTGGATAACTCCGTTCTAGTTCATCCCAAAGGTGTTTGATGGGGTTGAGGTCAGGGCTCTGTGGGGGCCAGTCAAGTTCTTCCACACCAAACTCACCCAACCAGGCCTTTATGGACCTTGCTTTGTGCACTGGGGCTCAGTCATGCTGGGACAGAAAAGGGTCTTCCCCAAACTGTTCCCACATAGTTGGAAGCATACAAATTGTCCAAAATGTCTTGGTCTGCTCAAGCATTAAGATGTCTCTTCACTGGAACTGAGGGAACTAGGCCAACCCCTGAAAAAACAAGCCAATAGCATTATCCCTCCTCCACCAAACTTTACAGTTGACACAATGCAGTAAGGCTTGCATGCAGCTGCTCAGCCATGGAAGCCTATGCCATGAAGGTCCTGATGCACAGTTTTTGTGCTGATGTTAAAGTCAGAGGAGGTTTGAAACTCTGCAGTTATTGAGGTGCGGCTCGGCACTCAGCTAGTTGCTGTCGTTCCTAAACACTTTCACTTTTTAATAATACCACTCACAGCTGTTTGTGGAATATCAAGGAGAGAAGAAATTACATGAACAGACTTGTTGCAACAATTGCACGCTACTACAGTACCATGCTCAAATTCAGCTCTTTAGAACAACACATTCTTTCACAAATGTTTGTAAAGGCAGACTGCATGGCTAGGTGCTTGATTTGATACACCTGAATTCAATGATTAAGAGTTATGTGCCAATACTTTTGTCCATATAGTATGTCAATGAAAGTCAGCAGCTCCTAACGTTGGCCACAATGAGGGTAAATATACTTTCATTTACATTTGATGGCAGGATAAAAGTTACCCATTGTAATGTTGGTAATAATGCTAAATAGCAAAAATTAGCTGTTCAACAGTCATTTACTGGGCTGAGAAATGTGACTGTCTGCTTTTGAAATAATAGAGAAAGACAAAGAATTATTCTTTCTTTTATATTTCTTGTACTGCAAATGTTTATAATAAATCTGAATAAAGAAACTAAGTTGTTTGTTTTAGGCCAGTTGGCTTTTTAAGAAAAGAAGTAGATAAAGCAGGATGGCTTTGATTTTCTAAAGGTTGAAAAAGGACTGAGGTAGCATTGGTGTTATACTGAATTTATGTTAAACTTTCAATGTTGTTTGAACATTAATTAATTAATATGACAGTTGATTCAATGAAGTGATGTTAATGAATTAACATGGATTCACTGCTGGTCTGCTATTTGGGTATGATCTTCCTAACGTTAATCTAACATGCTAGGTCAGATATAGTGTTATCTAGTTACTGGTAGGTTTTTGAGAATTATGTAATGATTGAAGTTAAAAAAACAGCAACTATTACTAATTAATTGTGCTATGTGCAGCACGCATTGGCAGTGTTACCTTCGCGAGCCCAATTTGCCCACCGTTACCTTCCAAAATGTTGCCCTCCCTACTTTTGCACAAAAAACAGACATCCGTACCCATGATTTTACGGGTGCAATCTCTTAAACTCTTAAAAAAACACTTCAAAGTGGTGTTACTTTGAGATGTTTTGTGAACACTGGCACAAGTCCCACTTCATTATGAAAAGTCATAATCTGCTTTCAGCAGAACGATACTGTGTAACCTGGCCATTGTTGACTGCAGCATGTTGGGCCGACACTGTGAAGATCAACATGGTGACAAACTTGACGAGTTCAGCCACTGTGTGGAAAGACTTGGGGATTCCTAACGGTGGACAGGAAATTATATTTTAGACAAGTGGACAACAGAATTCCTGACAGACAATAGTTTACATGCTTCATTCACAGATAAACTTAAAATGATTCTAGTGTCATTTCCAGTACGTCTGTTAAGCCACGCTCAAAATAATTAAAATCACAGCACACACCACTGTTGTCATTTTTCAGAAAACCGTGTTCTACGATCTCCGTCAGCCACGTCTGGAGCTCAGAGTCCTCCTGGACGTCACGCTCGGTGTAGTAATGTGCCAACACTCCGTGCACAAACCTGGAAGGTTCACAGTTAGTATGACAGCTTGAACATTTACACAGACATCTTCATTGTCATACATGTATAAAAATACTGCCTGGTATATTTACAGTCTACATTTAATGTAGCTCCATCATACTTGTGAATGATGTTCCACAGCTTGAGGCCGTCATCTCTGTAGTAGTACTGGGGAATGTTCTCCAGGCCTCTCTCCTTAATGTTGTCCGGCAAACACAGAGAGCTATAGGTCAGACCAGCAGTTGCTCTTCTCAGGAATGTAGTCAGTCCTTTATGTCCTATAGCAGAGTGCTGTGTGGTAAAGATGTAAAGAGAAGAACCATCATTGAAAAAATCCAGTTGGCATAAATACTGACACTAACATTAATTATCATATGCATTTCCACAAAATAGTACACTTTTGGAATGATAAAGATCTTAAAGGACATATATACCATAGCAAAAGTGCCATCAGCTGATATCAACTGTTTCCTTGCCATAATATTGATTTGGAGAGTGTAGCGAATATGAGGAAACAGAAGCTGTGAGATAAAGAGCAAACAATCACATTATCTTATTACGAAACAACAGTTCACAAGCTCCCCAATCATGTCTATTTATGATATATATATTTATTTATGTCTGGTGAATTAAAAAAAAAATCATACCCAGATAATTACACAACACCTAAAAGTGTATAATGTACAACAGTGTAATTAATGTAATCTCACAATGCTAATTGGTTCCAAATGGCTTTTATTTGGCTCTGTAGTATTACTTTAAGAGTCTGGGGTAAACAAACTCTTGCCTGGTGTACCCTCACAGTGGTGCAGAAAATGTACTATGGTAAACATATAAAAAGCTAACTACTTATGCCCCCTCAAAAACAGAAAAAATAAAAGCGCTTAAATGTGATTTATTTAAATATTTGTGTGCTCCTGGCAGGAATCTACCTTTGGTTCTTTGGTGCCACCTGGGCAATGGTGCTAATAGTACTAGCAGGGGCAAATGCCCTTTATGTGAAGTGGTATGAATTCAAGTCACAGAGGCCTGCTGTACATTACAAGGAAGTGTATGTTTTTCATCAAGTTTTTCCTCATCAAGAAAGCTTTGTGCTCTTTAAGGTTGTCCTTGTTGATTTTAAGTAGTTGTCATTCCCATGTTTCTAACTGAAAATTGGAATAAAAACAGGTAGTGTCCACCTTAAAGAGGGGATGAACAGAGGGCAGGGCACGCAGGGTTGCCATGGTAAAGACTTCAGCCAACAGGTGAGTGCGTAGCAGATGGAAGTTCAGCTCGTGTTCGTTAAATTCTGCGTTTCTCACGAAGAGCTTCGCCAAAAGCCAGTCATGCTTGGAGTCAGTGGGGAGGAAAATGGGGTTCTCTGCCTCAGGCTTCTGCTTCAGCTAAGAGAAAGAAAGTTTGAGACTCTGTGTTTTATTCAGTTTAGTGAAAAAGTTTAGGCTCTACAATTCCCAGTGAGGAATAAAGCTCTGGACCCCTGGCGGGTCCTGGCTGGTTTAAGAGGTTAATCCTTGCTTATGTGCATTTGCAGTTAAAGACAACAGTAAACAATGTCTTCAGCAGTCTGAGGTCTTACCTGGATGGCGATGGGCAGCAGTTTGCCCTGAGGATTGCTGAAGAGTAAGCAAAGAGGGGCAGCCATATACTGCTGCTTCCCATCTATCACATTTCCCACAATTCCATCTAGTCTTGCATAGTCACACAGGAAGATATTTCCCTTCTGATTGAACACATTTAAAGAGAAATCAGAAAAAAGTACAAATGTAATCAGTGGTGAATCACTCAAAGTGCTGTTTTTCACACTGTACCTCCATTTCTTTTTCCAAAGAGCTCTCTTTTGGTAAAGAGGACTTGACCATGTCATTAGTGACTGGAAAGTTCTTGGGCAACTTTGAGCAACGCTTGATCATCATAGGATTCGAGCCATTCAGAAACTGATACCCAAAGAATGTGTCGGTCATCCAATGTTTCTTGATGTATTCTGGAAAAAGTATAGACAGATCACTGTGTTATGGTGGCGGTGGTCAGATCTAACAGTTAGGTACACTCCATGTTTTGAGAAAAAAATACCATGGGTCCCAGTCACGTTCCTCTGGAGATCCTCAAGTTCCTCCATGCTGTTCCATGTGTTTGTGGGATGATGAAAGTTGTTCAGCTTTAAGTCCAGTGAACTGAAATACAGTAAGAAGATGTGTTAAACGTGAACCACCAACACACACATTAATTAAATTACAGCTACAAGGTGGAACCTACGCTCTCAACAGTGAGTACTGGAACTCCTTTTCCTTTGTGAAGGAGAATCTGAGCTCGTAAGGCAAACTGCTTGCTGAGTCCGCCTGTACAATGTGAGGCATTTCAGAGTCATACACACTCCATCTGCAAGACACACAGCACACACCGTCACACTGTTGTAAATGCTTTTAGACTTGGAAAGGCTTTCACCAAGGAGAACACACAATTACACAATTGCTTTAAATGCCTCTTCTGGTTCTGATGGAAAAACCACAAAATAATACAGTAAAATTCACAAAATACAAAACATTTTTGCAATGCTCAGAAGCTAAGATGGAGATGGAGATAAAATACACTGTTTCCGACTAAAGAGCTCATGTTTGTATGTTTACTTGTTCAAAGTTTTTTACATTTAGCTTTTTAATTTTATTTTTAAACTTCAAAGTTAACTTCTTTCCTTGAACATTTAATCCCTGCCTTATTTCATTAATAACTGAGCTCCTAGTGACAATTTTCTTAGTTTTTCCAGACCACTGTAGAACGCGAGCTTTCGACTCTGAGTAGAGAACTGCAGCAGCTGGATCAGCAGATCAGGGCTCTTCTGGAGTGCAGGCCAAGCTCCACCAGTGGAAGCAGCCTGGGGCACCTCGTAGTTTCAGGTGATTTCAGGTCCACCAAGTGGTTTCCTGCAGCTCTGGGCCAACGCAAGGATGTCATCACCGTGGTCATTCACGCTCTTCCCATCAAAGCGAGGTCCTCAAGGAGGTCTAGCTTCTAGTGACAGTCAAGAAAAGGATCAAGGCCAGGATCATCTGACCAGCGAGATGTTCAGCAGGCTCTTCACGTTCCACTGATGGCTCCAAGGCTGGTGTGATAACAATTACATTGACTACGTGAGCAACTGGGGTACTTTCTGAGAAAGACCAGGGATGGATTACACCCAAGCAACTGTGGTTCTATTGTCTTGTCCAAGAACACAGAGAAGGTACTACACCAGGCCTGACTGGACATTACAGTGGTAAACAACGAACGGGTAAGTAGTGTCAACAGCACACAGGAAAGTGCTTTTAACAATATAGACAATGCCTCCTCCATTTCCACCATTCCCCTCTTTCTCTGCTGTCGTTATACTAATGCTTCTATTAGCTATGAAGGGTAATGTCTCTACTGGTCATTAAGGACTGTACAAACAATTCCCACAATACTGAGACAGTTCAAACAAAAACAAACAAAAAAAAAGATTTGAAAAGATTTGTTCTACTAATGCCATTAGAGTCATCAAACCCTGGACAATTAGAAAATGAAGGAAAGCATATGTGATCAAAATGCCAATAACTTCCTGCACCCTTACAAAAGACCAGTCCCCCCAAATGCATAGTGTAGAATAAAAAATAAAAAAAACACTTCTGATTCGAGATCTTATTAAAGTATATGCTTGATTTTATGTCTCTATCAGAAACATGGCTAAAAGAAAATGGCACAACTTTACTCAAAGCTGCTCCTGAAAACTACATATTTATGCATACAATAAGACAAAGCAGGCGAGGAGGAGTAGCAGCATGCATTTATAATAGTGACTTTAACTGCAAAAATACCACTGTTTATGAATTTATGTCTTTGAGTATGCTGTGATCAACCTTTTTAGTGATACTTCTGTGTTGTAATACATAGATGTCCTAAGCAAAATAAGATAATTTTGGTGGAAATTGTGTAATAAATATGAACTGTATCCACAAGTTAAGATATAATTATTCTCTCTGGGGACTTACATATTGATAAGCCATCAGACAGTAACACAAAAAGCAGCAAGTGGGCAGCTTGGCCCACAAGCTAAGTCACACCCTGGATCTGGTGATCACTAAAGGTTTAAACACAAACGTGTGCCTAATAATTTTTTCTTTCATTTCAGATGATTTCTGTATATTTGGTCAATGTAGAAATAAGGAAGAAAGTGCCAGAAACATTATTTGAAAAAGTGTTACATTGACTCAGAAACTACAGTATAAACTTCTTTTATACTGTTTTTTTTATGTGCATAGGCATGCAATCTGCACAGTGCTAAGCTGGTGACTAAGCTTCCATTACTAAGTCACACATTAGCCACGTAGCCCTGGTGCAAAACTTCAAAAGAAACTTAAGAAACTTTGAACGTGGGGCGAGAGGTAAACTGTGTACACGAAATCACATCAGACTGGTTAGACTGATTTTGGAGGGGTGTCACTTGCCTGAAGTCCTCACGTTTTTTTGCAACATCTTCAAGCCGATGGCGAATGGCCATCTCCTCTGTGTCCTTGTGGCTTAACTTAGCTACACAGAAAATGGATGAAAAATAGTACATTGAAAAAATAAATTAGATTTTTCAATCATTTTAACTTTTAAATATATTTAGTCAGTTTCATTATTATTGGCACCCTTGGTAAAGATGGATACTAAAAAAGGTCGAGAAAAATTGTCTTTGTGGTTAATTAGTTCAATTTCACACTAAAATTACCTTAAATTGAAGTAAGTTTAGTGTAAGAAGACAGAAATTCTCATCAAAACATTATTTTAACAAAACCACATCTGTCACAATTATTGACACTGCTAAAAATCTTTACACACGTAATCTAACTGAAGCATGCCCCCATTTATAAGTCCAACTGACCATTAAGGAACGTTTAAGTGGTCATCCATGATCCATATATAATACACCTTGATAAAAAGAAAGGTGATGAAACTGCATGTACGTTGCAGACTAAAGTGGTATTTTATCAAAGGATTTGATTAAAATATTTTATCTCGTGCATCATTTTTGGTATCTTAACATATTTAACTCAGTCCATTCTTGTTTGCTTCCCACATTTATAGTTTAATGTTAGTCATTTTTTGTTACTTGTCTCATATATCAATTGATTTCTCTAAATTTCAGTCAAAGTTCTGCTCACCTACTTTCAGCTGCTCATCAGTTGTATATTCCACATGGTTAACTAGTAACCAAGGTTATTACAGTCAAATTTAACTATTATAAAAATGAAAATAAGCAGTAAACAATGTAAAAACTTGTTAACTAATAAAAATATTTTCCAAAACATGGAAAAGTAAATCAAAACTACAATGTCTACTTCAAAATTAGCTAAATTTTAATAGAATCACAGAGTAAAAACCTTCAGTGTGTGTTTTCAGTGTGTGAATAAGAGTTCAGAAGTTCCTTCTGTGTTCCACCGTCTTTTAAGGAAAGCTGGAGCTGAACTGAGCTCAGTCATAGTGCTAATTTTGTTCTACCCTCAAATATGCTTATCATAATACCAAAAACTAAAACTAAAACTGAAACAAAATAAACACTAAATAAAGGCTGTTACTTTTCAGAAAATAAAAACAAAACTACAACTATTAATGCATCCTTAAGATGAACAGAAACTAAACTAAAATCTAACACAGAGAAACTAAATAAAATACAAAATAATGACATTTTCAAAACTATAATAACTCTGCTAGTAAATTCTTCACTCCGTCTGGGTGTTTATTTTTTTCTTCTTCTTCTTTATTTAACCAGGGGAGTCACATGGAGATTAAAAATACCTTTTGTAACTGAGCCCTGGCCAAGAAGGCAGCACACAACAGCCAAGAGGACAATGAACAAAGAAACGACAACAACTACATCACCACCAACAAAATCAAAATCAAATGAACAACAAGAACAAACATAGTGTTACAACTTTTTAACAGTTAACTTAAAATCTGTCAAGAACATGAATTCACCCAGTGTAAAATGTTTCGGCAGATGATTCCATGCAACTGTAACTAAGGGCGTTTTCACACTAGAGCTTTTGAAAACAGTATGTACTGAACCAAATGTACTGAACTCACCAAGCAAGTGTTCTTTTATCTGGAAAAAAGCTTCAGTGTGAAAAACGGTCTTAGTTACAACGCTTCATTTTTAAGTTTTCGCTGAAAGCAAACCCCCAGACCACCAATTTCAAGAGAACCAATCTCTGGTCCTCCTGAAATCATGTGCAGTTGTGTGATTGGTTCATTTTGTAACATGACTGCTTTGACATATCGCATCACTTCCCTTTTCAAGTTTTAATGGCGGGAAAAGGATTGCTGTGGACAAGAAGTTTAAGTTTTTCAAGTTTTTTGCCGCTTGGGTTTTTGTATTTTAAGAAAATAATAAAAAGCAGCAAACAGGTGAAGCTAATGCCTACCATTTTACAAACCTGCTCGCAAAAAAGTGACATACTGACGTGTTCAATTGATTCACAATTCAGATGTGTTCTTGTGTGTGAAAGCAAACCAGCGATAATGAGCCCCTCCCCCAGAACCCGTCCTGGGTGCAGATTCAAGCATTCAGGACAAGTGTGAAAACGCCCGAAGACATCATCCAACATATATGACAGATTATTTGTCACAGTCAAGTCATGTTGAGGTGAAGCTGAGGAACCGGTTCCTGGTTTACATTGTACATTTCCCTACACTGTGTGATGGAGTACATACAATATCAGTGCTTAGTATTATCTTTAAAGAGGTATCAAAAATGATCTAATTACTTTTAAGTAATAAGTTTAGGTTCTTTTTTCAAGTGGCAATATGTTCCATTTAAATAAGGCAGCATTTAAAAATCTGATTAGCCACCACACATACCTCTTCAAAATTTCTGCCATGTCATTGGCTTCCACCTTACTGTGGGGCAGGTGCATGTGCCTTAAGGGGAGAGTTGTTTCACTAACGGCTATCAGTGCTACACTGTTGCAATCCCTGACACCCCTTTGCCACCCCCGGTAAAATTTTATAGATCTGCCAATGCTCATAACATGTTCTAAAAAGCATGTTCAGTATTTTAGTGAGCATAAACATGAATTAGCATATTCTTACACTGTTATATTTGTAGTTACAAACCTGTAGCTTCTCTGAGAATTGCCTTCTTCTTAGGAGACAACCACTGGTAACACGGGAACAGCAGCCGGCGTCCTTCAGGTTCAGTGACGATAACTTTGGAACAGAACCAGTAATCCTCAAAAACGAGTGCCTTGAGTTCCAGCTGAACCAGAAAGAACGTTCCAAGACTTTCTTTGCAGGACACAGTCAGCGTCTTCTGTTAGGAATGTATTATTCAGATTACTAACATGCTGTTGGGATACTATGGGGCATGATTTGTCTCGAAGAGATCAGGGAATGTTTGCCAGTGTGATTATATTCTCCCTTTTATTACAAACACATCACTCAGTGTCACAGTTTAATGTGTAATTAGAAATGTTTTGTAAAAATGGGCCCCATTCGTGAAGTCTTCATAAATATATGAGCATGTTATGAGTGAAGTACATCTCCCTGTAAACCTTCACTACAGAGGACATTTAATTTGATCATCTCTCAAAAGAGCTCAATAGCACTGAGATTAATAACTGGCTTATTACATTGCTTTTTTCAGTCTACCCAGGCTTCACCTGGTAATTGCAAATAAGCCCTTAATTAAGAGGTTTGTCTATCAAGCATGTTTGCAGCATGCCATTTACTAATTTTAAAATAGTTATTAAACAATCATCGTGTCTTTTGAAGATGGTTGATATTTTTTAATTTAGTGTGTAAGTATTTTCCCAGAAGAACGTAACTCTATCTTGAATACTGCCTTTACAAAATTTAACTTGGACCAAATAAAGATGCTTAATTTTTGTATTCTGAATAAATGTTCTCCATGACATCCCAACCCTGCCTACTACTGTTAACTTTATGTTCTTTTTCTACATTAATTAGTACATATTACTTAACTGAGCATCTTAAAAGCTACTTAACCCAGTTGTGTGAAACCACTTGTTGTAAAATTTTGAGATTAAAATATCTTTTGTAAGCTGAGCGCTGGCCAAGGATACAGTAGACATACATCGTTGTTTTAGAATATTATTCCTTATTAAACTTAAAACTGTTGCTTATATGTTCTATTGTGAAGACCTGTTCAATTGCCAACTCAATTTATGCACCTGGAATATTATTGGAGGGGCCTGTTAGCTGGGCTACAGCTATCATGCCAGCATGTCAAGTTATTACTTACGGTATGTTTTGTATCATTTTGGCCTTTTACTTTCTACAATATATACAGTTTTACTTTATACAGTTGATACAGTGTGGGTTTCCTCTCTTTCAAAAACGCACACACTGAGGCAGTCATGGGCTGGAAGTTAGGGAGCCAGTCCTGTGACCGAAAGGGCCCTGGTTCGATCCCTTGAGCCGACAGTATGTGACTTAAGTGCCCTTGAGCAAGGCACCTAACCCCCAACTGCTCCCCGGGCGCTGCAGATAGGGCTGCCCACTGCTCTGGGCAAGTGTGCTCCCTGCCCCCTAGTGTGTGTGTGCATTCACAAGTGTGTAGGTGGTGTTTCACTGCACGGATGGGTTAAATGCGGAGGTGAAATTTCCCCGTTGTGGGACTAATAAGCATCACTTAATCTTAATCTTAAAAAGTGATTTGAGTACTAATAGCTCCCACTTGGGAATAATCTTAAGCCTGCAATGTAAATTAGAACATACTGTGATGGTCACAGGACTCAAACGTATTTATTTTCTTATTTAGTAGTAATGTAAAGAGGTGATTTAGTTTTGTTTGCACAGTTTATTTTCAAGGCAAGCCAAAAGCCAAGACTATGATAGTAGACAAACAACATTTTACAGCTTTGTATATATTTTATTTAACACCATTAAGATGATTTCACCTATTTGTAATTTGTGTTATTCAGGGGAGCTTGGCACTTTTTTACATTACTTTTGGTTTCGTTCCAAGGTCCTTAATGTCTGGCATCAGGTTTGTCACTGATCTCACAGCCCTGTTAGTCCATGATGTTCCATGCTCAGCATCTATTTCTCTTTTCACCGATTTTTTTCTCACCTAATCTCTCAGGTCAGCAGAAATGACTATTGCTTTGTACTTTGACAGTTGCAAACAAATTGCTGGTCAATTGATAGAATTCTTTTCACTCTTTCTTGAGACGGCAATGGATTTTGTCAGTTCCAGTAAAACACTAGTTCACATAAAGACTTGTACTCTTGCATATTTGAGAATTCTCTGTACTTTTTCCACAACTGAAAGGTTGTTAGTATTCACAAATATTTCAGCACTACAAAAACCCTCATGGACACAGAAATCTACATAAAAATGATTTACAAATTAATTTTTACATTTGTTCTACATTTGTTCTGCTCGTATTTCATGAATGAGGCCCACATTTCTCAAAAAAACTTAAGGACTTGTTAAATATTATTTTTATATTATTGCAGAGAAGAAAATGACAGGTGAGAAGAGCTTTGTGAATCCAGTGCCAGGCTTTATACTGTCACCAAGCATAATATGATACAATAAAAATAATAGATTGTAATAAAATGCAATCAACTTACTGAACAGCTCAGCATGCCTGCAAAACAACCGAGGATTTGTGGTTCACTGCTACCCTTTGTACCAATGAGCTTGATGAAGACTGCATTGGCGTTCCCTGCATTGAGAGCATCACCTGTGAAGACTTCAACTGTGTATTTCACCATGGTTTCCCTGGAATTAAAGATGTTTAAAAACAGTTTAAGTTCCCATCTGATTGTGTTTGGTGCCATCTTTGACTAAAGAAGTCATTGGCACTGCAAATTCCATCAATTGTTTCAAGCATGATTTATCAGTCATCCTACCAGAAAAACAAATTATATGGCAAATTACCTCTGAAATCTATCCTGTATTGGTGCATTTCTCCTGCTACAGTACAGTTTACACTTGATTTATGTTTGTCGCGCTGCCAGTTAAGACCGCTGGTTTGCTAGTGATCCAATCACATTATAGTAGACAGACTGCTTTTGGACTTTATCTGATGTAAATGACGGGTTTCAGTACTTTATCAATCACTGTTTGCTGTTCAAGATAGGGCTGTAGCCAAGAATAACTTTGTCGAGTCCAAGACAAATTCAAGACCATGACTAGTTGACACAGAGCCAAGACCAACTCTAAAGGAGTCCAAGTCAAGACTGAATCCAAATGAAAGTGAAACTGGGCTGATAACAAAACACAAAAAATGGAATCCTCTTCAAGATCAGGCCTTAACTAGTCTGTATCAGTACAAATTACTGTAAAAATACAGGATTTTCTTTCCACAAAATGCACTTGTACACTTTGTAAACAGTGGAATTTCATTACTTTTCCATGACATAAAATTAAATTTCCTTGCCAAACATTTAGCATAGTGCTGGGCAATATATATTTTATATTGGTATACTGTGATACCATTTCCTGTATTAGTGATATTTTTAGTAATATGTATGATAGATAAGGGCCATTTAATTTTGTCCACTTTAATCATGGTATTCAGCCCTTGATGGTTTACATTTAACTCATTTGCCTAAAATCCATTAAAATAAGGAAACTCAGAAAGCAGGAGTTCATTAACGTAGCTAGCTAGCTAACAGTGCTTGTAATTTAATATTGTGTAACTTAATATAGTGTAGCTAGCTAGCTGCAAATGTGTGACTGAACAGTGGCCCTAAGCAAACGTCAGGGGCACATGCTGCTCAGAAGTGGCACTACCCATCAGCATCTGCCACTCAGGAGTGGCACTAACCATTGGCACCTGCTGCTCAGGAATGCCACTAACCAAATGGCAGTGGTACCTGCCGCTCAGGAGTGGCAATACACAATGGCCAGTGGCACCAGTCACTCAGGAGTGGCACTAACCAAATGCCAGTGGTACCTGCCACCAATCACTGGCACTCAAGAGCTTTTATTAAAAAATGAAACATTGACAAAACACAGGTAAGTTCACAGCATCAAAAGTCTCATGTACTCAAGCACATCTTTTTACTTTAGGTATAAGGTACTGTGCTGGTAAAGGAACTTATTAGGTGTCACAGCATCTGTTCTTGTAGGGAAATAAGCAAAATTGTCTCCTAAGACTGACAGCCTAGTCTGAATAACCAAGACAGCCAAAGGTGTACCAGCCAAAATAAATAGTTTGTGTATAACAGGGTGATCATTGCTACATCAGTGTGCAGTACAGAGAACAGAAATCTGAGCTGTTTGAAGTAAAAAATAGAAAAATTACTGGGCTGATTAACAACCACGATTAAATATGTAATAACTTAGACCGTCACCCAGGTAGCGGTATGTGGAATACATTTATTTAATTAAACAATGTATCTCATATATAAAAATAATACATGCCGTTATATATATTTTTCCATATGGTCAGGTCCAGATAGCTGATATATTCCAATTACAGTAACACCATTAAACATATTCACAAAAACTATGTAATATTATTAAATAATGTTAACACCTAGGAGAAAAGAAACTTTGTACCTCAGCAGTACACAGCTTAATAGAATGAGTAATGATGTTAGTGAAGCCACTGTGCGTGAATGTTGCTGTTCCAGCTGCAGATAGAGGTCACTTCTTAAACAGTGGGTGCCACTTACAAACAGCTTAAGGTGGTATCAAAACTTTGCATTATTATAGTTTTGAGAGGCAAATGCTGACAGCTGTCTTTTACAAGTAAATGGCAAGTGCCACTGGCGTTTGGTTAGTGATTCTCATGAGCAGCAATTTAGTGCCACTGGCATTTGGTTAGTGCCACCCCTGAGCGGCAGATGCCGATGGATAACGCCACTCCTGTGCCACAACAAAAGCATGCAAAGGGTCTACATTCAAGCTAGTATTACTGCTATTGTTGCATAGCTTTTGGCTAAAGCGGCTCATTTTGCTTAGAATTGTCTACCCAACAGCACAACCTGTGAACCAACAAAACGATAGACTAACTGTCCAAAGTCTTCAAATCAACATTTCTCCGTCACTTTTCTCAGGTTCTGATGGCCGATGGTGGTGCTTTGATGTGCTGCTAGTTAGCCGAGTTGAGTAGCCGCTGTCCAGAGTCACTGCTTTGCTCACAGGAGCTGTTGGTACATGTATGTTTTGAGTGGCACATGGTGTTTCCGTGTGGCTGTGCCATTACCAAGCGGTGTTACCAGTTATTTATTATTTTGCTAGGTGGCACATGCTAGTACGTGCCATTTCCGGATGGTGGAGTTGCCACTTTCTGCTGCCAGATGCCAATCAGGGCCTGATCCCTTGCTGAGGTGCGGTTAAAGGTCATTTCTCAGCATGGTTTATCACACTGAATAGTTAAATGGGTTTCACAAAGATTTGTAAGCCAAACAAAACGGTTTACATTTCCATCAAATTACACCACTGAAGCTCAGCTCTGTTTGCCGTTGAGATGAACCAAAGACGCTAAAGCTTCAGTTCAATCCAGTTTGCTCTGGCCCAGTTAAACTACACAGCTCTGAAAACATCACATCTGTATCATAGTAAGGCAAAAAAACTGATTTGTGCCACTTCAGCCTGGTGGTGTAAACGTAGCCCAAGACAAGCAAGTTTGAGATGTTAAAGGCTGTGTTCACATTAATGACAGATGAGTAACTTTCCTAAATGAGTATGAACCATAATGTTAAAGAGATCGGATCTGAATCTGAAAAAATCTGAAAATGAGGCTTGTAATGAACATAGTCAAAACCCTCTACTGTGTACCAACGCTGATACGACAGCTACACGGTATTTTAGGTTTAACTCTCAGATGTCTGAGAAAATGATCATTTTTGATTCCCAGTAGTGAGCAAACTGCACCAAAGCATCTAATGTAGACTGTTAAAATGCACACATGCACAGACACATACATGTAAATACACAGTCCAGGCAGCATGTAACAAAAAAATATACTTTAGTGTTGTTATTTCTTGCTGGATTTACTTACCTGTCAATATGCAAGATCCAAGCCAATTGAAATGCTTCTCTCAAACCTTGAACTGGTGAACTTTCTCCTTTAGCACGTTTCTGTTATAGAAACAAACCAACAAATGAAAAACACGCAGCAGGCAACTGATTCAGTGGTCTTGCTTAATGTGAATTGCTCGCTTGACTTTGCAACCCAATACAGCCCTTAGTACATACAGAAATTTTTTATTTGAATACCTATAAAATTTGAATGTAACTGTTGCTATGACACGTCTAAAAACCAACCAATAGAGAATGGCATGGGATGACAAACAATTCACCACAAACAGCTCATCATATTTCACATCCTTTC
Organism: Colossoma macropomum; assembly: GCF_904425465.1. NCBI lineage: Eukaryota > Metazoa > Chordata > Actinopteri > Characiformes > Serrasalmidae > Colossoma > Colossoma macropomum. The sequence goes on from NW_023494791.1 coordinate 36,673,955, forward strand.
AAATCCATCAGCTTGTGTAGTACACTTAAATAAATAAATAAAAAGGCAGATGAGTAACTTACCTATGTGTGATGGTTAGCATGTAATCATGGTGATTGTTGCAGCCCTAATATATATACACTTCTCTAAGTAGATAAATGGTCGGATGTTGTTGTCATTTATGCGTAACTGCATCCATGCTGTGTAAGGCACATACAACAATAATAACCTTAACAATAAAAAATGCTTTATTTATATTGCACCCGTCACCTCCCAAGCCACACTGCCATTCTTAAAGCCACACTGCCATTCTTAAAGCCACACTGCCATTCTTTCACAGCCGTGTGCTGAGCGAGGAAATGAAATACAGATGCCAGAGAACACAGGCCCACATTTAACACAGAACACACAGAGCAGGTTTCTTGTGCATATTGAGTAAAATTTGTGTCTCATGTCAAGTGGCTGGATGCAGCAGGTGGAGTGGAGTAATTGAAAAAAAAGAATACCAGAGAAAGAAGAATATAAGTCTCTAAGTCGTCAGTAGAGTTTTGAGCCTCTTGAGTACCAGTCCAAGTCGAGTCTTGAGTCTCTGAAGTGTAAAAACTGCGTAAGGTACATACTGAAGTAACAATAATAACCTTAACAATAAAAAATGCTTTATTTATATTGTACCCCTCCCTCCCATGCTTAAAGCTCTTTACTAAATTAATCACGTCAAGTCAAGCCACACTGCCATTCCTTCTCAGCCATGTGCTGAGTGAAGAATGAAATACAGACTCTCCAGAACACGGGGCTTAACACAGGACAGACAAGACCTGTGAAAGGTGAAAATAGCACAAAAACCAAGAAAACCAAGAAATGCAACAAATATAGATGATATAAAGTACACACTACAAAAGACTATGCAAATAGTAAGTATTACACACAGCCTTTAGCACCAGTGACTGTTGTTTATGTATTTTTCAACAGCATAAACTATAAACTCTCAGAGGGTAGACAATGTATAGAAAATTTCTTGTGTGTATGAAGTAAAATGTGTGTCTCATGTCAAGCAGCTGGGTGCAGTATGTAGAGTAGAGTAGCTGAAAAAAAGAATACCAGAGAAAGAAGAATAAGAGTCAGTCTCGAGTCTCTTGGGTGCTGAGTCTGGGTCAAGTCTTGATTCTTTGAGGTGTGAGTCAGAGTCAAGTCTGAAGTTTTTGAGGTGTGAGTCTTCGAGGTGTGAATTCGACTCGAATCTTAAGTATCTGAAGTGCATGTTGGAGTCGATACTCTGGGGTGCAAGTTGCAGTTGAATTTGAAGTCTCTGAAGTGTGTGTCAGAGTCAAGTCTCGAGTTTTTGAGGTGTGGGTCCTAGTCAAGCCTTGAGTGTCTGACATGTGAGTCAGTCAAGTCTCAGAGGGCAAGTCCGAGTTGAGTCTCAAGTCTCTGAGGTGTGAATTCAACTCGAGTCTTGAGTCTCTGAGGTGCATGTTGGAGTCAAGTCTCTAGGGTGTGAATCGCAATTGAGTCTGGAGTCTCTGAGGTGCTAGTCCGAGTCGAGTCTCAAGTCTGCCTGAATGTCTATTATGTAGATCTGTTTAGTATGTGATGCATGTGAAAGTACACTATACGTCCAAAAGCATCCAGACTAGTGAATTCAGCTACTTTAAGGTGGACACACAGCTTATAAAATCTTCAGAGGAAAGTGCTGCCAATACAATGGGACAGACTAGAGCAGCTGCACAAGGTCAGCAGCCACTTTCTGAATCAATTACTGAAAGGACTTTTGGATTTTCCCTTGTACTTTCCAGATGGTACAGATTTGCATATTAAAGAGTAGCATAAAAGTAATGAGAAGTAATTTTTGTTTCCTGGAAGTAATAAGCGAAGTAATTAGTAATGAATAATGCGTTACTTTTTTTGAGTAACAAACCCAACACTGTTAAAAGGTGGGCTGGAGCTAAACACTGCAGAGTGGTGGATTTCTAGGCCCAGGACCTGAGGTGTTAGTCTGAGTTGAGTCTCTGAGGTTGGAGTCCGAGTCAAGTCTCGAGTCTCTGAGGTGCGAGTACAATTTGAGTCTTGAGTCTCTCAGGTGCAAGTCTGAATCGAGTCTCAAGTCTTTTGGGTATGAGACAGAGTTGTGTCGCTGGGGTGTAAGTCTCAAGTCTCTGAGGTACGAGTCTGAGTCTCAAGTCACTGAGATGTGAGTCCAAATCAAATCTTGAGTCTCTGAGGTGCAAATATGAGTCAAGATTCTGAGGTGTGAGCCCAAGTCAAGATTTAAGTCTCTGGGGTGTGTGTCTGAGTCAAGTTTCTGAGGTGCGAGTCCAAGTCGAGTCTCGAGTCTCCACAATGTCAGTCCAAGTCCTTGAATCTCTGGGGCATGAGTCCGAGTCAAGTTTCTGAGGTGCGAGTCCTAGCTGAGTCTTGCATCTCTGAGGTGTGAGTCTGAGTTGAGCCTTGAATCTCTGGAGTGTGAGTCTGAGTCAAATTTCTGAGGTGCGAGTCTGAGTTTCTGAGATGCAAAAGTCTGAAGTCTCTGGTGTGCATGTTGAAAGTACACAATATATATATCCAGACTAATCAATTCAGCTTTAAGTTGGACCCTTTGCTGATACAGATGTTCATTTGTGAACACACAGCTTAGAAAAGCACTGCCAGTAGAATGGGACAGACTAGAGCAGCTGCACAAGCTCAGCAGCCAAAGGTCAATATGCCCAGTGCCAAACGCTGACTAGAGGGGTGTAAAACCCCTCAGGATTAAGCTGTGGGGCAGTGGAACTGTGTAGTCTGGAGTGATGGAACACCATGCAGTGCCTTTGGGGTGAGTTGGTGTGTCATTTGAGATGCAGAATAAATCATTCAAAATAAGTACCTGATTTCACTAATGCAGTCAAATCCTCACAGCAATGTTCCAACATCTAAGGTAAAGCTGTCTCAGAAGAGTAGAGGCTGTTACTGCAGCAAAGGGGGGACAAACTATTAATACACTAAAATTCTGAAAAAATGCTGCATGAGCATTTATTTTTAAAACATTGTGCACAGAGATTTCATCTTATAATGCTTATATGTAAAGAATGACAGTTGAGAGATGATATAAAGTGTGAACTTAATGTGAAAATGTGCAGATATCAACACATGGATCCAACCGAACATTCAAGAGGCAATACCAGTGTCTTGCAGGAGCAGTCCATAAACACAGGTGCCTGATAGAAAAACCTCACTTGTCTTAGATAAGTCAAATTCCTCCACTGATAAACTCACTGATAAACCGACGTGTTTGCCCTTTTTGAGGACCTGGCAAACCAAGCATTGTGTTCTTACTTCTTGATGCTGGTTCATGAGCCTCTTAGTATAACCATACCATGTTTGTATTCTGTGTTACTTAAAAAGTAAAAACAATAAATAAAATGAACTCTTGTATCATCTACCATAGACAAACCTAAGTATTAGGTCAGAGTTGGAAGAGGTGGTCTTCTTCAATGGCTGGTCGTTCCATCAAACCTGCTTAACCAGCTTCCACAGTATTTGTAAAAGAGAACATGCTATAAATGTGCTACACAGGCGCAGAGGTGAAAAGATCATTCATGATTTGTATGATTTGTAAAAACTCAGGATTTTTAAGAGTCTCACTATCTTTTGCAGTTTCTCCACTGGCTGGTTGTTCCATCAAGCCCTGACTTTATGCCTTAATGAAATGCAGCAGGTTTAGTTTTGCAGAACAAAAGTGCTGCATTGAAGTCTAGTCTAAGGCCTGAAGAAACGTAGATGACAGCAAGCCTTAGGCTGGCTTTACAAGGTGAAACTAACATGTGACTTTAGTTGCTTAAAACCTACAAGAAACTAAAGTGAATTTGAGTTGCATAATATAAAGCATCCTGCAGCTCATTTTAAACATCAGCCGTGACAGTGGCAACCATCTCAACTTTGTGAAATCATTTATTGAAACAGCCAATCAAAACACCAGTAAAACATCACATGATCATGTTGGGTGACATTCTGTAGCGTTGGCATCAAGTAAAACACCATGAGGCCATGATTCCACCGCGAGAGGTGTTTTTTATTAAACAACAGGCAGGAAGGCACATACAAAGCACTGATGGTCTTACCCATCACCCTCACTGTGACCACCACAACCCACACTAATTAAACCCACACTAACTCACACAAACTAAACCAACTCCCTGATACAGGGCAGCGCAACAAACACATACTACATACCTTTAACTGACGAACAACAACATAAACAACAGTCCCTTTTCCTGGCACGCACTGCCATGCGCCTCGCTGATTGCCATGCCTCTCAAGCATCTGGAGGTTAGCACCAGCCAGTAGTGGGTCACTACAATGATTTCAAAAGAGTGACCTCACTGGATACAATGGACAAGAAAATAAAACAGTTTAGATTCAAAGAGAGACAGAGTAACACAGTGCTGAGACTGAATCATATACAGAAGTAAGGGTGCTTTACTGTGTTGTTTGTAGAGGGTGAGAGCCCCTGGTGCTGTGTGTCCGTTAAATGAAGGATCCCTGGTAGGAGCAGTGCTATTGATGAGATGAACCCCTAAAGCGTCACCATCACCCGGATCTGGATGGGCATGGCAGACTACCAGCAGTCGGCCTCTCAAGAAAATGACAGACCTTTCTGGTTGTTCTTGAGTGGCTGGCAACATCAGGTTGCGGTTTCACAATGCTCCCCTGAAGCAAACTTCAGTGATAGCTTGGCAGATCGGCGCTGGTTTATTTCTGTCTGAAATGAATTCTTCAACTATGCTTGCAGAGGATTTTGGAATGAGCTATCGTTGGCTATTTAAAACTTACAAAATGAATTGATGGAACTTGAAAAAAACGCAGCTCAGTTTGACTATTCAATGTATAAATGCAGTGACTAGTTAGCTTTAAGCACGTGAGCTATTATATAACTGTCATTCGCCGTTGGTCACCTTATTATTTTTGGCAGAGTTTATTACTGTGTTTTTTGCAGTTTTCATGTGAATTATGTGAAGAAGGACAGCAGTGGCAAGACCTGCAGAAAACCAATGTATGAACAAGCTAGGAAGAAAATGCTGGTTAGCTAAAAAATGAAAAAGGATGTTAATTTGAGTTACTGAGCTAAAGCTCTCATTTGCTGCCATCTGTTATGTACAACTAGATGAGGTACAGAATGATATTTTTGTGGAAATGCAGCTTTAGTGTTATATTTTTTTATTTTCCACAACGGTACATACAATTTTGTAGTTTTGTATAGTTTAGATGTTGGATTTCTATGTTAAATTTCTGTTTACACAGTAAAATAGTCAGTGCTTGCAGCACCTCCAGTCAGAGGCACGTTGTTTTAATAATTTATCACTTCTTATATCATCATCGTGATATTCAACATCCAACATCGCATTTTATGTCCATATCTTGCAGCCGGGGTTAGCAATAAACTCAGGAAAAGGAGATCAGGAGGAGGGCTGGTGAACCTGTTATGAGAGTCAATAAAACCATCAGAATGACTTCGAGATCATAACCACATAATGAAGCCTTTAGTCTTTGCTATGTGTCATACTCACTGATGTGAAGTGACAGCTGTGCAGATTTCTTCACACGTTGCCATGAGACTCGACATCAAATGAATTTTTTAGATCTTCTGAGACATAAAGAAACAATTTAATTTCACAGTTTGCTTATTGAATTAAGATTTCTATTTGCAAAAACTTTAGAGGTTAGCAAATGAGCTCTGAACAGCCCACAGCCATTTCACATTTGTGTTGCGTGCCAGTGCCTGATGTGTCATGAGTCGACCTGACAGGAGTAAAATAATCAGGGGCTGTAAAATCAGATCCTGGAGCAGAACAGGACAGAAACAGGGCCCACAGGAGGACAGCAACAACTGTATTAACCTGTCTGAAAAATGAATTTACTGCTCAGTTGTAAATCTTGATTAGTGTAGTTATTACTGTCATTTCAATGTACATTTGATTTACAACACAATTATTTATATTTATATTAATTGGATAATTCTGCAATTAATTATGGTTACTTACACAATGAATGACATTTACATTCTATTCACAATCTCTTTGAGGCTGCACATCTGACATTTTTATGATTGGTTTTTTGCCAAAAAAGGCCAAAAATGTTTTTTTCTTTCTGCATAAAAAATGGTACTCACAACATTACTTTCCATCAAATTCAAATCAGAATATAAAACACAGATTGAATAAATAGAATTTGCACTTTCCACAGAATTTGTCCATTTGCTTTAAAAAAACATCATAGCCTGGATGTTCATTTTAACATTAAGACTAGAATTAAACTGGTCCAACCAATAAAAGAACAAAACACATTTCTAGTTACAACCAGACAAGAGTAGCATTAGGCTGGTCAAGTGGGCACATTTCACTTAAATGCCATCCAACGAGACCACTCTCCACACTCCACCATCTTGTGAGAGGTACTTTTGAGAGTTCATGTTCTCTCCAGAATGAAACTACAGACATTGCAGATTTTTACCAGATTTAAATCACAGATCTCATGATAATTACTCACAGAGGTGGTCACTAAGTTGCAAGTAACAAGTAAGCCTCAAGTCTTCGCACTCAAGTCCCGAGTCAAGCCGAGCTGAACAAAGTCTTCACAAAAAGGCAGCAAAATGATGGTGAATGTATGAAGCCAAAATTTTCTCCAGCAGCTTCTTATTGAAATTTTTTTCCATTCCACCTTAAATGGTGCAGCAGTTATGTTCCAGCGCCTGACTGCGGCACCATTTAAGGTGGAATGACAAATTCCAACATAAAGCCGATGAATAAAGAGTCAACTTCAGCCTCATGGTGAATGTTGCACTAGTATTATCTGCAGAGGCTGTTAAAAATCAGTCAAATAGAGAGAGCTGTGTTTCTTTTGTTTTGCTCCAATGAGGAAAATGGTCAGTTATCCTGGTGAGTTTCTCCAGTAAGACTGGAGTTTAAGTGCTGAGCGAAGGGTGCATTAATGCTGCTGATGCTTCACTTGCTTCCAGTTTATGGAGGTGAACTTAAGCTGTAATGCTTCACTTGTCTTCCGAAATAAAATAAGCTGAGCATAAGCACAGTATCATGTTCTATTATTTCTAACATCTTAATCTAAGGTAGTCGTGGGCTGGAGGTTAGGGAGCCAGCCTTGTGACCGGAAGGTCGCTGGTCTGATCCCCTGAGCCGACAGTACATGACTGAGGTGCCTTGAGCAAGGGCTGCCCACCGCTCTGGGCAAGTGTGCTCACTGCCTCCTAGTGTGTGTGTTCAGTAGTGTGTATGTGGTGCTTCACTGCACAGATGGGTTAGATTGCAGAGATTTTTAAGAGACTAATAAGGGTCTCTTAAACTTAAGCAAATAAATACAAATTGTGCACTAAAATTTGCATAAAAATGCCATATTTACATGTGTTCTCTGTAGAGGATGTGTAAACTAGTTTTCACTTAGAAAACTAATAAAACATGTAATTTGACTGGAGTGTTCAAACTTTTGCCTATACTGTGGCATTAGCACAATAATGATATCATCACATCGCCAAGCCCTACCTTTACTTTCTTACTTGCTGCTCAGAGCTGACTGATGTGCATGCTCTTACAGATGATAGTGAAGGGTTGGCGGAGGAGAGGCCGGACCGGCTTGAGGCTCTGACAGCAATATCTGCACAGACTCCTCACACGTAGCTGCAGCAGCCCACAGGGAGGGACACGCTTACCCTGGCAATTTCCTTGAGGTTCTGGTCCCATTGTGCACTGTTTCGACAAAACGTTGCAAAACGAGGCAAAATGTTTTGAGATTGAACGTGCCCAAGACCTCCAATATGTGTTAAAATAAAATGTTACCATTATTTTTAAATGATGTTTCTTAGCAACTATGGTCTATATCCATATGTGACTGTGCAGTCAGTGATATCATTTGTGTGCCTCAGATTCACTTTTCTAGTGTTCTAAGGTTAATTAAGCAGAGTGCCTGTGATAATGTAAGACACTGCCAGCTTGATACTGCAAGCTTTAACCCTGATCTAAAAAAAGACTTAAGCTGTAGCCTCATTTGATAGCTAGCTAATGTTAATGGTTATTAAAGAAGTGTTTTACAAAACTGTAATAATGCTACATTATAATTGTGAATAGGTCCAATGGCAGACACAGTGCAGTATGTCTATTTAAAATATAATTATATTATTAATTATGAAATTTCTCTTACCTGTTGGTCTTTTTCACATCAAGATTAAATTCAAAATTAAAGTGGTGAGAGTTAAAAACATTAGTTCTGGCTTCCCCACTGTTGGAAATTGTTCTATTTTGATTTATTTTCTAGTTTTCTGTTTATTGTCCTTTGTTTTAATTGTTATTCACTGTTAAACCGTATTAATGCTGAACGGTCTATGAAGCCACCTCCATTTCTGTTCTCGTGGTTTGAACAATTACACCAAATGGCCTTACACCCCCTAAGGGGGATGTCCTGGGGCAGAACACAGTAAGGTATTTACGACAGGATTCAAATGTCCCACACTGTCCTGTATGACTCTGTTGGGGGTGGGGGGTCAGTTGCATGGCATAAAAGCTGTGTGTCTGAGCTGCTGTTCAGATTGGGGTGAGACTAAGGCACGCTCTCATCATTATGACCATCATTATTTCTGCAAAACCCCGGTCTCCTGAATCTCTTCCATGGCAAAATCAAAGATTTACAACACCACCGTCAGCTTCATTTTACAGAAAGCATTCATGTAACTTTATTGTTGAAGTCAGAGGTTCATGCTCACAAATTATGTATCATAACAACATTAGATTGAGATTCCTATCATGAATGTATAACTGATTAGCATGTGTCTACAGGTCAGACTGATTTGCGCGAAAACCCACTTAAACATTAATTGTGCTTGTGAAAAAGTAGGTACCAGATAGAATAAGTACCACCCCAAAACTGCTACTTAGCCAACAATGCATTACCTCATTTCTAAATGCTAAATGTCCACTAGAATTTAGTAATTAGTTGCAGCATTTAAGAATTATCATATGCAATATGTGGCAGAAGACAGAAGCAGAATAAAAGAACATGAAAATCTGTTTGGAGTGTGATCAGAATCCTTTCAGCAGATTGATTATGCATTGCCATCAGACTGATTCTCCAGTTTCTTAAATGTCTACACTATTATCCACATTCTTCGGACTTAGGTAATCATATGGAAGCTCAAGATTCTTGTTTCTTGCTTCTATTTCACCCTCGAGAGCTTTCAGATCTTTCCTGAACTGTTCCATTTTCTGAAGGGGCAGGGCCTCAGTGAAGAGCTCCTCCGGGTAATATCCAAGAGGATACTGCAGGAATATAAAGAAAAGAGATCATTGTTTCAAAACATCACAATGGTTATGACCATTAAAAGTGTGAAAAACATGCAAGAATGTACTGCTCATTAATAATGTGCTATGCACTGATGTACCAAAAGTCATGGGATAGCAGTATGTAAATTGATTGTGATGTAGTGTCACGTCAGGGGACAGAATGGGAACTCCCACACCTGTATAAGCTGTGAGGTGTTATGTTGTGAGTGAGGGTGAACACTGGTCAGTATGCACATGGCCAGGCGACGTGAATAATCAGAGACTGAACAAGGCATGATAGTGGATACCAGATGGATAGGACATTCCATTTCCCAAGTTGGGACACGGTCACGTGTGTTCCAGGAATACATCAGACCCACAGTGGACAGTGCGGTGGCCGCCCAAGGGTGCCTAATGATTGTGACCTGTGGTGTCTGGCTAGAATTGTCTGTGTGAACAGAAAAGCAACTGTGGCAAAAAGACTGTGTGTATGATTCAGCACCCCCTGAGCAAGAAAACATGATACTTTGCAGGAGAACAAAGCAGGCCACAGTAGAAAACACACCCTTAGAAGCATTAATGCAAGCTATTGATTTTTGATTTGTGCCATATTAGGTTCCATTCAGTTAACTGTATTAATAAAGCACATTTTACAACTGACATTGTCCTAGAATTGAGAAAAACAGAGGAGACAGGTTTGGGAGTTCTTAAGAAGCCAATTAATTGCATACTAATCTGGTGCATAGAGGGCAACAAATTCTCTATTTCAACTTCATGATGTGCTCTATTGATGTGAACACAGGAAACTAATTAAAAATCATGCCAAATATGACAGATTTCTTTACTTATTAGAACATCTACACCTTACTTAGCCAATATCTGCACTAAAGCAACCCACACAAATCTAGGGAGAGTTTAATTTTGCGTTTGGGCAACTAGAGTAGCTATTAATTAGGCTTCGAAAATTAGAGCAGTAGCTTTTGGATTAACATGATAGGCTTATCCATAACACTTTACCTTCAGATAATCATCCAGTTAACTAAGCAGTACATGTTCAAGCTGACATGAATGTCTTTTCTGGGTTTTGCAGGCTGACAATGTTTTTTCTTATTTGGTAGTAGTACACCTTTACTTAGTGTATATAGCAAATTTGCAGGTGCGGCACAGAATGTGCCTTGACGCGATCGCAATGTAACGACAATGCGCAGGAATTATCGTCCTATTTACTAAGACTGCAGCCAACCATGCAAACTGTGCTCAGCCCCACCCGTTGACTGCTTGTTTGTGAGGCACAGGGTTTTAAAGGCACAGCAATGTAATGGAGCTGCATGCTACGGCCACATCACAGCATATTTTGTGCCCATTTCTTCCTGCACATCTGATTTGGGGGCTGAATTGTGTAACGGGCAAGCAGAGATCTGCTAGATGCCATGATTTTCTTTCTGGACAGTCTGGCCTGGCGTGCATTTTAGTCCTGCCCTGTGAAAACGTTGGCCCTCCCCACATTCTGTTTTGCCACCCCCAAGAGACAAAGACAGTGACCGCCCACACACCACTGAGCATGCGAGATGGCAAAGTGCAGTAAGAAACATTCAGGTAAAAGCGACCTTCCGATTTTCCTCCATCAAATATTCCTCTAAGTTTACCTGCAGCAGTTCCATCCTGTGCCTGAATGTAAGTTCAGCACCATTTAAGGTAGAATGAGAAAATTCAAACAAGAAGCTGAGGTACATGAATATAGCCTAACTACTGCACCATTTATGGTGGAACGTGAAAATTCATACAAGAAGCTGAGGCATCTGAATCTAGCCTAACTGCTGCATCATCTAAGGTGGAATGCAAAATATTCGTACAAGAAGCTGATGCACCTAATCTAGCCACCAATTACACACAGAGAGGCAGATCACTCACAACTCTGCATGTGAGTCACGTACGATCTCACGATAAGATGGGATTGAAAGGTTGTGTACTGTATTATCGATAGATAGAGAAACACATACAGAAACGCAGATGTGTTGGTGGACCTCAGAGGGTTACCAACTTTTTATCCTGTTCTTCAATGATCATAACACAGGATCACCACAGAGCATCGTACCAGCACAACACAGACAGAGCAGTGTCACAAACACACCACCACCACCTCAGTGTCAATGCAGTGCTGAGAATGATCCACCACTCAAATAATACCTGCTCTGTGGTGGCCCTGTGGGGGTCCTGACCACTGAAGAGGGTTTTTTAAGTTGGGGGTGCTGAAATTTTAAGTCTCATATATGTGAAATGACTTGGCTTTTTTCAGTTCTTGCTAATTTACATCAGAATTTGCCATACAGTGCTATAATGAGTAGAGATGACAATATATACTTATAACTGACACATAAAACCCCTAACGGGCATAATCGTTCTACTCTCTCCTTCTGGACAAACTTTATGCAAACAAACTGAGTGGCAAATAATCAGATTGTTGATATGTGGCACGGTAACGGTCAAAGCAGCCAACAGTTGTCGGCTCACTGTATTGAATAATGCCATTCACTTAAATAGTGCACAGTTACTGCAGATTTTGAAAATCTAAACACAAAACGTAAAACACAAACTCCACTCTAAAACAACCACACATGGGTCTTTACTAGATTAAAATAATTGTATAGCTCAAATGTTTTATTATTATTATTACTACTATTATTTTTTTGCAGTTGAAATCTTGAATTTTAGACTGCCAGAGCCCCCTCAGCACCCCCTCTATCCCCTCTGTATCTGGTTTTAAAAGGCAGAGAAAAACCCAAAACCATTAGCCACCAGTTGCTCAAATTTTAGTAAATGGTGCTGAATATGTAATCAGCTGTACTTCTATCTCCACCCAATCTTCCCACATTTGACGCAGTCCTCCCTCGCATGCGTATGCACATTTTCATGCACAAGGCCCAAAAACTGCATCTTAAGGGCCATGAGTAGTTCTGTACATAACACATGGGAAGAATGCGTTAGAATAGTGTCAGAAACTGATTTAAAAGGCTTAGTACATCAGGCCCAGATCCTCTTGGTGGTGGATTTGGACTCACATGATCTGAGGACTTCTTGCTCAGCAGGTGAAAGGCAGTGATCGCTTTAAGTGTGCTTGTGGGGGAATATCTATAGGGCTTTTGCTCTCACCTTTTTAAACAAACATTTGACATCCATTTCAAACAAAGTTTGTGAGTTTAACAAAATTAGATTTTGAATTTAATCAATCTCTTCCAAAACAAAACATTTACTTGAGAACTGAAGCAGTGAAGATGCATAACGTTTGTTGCTAAATCTGATTCAGTGCATCATGTGAGTAAGAGAGTATTTTTGGCAGTGAAAGGTAGGACAGAAACACAGACAATATGATAACAATGGGTTAAATTTAGTGTATATTCTATATTTTGGTAAACTGTATACAGCCACGAGGAAGAAATAGACAAGTTAAATTAACTGAATCTTAAAGTAAAGTTATGCTAGCTACCATGCAGTGACTGTGTGCTTTTGAAATAATATAGCGGCAGACAAATATTCTTAGTTTTGTACTAAAAAAAAAAAACACAGCTTTCAGTTTTCAGAGCATCCAAAGAAATATGAGATCTTGTGAAGTTAGCCAGTTGTCTGGTGATAGTTTGAGTATATGAGTATATTTTCACACTATTGCGTAGTTCATTTTCTTATTATTTCGTTATTCAATAAATCTGAATAAAGAAACCAATGCAAAGTTTTGTTTGTTTAAGGCCAGTTGGCTCTTTAAGACACTGTCCTTGCTGTAGATCACTGGTCTCCAACCCTGGCCCTGGAAAATAACCTTCCTGCAGAGTTTAGTTGCAACCTGTATCCAGTGAACTGCCCCATCTCTTACTTCACTCAAAAATATATGATCCAGCCAATCAGGGCATTGGGAAGATGCTGATTAGCAGGTGCGGCAAATTGTGGTTGGAACTATACTCTGGGGGCAGATCTCCAGAACCATGATTGGAGACCACTGCTGTTGATGAAGCAGGATGGATTTGATCAGTGGTGCCCAATTCAGGTCCTGGAGATCAGCTACCCTGCAGAGTTTAGCTCCAACCCTAATCTAACACACCTGATCCAGGTGGTGAAGGCCTTCTGTGGCATCTGAATATTAGAGTCATGTATGTTGGATCTGAGGGTGGTAGATCTCCAGGACCAGACTTGGGCACCTCTGGCTTTGATATTCCAAGGGTTTACAAAAGGAGTGAGGTAGCTTGGTGTTATGTTGAATTTCTGTTAAACTTTCAGTGATGTCTGAATATAATATAATTAAATTGATGTGTGGTAAAATTATAATATAATTCAGGGTGTAAAAGTGATTACAAACCAACATTAGATAGGAATGTTGATTCAATAAAATCAACACTGATGTTAACGATTTAACATGGACTCAATGACAGTTTGTTATCTGGATATGGTCTTCCTAGTGTTAATCTAACATGCTAGGTTACACTATACACTATCTTTTTGCTGACAGTTGGCTCCGCCATGTACCAAAATATTGCCCCCCTACTTCTGCAGAAAAACAGGCATCTGTACCCATGATTCTACTGGCGCATTCTGACTCTTAAAAAACACTTTGTCAGAAAACGATGTTACTTTGGGATCTCCAGCTTTGAAAAGTCATAATCTGCTTTAAGCAAAATGATATTGTGTAACCTGGCCATTGTTGACTGCAGCATGTTGGGCCGACACTGTGAAGATCAACATGGTGACAAACTTGACGAGTTCAGCCACTGTGTGGAAAGACTTGGGGATTCCTAACAGTGGACAGGAAATTATATTTTAGACAAGTGGACAACAGAATTCCTGACAGACAATAGTTTACATGCTTCACAAAATTTACAGAGAAACTTAAAATGATTCTAGTGTCATTTCCAGTACGTCTGTTAAACCAGTCCCAAAATAACTAAAATCACAGCACACACCACCGTTGTCATTTTTCAGAAAACCGTGTTCTACGATCTCCGTCAGCCATGTCTGAAGCTCAGAGTCCTCCTGGACGTCACACTCAGTGTAGTAATGTGCCAACACTCTGTGCACAAACCTGGAGGGTTCACAGTTAGTATGACAGCTTGAACATTTACACAGACATCTTCATTGTCATACATGTATAAAAATACTGCCTGGTATATTTACAGTCTACATTTAATGTAGCTCCATCATACTTGTGAACGATGTTCCATAGCTTGAGGCCGGTCATCTCTGTAGTAGTACTGGGGAATGTTCTCCAGGCCTCTCTCCTTAATGTCGTCTGGCAAACACAGAGAGCTATAAGTCAGACCAGCAGTCGCTCTTCTCAAGAATGTAATCAGTCCTTTTAGACCTATAGCAGAGTGCTGTGTGGTAAAGATCTAAAGAGTCACTGAAAAAATCCAGTTAGGCATGAATACTGACACTAACATTAATTATCATACATTTCTACAAAACAGTACACTTTTGGAATGATCTTAAAGATCTTAAAGGACATATACACCTCAGCGAAAAGTCCATCAGCTGATATCAACTGTTTCCTTGCCATGACATTGATTTGGAGAGTGTAGCGAATATGAGGAAACAGAAGCTGTGAGATAAAGAGCAAACGATCGCATTATTATATTATTACTACACAACAGTTCACAAGCTCCCCAATCATGTCTGTTTATGTTTACATATTCTTGAGTACTTTTGAATGAGGTGTAATGTATAGAATCTCATTGTCACAATGCTGTTTGGTTCTAACTGGCTTTTATTTGGCTCTGTAGTATTTCTTCAAGAGTCTGGGGTAAAGTATGGGGTGGAGTATTTGTACCTCACAGATGTGCAAAAATATATTAAAACACTAACTACTCATGCCCCCTCAAAATACAGAAAAAAGAAAAGCTGTAAAATGGAGGGGAACAAAAGTACTTAATTTAAATCTGTGTGCTCCTGGCAGAAATCAACCTTTGGTCCAGTGGCGCTAACTGGAGCAAATGCCCCTGTGTGATGAGGTAAGAATTGCCTTGCTGTACATCCTTAGAAAAGATGGTTCTTCAAGAGTTCTTTAGTAAAGGCAACAGTTCTATTTAGAACCATTAGGTCTATATGGAACCATTTCATGCCTAAATGGTTCTTTGCATTGTGAAATGGTTCTTCAGATTGATGGAGAATGTGTTGGATATGGTTCTATATAGCACCAAGAAGGGTAGACAAAACCATTTTCAAGGGTCTATACAGAATACATTCTCCATCAATCTAAAGAACAACTTCACCCACAAAACCATTTAAGCATAAAATGGTTTTACATAGAAATCTTGGTTCTAAATAGAACCATTGCCTTTACTAAAGAATCCTTGAAGAACCATCTTTTGTAAAAGTGTACATTACAAGCAATTGCAGGTTTAAATCAAGTCTTTCCTAATCAAGAAAGCATTGTGCTCTTCAAAGTTGTCCTTGTTGATCTTTAGTAGTTCTCTTGTCTGCATGTGTACCAAAGCTTTCCTGTGCTTCTATGTAAACTGGAAAAAGTGTCCACCTTAAAGAGGGGATGAACCGAGGGCAGGGCACGCAGGGTTGCCATGGTAAAGACCTCAGCCAACAGGTGAGTGCGTAGCAGATGGAAGTTCAGCTTGTGTTCGTTGAATTCTGCATTTCTCACGAAGAGCTTCGCCAAAAGCCAGTCATGCTTGGAATCAGTAGGGAGGAAAATGGGGTTCTCTGCCTCAGGCTTCTGCTTCAGCTAAGAGAAAGAAGGTTTGACACTCTTTTTATTCAACGGAGTGGAAAGGTTTAAACTCTACAATTCCCAATGAGGAATGGAACTCTAGACCCCTGGCAGGTCCTGGCTGGTTTAAGGGGTTGATCCATGCTTATGTCCATTTGCAGTTAAAGACAATATCAGATCTGAGGTCTTACCTGGATGGCGATGGGCAGCAGTTTGCCCTGAGGATTGCTGAAAAGTAAGCAAAGAGGGGCGGCCACATACTGCTGCTTCCCATCTATCACAATTCCATCTAGTCTTGCATAGTCACACAGGAAGATATTTCCCTTCTGATTGAACATGTTTAAAGAGAAATCAGAAAAAAGTACAAATGTAATCAGTGGTGAATCACTCAAAGTGCTGTTTTTCACACTGTACCTCCATTTCTTTTTCCAAAGAGCTCTCTTTTGGTAAAGAGGACTTGACCATGTGACTAGAAAGTTCTTGGGCAACTTTGAGCAACGCTTGATCATCATGGGATTCAAGCCATTCAGAAACTGGTAGCCAGAGAACGTGTCGGTCATCCAATGTTTCTTGATGTATTCTGGAAAAAGTATAGACAGTATAGACACCGCCTCCATAACAGACTGTGTTATGGTGGCGGTGGTCAGATCTAAAAGTTAGGTACATTCCATGTTTTGAAGAAAAATACCATAGTTCACAGTCACGTTCCTCTGGAGATCCTCAAGTTCCTCCATGCTGTTCCATGTGTTTGTAGGATGATGAAAGTTGTTCAGCTTTATATCCAGTGAACTGAAATACAATAAGAAAAATAGCAAGATGTGTTAAACATGAACCACCAACACACACATTAATTAAATTACAGCTACAAGGTGGAACCTACGCTCTCAACAGTGAGTACTGGAACTTTTATTTCGTGAAGGAGAATCTGATCTCATAAGGCAAACTGTTTGCTGAGTCCACCTGTACATTGTGAGGCATTTCAGAGTCATACACACTCCATCTGCAAGACACACAGCACACACCGTCACACTGTTGTAAATGCATATGATATGGTCACAGACCACGCCCACTTTTAGATTTCACCAAGGAGAATCTACTGTTAATAGAATTTTACAATTTGCTTTAAATGTCTCTTCTGCTTCTGATGGTAAAACCACAAAACAACATACATACATACATCATCTAATCCGCTTATCCTTCTGGGTCGCGGTTGGGTGCTGGAGCCTATCCCAGCTGTCATTGGGCGGAAAGCAGGATACACCCTGGACAGGTCGCCAGTCCATCGCAGGGCAACCACAAAACAATACAGTTAAATTCACAAAATACAAAATATTTTTGCAATGCTCAGAAATTAAGAAGGAGATTAAACCCAACAGGAGCTGGAAGAAAAGGAGTTTTGCACAAACCCCACAAAACGGCATCATTTTTAGGGAAAAATAAATATTGTGTACTGCGTCAACAAAGAACTGCCAGGATTGGACTCTTGGGGGCAGATTTACTAAATTTAGCTCCTGCAGCTGGCTCTAGTGTGCACCTGATTACTCTTACAGAAAAGTCACTTATATTTCACATGTGAAGTGTGCAAAAACCAAATGTGAGGGTAACTTTGAGCAGCCATTTAAATGATAATTCATGATAAGCCACAAATGTGATAATTCGAACATGAGCCATTGAAACATCCACACAAAGTGCGTTACTACTTGTAGGCAGAGTAAAACAGAGAAAGAAGAAATTCTTTTAAGAAGAACTGGAAGTTCAGATGGAGAAGGTGAGTCCTAACTGCTTAAAGACAAGCATTTTGGGACATCAGTGTGATCAGAATAAATATAATATAAATATAACTCTGAGCTTTTACCCAGTTTGTTGTTTCTACTTCATCTGTATTTTCTGTATTTTTTATTGTTACTTTTATTATTTTTTTTTAGAATTTTCTATTTTTATTTCATTTTGTTTTCTCTATATTCTGTTATTCTCTTATACTGTTTTTTATGTGTGTAAGTATGCAGTTTGCACAGTGCTAAGCTGGTGGCTGTAGGGTTCCATAACTTATTTGCTGCATTAGCCGCAAAACTCCGGTGCAAAACTAAAAGAATCAAACTTCCAACACGGGGCAAGAGGAAAACACATCACATCAGACTGGTTAGACTGATTTTGGAGGGATGTCATTTACCTGAAGTCCTCACATTTTCTTGCAACATCTTCACGTCAATGGCGAATGGCTCCTCTGTGTCCTTGTGGCTTAACTTAGCTACACAGAAAATGGGAAAATTAATAAATCCAAATAAATCTGATTTTTCAATCATTCTGAAATTAAACATATACAGTCAGTTCCATTATTATCAGTGGCCTTGGTAAAGGTGGGTAAAAAATGGTCAAGAAAAAAAGTCCTTGTGGTTAATTAGTTTAATTTCGCTCTGAAATTACCTTCAACTGAAGTAAATTTAGTGTGAGAAGACAAAAACTCATCAAAATATATATGATATGAAATATATATGATAATGTTATTTACTAATATTTTTATTTATAGAGATACCAAAATGAGCTAATTACTTAAGTAACAAATGAGTTTATTTTTCGAAGTGGCAAGATGTTCCAGTTCAATAAGGCAGCATTTTTATTACTTCTGTTAGACAGAAAGTTTTCAAAGCTGTTCATTTAAAACAGTGAAACTAGAAGCACTGACAGCTTAGGCATCACTCTTGGAGTTGCTCCCTAAAGCTATGCACTGTCATGACGACTTGAGGGAATGTCTTTGAGGCGAAAGGGAGCCTCTTTGTTTAGAACTTAGGAATGGTGTCTCAATGCATTGCAGACAAAGCATACAAGTGAAAAGCGTCACACGCTGCCACAGTCTCTCCTCCAACTCCCTGATCGGCCCCTCCAGACGCTACCTGTAAATTTCTGCCACTTCATTGGCTTCCACCTCACTGTGAAGCAGTTGTTTGCACCTTTAGGAGGAGAGTTGTTTCCCTGTCGGCAATCGGCGTTACAACTGTGCAACCTCTAAACCCTCCCACCCATCCACTCACCCACACCATGTCGAAACTCCCTAACACCCCTTTGCCACCCCTGGTAAATTTTCTAGATCTGCCACAGCTTATAACACGTCCTAATATGTGTGATCAATATTGGAGTGAGCATAAATATAAATTAGCATATTCTTACACTGCTATATTTGTGGTTACAAACCTGTAGCCTCTCTGAGAATTGCCTTCTTCTTAGGAGACAACCACTGGTAACACGGGAACAGCAGCCGGCGTCCTTCAGGTTCAGTGACGATAACTTTGGAACAGAACCAGTAATCTTCAAACACAAGTGCCTTGAGCTCCAACTGAACCAGAAAGAACGTTCCAAGACTTTCTTTGCAGGACACAGTCAGCGTCTTCTGTTGGAGAATGTATTATTCAGATTACTAACATGCTGTTAGGATACTATGGGGCATGCCAATGCAATGCAAGTTATGAGTGAAGTACATCTCCCTGAAAACCTTCTGCCACATACAGTGCATAAGCACCCGATTAGTTAGTTGAATGTTTGTATGTTATTGTTTGACAAGTGTCCCCAGCGATGCTACAGTCATCTGTGGCTGGAAGTATAATCGGTCTCTCTCTTAGTTGTAGGTCGGCCTGATCTCTCTCTCTGCTAATGCAATGGTCGGCATTGAGCTGTCCAGGAATGCTGTGTTTACAGGCTGCCGCTAATCAACGTTATCAATACTGGCAATAATAAAAAATTGTTGGCAATGAATCTTGCTATAGATTAGCTGATGTTTGCACATCCCGCTTAAATGAAAGAGGAAAAATCCAGATGGCTCAGACTACAGCACAGGACAAAATCTGGGAACACCATTTTAACTTTATCTAAGAGTGGTTTCCTGTGAGAATAATGACAGTGTGTCGGTCATTAGTGACATTCTCAAGGAAACACATTCACGGCAGAAAATGACAAAAGCTCAGCATGTTTAAAAGGCAATTTTGCAAAAGGAGAATTAATCCTTGTATTTTTACTTTCTTAAAAGAAACACTGATTATGATGTGAAATATAGACTTTTTGACTAATTAATCTATTATTTGAAGCCATAATGAACCAATTAATCTATTTTGGAAATTCTTGTAAGTTGTAGCCCTAGTTCTGTTGGTGGCCGTTCATAAAGAAGTTATGGGCTGGCTTCACATGACTTAGAAGAAGCCTTCACTTTCCTAGCTTGGTAGCATTGTTTCATAGATGAGACCTAGCTAGTGTGTGGAACTGGCCATGACTAAATCAACAAGAAAATTGGGCAAAGAAAAGTCACATTATTGTAAAAAGATCTTGGTGAATTAGCATTGCAAAAATACTCAAGTCATGGGAAATAATTAAGCAATAGAACACGAATGGGAACGTATGTGATTGCTATAATTAATTGGCTGTGTTGCCCTAGATCATCATACAGAGCTAATTTATGTCATTGCACTGTTTCATCCAAAACACAGCCAGCGACGCTTCAGGATTATATTTGTGCATTCATTAAAGAACCAAGTTCTTGTATATGCATCATTGTACGCCAGCTCCTGATGGCTTTGAGAGGTCAACAGTAGGGTAGCTACAAAGGTCTACCATTGTAGCCAATTAGCGTGACTGTTTAATATGCATAGAAATTATAAAAGGAACAACTTCTTTACTTTAATGTTTCAACTGCTAAGTTTACTTTCAGTTTTGAATCATTATCAGTTGCTTAGTCAGTTGATACTTATTCTTGGACTTCTTATTTTTATTCAAAGCACAGAAGATGTTTAGAGGCCTTTCAGAAATGTTCACACTTTATGTGTGGTCAGGAAGAAGGGTCATTTTTTTAGAGGTGGACAGTAACAAATTACAACTACTCCTGTTCTAGTACTTTTTTGCAGTAATGGTACTTTTTTTGGGTAGAATTACATCATAGTGCTTCAGTTGTAATTAATATCAAGCTACAAAATACTTTTATTTATAATGTTAAATATATCAAAAGACCCCAGAAGCTTCCCTTAAGGCACAGTTTAAGATAAGTGCCAGGCTAAGTTAAAGAAGGTGTTTAAGAATGTTCTTAAAAAGGTGAGAAGAGTTTTATGAATCCAGTCCCAGGATTAATGCTAAGACTCATTTAAAACCATCACTAAACATAATGTAATGGTAAAAAAAAGAATATATTGTAATAAAATGCAAGAAACTTACTGAACAGCCTGGTATGCCTGTGAAGCGATCAAGGATTTGTGGTTCACTGCTACCCTTTGTACCAATGAGTTTGATGAAAATCGCGTTGGCGTTCCCAGCAGTGAAAGCATCACCTGTGAAGACTTCAACTGTGTATTTCACCATGGTTTCCCTGGAATAAAGATATTTAAAAACATCCTTTTTGATGGGGTTCAGTGCCACCTTCTTTTAAAAAAAAGTCATTGGCACTGCAAAGTCAACAAACAAGTCATTCCGTCAATTGTTTCAAGCCTGATTTATCAGTCTTCCTACAAAAAATATATTTATATGGCCAATATGAACTGGGGCTTTGATCTGGGAGGACTCTGGGAATCCAATATTTACAAAGAGAAAGGAACCCTGATATTTGTGTCTTTCATTTTATTTTCAATAATACTGTGCATGCAAGTGTTTTGTACTATTTCACAGTAGTCAACATTCTATATACATTAGTCTGGAAAACATGCCTTTCATGATAAATTACCTCTGAAATCTATCCTGTATTGGTGCATTTCACCTGCTGCAGTACAGTTCACTCTTTATTTATGTTTGTCGCCCTGCCAGTTAAGACCACTGGCTCGCTAGTAATTCAATCACATTATTGTGGACAGACTGCTTTTGGAGTTTCTTTGATGTAAATGATTGGTTTCAGTGCTTTATCAATCACTGTTAGTTGTTGGGTTTCAAGCTGAGCAGTAGTCCCTACCCCTCTATTGTGCACCAATGCCGATATGACACCTATACTGTAAATCAGGTTTAACAGCTACCCAGATGTCATGGAAAATTATCATTCATTTCCCAATTAAGGGGAAACTGCACCAGAGTATCTAATGTACACTGATAAAATGCACACATACACATACAAGAACACATACATGTAAATACACAGTTCATGTAACAGTAAAGTGTACCTTAGAGCTGTTATTCTTTGCTGGATTCACCTACCTGTCTGCTGTCTGTGTGCAAGTGAAATGTTTCTCTCAAACCTCGAACTGGTGGACTCTCTCCTTCAGCAGCTTTCTTTTATATAAATCAGTGGTCTTGTTTAATGTGGCTTCCCAGCATGCATTTTGTGATAACAGTGTGTCTCAGTGCTGAATAATAGTGGTTAGTGTGTTGAATTTGAAAGATGAAACTACGCAACTTTTCCACATTGCCACATCAAATGTAAACGCTGCCTCAACATCATCATCATCATCATCTTTAACCGCTTAGTCCAGATAGGGTTACCGTGCTGCCTCAAGTGAAAGTTAATGTCCTGACATTATTTTTCAGTTCTGCCCTAACATCAAATGCCAACAATGCAAATTGTCAAAACGTTGTCTCAGTGTTAAATAACCGTTGGGTCTGTGTTCTCTATTTTCTACAACCCCATTTCCAAAAAACTTGGGACGTTGTGAAAAATGTAAATATAAACAAAGTGCAATGACAAATCATTTAAATCCTATATTTCATTGAAAATGCTTCAAAGACAACATATCAAATGTTGAAACTGAGAAATTGTATTGTTTTTTGAGAAATATATGCATATTTTGAATTTGATGCCAACAACACGTTCCAAAAAAGTTGGGATGGGGCAAAAAAAGACTGGTAAAGTTGTGTAATGCTTAAAAAAAACAACGGGTGGTTGATTGGCAACAGGTCAATAACATGATTGGGTATAAAATGAGCATCCCAGAGAGGCTTTCAGAAGTAAAGATGAGGAGGGGTTCACCACTCTGTGAAAGACTGTGAGAGCAAATAGTGCAACAATTCAAGAATAACGTTTCTCAACATGAAACTTTTGCTTTTCATCATCTACGGTATGTAATAACATTAAAAGATTTGGTAACACTTTATAATAAGGGTACATGAACTGGCAATAATTAAGGCATTTACTAATGAATAACTAATCAGAAAGTAATGAGTCATTAATCAGGAACCAATGAATAAGTCATATATTAACAACCACAAGACTAAATTACTAACACATGTACTAATGAATGAAGACGAAGGTAATAAAGGCTTTATTCAGTGCCTGAATTAATTAGGAATTCATGTGTTAATTAATGTTGTCACAAGATTCCCCTGGGACACAGTCTGGAATATTATGCCTATCGAAGTCAACTGTTTTTTTGTTTTTTTTTTATAGCTCCATCCTCTCATCATCTTGTCCTTCTTCTTCATCATGTTGTGTAAGCAGCCCTTGTTAAGCAGCCCTTAACCTTGTTAATGCGTTCGGTGAGGTTGGTTTGTGGATGGTAAGCTGTTGTCAATTTTTGTGTTACTCCCCATTGCTTGCACACTTCATGGATCAACTGGGAAGTAAACTGTGGTCCTCGATCCGAAACTAGATACTTTGGAGTTCCCCAATGTGTAAAATGGTCTCTGATTAGAATTGACACAAGCTGTGGTGTCTTATCGGTACGGAGTGGAAACAGTTCAACCCACCTGCTATGGTAATCGACCATGACCAGGAGATACTCATTTTGCTGAGGGCTGCGGGGGAAAGGGCCCATAAAATCCAGACCCCACATGTAACCAGGTTCTACAGAAGCAGCGGACTGCAGAAGCCCGCTGTGCTTGGATATTCTTGGCTTGTACTTCTGGCAAACCTGGCACTGTTTGCAATACTCCCATACATCCTTTCTAATGGTAGGCCAACAAGCCACATTGAGTATCCTCATCAGGGTCTTCATTCTGCCTAGATGTCCACTGAGTGGGTTGTCATGGGCATACACGAGGATAGCAGGGCGAAGACCTCCTGAATTAGTTGCTGAATCTCTGGGTCCGCCAGATTAGCACTAGCCAGCTGACTGCGTGACAGCAAATCAGGGACCGCATTACACTGACCTTTATGGTACGCAACCTTAAAGTCAAAGCTCTGTAAATTAATGGCCCATCTGGTCAGTCGTGGTGATGGCCTTGGCTGATTGAAAACCCAGTAAAGGGCGGCATGATCCGTGATCACAGTGAACTTATGTCCCTCTAGGTATTGCCTCCACTTCTCAACTGCCCATACCACTGCCAAACATTCCTTCTCAGACAGTGAATAGGCCTGTTCCGCAGGATTAAGCAACCGAGAAGCATAAGCAATGACTTGCTCCTGGTAGTGGGCCTTTTCTGTGTGAACTGCCCCTACTCCATTTTCGCTGGCATCGGTCTGATCCACAAAGGTTTTGAAAAATCAGGGGCTTGCAGAATATAGACAGATTGAAGGGCTTCCTTAATATCCCTAAAGGCATTTTGACATGCACTGCCCCAATTCCAAACAGCTCCCTTCTTCTTCAACTGATGAAGAGGTGCAGCTCACTGGGAAAACTGGGGAATAAATCGATGATACCATCCTGCCATGCCGAGAAATCTCTGAACTTCTTTGATGTTTTTCGGCTCAGGACAGTCTTGGATGGCCTGGATCGGCACTCATCTGGATGCCCTATTCTGATACCACATGCCCTAAGAAGGTCAATGACCGCTGCATGAGTTTGCACTTTTTGAGGTTGAGGGTGAGTCCTGCCTGCTGTAACCTTGAGAAGACTGCACTGAGATGGGAAAGATGTTGTTCCACATCTAGAGAGTAGATCACAATGTCGTCTATATAGACAAAGGAGCACCTTCCTCTCAGGTCTTGCAACACATTTTCCATCAGACGCTGGAAGGTAGCTGCAGCATTTTTAACTCCAAAAGGAAGATGTATAAATTCATATAATCCTTGACAAGAAATGAAAGCAGTCTTTGGTATGCTGGCCTCTTTGAGACCTACTTGCCAGTACCCACATTTCAGGTCTAGTGCACTGAAAATGCGAGCACCATGCAAGGACTCCAAGATCTCCTGTATCTGAGGCATGGGGTAGGCATCCAAGTGAGTCTTGATATTTAAAACACGGTAGTCAACACAAAAGCGAATCCCACCATCTTTCTTCAGTACCAGAATGACAGGGGAGGCCCAAGGTGAGATGGAAGACCTTATCATATTCTTCTCCAGCATGTCATTGATTTCCTGTTTAATGAACTTCTGCTTCTCCAATGACACTCTATAGGCTTTCTTTCTGATGGGTGTTTGGTTGTTTGTGTTAATCTGATGCTGGAGTCTGGAAGTAAAACCCAGTACATCAGTACACACCTGTGGCCATTGAAGCAATAAGTCATGGAGTCTCTCTTTGTC
This sequence comes from Colossoma macropomum, assembly GCF_904425465.1. Lineage (NCBI taxonomy): Eukaryota > Metazoa > Chordata > Actinopteri > Characiformes > Serrasalmidae > Colossoma > Colossoma macropomum. The sequence goes on from NW_023494791.1 coordinate 36,699,285, forward strand.
CGAAGTGTCCACATCAGCTCCGTCTCTCAACAGGTCAAGATGTTGCAGGGTTTGTTGAGAAACACTTGGCAACGGCTGGGCCATATACAGTGGCAGGGTGTCTTGCAATGAGGTTGGGGTTTTGCTAAATGGATAAACCTGGGAGACACCCTCTGCATCTGGTAACTGGTAGGAGGACTGCTGGAATTTAATGGTCACCCCAGCACTGTGTAGGAAGTCCATGCCCAGAACCAAAGGAAATGCTAGATCTCTGTTGTCTAGCACGTACCATTTCAGATTTAGCCCACGCTCATGGAACCTGCAGTCCCATTTGACCATGACTAAAGCACTCTGTACTGCCCCACTGGCCAAAGAAAATGTCTGTCCTCCCAAAGGCTTCCAGACCTCCCTAGGTGCCTTTAACCCTTCCCAAAGAGAGACTTGATCTCAGACATCTCTTTCAATTAGGGTCCCCACTCTCACTAAATCTGCCACAGTCTTCACTGTACCTTTCAAAAGGCTAGCCAGGTGAGAATAACAGTTTCTCAGTATGGCTTGGACAATGTCTCTTTCTGGCATGTCTTGTTTCCACCTTAGGCAAAGAGCATGATACTGGAATGCAAAGTTTCTGAGGCTCTCTGTGGTCCCTTGATGCCTTTCATGAAGGCTTCTGGAATGGCGGACTGGAAAAGCAGTAGGAGCGGAATGGTGGACAGGGACAGTAGAAGGGGAGGCATAGTGGACAGGAATGGCAATGGATAGCAGGCTGTCAATCTTCTTGTCTCTGCATTTGAGACAGTCCACTACTGATTGACCCAGGTCCTTTAATTTGAGCTCCACAACCTCTATAATGCGCTTAGTCTCTCTTTCCAATTTGTAGCACATCTTCTCCTCCACAAGGCTTGTTTCTTCCTGGTCAGATCCTGGTACCTCTACTGTAAGTCCCCCAGTCTACTGTCCAGGTCATACATGATGCGCATTTTATCTTCCAGGGCTGCTACCCTCTGCTCACATTCAGCATCAATTGCTGGAGAAGTCTGATTATGCTGGTCATGTAGGAGGAGTTCAGGCGGAGGTGGAGGAATGTCTAGGTCATCCCCTTCACTGATGTCATCTTCTTCTTCCTCAGAGTCAAGATACAGACTACTAAGAGTCCTAATGATGTCATTAAGAGGTCCCCGCCTTGTAATAAAAGGACCAGCAGTGTAGTCAAGTGGCAGGCTAGGCCCATCCACAACCTCAAGCTGAGTGGCTGCCATGTTGTGTGGTGGTTGGAAAATGCCTGCAGTTATTAATCAGAAATGGGAAGAAGAAAGAAGTCATTCCTCGTATGGGCCACCAAATATATAACACCCAGCGGGACCCTTTTCCTACCGAGTCTATAAAAAAACGCAGGGAACGAGAATGTCTTGGACTATACTCCGAATGAACAAGCAAATAAGAAATACAACAAAGATGGTGAACCTTTTTCTGGTGTTATTGAAATGATGAAATGATGAATATGCAATGTAAATCAGTCAACCCCACCTCTACACAGACATAAGAAATCCATTTAACCCACAACCCAACATACACAAATACAAAAAGAGAGAAAAAAAGTCAATTTGAGTCCATGTGGGCCTGAGGCCTCACTCAGGAGTCCCAAAAAAAAACCAAAAAAAAACAATCAAACCAGTCCTTTTTGGAGAGACAGAGATGAGTGGAAGCTGGGTGATAACGAGTTAATCCCACAGTAGAATGTCCATCACATCCCTTTTATTGAATCTTCTCAGGTTTGTCCCCTTTCATGCCTCTCTTGTCACGAGCAGTTCACAAATAAGCACCAAAAAAGTCCTTCTGCAAACACAGGTATTTTTAAATGAATTTACAACTGAAAAACTGAAAATAAGGCCTGCTAACTCAAACCTTAGCTTAGCATAAGCCCCAACCAAGCTTCAACACAATGTTTGTACCCAGCACAAAGTTAAAGAAAACATTCAACACTTACTGAATGAAAAGGGAATGGAGGTTCCTCAAACAAAGGACTGTGTAATTTGAAGAGCAGGGGCTTCTCCACAACAACAGATGCTTGTTTGTTGGAGTCTGGAGTCACCATGCTGCTCAAATTCTTTTTTGCCACCATTTTATGGGTTACTAGAGACCCTTTAAGATGAACTAGCTCCCCCTAAATGCCTGGATGTATTAAACTACATCGCCCCCTAAGCAAACACAATATGTAACCACTGGAACAGAGGTAAATCTGTTACACAGTGCTGTTGTAATATCTGCAGAATGTGGTTTGACATTGTCTTGCTGAAATAATCAAGGCCTTCCCTTAAGAAGACATTGTCTAAATGGCAGCATATGTTGTTCCAAAACTTGTACATATCAGTCAGCATTAATAGTGCCTTCATAGACGTGCAAGTCACCCATGCCAAGGGCACTACTCTACCCCTATACCATCGTGGATGCTGGCTTTTGAACCATGTTCACGATAGTCAAAAGGAATTTCAAATGTTGATTCATCGGACCACAGGACTCTTTTCCACTTCGCTTCAGTACATCTTAAATGAGCTTGGACCCAGAGAAGGTGGAGGCATTTCTGGATCCTGTTTATATATGATTTCTTCTTTGCATGGTAGAGTTTTTACTTGTATTTGTTTTTGCAGTGAAGAACTGTGTTAATAAACAATGGTAATCCTGAGCCCATACAGTCATTTCCACTAGAGAGTCGTGTCTTTAATGCAGTGCCTCCTGAGAGCCTGAAGATCACAGCTGGCCAATATTGGTTTTTGGCCATGTGCACAAAGAAATTTGTCTGGATTTTCTGAATCTTTTGATGATCTTATGTACCATTGACGATGAAATCTTCAAGTTCTTTGCTTTTTTACATTGAGAAATGTTATCCTTGAATTGTTGCACTATTTCTCAATGAGGTCTTTCATAGAGTGGTGAACCCCTCATTATCTTTACTTCAGAAAGACTCTGGGATGCTCTTTTTATACCCAATTATGTTACATCTCCAGATGATCAATGCTCGTCTTAAGTCTTTTGCCGTTTCGTTAGCTACTAGCTAGGCGAGATTGTTTGCATTGCTATGTGACCAGCAGTCTGTGCGCCAACCTTCAGGGATAAAGGGTGAATTAGCAGTTATACATTAACTCCAGCATTTAAGACCATGTATTGTTAAAACTGTGTCAGAACAATCAGCAGAGCTTTATTTTACTGCAAAAGGATTTTTTACTGCAAGAGGATTATTTTATTTTTATCTAAAAATCTAATTCTGCTGTGGAGCCGCAACAGGGTCACACGTTGCTGACTCCTGGTCTATAGCATGTGTGCTGCGTACCTGAACATCTCTAGAAGTAAAAGTCACTCTGGTTCTCTGGGCAGCATAGTGTCTTGTACAGAGATGAACAGAGCGTAAAGTAATGTCTATGGCCGAACCACATCTATTCTTTGGTTAGCTGAGAACCTTTTACTGCTCTCTGTGTAGTTTCATCGCTTTTTCCACATTGAATCTGATAAATCCCACCAAAACTCTGGCGCCAGAATGTAACCGCTGCACCATTTAAGGTGTAACCTAGCAGTTGCCCAAAGGGTCATCCTTACTGCCCCTCAGCTACAAACCATCAAAGAAGGATTTACTTGTGTGGTTTGTGTGAATATGTATATACTCCTGAGTTAAATAAAGTCATAAAGTAGGAGAACTCATCAATTATATATGAATAGATAGATTGATAGGTAGATAGATAGATAGATTTTCAAAAGAACATTGGAAGTATGGACTTTTTCACAAGGTGAGCTGTAATAAACCTCATAAGCCATGACTGGACATCAGGCATGACTGTGTGTTCAGACTTGGTAGGTATGGTTTGATTAAAACGATCCCTGGTGTGATGGCTCTGTTAGTGCGATTTGCTATATTAGCACTATTTTTTTATTAAAAGTTTTGAATGTATTCGCATTATATACTAACCAACAGGTACACAGTAAATTGGGACAAGAATGAATGAGGAATGGTAAGTCCATAAAGGTAAATGACTGATGACTAAGCGTGACAGACACAGCTAAATAAATTGCAAGCTAGGGTTAAAAATAATAGGCTTCACACATTATAATCAACTGGCCTGGGACAAATCTCAGCCGTCAGCCTCCAGTTCAGCAGAGAAGGATAATGAGAGAGAGAGAGAGAGAGAGAGAGAGAGAGAGAGAGAGAGAGAGGGAGAAGGATAATGAGAGAGAGAGAGAGAGAGAGAGAGAGAGAGAGAGAGAGAGAGAGAGAGGGAGAGAAACAGAGAGAAACAGAGAGAAGAAGAAGAAGAAGAAGAAGAAGAAATAGAAAGTCAGAGAGTTGGAGAAGGACTAATTTTTCCTTCTCCAGGACCTGAGAGAGCAGAAATGATACAGAGAACAAAATGAAGGCAACATCTGAGAAACAAGAGACCAGAGGAGAGAATGCAGTGATAAGCAAACAGAGTGAACCGTGAAATTATTCATTAAAACAGAGATGCCCAGTCCTGGTCTTGGAGATCTACCACCCTGTAGAGTTCAAATCTAACACACCTGGATCTCAAATTCAGACGGCCCCTGAAGGCTGTCAGTACCTGGATCAGGTGCTTTAGAGTCAGTGTTGGGGGTAACATGGTACAAAATAATGCTTTTTTTCTGTAATAAAGTCATGTAACACATTACAGTGTATATTCTTGTAATATTAACACAGTTACTGACTTATATCACAATTATATCACTCGCATTACTCATATGTCTCAAAAAGAACAAAACCAATTACACCAAGCACATTTATAACATAAATTTCCTCTATATAGATTATGTGTGCCTGTACTTGGGTGTAACTTCCATGCACATGTACTACCTGCATCAACTGACTAGGTGACTTTGAATAAAATAAGAGCAGCGGACATGAAGGAAGAGCCATAAACTTAAGCTCCCACCTCATCTACACAGACCAGACTCTATTTTCATTTGTATATTCAGGATATTCTTTTGAGGCAGCTGTTTCTAGGTGTTCAAACAGCATTCAGCCAGTCATAATTTAATTCAGGCTTAACTACTCGTGTCTTGTTCAAAGGCAGGGATGGTGACAGGCCTTTTAAATGACTTTCCTTCTGATTGGCTGTTTCTTTCTAAATAAAGTACTGAAAGGACTATTGGATTGTGCTTTCCAGTTGGTAGATATCTGTATGCGTATTAAAGAGTAACATAGAAGTAATGAGTAGCAATCAAACCAAAACTGCATACTGTATGTACTACAGTAACAATAATAACATTAACAATAAAAAATGCTTATTTATATTGCACCTCACTTAAAAGAAAGGCAGAGTTGAAAAGCTCATATGTTTTGTTTGTTGTAAAAAAACACTTTTTTAGAGCCTGACTACCTTTTACAGTTTCTTCACTACCTGCTGCTGTGCTTTCCTGTCCGAGACAGAGCAGTTTCCAGGCCAGACAGTAATGCTAATGATGGTACTCGTTTTGGAGCACTCCAGGACAACTGCCTGGCTCACGGAAATATAGAAGATGTCTGAGCACCTGGCCAGGTATGTTGTCAAAACAGGAAGCCTTCTGTGGCTCAACTCTGGAAAGGGTTGTCTTAACATCTACAGTGGACTGTCTTCTTCACCGGATGGTTGTTTCATGCTTGCAACTATGTGCAAGAATCGTTCTGAACACTCTGAGAGGCATCACCATCACAGACATGTGATGTCACTTTGTAGTCATTGATTGCCCAAATTCCCTGACACATAAGCTGTGTGTTTCTGGTGTCTAGAAAGTCTCTATAGATCCTCTATGCATAGCTGCCTTTTGCCTCTCTGCTAGCCTGAGACAGGTTGGCTTTTGATGTGCTGACGTGAAGGCTCACCGCTGCAGTCATCCACAGCTTCTGGTTAGCATGTTTAGTGATGGTCTTAAGGGAAATAACACCATCTATGCACTTTCTAGCATTAGCCAGTCACAGACATGGGTGTCATTATGTTTTGGTGCCTTCTCTGAATATTTTTTCTGTCTCAAGTTATTTAAAAAATGATCTTTTCTTTACAACTATCTATTTATAAACTTACACTGGAGCACTGGAGGTATCCATCAAGCCCCCATGATCACGCTATGCATAAATGAAATGCAGCACGTTTAGTTTTGCAGAGCAAAAGTGTACGCTGCATTGAAGGCTAGTGTAAGTCCTGAAGACGCACAGGTGACAGCAAGCCTCAGGAAGGCTTTACAGCGTGAAACTAACATGCCACTTTAGTTGCTTAAGACCTACAAGAAACTAAAGCAACATAAACAACAACATAAACAACATTTAAGTCCCTTTTCCGGACGGCGCGCAAAGATTGATTTTACTGGATAAAATGGACAAGAAAAACAAGGTTGCAAGTGTGCTGAACGCTGAACAAACACTCAACAAAAAACTTCCCTAGATAAATGAATAAAATATGGACATATAGATTGGGAAAAAGAACCCTTAGTGACAGTTAAAAAAACAAATAAAGATGATAAAAAATGCTACAAATATGTAAGTTACACTTTGCACTATACGGTAACTTTACAGTATGAAAGCTATGGTGTATGAAGAAATGCTGGTGGAGTAACACTGTGTTGCATGCAACTTTGTTTTTGAATTGCAGTGGAAATTATGTTGCTGGCAACTTACAACATACAGCTAGTTTTATGTAAGCTTCACCATGTAAAGCTAGCGTTAGATATGTGCTCAATTATTGAAGCTTTTAATCAAACTCTCTATGCACTGATTTCAGTGTATAGCTAGTCTAAGGGTTGGTGACTGTCTGTGACTAGGTTGAATGTGTTCGATCACCAAAAATATTCAACCAAGAGCAGCTCTGTGGTCAGAAACTGGCCATTAATGGCCACTCATCTGTATTCAGCCCTTGAATACAGATGAGTGTCTAAATGTTCACTAGTGAGGCTGAGCTACAAGGCAGGGGTTGCAATCTCTGAACCGTTTCCACTACACAATCGACATGAAGCTACTTCCCTAAAGTACCTTTCATTAGCAGATAAGTGTGGATAGAAGCTTTTTGAATAGTGTAATGATTTAGTTTGTACCACCTGCAAAAAAATTCCAAAGGGTAATCTCTGAAACAGAAAAAGCAGTGAACGTCTAAGACTTTGGAGGTATAGAGAAATATCCCTGAAGATTTCTTTAAAAAACTGAAGGCAAGTCTGCAGAAGATACTGTAAGCTGTAATAAAGGCAAAAGGTGGAATAAAACACTGAAAAAATGAGATTATATTTAGATGCTGAGGCTGTAACTTTCTGTTAAATGTATGTTTCCTGCTTTTTTTGAGACAGGACAATGAATAACATTCCATTTTGACTGGATAGTAAATTAATGAAATGCACATTACTGTAGATGCTGTCCTCGGCCTAAGCAGATGCAGCACCAAACCAGAGAGTAATGGCTGAGTTTAGGATGGACTCCTTAATGGCAATGCAGAACAGTAGGGCAAGCAGTAGACGGACGATGGAGTGTGAGCTTGATAGAGAGCTAAGGTTGACCTTGCACTTAGACGAATGCGAATGATCTGGAAAGCTCTGGATGAGAGCTGGTTCTGTGCCATGAGATGACTAAGCCAACTTGCTCATACTTGAAGAGATGTAGAAAAAATATAACATTAGTTTCATCACATAACAGTTTCACATGAATACTTGAAAGACTGCTGTCAGTGGCTTTATTGTCTCAACTGAAACATTAACAATGGGTCATTTTTCCGCCCTTGCAGATTATAGGTTGTCTTCCTGTTAAAACATTTCAGCTGCTTAAAAAGCACATTAACCATTCCCTTTAGTAGAGACCCCAATCTTGAAGTTTCACTCACTTTATGAGCTCCACTTACCTTATAGCTCCACTCTGTTGGTGTACAATTACACACCAATTGCTGCACAATTCAGCCCCCCTCTTACACATTGATGAGTGACTTAATGCATGAGCTTACCTGGGCTTAAGCCCAGGGACAAGTAATTCAGAGCTTCTGAATGGCCTTTTTATTAATTAAATTTATGTATTTACCCTCCTCTTATCCAAACACCCATACAATAATAATCTCATGGATTTTAACTAGAGCTGTATGGTCCAAAACTGCTTGTATCCCCAGGGTCTACGAGTTTAAAAGACCCCCAAGAGGGCGTAAGGTTTAAGGACCTCTGATTCCATTTGTCAGCCACTCTTCGCTGGATAGTTTTGGGTGGTGGACCACTTTCAACCTAGCAGTGACACTCATGTGCAAAGAAACCCACGAACATCGCTGTTCCTGATACACTCGTACCAACTCTTCATACACTACCATGCAACAACTATGCTGTGCTGAGAATGGTCAACCACCCAAATACTATTAGGGTCAAAAGTGGCTCTGTGGTCAGAAACTTATCCTCTGAGGAAGGCCTAGCCCAGGGGTCGGCAACTCAAATGTTAAGAAGAGCCATTTTGTCCTTTTAACAAAACTCAAACCACCTTAAGAGCCACAACATTTTATGTTTACCAGGGACATGTCTCAGTATGTGCTGATGTCCTAGTAATCTAAAAAACTAATATAAATGAAAACGCAGACTTACTTTGCTCTGCTACAGCCACATTTCTCACATCTCCAGCAGGAAACTTTTCTCAAAAGCAGAATAGTTTCTTGTAAAATGTCTCTCAATGTTCGACTTTTTATGAGGCTGAAGTCGCTTCTCATTCACCAGCTTCTTGTTCGAATTTTCCCGTTCCACCTTAAATGGTGCCTGAGGCGCGAGAATGTAGCTGCTGCAACATTTAAGGTGGAACGGGCAATTGCAGATTAAACGTATCAGGAAACCAGCTGCGTGCTTATAAATACATATAAGTCTCTGAATTATGGATGTTCATCTTAAATCTTTCTCATTGCCTTTTCATTAGCTACTAGCTAGGCGAGACTGTTGACTGTGTTGCTATGGTGACCAGCAGTCTGTGTGCCAACCTTCAGGGTTAAAGGCTAAATTAGCAGTTGTAGGCTATATTAACTCCACTGTTTACAACCACGTATTGTGAAAAACTGTGTTAGAACAATCAGCAGAGCTTTATTTTACTGCAAAGGAGGATCATTTTATTTTTACCTAAAAATCGAATTCTGCTCTGGAGCCGCATGTTGCTGACCGCTGGCCTACAGTACACCCAACAAAAAGTATGCATCAACAGCAAGGTGAAGCTACAAAGGAAGGGTTTCTAATAAAGTGGCCAGTGAGCTCTCAGCTGGTGAGGACTCATGTACAGGAGAGTGTTTTACAGTGACTGTCACTCTCCTCTTTCACAGTTTTTTTTTCTAGCAAACCAACTAGACAGCATTCATCCTGCTTGCTAAATGAATAAGCCAAATGAATCCAGCATGCCTTTGAAACGACACCTTCAAATTCCTTCTCTTTAATATCTATTTTATATCCAAACACTGTAGCAAGCTAGCAGAGTAAATGGTCTAGATGTTGACTTGTTTGAAGGACAAACTGCACAATTACTCCTCAATACTCTTTTCTATTTCTATCTAAATGGTCTCCTGTAATTGCTCAAAGTGATATGCCTGTGCAGTACAATAAGGCCTCAGAGCTGCCCTACTGTCTTATTCAATTACTTATATTCTCCTTTTTGTATTTTCTTTCCTGCTGTATGTTGCTTTAATAATAATTATGCTTAAAAATAGCTTTCACAGGCATTCAAAAGACCTGGAACAGAAGAGGATAGAGAAAGAAAGAGAAAGATGGGGATAGAGAGGAAAAGAGAGAGGAGTAAAACAGAAAGAAAGACAAAATAGAAAAAGAAAAAGACAGAAAGAGAGCAAGAGGAAGAAAGAGCAAGAGGACAGAAAGAAACTGCTCATTTTTCATCCTCTAGTACCAGAGAGATCAGAAAGGATTCGGAGAACAAAAGAAGGACAACATCTAAGAAACAACAGAAGAGAGGAGAGAACACTGTGATGAGCAAACAGAGTGAAGTGTGAAATTATTCATTAAAGCATCCTGTGGGAGCACAACGGTTCCTGTGCATGTGGGCCTGTGATCTGGTGCTGTAGGTGAGGTCAGGCTCCCTAAACACCGCAGCACTGTCCAAAACTATTACCGTGCTGATCAGCCTGCAGCGCAATGCTGATCACATTAGCCATGAATTTCACAGCGTTCGCCACTATGATTCAGCAGCGAAAGGGCAATGGCGTGTTGAGAGGGGGAGAAGAAGTCTGCTAAATGCCAAGTGCCATCACCCATGAAATCAAACCGAATGTGCCCAATGAGCGAGATGGCGCCCAACGGCTCGTCCTGGGACTGCGGCACAGTCGGTTCTAAAGGCCAGAGGAGGAGAGAACATTATAGAACAGTTTGTATGGGGAAAACGTCCTAGAATGATATGAATGGGGAGAACATTCTCGAATATTTTCAATGGGAAGAACATTCTTGAACAGTGTAAATGGAGGGAGAACATTCTAGAACAGTATGACTTGAGAGAAAATTCTAGTGAATTTAAGAGAGAACATTCTAGAACAGTGTGAATGAGGGAAACATTCTGGGACTGTGTGTGTACAAGGAGAACATCCTAGAATATTGTAATGGGGAGACCACTAGAACATTGTAAATGGGTAGAACATTCTAGAACAGTGTAAATAGAGGGAGAACATTCTAGAATGGTGTAAATGGAGTGAGAACATTCTAAAACAGTGTGAATGGAGGAAGAACAATCTAGAATTTGTGTATGGGGAGAACATTCCAGAACAGAGTACATAGAGGGAGAACATTCTAGAACAGTGTGAATGGGGAGAACATTCTAGAACAGTGTGAACTGAGGAAGAACGGTCTAGAATGTGTGTATGGGGAGAACATTCCAGAAGAGAGGAAATGGAGGGAGAACATTCTAGAACAGTGTGAATGGGGAGAACATTCTGGGACAATGTGAATGAAGGGAGAACGGTATGTATGGGAAGAACATTGTAGAACAAAAAGAACATTGTAGAATATGTATAGGGAGAACATTCTAAAACAGTGTGAATGAGAAGAAAATTGTAGAACAGGGTGAATAGAGAGAACATTCTAGAACAGTGTGTATGTGGAGAACACTCTAGATTCTCCCAACAATTATTGACCCAGGTATGGCACACCAACTGTCTGTCTGTTTAATAGTGTTTGGTCAGGGTGCTTTGGTCTTGTAGGGTGGTCTGCATGTAAATATTCAAATAAAAAAAACCCAGCTAACTAACTAATGACCAGCCTAAACACACGGCCAGCTGTAGCCCCTCTGTTGATGCGCAGTTTGTGTTAGTACATCATCACAGGACCACCCATTTTTGGGTGGACCAATCTCAACCAAGCAGTGACATTAAGGTGTTTAACAACCCCAGCAACACCACTGTGCCTGAAGAACAGCGCAACACACACTACAGTACCAATACTATGTCAGTGTCACTAATGATACCTGGTCAGCTGTGACACTATGATGGTCCCTTTCCATTGATGGCTGGGACAGAGTGGGCTGATCAACTGTGCTACAGTCAGAAATTAAATAAATAAATTAAATAAACCCAAATCTAGCAAACACAAACTGCTAATAAGCTTAGCGAATAGGTTAGCTTTGTTTGCTAGCAGCCTAAGGCTAGCTAAAGCTGAACAAACAGCAAATTTATCTAACTCAAACGAGGCCCACCGGGTGCTTCCACTTTCTGTATCTCTGATAACACAGGCCACGGCCTGTCCTGGAACTGGGACACAGGCAGGGTGAGCATGGTCCAGGGTGGGCCAGCTGGTAGCAGGGCTGCTCGTGGCTGTAGACGTATGATTGCCCTTGCGCCCTGCTATCTGGCACAGTGAATGTAGCTGCAGAGGCTGCACTGGCCTTTCTTTATTAGCTCTGACATTTCGCCAGCCTTGTCCCAAAGGCTGCAGTCTGTCCTCATCGCAAACTAGGGCAACAGCAGCCTCTGTTACAGACGCTCTGTCCAGTTAGGATATTCTGCTGTAATGCAAATGCAGGAGGAAAGGCTTGCATTTGCATGTGGATGCCTGAAATTCAGATACAGCTCAGTAAATAATGATTTTTATATTTTGGGTTTAGTCAAAATGTTCTTTGATATAACATTTTATATTATATTTCTTGTATTATATTATTATATTTCTTATTCTTATTATATAGAGCAATGTACGATAAGAATTGGGTAATAGTGATAATGTGTATGCAAAAATGTGTGCACCCTCTACAAAGATCACACTTCTGTATATTTCAATGCACAATTGGTTCTTATTTGCTAAATTAAATATACTGGAAAAAAATAAAACTACTAACGAGTGATCATTAACATGGCTATGGCTATGATTATGTTTGTTGTTTCATCATGCTGGAGGTGAGTTTGTGGAGGCTTAAATATTGAATGTCAACACTTTGTTTCTTCTGTTAGTTTTACTACTAGTGTTATGATTGAGTCCATTTACATCATTAAGAACTATCTGACTAATTTGAAAAATGGACATTTTCTATTTCACAGAGTAAATGTTTTTATTTTCTTTTACTGTCTTTTGCTAGCTTATTATATGAGGTAGCCTCATTAAGACATTGATCAAGGCTCTTGATCAAAGATATGATTTGAATTATACATTTTGTAAAAATGAGATGACAGTTGATGAAGATGGGCATCATATTGCCTCAATGCTATAAATATAAACCTGTCTGCTGTTCCAGTCCATTCCCTAACTGTGAGTAGGTTTTGCATGTATAATATTTAAAGGTCTATAGCTTTAGTAAATAGACATCAGGTCTCACTCAGCAATATCTTCCTAAGTTTTTTCTTAAATTTGTTTTTGAGAAAGGTCCTAAGAAGAAGTCTACATCAGATTCATGACGTGCTCTTAAACCGTAGAACTGTTCAAACCTTTGTGCTCTTGAGTGTGTGTAGATTCTGTTCTTACCTAAGAATAAATCCCAAATAAGAAACACTAATGAATGTCAGAGTCTTCATCAAAAATGCATAAGTGGGTTTTGAGAAGAAATGTCTTCTTAAACATGGTAAGTGAATGAGGCCCATTGTTCTTGAAGTGTGTGTGTTGGAGGGGAGGGGGGGACATTGTCCCCAAAAATACATTTAGAACAAGATTTAAGAATAATCACCTCCTTGAACTGTACTCATATTCACATCCTTTACTGTTTTATGTAATATAAGGCTGCCTTGTGAAGATGCTTTATGAGTAAATTTGAGTAGGTACAAAAGGACCTTAAAAGGGAGGTCTGAATGATGCTTGAACAAAAGTAATCAGAATGAGTCATTTCTGAGCCAGAAGGCCTGATGGATTTGTCCCTGTAAATTGGAAAATAGGCTGACGACGCATATGCTTCTCTACGAAATTTCAATTAAAGCTAAATGTTAAACTGGAGGAAGCAATAAAAGAAAGTTGGGGAGAGCAGGGGAAAGTGAACGTAAGATGATGTGTGCGCTTGAAGGGCGAGGTAACATTTGAGTGTCATGTCGCCAAAAAGTGTGTGATATATTCTATCAGGAGTGATGTGCGCCGGAAAACTGGCGGAAATCCAGCGCAACAACCTTGCATGGTCCTAGACACGCCTGAGGGAGAGAGAGAGAGGGAAAGAGAGAGAGAGAGAGAGAGAGAGAGAGAGAGAAGGGGGGGGGGTAAATCCATCTTAGAGCTAGGTGAGCTGGGGACAGATAAATTTACAGGCCTGACACGCATCATCAGTAAGTGAGCAATGTCAACCATCAGAATAGAAACGGTGAACAAAAATGGAAATAAAACAATAATCTGAGCTCTTGGTCTAAAAGCACAGGGGCTTCGATGCTTAATCTTCCTGCAGAGCTGCAGCACTTGGAAAAAGCCCAAAATTATTATTATCGCCATTTCCATATTGAAAGCAATTCATTCAGTAAAGTCAGAGGGCAATAAGGTAATGCTTGTTATGAGAATGTTTCATATGGAAACATTAATGAAAGATTTCTGTGCTTCTCCATAATTAAATTACATTTTTATGTAGTGAGAGCTGCAACCAAGTAACCTAGTACTGCAGTGGATAGAAAAAAACTTGATATTAAGTGTGTATTGACTTTAGGACTGAGAGGAGATCCAAACTGGACTTGAAATGACCTTCTGCTTGGGGTGACCCCATAGCTACTCTAACGTAAATGCCACAAAGAGACACATTCATTCCAATCCAGCTACACAGCGGACAGCTAATATTTAGATTAGCACACTGGGCTGCTTTGTAAAGAAGAACACTCAGAGCACATAGGAGGTCGTCATCCTTCTTTTAAACCAAAACTGGCTGCTGTGCTAATAGATCATAGTTAACATTTTGCAGGAAACACACACGGACTTAATATAATCAACATAATCACAATTTACAAGCTTAGCAGTTGTGCTAATTCTCTAAAACTCCAGCTGGAAAATGTAAACGTCTAGCGCAGTTTCTTTCTTTAGTATTCCGAAAACAACGGCTGCATCCGTGTCACTTCTCATGAGGTACAAAAGGTAACATTTGGCATGTCACCTACTGCAGAAGTATTTCTTAGATATTGCACCACTACACCAAAGAATGCAGAAACAAGGCAAGAATATTTCACAAAAAATAAAAAAAAAGCTGCTTCTACGTTGCCAGGCATGTGAAAGTGATGTGCACATTCATCAGACAGACACGTTGGATTCAAGAGATATGCAAATTGTCTAAACTAAATGCTACAGTTCATGAGTGCTCAGCGAAACAAAGACAAACTTAATTAATGTTTACCTCCTCAAAAAGTCTGAGAAAAGTGTTTTAATGGTTGATCAGCCTCTCCTTCCTTTTTATTTCCCTCAGCTAATCTGTCGTTTGCTCTGAAGAGGCTGAAATAGCAGAGGAAAAACTTGACATCTCAAAAGTGCCGAGCCCAGAAAAGCACTTTCTGAACATTTCTCTGTTGACCAGGCAGGAGGCCATTATCAGCTGTTACAATCTGAACAGTGTGCCGGTGTCATCTGGAGGTCTGGTGGCACAGCGGCAGGATCCATCCCAGTCAAATTCCACACTGAGTTCCATCTTATTTTTGGCCTCGACCACTCAGATTAGATTTCAGACCACCAGGCTGGTGTCTGAGCACTGCTGGAAAGTGAGTGAGCATCTCTGAGTAAAAAAATATCAGGAAAATATGGACTACAGGTGTAGGGGAAGAAGAAGAAGAAGAAGAAGAAGAAGAAGAAGAAGAAGAAGAAAGAGAAGAAGAAAAAGAAGAAAAAAGAAAAAGAACAAGAAAAAGAAGAAATGAAATAGTAGAAGAAGAAGAAAAAGAACAAGAGAAAGAAGTAGAAGAAGAAAAACAAGAAACAAGAAGTAGAATAAGAAGAAAAAAGAAGAAAGAAAAAGAAGAACAAAAAAGAAAAAGAAAAGGAAAGAGAAAAAGAAGAGGAAAGAGATAAAGAAGAAGAGGAAAAATAATAAATAAAGAAGAAGAAAAGAAGAAGAAAAAGAACAAGAGAAGGAAGTAGAAGAAGAAGAAGAAAAAGAAGAAGAAAAAATAAAAAGGAAAGAAAGAAAAAGAAGAAGAAAGAAAAAGAAGAAAAAAAGAGGAAAGAAAAGGAAGAAGAAAAAGAAGTAGAAGAAGAAAAAGAAGAGGAAAGAGATGAAGAAGAGGAAAAATAAGAAATAAAGAAGAAGAAGAAGTAGAAGAAGAAAAAGAACAAGAGAAAGAAATAGAAGAAGAAAAGAAAAAGAACAAGAGAAAGAAGTAGAAGAAGAAGAAAAAGAAGAAGAAAAAAGAAAAAGGAAGAGGAAAGAAAGAAAAAGAAGAAAAAAGAAAAAGAGGAAAGAGAAAAGGAAGAACTTTTTCTTCTTCCTTTTCTCTTTCCTCTTTTTCTTTTTTCTTCTTTTTCTTTCTTCTTCTAGAAGAAGAAGAAAAAGAGGAAAGAGAAGAAGAAGAAAGAGCAAAAAGAAGAAGAAAAAGAGGAAAGAGAAGAAGAAGAAAAAGAAAATCAACAAAAACAACAGCAACTAAAATAACAACAACACTCAGGAAAAATCTTGGCTTGGCTTAAAGTCTGTTTCAGAAACACTAGTAAAACATACATACATTTCATTGAGTTTGCATTAACCTACTTTAGTCTAATGCTAACACACTGGACACAATATGTCAGAGGTGAACAGTATCCATCTTCCTGCCTTCACTCTATTTCTCCATCTATGTTTTTTACTCCTCCTCTCATCCACCTGTCCTGTCTGAGTGCAGTGTGGGAGTTTCTGCTGCCGGCACTGGTTCAGATGACTAATAGTGTGTGAGAGAAACACAAGCTTTATCCTGCAGACACGTCCTGCTCTAATGACCACCAGATGACAATCAGTGCCACCACTCACTCCATCATTTACTACCTAACACACACACACACACACACACACACACACACACACACACACACACACACACATTGTAAGAAACAAGTCTCTTGGGTTTTTATTTTCTGCAACCTGAAATTTCGGTATCTTTAAACACAGTTCTTGCAGGAC
Organism: Colossoma macropomum; assembly: GCF_904425465.1. Taxonomy (NCBI): domain Eukaryota; kingdom Metazoa; phylum Chordata; class Actinopteri; order Characiformes; family Serrasalmidae; genus Colossoma; species Colossoma macropomum. The sequence goes on from NW_023494791.1 coordinate 36,715,744, forward strand.
AGTTTTTTGAGTACATGTTGATCACCTCAGTGATTTGCTGTCAGGCTGCCTAAAATACAGAGACATCTACTAGAAACTAACATATAAACCAAACTCAGTATCACAAAAAATGCATAATTATGGAATGGCTCTATTCTGTCCTAATATATTGACATAATACTGATGGTCATGTGGATGTCCCTAGCCATACTGACAGGTATGAGCGTTTCACTGATTCAGAGCAGGGCTGTATAGTGTGACTACAATGAGAAATGAATTCTGTGGGAATACAAAAACAATCACAGTCACACATGATGGTGCAACATCCAGCACTGGTGTGCAATATCAAACATTATTTCCCCCACTGCCCAAGCTGCCTCCTCAGGTGCAATCATGTGAACTGAGGTGCAGGTTAAGATCAGGTGCTTATGGTAGTTCAGAAGTACAAAATGCACAAAAGTTGTTAAGTTTGTAATATCATATGCTGGATTGGGATGTAACGGAGTACAAGTACTCAGAATACATATTCAGAATGCAGTTTATGTTGTAAAGCTTGTATTTAAAATACAGTTACCTTACTTTTTTTCCAGAATACATTTGGAACACTTACCTACTAAATAAAACATACAATCTTTAAAAGAAACATCTTCAATGTTTTATCGATGTTTTGTATATTCTAATATCACTGCATGTAAAAGCAGCTTCTTTACAGACTGCTAAAACCTGAGTAGACTGATAAATCAACGTGATGATCAGTTATTAATTTGTGTTACTGAGCTCTGCTAAAGCCTGAGTAGACTGATAAATCAATGTGATGAGCTCGGTCCAGACGGTGAGACCTGGTGAGAGTGATGATTTTGACTTGCCTATTATGTTTAAACATGTTCACATCCTCTTGAATTTTATTCAGATTTTATTTGCTTTCTGTATTTTCTCCACAATAATTCAGATTCTGCACAAGGGGGTGATATTAGCCCTCTACTAGCAATTTAGTGCATCATTGAAAGAGAGGAAACCCACATCAGTGGCAGTTTTTTTGTTTCCTGCATGCATGTTATAAATAAAAAGATTGGACTTCCAGTTATAAGCTTCTTTAATTTTCAGTAAGTTGTTTTGACATTGTTGAGTAAGATTACAGTTAGACAGAACAGAAGGTTGCAGTTAAATGTCTCACTGAAACTATTCAGGTAAGGTTTAAAAGTTGACAAATTTAGATGCACTTGCTGTTCAAGAATGTGTTTCAAGCCAAATGACCTTGGCCTGGCTTACCAAACCATCAGCACAAAAATCTTAAGTAAGCATCTCTAATAGTGAAAATGATCCGGACACAGTGATGCCTCTCTAGAAAGCAAGGCCTTCCTTTGCAAGTAAAAAAAAAAGCCTTGAAATGAAAATATTCATCAGTGTTTTCTTTCTATTTGCTTTATAACCAGAAAGACCTCTGAGCTCTATTAAAAATGACATGTCAGTTAGTGCTGCATATAAACAGGGAAGCTTAACCAAGCAAAGCTACTGTGGTTAACAGTGTGAGAAAGTTAGCCACATTAGTCATGTTAACATTAGGCTTCATTTACTAACCATTCTTAAGAAGAAATTTCAGTCCCACTTTATATTAAGTATCTCTAATAACTGTGTAGTTACATGTGAACAACATATGCAACAACTAGGTAAGTACTAATGACTTAGTCACTGTTACAGATGGATTACAGAAGTACCCCCTATGTAAGTACATGTGTCTCAACTTCAGCTTTGCCTCATTTAATTACACAAGTGTATCTTAATAGTTGTAACAGCATATTATCTCATGTAATTACACAAGGGTAATAATATAAATGTAATTACATTTGAAATCAGAAAAAAGGCATTTTTTTCCAAAAGTTTTTTTTTTCCTGGCAGAAAAGGAAGTATATAATAACTTAAATTAAGATATTACTTACACTGTATCTGCCAGCTTTCATAACATTTGGCTAGCATTTACATTGCTAGTGCTGTGACACTGTAACCAGTTTCAACTGTAAACAGTTCTGTAATGTGACAGTACAGCAGATGGCCCCTTATGTTAAAACGTAACTTTTATGACCTTAATTAAATGTGTTGCATTACCCCCAAAGCAATGTCTATATTACCACTCCATTATTACACAGTACCTTCTTAGTTCTTCCGTAGTTCTTCTACAGTAATTATGTAAAACAAATGTAATGTTATGCAAAACATACTTCCTTTAACTGCTGGAAAAGACTTCTGATCTGTAGTGTATCAAAACTGATGTTGATACACATGTGTAATTACATAGGCTGTACTTCCGTAATCCCTCTGTAACATTGGCTAAATTATCAGTAGTTACAGTGTTGTTACATGTTATTCATATGTAACTACACAGTTATTAGAGACACTTAATATAAAGTGGGACCAAAATTTAAAACCCACTTATGCAGTTCTCACAAAGATTCTGGCCCACTGTTCATTTAAAGTGTCCTTTTAATAATGTTAAACAAGTTGGTCCATAAGAGAAGTGAAAGCTCTCTCCCACTTATAAAGGGAGTAGCTTGTTCTACAGGGACGAGATGTCTAAGAATGAACGATTGCCACCATCCATGCACACAAAATACAGTGCAACTCCACGAGCTGTAGCAAAAAACATACCTCAGATGAAGGTGCCAAGTTCACAGATTTAAACCTCTTTTCATATTTAGTCATCAAAGCAGGATGTGGCAAAGTAACTGAATTCTCCTAGGACAGAGTTGATCATTAAGAGAATTACAGTGTGCAGTACTTTAGAGGATGCAGCATGAATCAATATCATACTCTGAGTCTTTTATGTCATTCTCACACCTGCAAACACACACATTTGGCACAAAAAGTAAACTACAAAAAAATTCACATTTTCCTTCAAGACAAGAACAGAAACGTTAAGATATGGAATGCCCATCATTTTTTTTCAAACAATAAAATAAATTTCAGACTGCAATAAAGAATTTAAGCATTCACTCAAACTTTTTCTCAAATGCAACATCCATCACATTGTTTATAAAAAAGACAGGAAAAGATGGAGCCTTTCACTGACTTTTCCCCAACATACAGTACATACACACACAGATACATACACACTGGAGGTCTGAAAGGCCTAAAACTGAAGCCTGAATCTGACACGAACCCATAACTTTGAGTCTCAACTCAACCAGGCCTGAGTGGTCCTGCTAAATTTAAAACCCAAACCTGAACCGAACCTGCTCGCATGCACTAACAGAGATGGATTATCACAGACATGGTTTTGCAGTGCTTTGCTTTGTTACTAAGTGGACAAAAAATGTTGAGACAAACTGATCTTTTACTTCAATACACTAAACAGTATATTTCTGTGGAACTGCTGATCATACCTGGCAAAGAACACCATCCACCCTCCTCTGATCAGCTCTTAATGTTAGAACCGCTACACTAAAGTTCCTCTGGCTACTGCTTAACACACTTTAGCTTATTTGAGCTTAACAAGTAAGAAAGAGAGAGAGAGAGAGAGTAAGAGAAAGAGTGGAATAGTGAGAGAGAGAGAGACAGAGAGAGAAGAGAGAGTGAGGGACAGACAGACAAAGAGATAGTAAGAGAGAGACAGACAGACAGAGGGGGAGAGTGAGAGCAGAAGAAAGACAGAAGGAGAGAGACAGAGACAAACAGACGGAGAGTGAGAGCGAGACAGAGTGAGAAAGAGAAAAACAGACGGGGAGAGTGAGAGAGAGTGAGAGAAAGACAGAAAGAGACCGACAGAGAGAGAGAGAGAGAGAGAGACAGAGAGAAAGAGACAGAGACATAGAGATAGACAGAGGGAGAGACAACATAAAAACTACATTAAAAAACAATTCATTATTAAACAAACCCCAGTCCAGAGTTGCATGTGAAACAAACTCGCCCCAAAATCTGATGTTTTATTGGGCCCTGTTAGGTTCGGGTCAGGCAGCAGACCACTAACACACACACACACACACACACACACACACACACACACACACATTGAGCTCTAGCAGAGTTTATATCTGTGGTGAGGGGACAGTAAGGAGACCAGTGGGCTTCATTTTGTTCATGCCGCCATCGAGGACACATACGCGAGGGTAATTCACCTTCACCAGGTGGGCAGCAAACTGCAGAAAACACACACACACACACACATACACACATAGTTACATTTTTATGCTACTTGTGCAAAGCTAATGTATTCATAACTGCTTTAACACATCTGAAGTTCAGCTGGTTCACAATTCCTGCTGAAAGTTTCTGCAATTTCTCAACTTCATTTTTCATTTGTTAACATTAAACAGAAGCTAAAAAAATCAAATAAACACTGAACCTTGTTTAAAATGTAAAACATAAGTTCAAAAAAGGTTCTGCTTCCTTGATATAATGCTGTTGTTGTAGTTATGCAACAATCATTTCCATATTTCTTAACCTTTGAGGCCACCGCACACCAGGCACCTTGTGAAGCAGACGGTACAAAGCGAAGCACAGAAAGAGCACCGATGAACATCAAGCTCAAGTTCATCCTACTCATGTAAATATAATGGGAAAAAAAACTCTCAACATCATTTAGTGAATTCATCATATTTGGTATCAGTTAACTAACTCTTCACAATGCACTGTTTACCAGCTGAAAGATACTAAGTAAAAAAACAGTCTGGGCTTGTAACATTGACTGAGGTAACAAACCATTCACATTTGTTTATTTATCCTAAAGACTTTAGATTGACTGCCTTGCTTGGTCTAAATTTCAAGCCACATTGTCAAGTCTTGTTCTGGGTTTAATTTAGTGCACCGGAACACATCAATGGCAAATGTTGGCAACAGTGTGTGCACCTTCATTAAAACCAATGGCATTGCACCACAGCTGATGTGCGGTGGCCTTTAAGCTCCTTTAACGGGCCACACTGTTAAACCTATTTACCCCCTAGGTTTATTATTCAGTCATCTTAAGGCTTTTTACTCAATAACTACTATGAAACTAATATGTGGCCAAAAAGCATTAAGATAACTAAATAATAACTCCTCTATTTATATACAGTTACAAATTACATCATCTGACTCCTGACACAACCAGAGGAGAAAGGCCAGTTTATCTGACTGTGTATTTCTTTAAAGGGGTTGGACAGGGCCAAGACATCATGATTAGTGACCGCTGTTACAGTACAAGGGCAACCACCCTAAATGTCAAAGAGAGAGAGCAACAGAGCAAAATGAGACTCTGAAAGAAAGAGAGATGGTGGGAGAGAAAGAGAGAAAGAGAAAATGAGAGGATGTGGGTTAGAGAGAAGAAGAGAAAGAGGAAGAGATAATAGATAAAGAGAGAGAGAATGAGAGTGAGAAAGAGTGAGGAAGAGAGATGGAGAGATTGTGTGAGAGAGAGACTGAGAGAGCGAAAGAGAGAGTGTGTATTAACCGTAGCTGCGTTCTTCATGATGTTGCTGAGCACCACGATGACCCGGCCTTTGTAGCTGGTCAGCACGTTGGTTCCGGGGCTCTGGAGCACCTCTCCGTCCGGCCCGAATACTGAGCTGTACGGGACATTAATGCTGCCCGGGATGTGACCACGGTTGAAGCTACACAAGGGCAGTCAAGGGTCAAACTGACACACTCAACAACTCAGTCCTTCCTAGTGTGTTAAAACAAAGCAGGTTTAAAGGCACAATGTCGCAAGGAATGTAAGTCAATGGAACCAGAATTTTTCCAAGTCATTTTGGGCCTTTTCTTTTGGTCCATTCTTAATGAAATTTACACACAATGTAAGGAGCAACCGGCTTTTTCAAATTATGTCAAAAACTGAAAAACGACAAAAATGGAGATACGAGGTTTTCTTCCAACAGCAGCGATAAGTTTATTACAGAGTTGCATTATAGATGACTGCAGTTCAGCTAATTTGCACCTATTTAGTCTATTTATGGATCATGTTGAAGTATGCGGAGCACGTTTAATGCTGAAAACATGCCTTAGATTTTTCTCACTGTGTCTGTAGGACAAAAGGCAATGGCAGCCTACTGACAGACTGACAGAGCTTCCGGAAAGTTTCCAGCTCCACTGTAAAGTAAGAGTGGTATGAGAATGAATGCATGGAGGACAGCAGGAAACCACGATGGAGACAAATGAAAGCAATAAGACGGCCTCTTGGGGCGAGGGAGCTACAGCCTGGATGGGATTGTGCAAAATTTGACATAATAAGGGAACCAGTCCTAAAGACAGGAGAGGAGAGGAGGTGCAGCAGAGCAGCAAATCACTCAAAAACGAAAGAGAGTGAGACAGGGTAAATGAGAACCAGGTATAACTAAATAATCCTCAGTTTTAACTACCCTGTCCCGTCTGAGGAGCTGAAATTACCTGCAATTTCTACAATATCCATTAATAAAAGTGTCATGGAGTGACTTCTCAAGCACCCCCAGTCATTTCACTCAATAGCCCAATGAACTAATAATTACATTAATAATGCAAACGCACAAAAGCAGAGCTTTGTCTAACACTGCCAGGCGTTTAGATGGTAAAATAATATTTGATTATAGGCTGGGAATCGTACACAAAAAATGAAAGAATATTTTCACAGTGGGGAAAATGATGCTTAGCGCACTTTCAGCTTTCTGCACTGCTGTCAAAAAAAAGGCAGCAGAGAGAAGAACTCACTGAAGGTCACTGTGGATCTCACAGGTCTCATTTCCCCAGGGCATTATAGTTTGACATGCTGTCTACTAGTAGCCTATGCACTGCCAGACTAAGAGGATGTGCACTTAGGTGAGTCATTAATTGGAATGTTATAAAATAGATCGTTTTGCTTAGCTGAGCCAAAACTAAAGACGCACATACACTATACGTCCTAAAGCTTGTAGACACCTGCTCATCCAGCCTTTCTTCTGAAATCAAGGGTCATAATAGAGAGTTTGTTCACCATTGCTGCAGTAACAGCCTCTACTCTTTTCGGGAAGGGTTTACACTAGATGTTGAAACATTGCAGTGAGGATTGGGTTGCATTTAACCTCATTAACAGCATTAGTGAGGTCAGGTACTGATGTTGGATGATCAGTTCTGAACCACAAATGCCACTGAAACTCATCCCAAAGGTTGGATGGTGCTCCATCACTACAGAGTCTAATTCCTGCCGTTTTTGCACATTGTACATGTCCTGAATTGAGCCTGAAACAAATCTCCACATCTCTGATCTACACATATGCCTGTCCTTGTACATAATTTGTGTGCACATGTGCTACCAGGGTCAGCTGATTGCATGACTTCAATTGTGAACATGACTAGCACAGAGCAAGCATGTGCTAATCTTTTGTAAACTTGTAAACTGCTGTAAACTCAGCAAGCATCATCTGTTAAAGCATTTAATCAAGCTATGAGAAAGTGAAGGACAAAGGTCCCCAACATCAACTACACCGGCCTTGATTTTCATTCAGGAACAGCTACGCTTTCCATTTTATTCACACAGATTTTATCCACTCACTAGTTTCTAGGTTTCAAACAGCATTAGCCATTCATAACATTAATTAAGCATAACATGACTATGCCTTGCTCAGAGCTTTGACAGGAATAGTGAATAATGAAGGGATAGCAACGTGCTGACAACTGTCTCCTCCTCACTTTTTAAATGACTGCCCCACCCCTCTTCAACTCCTCTAGCTGACGAGCGTCCCATTCTCCTGTCAGTGCTATTCCACAGAGAAGCAATGTGTGCGACTGAAGCAAGTTATTAAAAACCCTTGTGTTGTTCAAGGAATAATCTTTGGCCTTTATGTTGCTTGGCAACCATAACTTATTGTTAACGACTTACATTGCAGAATACTGTTGTTATTAATAATAAATGAAATCAGTCTATTTACTGAACACACACACACACATTTTTAAGTCACTTATCCTTCTGGGTCGCGGGGGGGAGCTGGAGCCTATTCCAGTGGTTATTGGGCAGAAGGCAGGACACACCCTGGACAGATCACCAGTCCATACCAGGGCAGACAGACAGACATATACATCCACACACGTTCACACCTAGGGGCAATTAAGCATGTCCAATTGGCCTGACTGCATGTTTTTGGACCGTGGGACGAAACCAGAGCACCCGGATGAAATCCACGTAGGCACAGGGAGAATATGCAAACTCCACACAGAAAGGACCCTGGTGATCTGGCTGGGAATCGAACCCAGGCCACCCCCTTTTTAAATTACCCTAAATTACTGTCCTTTGTATGTACTGTGTTCTGTTTCACATAGTGCTTAACAACACCCATAACCTGTGGTAAAATCACTGAGCCTTGAGTTGCTTTTTTTCTTTATTTGACTCCCACATATCAGCAGATAAAGCCACAAGGCCTCCCGTTTCCCAGAAGTGTCAAACGAGATAATCTCAACATGATCATAGTTTGAAGTAACCCTGTATGGATGTATGGTGCATGCCAATACTGCTGTACTGAGCTGCTGTGTACGTATTTTTTGGTTAGGGCCAGGTCTTTCACACCTCTTTAAGGTGAAGCTGAGAGGGCTAGTGGTGCATGACGGCAGTAACACACATCTCACGGCCCACCGGTTTCTGTCTGATCTGTTCATGTTGGCTCTCCAGAGAAGAGCCGCGTCTTAGCCAAACTTCACACTTAATACAAAGCATCTAACTTTGAGGTCAGTGGTTATGACTATGGATGGGGTCGTGTGTTGACAGTGCAATGCTGTTAGTACACATCTCACGTACAGATTTACATCTCAGACTATACTAGCAGCTCTGACACCACAACAAAAGACGACGGGTTATTGGTTGTTCGCGGCCGGGCAAAAAGGGAAACTGGGAGGTCGGGACACATTTTATCCTAGGGTTTCAGTCACGTGATTTGGGACTGAGTTTCTGGCTTCGCTGCTCGACAAAGTCGTTAAAATAGGCTGCAATTCTTATTACAGTTTCCCCCTGAACTCCTGGTCCCACTTAAACTGGCAGAAAGCTACCAAATTTGTGTTTTCCTGATATGTATATTTATATCATACAAAACCCCTCTCCCTATTCTGGAGAGTCACTTAAAGCATTTAAAAGCACAGAAGCCCCCCAGCTCTTCACATCAGGGTGGGTAAAGGATCCCATGGTGTTGCATAAAAAGGAGAAAAACCTCTCTGTCATCATAGGAGGGTAAGGCCACATCAGCTAATTAACACAGATGTGAACAATGCTAGCCTTTAGGTAACTTATGCTAATGTTAACAGCCGAGAGATAAACAGCTGTCCCCCTAACAGAGCTGCAGACAGCCGGTATAACTTTATATCTCTGTTTCTGGAGATAAACATTAAATATCAGACTGAATGTTGTGGGTCAGAAAACTACATAGTGTTTCGACAGACATGATTTTTTCAGTTTGCTAGTGCAATTAGTGCAGAGTTCCCAGCTTCAGTCCTGCAACCCCTGCACTGCATAACTGTGGTTTCCCTGGTTAAAATACCTGACATTATTAGCTAATTAATCTCTTCTTGAGCTGAACGAGGTGTGAACAGCAGAGAAAAACCCTAAACTATACAGTGCAGGGCTCCAAGCCTAGAAAACACTGAATTAAAGGTCTTGTCATTCTCCGCTTCTGTCGCGTCTTGCAGGTGAATCATTCACAAAGCACAGCAAATTAAAGGCATCACGCTTTCGCAGTCCCTGGTTCAGTTCTTAACATCACGGCAACTATACAGTGTGACGTCACGCAAAACGCAAGAATACATTTCCAAACATGCTATGTCCCATAATGTCTTACCATCAGGCTATAGCCTACTGCTGACAGCAGTGCAGTCATTATTTATTAGTGCAGTCACTACTTATTCCAAAGCTACAATGAAATAACAAGACTGTGTACACATCAAAGACAACACAGGCTTCACTTAAACCCAACCAAGACACTACTACTGCTACACTCTTCTCTATAAAACGTGTCTGCTTTAACAGGCACACCAGTTAATATCAGACAGCTGAGATGTGAATTATACAGTCGATGGAAAACACCACCAGCACACTTAAAAACCTAAACTGTCAAGTACCCTAAGCTAAAGCATAGAAGCATAATTTGACCGTTACAGTGGCCATGAAAAAACAGTTTATGGGCCATTTCTGTCTCACTTTTGATAAAAGGAAGCAGAAACTTACTTTGACATAGCCTATTTTAAACACAGGCTTAGTATTTACCTTTGATTTAGGCTTTGGAAATAGGTAGAAGCACATATCCAGGCACATCTTTTGGAGCTATAATTCAAAATATACAGTGCTGTGAAAAAGTATTTTTTTGCATATTTTTTACGTGAATGTTTCAGATCATCAAACTACTTTTGATATTAGACGAAGATCACCCAGGTAAACACAAAAATGCTGTTTTTTTGAAAACAATTTCATTTATTAAAGGAAAAATGCTGTTCAGCCCCTCTTGGCCCTCTGTGAAAAGATTAACTGCTCCCTTTTGCTACTAAATCTGCCAGTTAACAAAATTCAACTGACTATTGGGTTTAATGTCACTAGTCACAAGCATGATTACTGTCAGACCTGTTGAATCTAAACATCACTTAAATGAAGCAAGTTAGAAGGTCTAAAAAAAAAAGCAGCAGGACAATGATCCGCAGCACACAAGCAAGTCCACCTCTGGATGGCTCAAAAAAAACAAAAGTAAGGTTTTGGAGTGGCCGAGTCACTCAAGTTCATGCTCGAAAATCCTCCAATATAGCCGAAATAAAACAATTTTGTAAAGAAGAGTGGGCCAAAATTCCTCCACAGCGATGTAAAAGACTCATCGCAAGATAGAGCAATATAATATAAGCTTGATTGCAGTTTTTACTGCCAAGGGTGGCGCAACCAGTTATTACATTTAGGGGGGGCAATTTCTTTTTCCACATGGGTGATTTAGGTTTTGAATAAATCTTTATCTTTAATAAATGGAATGATTATTTAAAAGCTGCATTTTGTGTTTACTTGTGTTGTCTTTATCGTATATGAAAATTTGTTTGATGACTTGAAAGATTTAAATGTGACAAATTAGCAAAAATAGGAGAAATCGGGTGGGGGCAAATATTTTTTCACAACACTATCCACTGAAATTGAGGTCAGGAGGATAGGAGGACTAAGAAAATAAAACGGTGCTAGGATTGTACTACTTTGCCCTTTTTTTGAAATGACACAGTGTCATGTTTTTGGTTGACCATAATACAAATAAACTTTTACAATATTTTAATTGAAATTGCCAACAAGGTTTGTGTATATTTCAATCAATTTATTGTTCAGACACCTCTCTGATGGGAGTGGGGGGGGGGTGTGGAGGCTTGACGACTTCTCAGTCCATCCATGCCTCCCTTAACTTTGGGCCTGTGTACTAGGGTTACAACTACTGATTGTTCACACAATCAATTAATCTATTGACTATTATTCAGTTAATCAGCTAATCGGACTATTACTTCTTCTGCAGTTTACTGTGACTGTGTCCCATCACAGCACTGCATCATTCAAAGCTCCATCTGTGTGATAAGCTACTTCTCCTTTCAACCTGCAATGAAACAAAAGAAGCTATATTGCCTCTACGCTTGTAGTAGTGTACTGCAATCTGTCTGAATGAAGGTGTATCATGTGAGCATTATAGAGAGCTTTAAGTAAGCAATGCATTGAAGGCAAAGGAAGTCTAGAATTTTGAATAGCACCGTCGAAAGGATACTCCTCAGAGCTCCGGATGTCCACTGCCACAATCTTGGTTTTGACCGTCTTGGGCCTTTTTACAGGAGTCTTAAAATGAGCTGGGCCTGTCAGCTCACATAGGTCAATCAGATCCTCAGCAGAGATACGCGGCGAAATCTCAGCCTTCAGCTCAGACAGCTTTAGTGGCTCACGGGACTGAGAAAAAAAGAGAGAGAGAGAGAGAGAGAGAGGGAGGAAGAATGTTTTGTTGAGATGTTTACAGACAGGACTCAGAAACTCTAATATTGTGTTGTAAAATTGTGTTGAACAAAACAAAAAAACAGATGAATTCATATATAATTTTAATACAATTATAGAGTAGATTTCGAAAACTATTAAACTAAGGAAAAAGAGAAGAGACAGCTACAAAGAAAGAGAAGAGAAAGAAGAAATGCGAGAGGGGGAAAGATGGACATGTGGGGTGTAATTGTGTCTCAGGGCTGGCTGAGTTGGGGACAGGTGAATTTATAGCCACGCCACACACTGCATCATCACCGGGCTGGTTGATGTCAGCCAGCTGAAAGGAGAGAAAGTGCCCCAGAAGGGAAATGAAAAGCTGTTGGGAGACATGAGAAACACGAAGACTTTCTCGTTCATTTGAACCCGGGAGCACCAGCCCAGCATCACCTGTGACCTTAAATAGTAAAGGAGAAATATTCTCCTCCTGGCTCACGCTGAGTATTCCGGGCAGTGCACTGACCACCACGCTACCTTAAAGGAATGCATTTTAAGGCAATTACTTATAATCCATTTAAAGAGGGGAACTGACTCATACACTGAAATTTTCATACTCCTAAAACAAACTTTTCTCTTTCTAGATGCTCTCACATTTAAAGTGGCCAGCACTGAGTGGGCGAGAGGTTTAGAGGTCAAGAAAAACCCCTGTTACCATATGAAAATTATTAATATTCTAAAAACACTGAATGATCTTCGATCATTTTATGTCAAGGCAAAAAGCAGCAGCTTGTCTTTTAATCTACTACAAATAACTTATGCTTTTTTGTCATTTATCATGATGAAACTCATCATAGCATCCATAAAACTGAGAATTATTAAATTATAATTAATGTATAATAGAATTTACCAGGCAACTGCAAACCAAAGAAAAGAATGTCAGACATATGTCCTACAAAAACTAAATGTCCTTGTTTATTTAGTGCTGCTGCTGTGAGTAGTGAATATAAACCTCAGTTTAGTTTAATGCTAACATAACATTGCAAACCCCACAGAGGCAGTAGGGAACAATTAACAATTAAAAATGTGTATTAACCCCTTATGTGGCCAAAGTGTTATTACACACTTCTTTTAATAAAAGTATGCACACATTCGACGTTGACGCATGGCAGCACTCAGCGACTCCAAGCACTGTTATATTTCTCAGCGTGTCATAGCACTCTACTCAGAATTTTGTCATTACTGCTTTAAATTAAAGCCATTTAGAGACCCCAGGAAGCCGCAGTAAATGACACGTGGCTTGAAATTTACACAGAGAAAGCCAGTCAGTCTTTTAAATAGACAGACAAATTTAAATAGTCTATTAACTTAGCTAATGTTACCTGCCTAGCCTTTTTTTACCTTGTATATTTCAGCTCAAAAACAGTATGTTTATAAAAAGGTATTAAAGTTATGACAAATGTGATAAATTATGCTGACAATGTTATTTCATTAACTTTATATGAGTAGAGGGTAAAAATGAATCTGAACTTGATGTTAATGATGCATTCTATGTGGTATAGCAATGCTTTGTACTGTATCTGCTACGTGATGCTACACAATGCTGTATGTTGCAGTTTATATACTGTGCAGTTGGCTTTAGGATCAGTATCAGTACTTCGTATCAGCGGCTACTTGAGGATCACGTATCAGTATTAGTTAAAAATTAAGACTATGGAAGTATGCAACACCGGAGTGGGGGCTTCATTATTGCGCCCTCTGTCCGCAACCCAGATATATTTCTCTATGATGTGCATGCTCAGAAACCATCGCACTGCAACCAACAACAAACTGTCAGCTTCATCACTGAACGACATGTGAAGTGGCAGGTTATACTGTTGGTGCCTCGCAGACAGCTGGGCTGCAGAAACATACTGCTCTAATGACTAAAAATGACAATCACCACCAGCACTACCTGCAACAGATACCACCCAGAACAACAGTCACACCCTCACAAACACACGTACACCTACATTGTGTCCACACACACCTCCATCACTGCTGAGGCAAGAAAAAGTACTTTTTAAAAATGTCCTACCAGAATGACTGACAGACCAGCAACCTAGAAAAGAATGCACGAGTGCCTCCTTCCTCTAAGTCATTATAATAAGTAAAGACTGCTTTAAAGTCTTAATTAACAAAAGCAATAACAAACAATAACTTATTAATATGTAACAATAACTTAGCAATAATGATGGTTTAATTAATCAAGGTCTTGATGAGGGAAAAATGTAGATATAGTAACTAGCATTGCTTTTACTGTCAATAACCTTTTTGAAGCTACAGATCAATCCTGTGCAATCTTTTGCCAATAATCTGGAATAGTCTCACTTTTTTTTGTTTCACATAGCCTAAAATATTCAGATGTCTTACTTAAATTTCAAAAATAATACATATTCAAATATCATTGTTGCTGAAGACTAAGAGAGAAGTTGTCATTGTATTACTGTTTAGTCTCCAATGTCTCGTACTAGTTCATTGCAGTGTTTTGTATAATTTACTGTATTTACTGTCTGTTTGTACTGTTGTCTTTTGCTGTTCTGTGTTAAATACAGTACAGTGACTCAGATGAACTATATTTCTTTCCTGACTTGACAGCTGGCTGTGGTGTGAAGGAATGGCAAAGTTTACTTTGACTTTAAATGGCCTACTATGGGGTTATACCACAGCGCTCATTGGGATTAAGGCCAGGATTCTCATTTGTCAATTTTCACCAAAAAAAAAATAAATAAATTATGTGGGTTTGTCATGTCACGTGACTACAGCTTTGAGTTTTAGGTCACAGACATCCTGACATTATACTGCAGAATTTCCTTACACAACTTCATTGATATCCTTCAATACAGCAAGTTGCCCAGGCCCTCAGAGGCAGCACCACATCGAACTTCCTCCACCATGCTTCATAGATGAGATTTTAGTATGAGTGAGTATGAAGCGTTTTTCTCTGTACATTAACCAAAAAGTACTTGTCTGATCTTCCAGTAGTTCCAGTAGTGCTGCAGGCAGTTCTTTAGTAAAGCTGAGACAGGCATCAGGTTTTCTTTTCTTTTATTTCTTCTTTTGAGGAAAGCAGTGCCTGCCTCAAGGGTAACCGTTTATGAACACTGCTTTTGTTCAGTGTTTGTCTTATGGGACAGGCATGAACGCAGACATTATCAAGTGAGATGATAAAGATAAAAGATTCTTATATGCTTAGCTGTCACTCTAGGGTTTCTGTCACTTATTTGAAGACGTACGTTGTGTCCTTGCACTGATCTTTGTAGGACATCCACTCACAGGGAGAGCAACACATGGATTACTTCCATTGGTAAGCTATCTGCCTGACTGTGCACTGATTTACTTTTGTCATTATATCTTCTTTAGTATAATGCTGATTACCTAAACATTGAGCCAGAGCTGCTTTTTGAGCCTGTGTTTGTGATGTTGATACATAAAAACATATGATGTGGTCTGAAAACCCCCACAAAATCCGTTCTGACACTTCATTATATTAGACTCATGACATCAAAGTGGCAGATGGGAAATCCTTAAATTAATGTACATATACAACGTTGAAACAAACCATTATGACCACTCATAGAAGCAAACAATGCTAATTATCATGCGACAGTGGAGCAAATCAAGGTCTGGGATACACCAAGATGCTGGACGCAGAAGAAATGAAGACTGAGCGACTTGACAAGGGTCAAAACGTTGGTTGGACGACTGGGTCGGAGCATCTCTGAAACAGCAAGGCTTGTGGGAGCTCCTGGTCAGAAAATATGAGCACCTACCAACAGCGGCCCAAGGTGGAACAAAACATAAACTGAGGGTAGGGTGTTGGGTGGCCAAGGCTCACTGATGCACAATGGCTATCCTGCCTGCTCCAAACTAACAGAAGAGAATTTTTTAATGATTGTGTTAGATCACAGTTTCTTAGGAACAATAAAACAGATCACCTATGGATTGATGAAAATGTGGTTTATTTGCAAATATCAAAGTCCACCAGAGAGAAAACTTTCCAACTCTGATGCTACAAAGCAAAAAGTCCTTTGCCGATGTAGCAAGAAGCTCAGGCTTTATAAAGATGCAGATCTAACAAAGGCATTGAGGCTAGGTGTCAAGTCAAGCTCCAGACTGTCTAGATAATTCAACAGTGAACGTGGTATTCAAGGAGCTGTGATGTGAGGTCAAATGGCACATTTCCAAACTAGTTGATGCTGTTAGAATTACAATATAGCAGACTTACTGAGACCAAATGTTTTAAGTCTAAATAACATACATCTAAATTAAATATATTCAAACATCCGCATAAGCCCAAAAATACAAAATCTAACAGATGGTTATTAGAAGAATGTGTCGCAACACACCTTGCTGTGTATAAGGGCGCCCCTGTTAACCCCTGTCCACTGTCGAAAACGCCTACGCTGCAAACATTGTCCGAGAATGGTTTGAGGAGCATGACTAAGAGTTCAAGGCGTTGCCCTGGACTCCAAATTCATATATCTCGATCCCATCGAGCATCTTTTGGATGTGTTGTAACAACAGGTCTGGCCAGATGCAGCTCCACCCCACAACTTACAATACTTAAATGATCTACTGCTAATATACTGGTGCCAGACACCACAGGGCACCTTCAAAGGTCTTGTAGAGTCCATGGTCAGCACAGTGTTGGCAGCATGTGGAGAACCAACAGAATATTAGGCAGGTGACAAATCAAAGAAAAAAGCTGAATACATGAGTGGAGAAACGTAAGTGCAGATGCAGTACACCTGTGCCAGACAGGTGCACGATATGTACAATGTATGTACAATAAGAGGGTTCATTATTGGGGCACGAATGGCTGGAGCTTCAGTAGCAAAGACTGCTCAATGGGCCACTACTTCAATAGCAACAGTGACTAAATATGAATTTAGGCCTATGGGAAAGACCTCAGTAAATAGGGTTGGAAATTGTGGTCAAATGCGCACAATCAGTGAGTGTGATGCTCATGCTTTAGGTCCGAATCTTTTCCTAATCAAGTCAGAATTCTGTAGAAGACAAACAAATATACTGTGCACTTTCATAAATTATATTTTTGTTGAGCAGAGTGACTGATGTGATCATTTATCCATCTGGAAACCTGAATGTCTGTATAACTTTCTTGCTGCTCCCCTCCACAGCACAAATGCTGTATGTATGAAAGGCCAGCTCGTTCGAGCTGTAGCGCTCCTGCTGCCACGTCGCTCATGCCACGCAGAAGCAGTATGTGTGAACAAGGCCTTGGCGTGACATCTAAGGAAAAACAGAAGAGAAACTGTTCCCAGGTGACTGAGAATGTCCATGCAGGATGTGATCAGGACTGTGTCACCAAGAACAGTCCATCCACAACTACAGAGAGGGATATTATAGGGTTGCAGAGTGTAAACCCCCTCATTAAAAAGACAAATGCAAATTTGAGAATTCAGTAGTGGAAAAAACATATGCAGTGGTCTAGAAAAATGTGGAAAACGGTGATGGTCAGTTGAGTCATCCTTCACCATCTTTTCCACAAGTGGGTGAGTGCATGTGCAAGAGAATGGTACAGGCCAGAACATTTGCCCACTACAGTGAGGGGGTCAGGTAGCACTCTATAGTGGGCACTGTGCTGGCATGGTTTGGGTCCACTTGTCCCCTTAGAACGGTCACTGCAAATCAATCCAAAATCATAGTGGCCGATCACCTTTATCCTATGATGAAACACTTCCATTCTGATGAGAGCTGTCTCTTCCAGGATGAAAATGCCCCATCCACAGGGCACAAGCGGTCACTGAATGATGAGCACGAAAATGATGTAAATCATACGTTATGGCCTTTCCAACTCAGTTGAACCACTGTGGGAGATTTTGGACCGTCGTGTTCTCCACCAAACCCAACTGAGGGAATATCTTTTGTAAGAATCTCTCCAGTACAGTTCCAAATAGTCTTGGTAATGTGGACCAATACCTTACTAAGACACTTTATGTTGTTTCTCCTTTTTATCACTCACCTGCATATGTGCATCTTTAATGTAATATGATAATATGATAGTATGAATCAAAAGAAAGCAAAGCATTCCTGTATACATGACACTTTGTTTACTTTTTAAGACATTAATACGTGAACCATGAAACTAGCAGCAAGGGAAGTGTCAGTATGAATGCATTCATGGCCTTCAGTGCAATATTGAAACATCAGTGCAAATGACTTGCATAATTTCCATCCTTGCTGCTAGTCAATAAACTTGTCACCTAATTTGACATGAGCAGTTCCTTATCCCCCCCCTTCTTCTCCTCCTCCTCCTTCAGTGCCCTGCTGGAGATGCCTTGGCAGATATCAGCATGTTAGTCAGGATATCAAGATGAAGAGAGGAGACATGCCCTTTGGGAAGTGCTGACTCACGGACCTCGCAAGTTATATGAATCAATTACTCACAACATGGCTGCAGTTCTGATGAACAAACAGATTTCTAGGGAGTGACATATTTCCAGGTTTGGGGACTGTTTACGGTGCCATCGTCTGCACTGTATGAAAAAACATCTTCCTGTGATAAAGCTCCTAAAGAAAATGTCTTTGCTTCCCTGCATAACACAGTCAAAGGATCTATGTCACTCATGCAGGAGATCTCTAAGCACTGGACTATAAATTGCACTTTTGTAGATGACAAAAAGCAGCACATCTCAATTTTCGTAGTATGTCTTTTTCTCTTTCAACAGCAAAATACTGTAGGCCAACAAGAGCCACCTGTGACTAGAAGCTACATTTACTGAGCGACTTAACAGCACTAGAAACAGATCCATATTAGGAATGAACATAATGGACAAAATAGTTACATTGCAATTATATTGCTACATAACATAATTGCGATGTACCTTGCAATATATGAATGGGCCTACAGCCTACATTTTTACTGCATTTTATGGATCCAGTTATGATATTTCTGACCATTTTCAAATCTTTCTTTATTCCTTGGTACTAAACAGGCTGCCCTATATTGCGCCTCATTCAAAAAGCAATCCAGGCTATAGCGTCAATGTGAAGGGACAGGGCTGACCAGATGGATGTTTGTAAATGTCCCTGGTTTTTGTAGCTTAGCTACCATGTTACAACTGTCTCTTTTTCTCTCAAATAACAGGGGGAAACTCAATTGTACATGATATGAACCCAATGAGAATCAATAATGTCAATTGTTGAAAATTGGTCTGCATTATTTTGACCAAAATAATTTTTTTTTGTTTTGTTGGATTATAAATACCTTGATTTGTCAAAACACTCACAGAAACACTGATTTGGTACTGTGATTGGTTGGGACACTCACGGAACACATAAAAAATGTGTTTGGTTGGAGGGCTCATTTGCAAATTGCACCCCTCGGCAATATCAGTCAATATGACGACAACCAAAAACAAATGACCTACTAACCAGCCTTAATTCATCCTTACTGTTTCCAACAGAATGTAAAATGCAAAAGTGATTGCAGATCAGCCGTCCTACTCTAAATCTGATAAATATGATCTTTTTTGGGTCCAAGTTCTAGCACAAGTGCTATGAGTGTGTACTCGAGCGCAGTCGAGTGTACAGTTTAGCGTGAGACTTCAGGCAAATCTCCTCCATGTGACTGACGTTCCACAGTTCTCAGAGAGATGAAAGTTGCTACAGATGACTGCAGCAGCACAGGCCTGGCCATCCGGCTGTGTTCAGAAGCAGAATGGCGGAAGATTAGGCCAATCACTTCAGCACACATTAGATGAGCAGACAAGTGTGTTTGTGTGGTGCAGAATAAGCTTGGGGCATCCGCCTATGGAAGGCAAACAGCAGCGCGGCAAACCTGGCAGAGATAAAAGCTTTCTCTGTCTCTGGAACATCAAATGAGTCTCCACAGACTGGAAAATTGGAGGCACATTCTTGCAGTATAGATCTACTGTAAATAGATACAGCAATTCTCAGAAGTGTTTCTTCAAACTCCAATAAATGGTGTAGAGAACTAGTCCACCATTTGGGTTACAACATAGCAGGAGATAAGCTTACAGCCCTTATACATAGTGAGAAAATAGGGAAAGTATCCACTGGTGTCAAAGACACTTCATACATATTACAACCTCTGTTGTGTAAGACTAAATTTCTACTGAGCAAACCACACAGACTAGAGACCAAATAGCATGCCTGAAGCAGGTTTGATAGTGCTGTGCAGGACATGAGGGACGTGTATAAGAGATTCAACAAAGAACAGAACAAGTTATAATGCATCACTGAATACCAACAAGAAGTGACAACAATGTTGTATTAAAATATTAGTATTAACTTCAAAAGAAGAGACATTAAAGCAGATAATCAATCAAGTCGCAGCGAGTCTATGGGAGAGCTGTAAGGTCAGGCTGAGAGGAAGGTTGAGAGAAAGCCTGGACTGCAAAGTTTGGGTGGAGATAGTACTGGATATACACCGATCAGGCATAACATTATGACCACCTCCTTGTGACCACCTCATTGTCCATTTTATCAGCTCCACTTACTATATAGGTACACTCTGTAGTTCTACAATTACAGACTGCAGTCCATCTGTTTCTCTGCATACTTTGTTAGCCCCCTTCTACCCTTCAGTGGTCAGGACCCCCATGGACCATCACAGAGCAGGTACTATTTGGGTGGTGGATCATTCTCAGCACTGCAGTGACACTGATATGGTGGTGGTGTGTTAGTGTGTGTTGCGCTGGTCTGAGTGGATCAGACACAGCAGTGCTGCTGGACTTTTTAAACACCTCAGTGTCACTGCTGGACTGAGAATAGTCCATTAACCAAAAATATCCAATCAACAGCATCCTGTGGGCAGCGTCCTGTGACCACCAATGAAGGACTAGAGGATGATTAGCTCATACTGTACAGTAAGAGATGAGCTATCATCTCTGGTTTTACATCTACAGGGTGGACCAACAACACAGGTACATCTAATAGAGTGGACAGTGACAGTCGTTTAAAAACTCCAGCAGCACTGCTGTGTCTGATCCACTTGTACCAGCACAACACACTCTAACACACCACAAACTAACACACCACCACCACAGTGTTACTGCAGTGCTGAGAATGATCCACCACCCAAATAGTACCTGCTCTGTGAGGGTCAATGGGGGTCTGACCACTGAAGAACAGGGTAAAAGGGGGCTAACAAAGTATGCAGAGAAACAGATGGACTACAGTCTGTAATTGTAGAACTACAAAGTGAGTTTGGTAGAGTTTGACAAGTGTTTGGGGCAAAGTTTGGAAAGGTAGTGAGTAAAGTTTGGGTAGCAATTTAGTGTTTGAGTGGAATGTTGGTTGGAGTTTGGGGTGAATCTGAAAACGGTTTGGACAGAATTAGAGTTTGGATATAGTTTCAGTAGGGATTTAATAAGGTTTAGACAAAGCTTGGTAGTTTGGATAGAGTGTGATTAAGGCCCAATCCCATTTCATCCCTTGCCCCTACCACTTACCCCTTAGCCCTCAGTTTTGCGTGTTCATGTCTAGGGGTAGGCTATCCCGATTTTTGTTGAGACAGAGGGGTAGGGCGAAGTGTTAGGGCTACATGGACCTCCAAACAGAGGTTTTTCAGAGGCTCTGAGGAAAAAAAAAGAAGAAAAAACAGCAAGATGGCTGCTTGAGCGACCAAAGAAATGACCCACAAATGTGAGAATTTTCTCCATTAAAAATTACGATAACCATTGTATTATCTTAGTTTAATGTCGTTTCAATGTATTATGGTCCTTTTCTTCATAATAAGCTAACAGTACTCCAATGTCTCGGTAGCTAGCTAGCTAAATTTCCCGGTCCACCTTAAATGGTGCAGCAGTTACATTCGGGCGCCTCAGGTGTCCATTTAAGGTGGAACGGAGAAATTCGATCAAGAAGCTAACAAATACCTGACCTTAGTTTCATATCACTGAAGAATTAGGGGTGGGCGATAATAAATAATTCCCCCCTCTTAAAAGGCATTAATGCCCTAAATTTAACTAAAGCCCAGCAGTGAGGTTGCAGAACTTTACTGCTCCTCTGCTTTCACTGCAGACTGGCAGGGTCACCTACAGAGCACCACCAGTAGCTTGTTAATGAAGTAATGTTCTTTTTTATTTCAGGGTCCCATTTCGTAGGGGGAGATTTCAGCCACTACCCCTTGTAAGTCAGTTACAAGTCACAAGGTGACACTCAAAACAAGGGGTAGAGGTGAAAATAAGAAATGAGGCTAGTCGTAAGGTTTGAGTAGAGTTTGTGTACAGTTCTGGGAAATGTTGTTGGGTTTTGATACAGTTTAGTAGAGTTTGATTAGGGTTTGGGCAGAGTTTGGCTACAGTTTAATAGACTTTGATTAGTTTTTAGTAGATTCCAATTGATTTCAATATGGCACCCCTAAAGGCAGCCATAGTGTTTTGGTTTCTCAGATTCTGAGTAGGATTTCTGTAGGGTTTGAGTGTAGTTGGGCAGAACTTGGTAGTGTTTGAGCAGAGGCTGAATGGAATTTGAGTATGATTTTGGTGGAGGTTTGTAGAGTTTAGGCAGTTTCAGCAGAGTCTGAGCAGGGTATGAGTAGCGTCTGTGTAAGGTTTGATAAGGGATTGAGTAAGGCTTTTATAGTGTTTTATTAGAGTTAAATTATTGTGTAGGGTTTGGGCAAAGCATTATAGAGTTTGAGCAGAGTTTGATAAAAGTTTTAGGGTTTGGGCAGAGCTTGATTAAGGTTTGAGTACAGTTTTGGTTTCTACAGCTTATGTAGAGACTGGGTAGAGTCTGAATACACTCTGGATAGAGTTTGACAGACAGGCTTGATGCAAGTTGGGTAGGCGCCGAGAGGCTGGACATGTTTATGAGGAAGGCCGAGCCCCCTGTGTGAATGTTAACAAGCCTCTGAGCCCTGCTTCCATCTGGGATGCCTACTCCAACTCCACCATAAATTAAGACTTCACTAGCAGATTAATGGCAGCAGTCTAGCACATTGAGGTCCAACAGTACTGAAAATATATAACACCTCCAGCTAAAGAGCCTGCGAAGATCACCAGCACTGGAAAAGGCCCTGATTTTAGTGTGTAATAACACTCTGGTTATGGCTGTGCTGGTGTGAACTGAGAATTGAACCCGCAATATGGCCTCCGTCTCTTTTACTCGTCCAACAAATTTTGAGGGGAGATTTATTGGTGTGAAATATGGCCCGTTTTGACCACGCTGACCCCCATGTAGCTCTCAGAAGTCACACCTCATTAACGGGTACACTTGGCATAAGATTTCATTAGAAAGAACCGGATGGTGTTCCGCAAGGGTCACATTTGGTCAGTAATTACCTTTGAACCACATCAAGGTTGTGCAAATCAGAGGATTCAAACGAAATGGATATAAATATAATACATTAGTGATTCGCTGGTCTGCTGGTCGTTCTGAGAAAAGTTACATGATGAAATCCAAATCCAACCTTAGCCTGCTCTATAAAAATGAAACATTGTTTCTTTGAACAGTGCTGAAACATTAATATTGCAAATGTTCACAATGTGATTTTTGAACCTACAAGTGTAACCGTAGCCTCCAGCCTTGTATTTCCCAAGTAATGTCTTAAGAAAAACTTTGAACAACGTAAAGATTCTGCAGAGAGATTAATAAACTGAACTGAAGGTTAAATTAAAAACAGGAACTACAGGTATTTGTACCTGACCTGTTTGCCAGACCTGACCACGGCAGTGGAAGACCATATTTACACACTGTTCTTTTGTCTTTTTTTTTCTCCACACTATCGCAAAAATGTTACACTCATTCCTTGTGCTGACTAAATTTGCTTTGTCTATTATTTGTCTGTTTCTGTTCTATTTTTCTCAGTTCATATCCCTGTGGAGATATTAAGTGGCATTGTTCACCATTTACTACTTTTTAATGGCAAACTTCATGTAGATCTCCTAGGAACGGTTCTCCTGACACAGATAAAGTCTAGTCATGGGCTAAATTAGATTTTCACTAGTGAACTTGATTGAGTTCGATAGCAAATTAGTTTAGCACTAGTCTTAATTTGTGTCTAAAAGACCAGCCCTTTATTGACTGAGGGTAATAGGCTCAATAAGCTTCTTATTAAAGCTCTTAACAAGGTCCATAATAAGCTCAAGAGTAAACTCTTTAATAAGCCTCACTCTCTCAGTGTGGAACTGGAGCCAAAAAGGTGGGCCAAGTGATGGTGGTATTATATAACAGTCATTTCTGCATGCCTTTCGGTGGCAAGGTCTGGCTCCTCGAGAAGGGTCTCTCCTTAGGAGCTGGGCTTACAAAAGTGTCGTAAGAAGCAAAATCTTCTTAGATGCGCTTTTATCTTAATGCCTGGCTTTAGAAAAGAGGTCAAATAAACTGCTATTCTTCAGAAAATAATCGTTAGAATTTTCTTAAGGGCCTATATCCTACATTTTACTTCCCCCCCCCGTGGTCATTGATGGTTTTATGTCATAATTACCTTTATTTACATAACTATTTTCCAACCTCTCTTAACCTCTTAGAATTAAACAGGCTGTTTTTCATACTGTGCTTTTAAGACTGATATATGTTGAAATGAGCTCTGCTCTGATTGGCTGATCTGTACTAAGCTTAACTTAATAAGCAGTCCAGCCTGAAACACTCTCTACAACTTTAGTGTGAATGGGGGGAGTCCAATTTCTGGGGAGTAAATAAGTGGATATATGTAGATATGACATCACAAAAACAAGGCTGTTTCACAGCATAGTTTTCAGAAATGGACTGTATGGACCAGGGAGAGAATGTCATGTTTTGAAACTGTAATATGCAATGTTTATATACTACATTAAAAACTTTAAGAACAATTCTAAGAACGGGTGCTAATTTTAATCTCAGAGTTAAATATGTTCTTCAATGTTTTCTTAAATGTACAATAGCCTCACACATGACAAATCTCTCAATAGTCTATTTGAAGCTTAAATGTAAGATTTTTTGTTAAAATTTATATTAATAATATTATTGAGTCAGAAGAAAAGTAGTGCAGTGCTGCTACGTGTAAGACTGAAATAATAATTTAAAAGTCAGGTCAGATTTCAAGAGTTTTTCAGACCACGTCATACATCTATATGCATTAACGTCGCACACACAAGCACAAAAAGAAGGCCCAGCTTGATGTTTAGGTCTCAAATGCAAAATTATTGTTATACTGGTGAAGATATGATGACAATCATAAATCATTCACTTACCTACTTGCAAGGAACGTCCTTCACCAAGTTTTGACTGAGTTCTCTTTGAATACTCTTACAACGCGCTCACAATCATCAGATTCATCCGCTCGGCAAAGGCGTTCAAAACACAAACGACTTTACAAAATGTTTTTCCACACATTGCATGCATTTATACAGCTTAAAGTCACTGAGAATATTTGGGAAGTATTTTTTTTTTTATTGAAGTAAAGACTATTATAATAAACGTTTTTTTTTGTTTTTTTTTTTGGGAAAGCTGCCTAGAAGTCCTTGGTTTCTGGTTGAGTGGAAAACAACCAGCATACTCACCAGGTCCGTGTTGGGTAGGTCCTGGTATTCTGCTGAGTAGTAGGCAGGGTTTTTGCCGAAGCTGCTGCTGCTGTCACCTGCAGGTTTGGGCGGCTGGGCGTGCTGGCGGTATGTAGCACTCTTGGGGGTCCAGCAGAACAGGTTGATGGATTCCCTGACACAACGCTCAATATCAATCTCTATAGGAGAGGGAAAAAATCAAAACTAAATGAGTTATAAAGCTCAAAATAATAGGTCCTTGTGTTTCTTCCAAAAAGCATCAAGCACAAGTCAAGTGTATCATGATGCATCAAATGTATCATGCATCATATATATTAAGCCCAGACTGTTATAGCCAGCACCAAAAGCTCCCTTACAGACATGCCAACTTCATAAAAAACAAATAAATAAAAACAAACCCTTCCCTGTTTGATTTTCATAAACCAGGCTCCCCAGTGGAGCAGCAGTAAAAAGCAAGGTTTAATAAAGCAGTGTTGTGTGTTCAAGTGCCTAACATTTTTGTCCAAGCTCACCCAGACAATTGGCAATGCTGTGCGACTAGTGGAGTTGGAAAGATGCAGCGACAGACTGTCGGTTGTTAAACCGGGTGAAAAGCAGGATGCATTAAAATGTTTTTCTAAAAAAAAATCATCATCTTTGAAGTACAACACATAAAGTAAACGTTATTAGAGAAAATCTGTTGATGAATCTTTGGTGTTGCTGCCAGTTGATTCTGCTTGACCTGCAGAAACCATTCCAACTACTAATACACGATATGGAGATAAAATGTGATGCTCGATAAAGCCAACTAACCTCTCTCTTATGCAAATAGCAAAAAATTTCAAAATGACAAAAGCAAGACTCACTATTCTGCAAAAAGAAAATAATGAAATATCAATAGCTACATCAGAACCGAAAGCATATTTTTTGGGCACTCTAAAGCTGCAGTCACACCAAACTATCACCTCAATATTTTCTTTGGTATTGGATATATCTATTGGATTTGGAGGGGTGGAGAAAGTATAGTTGGGTAGACAGTTAGTATTAACACGGTAAATGCCGCAGTCACACCAAACGCAAGTAAAACATGGCAGCTGGAAAAGCCAACTCACTTGAATAGGATTCAACATATGAATGCAAAAATTAAATTAGCTTTCGGTCGTGTTTCATTTTGGCCAATAGAAAACAAGAGGATGAGCTCCAGTATAAATAATAATAAATTATAAACAGATAAACAACACCTCAGTCAACATTATGTTGCTTGTTACTCAAAGTTATTAAACAAAAAAATAAGACCTATTAACATGAACCCGAAAAAAGGCACATCAAGATTTACAAACAAACACATGTACATTAATGCTTTTTTATGTAGGAGCTGATGTCAAAAAACTCGACATCTCCTTGACACATTTATCAGAAAGAGAAGAAGGTTGGTGGGCTCCCTGTAGTTTGTTGCTTCTTTTTAATAAGAGGGGCAACAAGCAGAAGCAGAGGCTCAAATCCCCCACTTACATACGAAAATATCTTCGGAATCACTCATAGTACAGCTTCAGCCTTTGTATGAGGTGGTGGAACTCTCCATGTTGTTCTTTTGTCTGTAGAATCAGTTGAACACAGTGTGTGCATCATTTTGTTGTAGTGATTAAATGAAAACTGAAGAATTCAACATTTCTGGTACTCCAGGAATCCATTTTTTCGTGTTTAGGCAAAGGAAACGCATCAAAGTGAAGGTCACACCACATTAAAAAACAATGCTCTTATAAGGTGTCAAAAACTGCTAATGGTGCCCCCTTGTGGAGAATTTGTAGCTTGCGAAACAAGATTCACTTCAGTCTAAAAACAGACAGGATTCCCTGAGCAGCTTTTCATGTTCATGTTTGTAGCAAATAAGTAAATATATTGTTAGGAAAGTTAGGAGCTAGGGGCAGATACTGACTTTCATGTTGGAACCACACGGGGGCGCCAACCACCTCACATATGCCTTTATCAATTGTGATGGTGCTCAGCCGGGTGATGGAGACTAACGGCAGGAAAACGGGGTTTTGACTGGAACGGCAAGCGGTGGACCCGCGGACATCTTTCTCTCTCCCTCTCTCTCTCTCTCTCTCCCTCTCTCTCTCTCTTATGCTCTCGTTCCCCTTTTTGGACTCCTATTGTATATATTTCAGATTTTTGTCTGAGCCCCCATTCCACTGACTGATAAAACCTGAACGCTATCATGGACACGGCTTGAGTTGGCCGACTCAGAGACTCGGCAGCAGGTGAGTTGGCCTTCAGTGGGGGATTCCCAACTAGACTTAGGCATACACTTTTACTTAGGCTCATGTTTCACGCTAAATCGCAACATAGGGACAGTGGGCCTTGGTTACAGTCAGGACGAGAACATATTAATTAGACCCTAGACAATTTGCCATTTCTTTCGGCCTTAGTGTTTCCTGAGCTCGTAACATGCGTAACAATATGTATTATTATTTTCAGTATAGGCCTACAAAGGTGAATAAATATATATTTAACTCAGTTAAATGCTCCTTATGATGATGCAGATTTGTTGTGACAGTAGCCATTACTGCTTCATACATTTTATATATATATTCACAGTCTATGCATTTTGTGTGAACATAGTCACCATGTTTTATGCGTTTTTACAGCCTAGTAGTTCAAGATGAATTCGTTTTTGAACTGCACATGTGAATTCTGTAACTTGCTGTTTAGCTGAGCTATTCTCTCTCCCAGTGTAAGAGCACAGGGGGGCAATCTTTGGGCTGAAAACGTAGCTGTGGCACTGCACGTGTGAGATAATTGGATCCTCTCTATCATTGCAGATCCATAACAATGTGTTTGGTGCAAGGCTATATTGCGATAACAATAAAAATATGATTTATTGTGCAACCCCAATTCCAACAGTCCACAAAATGCTTTTCTGAACAAGACATTGGCAAAAGCTCAGACAGCAACACTTACATGCTCTAACAATGGGGGATTATTGGAAACACGGGAAGATTAGCTGCTTCCTCCGAATACATCATGACCTTTCTCACAAGTCATGCGCTTTAAACGGCAGCTTAGAATAAAGACTTTCATTGGATTAGTGGTGGATATCAACAAAATAGGAATTCTGATCCTTCTCAGTCACTCGGATTCCTTCGCTTTCTACACAGTTAGTGACAAGTATGTCTAATGAGGTGCTTCGGCGTGACTCAACTGCTATTTGGATTATACCAATAATTCACGCACGCCATTCATTTTGTTACGGAGGACAAAAGCGAAAAAGATGGATTCAGCTATTGGGTCACGCTGGACTTCACTTAAGGTCTACTATTACTGTCCTTGGTGAGGGAGAAAGAGAAAAAGAGACAGAGAGAGGAAGAGCAAGAGCAGGGAATATGTGGAGGAATGCAGAGAGGAAAAGAAAGCGAGAAAGACAGGGTAGGGTGTCACTGAGACAGAGACATAAAAGTGTCGAGGAGAGAACGAGTGGAGACAGAGGAAGACATTCCGACTCCCTTGACTCATGAATGTTGCATGCAATCACTCTCCTCGCCCTGCCACGGCAGCGCTGCCAGTGCGGCTCCAACAGATGCCATCCAATCAGCCCACAGATCCAGCTATGCGTCCCACGGTCTGCAGCTTAAAAATGAGCCTGTTAAATGGTATTAGTTTGAGACATTATCCAGAGGCTGTCACTGCCGAGCTGACACCAGTAGAACGGAAGGAAAAAAGCCAGAAAAAAATGCATACAAAGAGTTCATTTTCAGACAGCCTACTAAATTCTCCTCACACCATCATTTAGGGCCAGAAATGATGACCCAAGTGCCAGACAAAACATCCCGATCCGGGCCTGGGGTCCCTAAAGCATAATAGTGTTACAATCATAACCATTTTAGAGAGCGTTCAAAGTCATACTCCGCTTCCCATCTCGCAATGATCTCAGTGATATGATGCTTTTGGGAACAGCAGGTCTGAAACAGTTACAGAGGAGATTGAGAGGAGTCAGGCACGTTCGCAAGAGCCAACCCTTGGTTTAGCTGTAAAAACATAAAAACCAATGTAACTACACGGCTTCAAAAGTTTGAGAACACCTAGCTTGTTTTTTTTTATTTACAAATAAATGAGCATGTTATATATCAGTTTGCAATAGCTTCTAATCATATTAAATATAAGAATTTAGCCATATTCCTTTAAGAAAATAAAAACCTGAATGAATAACTGGCAAAAGTTCTCTGAATATACCAAACCTGACACATTTTATCCCCTTGTCGTGATGCCAGCATTCATTAGCACTCAAACCTATGATGTGTTTGGGCCAAATGATTTGCCAAATAAAACATTCTGTTGAAGTGAGAAAAATATTCCCAAGCTATTAGGAAACAGCTATTCAAAAAGTAACGATAAAAATCATTATTATTACTTAATTTCAAAGGAAGGTGAGGTGTCCTCTGATATTTGACAGGCAGTGTAGTGGGGCTGTAATAAAATATATTTGCTGTGATGCATTGATTACTGCCTTCTGCCATGTCCTCTCACTTTGCTCCTTTCACAGCGGTGCTACCATTCAAAAAAAGTCTGGAAAATAAGTGGTACCGAAAAAAACAGCTGGAGAAGTAATTTGCAACTAACTCTCATGACCGAGTATAAAAAGAGTGTTTTAGAGAGGCAGAGTCTCTCAAAAGCAAAGATGGGCAGAGGTTCACCAATCTGCGAAAAACTACAACTACAAATTGTGGAACAATTTTAGAAACATGTCAACACTGGATGCTCGTGATCTTCAGGCCCTCAGGCAACACTGCATTGAAAACAGGCATGATTCTGTCCTGGAAATCACTGCATGGGCTCAGGAACACTTTCAGAAATCACTGTCTGTGAATACATCTGTGAATAAGTTGAAGCTGCATCATGCAAAGAAGAGGCCATATGTCAACACGATCCAAAAACACTGCCATCTTCTCTGGGTCAAAGCTTATTTAAAGTGGACTGAGGCTAAATGGAAAACTGCTCTGTGGTCGGATGAATCAAAATTTGAAATTGCACTATGAATGCTATATAGAGGTTTTAGAACAACATATGCTCCCATCCAGACAGCGTCTGTTTCAGGGAAGACCTTGCATATTTCAGCAAGACAATGATAAACCATATACTGCATCCATCACAACAGCATGGCTTCACAGAAGAAGAGTCGGGTGCTGAACTGCAGTCCAGACCTTTCACCAATAGAAAACATTTGGAGCATTATGTAACGAAAAATCCGGCAAAGAAGACCCAGGACTGTTGAGCAGCTAGAATCCTACTCAGACAAGAATGGGAAAACATTTCTCTCCCAAAACTCCAGCAATTGGTCTCCCCACTTCCCAGACATTT
This sequence comes from Colossoma macropomum, assembly GCF_904425465.1. NCBI lineage: Eukaryota > Metazoa > Chordata > Actinopteri > Characiformes > Serrasalmidae > Colossoma > Colossoma macropomum. The sequence goes on from NW_023494791.1 coordinate 36,746,431, forward strand.
ACACAATGTTGCATTGCTGCCAACAAGTTCTAAATGAGGTAATGTTTTTCATGAAATGGTAAAACATCTCACTTTCAACATCTGACATGTGTTCTATGTTCTACTGTGAATAAAATATGGGTCTATGAGATTTGCAAATCATTGCATTCTGTTTTTATTTACATTTATTTACATTTTACACAGCGTCCCAACTTTTTTGGAATTGGGGCTGTATATACAGGGCACATAATATAAAATATAAAGTGTCCATAAGGCAAAATAGATCCCTACAAAAACTTATCTTTCCACATTTTCCACTATTTTATCCTTATCAAACCTCAGAAATCGTGTGTAGGTTCACTGGTGGTTTTGGATAATGAATAAAATGGCTGTATTTGTGTTGAAGATATTGTGACCCCTGGTTTCTACCACCACCACTGTAAAGAAATCTGCAAGTCTGCAAGGGAGTCCGCAAGATTCCCTACAATGCACCAGTTTACATCCAACTACTCTGAATGACTTTGTTTACATCACAATGACTGAATTATGGTGAAATTTTGAAAAACGGGTGGAATTCATTGTCATTCCCTCAAAGAAGACTATCAAAGTTGATGTAATGCTAATCTAAGTTCCATCATCTTATTAGACTCATTGATGGAGGCCCTAACTGAAAAAGGCAGCTTTCTAAAAGCAAACACCTCACTATCAGATGCATATCACTATCAGTGAGTACACCCCTGCTCTTTACAGCCTGAGTACTGCAGCAGAATCCCACTCAGCCTGTGGCTAATGGTGCATGAAGGCAAGTGCCCTTGAATCATCCACAAACACCGAACACACTCCTGCTCCAGGCTTGAGGACAGCCATTAAAGCTGAAGGTGCCAGGCATCCAAAACAGATGATGGAGGCCCAAAACCAAAGACCTAAACTGAGCAAATGGAATAAAATAACACACTGCAACAAACAGCAATTCAGCACACAAATGACAGTTTAATTGGAGCTACGCTGAAAAACAAAGGCAGTTAGGCAGTCACTGAGAAAACCGGTCATTAACACAACCAATTGTGGGGAAAAGACAACAACAAAATAATCTGATTGATGGAGCTTTCTGATTTTCAACATGGATGACTTCTGATCTTTTCTGAATATCCATCAAGTACCAAGTTTAATCCAAGGGAATGACTGCTATTTTCTGACGGTAGGAAAAGTATCGCTCCGTCTCACTCTTTGGTAAATGTCAGCAGTTTTTAAGGATGTCTGAACACAAAGACCGTGAATGAAATGTAACCCTGTAAGCATTTCAGGACACTATCCAGTATGATGGCCACTTTTCTCTTAGTGTCTGAATTGTAAAATGGAATTCCAGAGTGATTTTAAGAGCACTTCAGTCTCCCACAAGACACTCGCATTTTCTAGCATACAATGCAGATCAATACATCAGCTAAATGTGCTTCATGTTTTTTGTTAAGCGATGGACAGAAAAGAATGTTAGCAATAGTTCATGGTGGCAGGTGAGCCCCTGAATACTTATCAGACTCTCTCAACTCTCTGGAGAAGCACTAAATGAAACAGCAGCTCTGTACAAATCAAAAGGAAACCCATCATGCTGCTCACCAAACAGCAAAACACTAACTGGTAACTGTAGGTTTTTGCAATCATGGACAAAGAATTAAATGTGTACCCTAGTCAAGTTTTTTACTTTTTCGCTCATCTTCTGCACTTAAAAAAATACTACGCTCATGTCTAGTGCTTTGAATAAGAAGTCAATTTCAGCCTCGCAAGCAAATAATGCTGGTTTGTCTATGCAGCTGGTGAATACTGACGCAGGCTCACGATAACAAAGTGTCCAAATTCATTTTTTCTGTCATTGTAGGGATGGGCAATAGCACTTACATTCTTTTTGATCCGTTATCAAGTAATATCAAAGCTAATATCCCAGTGCCAATACTAAGGCAGAATTCTTTGTGATTTTCTACAGCAATAACCAATAAAAAAGCCTTTGTGTTAGTATTAAATAATCTGCCACATAAACTGTCTGTTTATGAAAATAACTCCAAACGATCTGCTATTATAGAGCATTCATTGCATCTCTTGTGGCTGTCTGCACCTGTGTGAGTGTGAAGCTGAGGGACAGCGCAGTAGGAAAAGTAGTTCCTAACCTACACATTAATTTGCGATTTTTTTTTAATGTTTACACCATTAGTTTAATAAAAATGATGCATATTTAGTTTACTGCTTAAAAAAAAAAACACTTAGTGTGGACGTTTTCATGATAGGATCAATTCTCAAAAAAAATGTCAAGATTGGAAGTATTGATATTATAATATTGATCACCCCTCACCCCATTTGGTATATATGCACTATATTAGTATATATCGCTGCTGTTGGAACAAACCTTGTATCTCCAATTTTGTTGTTTTTTCAGTTTTTGACATCATTTGAAATAATGCCTGTTGCCCTTTCCATTGTGTGTAAATTTCATGATGAATGGGACAAAGGAAATGACCCAATATTACTTGGAAAAAGGTCTGGTTCCATTGACTTGTATTAAAAGTAAAGTATGTTTTTTTTCTTATGCTGTAAATTTACAATTTTGGAGATACGTGGTTTTGTACCAACAGCAGCGATATAGTGCTATATTAATGAGCGGGTAGGGATCCAAATGGGTCACAGCCAAAAGTTCATCAGTGTCATCTGTGTCATTTCAGCTCATTATATTTATGTAAGGTTACACTTTGAGATGGGAAGTCTTTGGCATTTTCTCTGCATGAGGCTGTTCTTGGTGCTTTCAACATGCTACAGCCAAACTTGGATATTCTGCAGAATCAACATGTAATGCACCTGTCACTGCAGGCCTACAATGAAGCAGGACTACAGGTTCTTAAATGGCCTGGTTGAGCATCTACAAGGACCAAAACAGCGAGATAACCAGCTCAAGGATAAGAGCAAAGCACAGAAACAGCAGAGAAGGGGTAAGCAAGAGAGAGTAAGATACAAGTCCTGAAGACCTGAAGAGGGAACAGGGCATAGGTAACGCATCACTGATCCTGTGTAATGCCAGATCCATAAGGAAAAAGATAAAAAAGACTTTACACTGTAGCCTGCTATGAGTGGAAAGAGTGATGTACTATGGGCTTTACAGAAACTCAGAAACTCCTCTCTCACTTATTGATTTAGAGGGCTTTTCTCTGGTGTGCTCTGGTGGGAGTTCAGTCAGGGACGATAAGGGGCCAGAGGACTACATGTTTACATTAATGATAAGCAGTGTAGGCAACGTACTACACAAAGGATCTGTGAGCTTAACATTGAGTTATTCTACATGAGTCTTAGGCCCTTGTGTGTTTCTATAAAGATGTAATTTGTGTTTTCTATAGAAGGTAGAAATGCAGGTAAAGCTGTGGATTGGGTACAGAAACATTTGCAACACAGAGATCTAGTACAGAGTACGTGCAAAAGCCAGAGACCACCCTTCTCTTATTCAATTTCCAGGAAAATGGCCATTAAATACAAGTTAATTTTTCAGGAGATATTTCCAAAGATATAAGATAATCTTGCAGAAAGAGAAGAGAAAAAAAGGAGAAAGGTGAAAAATACAAGACTTTCCAACACTAGAGCTCATTTTTTTAAAGATACTGAGCAAATGTGACTTCTAATAAGTCACGATAGTGCAAGACCTGGTAGACCACCAAAACTTTCCCCATCAGATAAACAGTACTTTTATCTTTGAAAGAGAGGAGAAAATCAAGCTCCACTCTCAAGCTCCAGATCTGAAAACATCCACAGGTATTTCTGTCCGTCCTTCTACTGTGAGAAGACAGCTCAGCCCTATCTGTAGCTGTCAAGAATCCCATACTGAGAAATGGAAATAGACAAAAAAGGAGAAAACTTGCAAATCAAATAAAAAATGCTGCTGGCGTTTTCAGAACAATAGACTGACCACCCGATAGTCCAGACCTCAACATCATTGAATGTGTTTGAAGAGGAAATGCAACCAACTTCTAAGACTGAACTTTAGAGGTGTGGAAAAATGCAAATTTTCTTCAAAAACTGAAAATAAGTCTCCTGAAAAAAATGGAAGCTGTAACAAAGACAAAGAGTGGACAAACTAAATACTGAAAAAATATTATATTTAGTTGCTGAGGATTTAGTTTATTTTTCTGTTAAAAATATGATCTGTTTTTTTCCTAAACATTGAAACATGAATAACCTGTAATGAATTGTCATTTAATTTGGAAATTAATCAGGTAAAGAGTGGTCTCTGACTTTTGCACAGTACTCTATACAACGGCATTTGGATGGATCCTGTTTATGTATGATTTCTTCTTTGCATGGTAGAGTTTTAACTTACATTTGTGGATTTGCAGCACCAAAATGTGTTCACTGTCTGTTTTAAATGCAGTACCGCCTTCATTCTGTTTTTATTTACATTTTGCACAGCGTCCCAACTTTTATGGAAACAGGGTTGTAAATTAAAGGAACTAAACATTTGTGTAAGGGAGATAAACAGCATTTACAGACCAGGTGTGATAAGGACGTGCTAAAAGTTTTCAGTTTCTGAGATTTCTTCATTCGTATTAGGTTCAGGAGAGTGTTAGCAAGTCTTCCAACTGCTCTGACCTGCTGAGAGCACTGAATAAATCTTACATGACCATAGATGATCTCCTTTTAGTTTATTATGCTCTCAGCAGATCAGTTTGGGTGTAATGTCATGTTCTTCTAGTTGGTTGCCCTATAGTTCAAGAAGAGCAGATCAAAAGGGCAAATAGGCTAGGAAATCAATGCCAGACCACGTCCTACTGTTCTATCACTAAAGCAATGAAGAGAAGCAGCTGCTGTCTCTTTTTTGAAAGACATGAGCAATGAATGTTCACGACATGATTTGATACTTCCAACCAGACCTGATAGAACTGGCAGATCTGAAAAGAATATTGGAAACCTCAACATACAGGATTCTCTGACTGGACAACTTTCAGACATTTTGTTTTTTTGACATTTTTTCTGCTTCTCTGTGTTCTCCATTTTCTTCAAACTGAACAATACAAAAAAGTGTGATGTCAAATTAGCGAGACTCATCTGCTTCAAAATTTACATGACTACTACATAAAACATTATAGTTTACAATTTATCTAAGTTCAGATCTTTACCATAGATTTATGGCACTGCAGGAAAAAAAAGCTGGCTGTCAGTTGGACTCAGACATGAAATTTTAATTTTTCCCTGGTTTATTTGTCAAATGTTGAAATATATTTGCATGTTATATGCATTATTTTTCAAGATGCCAAGAAAATAAGTAGGAGACATAATAAACATTACATGCAATGTTATGTCTCCTAAATCCACAAAAGGGGGCTCAACATAAACAAGAAGCTTTTCTTTTTACTTATTTTGAGTATTACTTTTACATAAATATCCCACATCAATAATACCTCCATTGCCAAGCTCTGTCTTCATGAGGGAAACATCAAGTCATGGTAAGTTTGGTATATTATCATCTTTGGCCACAAAGTTGTAATTAAACAAGTAACAAAGAACAGAACCATCCAAGGCCACTTAGCTTAGCCTAATGTGTTCTCCTATGAAGCCATTTCGCCTGAGGCCTTTTGAAACGGCCTGTTTTACCTGCTGTATGAAAACTGAGACTTGAATTTACTATGTTTTTTCCCCAAGACCTGAAGCTGTTTTGTCTGATGTCTGAAACCTGACACAATGGTTCTGAGGTTGTATTGAAACCATTCAATACACTGTAACATAGGCAGCTTTTTATACCGGGATGATATCTGCCTGCAGCATTTAACCAGTTTTTTGTACAAGCATGACAACTGCCTACAGCATTCAACTAGTGCAGCTCAATAGCCATGTTTCTACAACAATTTCATTGACATTAGGTACAAGACATGTGGTATTAATGTGGTATTACAACTTTTGACACAGTTAAAGTACATTAATGTGTGGGAATACCAGTGTCTTGCAATGGTCTGCATGAAATAAATGAACAAATGAACTAACTGGCAGTAGATGAGGCTGTTACCATGGTAACTTAGTTAACGACCACCACGCACAGGCCCACACCCACATTTAGAGTATTTGCTTATGAGAAAAAAATACACTGAAGCCCAAAAGTCTGAGATCACATTGAAAATCTGGTACTGTTTTTCATTTAAACCTGAAAATAAACAACAGAAAGTTTATTTTCTTGAAGTATTCAAAACAAAGTTAGGACAAAATGAGAAAGAAATATTCAAAGTTCTGGACTATTTCTAAGTCAGTATTCAAAGCAAATTAGTGAAATTGACCATGTTATGGCCTTTGTGCAAAAGATCAGATTATTTCTTAGTCTTATCTCTTCCACTGATGTTCAGACGACTCTCAGGTGGATTTGATCTACTGATCAGAGGCTTTCACACAAACTTGTGGAGTCCGTACCAGCTTGAGTGCAGTGTCATTAAAGCAAAAGAAGGACATACTGTACCAAATACTAAGAAATTCTGAAATTCACGTAAACATTCAAAGATTCTACTTCTCACTCAAATTGTTATGCTGATAATATCATTTGTAAGTTTGTACTAAAAAGCAAAATAGAAGCATTTTCACCAGTGGTCTCCCACTGGGCCCCCTGTATCTGCTACCTGAATCTGACCTTTTAGCTGCCTTATACATTAAAGTATTTCTGCATGTTTTTATTATCAGCTTATAAAGTATACATACTGCTTCTTTCAGAATGTCCGAGTTGTTTATAAGTGTTTGGACGTTTTGAAATATTCTAAAACATTTAAAAGCAGAAGAAATTGTTGTTGTTTCTTTCATTTTTGATTAGCAAAGGCATGGCTCATGTTTGGCAGCCATCATGCCACACACAGTGGCATGCAAAAGTTTGGGCACAACTAGTAGAAAATAAATAGTAAAAAATCCCTGTAGAAGATGTTGACTTATTTACAGAAACATGTAATTTTGCATATCACTGTAACTGCTGGTTTGATTTTTTTTACATTCTGTTTCTTTTTTATTTGATATTTGAATTTCTAATTTTAAAACCTTAAGCCCTGAAGTGTAAAAGCAAAGTACATGCTTGAGATTTCAGTGCTTTAACGCAAAACTCAATTTATCATATAATAATCAAGCCCATGAGTCAAAGCAGGGAAGCCAAACAGCTCAGTGCTGTGGCTGAAGCTAGACCACCCTGAACCAGACAGTCCCCGAGGCGAAGGAGCTGCTCAGTATGTGGGGTGCCTCCTTTGGCTGTATCTGTGGCCGGTGTCCGTTTCACTTTGAGCATCGTTCCTGACAGACGACTCGGATTTGCATGAGCAGGCGCACTCCTGATGCCCCGAGAGCTCCCTACCTAGGGTCTGACTGTAATAGGCTTGTCAATGAGGATTAACGTCAGCGGTTCCATTCAAAAGTTCACAAAGCAGAAAGAAAAAGGAGGTGAAAGAAAAGGAGAATAGAACGCCTGGGTCATTTCACACAAACTGCTTTGTGGCTTCATCTCAGCCTTCCTTTTGCTGCTATCATTTCCAGCCAAAATATATCTCATTTTAGGAAAGGAAAGAAGAAAACGGGCTTAATTCAGGGGAATGGTGAGCTAAACTTTCTTCCAATGGTTGAGATTTTACCCCCTCAGGGACACGGCCAGTCAAAAGCACTGCTTAGTGGTGCAAAAGTATGCCCTACAGCTGAGATTCAGGAGCACTAGCTGTTGAATCAAATCTTGTGTGTGATGGTTAAAGGCCTCCTCTCGGTAAAGAGTCCTTTAGTTACTCTGGCATTTTTTCAATCCTAGTGTAGTCAGCACTGGGGCTATGATATTAATCTAGCTAACAAGTAACGGAAGCCTATAACCTATATAGGACATGCTGTTATCTATACAAACAGACAAAGAACATCATATAGCTAAAAACAGTAGCAGCCACCTTGAAGCCTGCATTAAACGTTCATAATAAGTGCCATTAACAAACTTAGAAAAGTTTAAATAACCTACTTGCTGGGCGTTTTGGCTGGGACTTGGAGCAGAGGTAGAGGAGTCATTTTATGCGTATACACGTATACTTATTGTTAACTCTGACAGGTACTTTAACAGATTTGATGTCTCCTGCGCCAAATTCAGTCCCTGCCCAACTCAACTCAAACTGAAGAAAACAGCAGAAAAGAGTCATTTCAAAAATCTCGCAACAGAAAAGACCAACAGCATTGTTTCTCTGCCAGCTCAATGTAAAACCATCACCAAAACTATAGATAACAGTTAGAAGAAAACATGAAAATAAGTAGAAGGGGGCTTAAAATTACAACCCCATTTCCAAAAAAAGATGGGACGCTGTGCAAAATGTAAATAAAAACAAAATGCAATGATGTGCAAATGATTTAAAACCCAATATTTCATTGAGAATAGTACAAAGACAACATATGTTGAAACTGAGAAATTTTATTGTTCTTTGAAAAATATATGCCCATTTGATGCCAACAACATGTTCCAAAAAAGTTGCATAGCTGTATAAAAGAGCATCCAAGAGAGGCTAAGTCTTTCAGAAGTAAAGAAGATGAGGAGTTCAAAGAAGAAGAATCACACAAGATTAAGAAGAAATAATCTACAAACAGGATCCAGAAATGTTGCCACCTTCTCTGGGTCCAAGCTCATTCAAAATGGACTGAGGTGAAGTGGAAAAGTGTCCTGTGGTCCGACGAATCACCATTGATCATCATCATCATGGACACTGCATCCTCCAGGCTAAAGACCACTCAGCTTTTTATCAGTGCACAGTTCAAAAGCCAGTATTCATGGTGATTTAGGGGTGCAATAGTGCACATGGCGTGGGCTCCATGCTCATCTGTGAAGGCACCATTAATGCTGAATGATTTTGGCAACATATGCTGCCATCCAGATGACGTCTTGTTCAGGGAAGGCCTTGATTATTCCAGCAAAACAAGGTCAAACCACATTCTGCATGTATTACAGCAGCATTGCTCTGTATTAAAAGAATCCAGGTGCTAAACTGACCTGCCTACAGTCCAGACCTGTCACCACTGAAAACATTTGGCGCATTAGGAAATTAAAAATATGACAAAGGAGACCCTGAAACTGTTGAGCAGCTGAAATCCTATATCGAACAAGAACAGGAAAACATTTCACTTTCAAAACTACAGCAGTGTCTCCTCAGTTCCCAAACGCTTACAGAGTGTTGTTAAAAGAAGAGGTGATGAAACACAGTGGTAAACATGCCTCAGTCCCAACTTTTTTGGAACGTGTTGTTGGCAACAAATTCATATTGGGCATATATTTGTCAAAAAACAATGAAATTTCTCAGTTTCAACATTTGATTTGTTGTCTTTGTAGTATTTTCAATGAAATATATGGTGTACATGATTTGCATATCATTGCATCCTATTCTAAATTATATTCTGCACAGCATTTCCATTACTTGTAAGCTACAATGGAAAACTAACCAATGAAAGTACTTTGGTGTAAAGAAAAACTTTTTTTGCCAAACTATTAATTTAAACAACAAAAAACAGTGCAAGGAGTAATTTTGTTTCTTTTTAAAGCAGAAACAAAATAGTTCCTGTTTTAAGATATACAACTTGACTGAAGTCCAACTCACACAATTAAACCAGTAACCTGAGGGAAATGAAAAACGCAGCTAGGGTAATTGCTATTGGCAAGCGTTGCGCATTTGCTTGGAGCTGATGAGATTTACTTGGCACATGCAGCATCAGATGATAAGAGTGCCACCTGGAGCTGAAGCAGCTAGGAAGTTATTTTGTAGTAGTATAAGGTCATGCATGCATGTGAGTTTAGCCTCTCTCTCTGAAAGAGTCTCACATGAAGTGAAAGCATAGACTGCAACAAGTGCGCAGTGCATGTCATTACTACAGAGGAATGTGGAGGAATCTATCTGGATAAGTCAACTTCAGGGACTTCAATTTATGCTTAAACTCAATTCACTACACCAGAACACCACTGCAGGAGCCTAGACAGTCACTAAGCATGCATGAATACCACATGCCAGGGAAATGTCAAGCATAGTTTTGATTTGGCAGGCCTGTGCACAGACATTTTGGGGGGGCTCAAAGGAAAAAACAGCAAACCTGAATGTAAATGAAACATTTATAGGATTTACAGCACATTGCAAACACTCCAATGAAGAGAGACAGCTTAATCATGTTTCAAAACAAACATGGTATTAAGAGTTTTTCCAAAGGCAGCCAAAAACACTTGGGTTACTGCCCGAGCAGGGGTTTGAACCCTTGTCTCCAGTGTATAAGGCTGTAACATTAACCACTGTTACTAAATACTATGAACCGCTGAGATATAACTCTATTTAAAAGCAACAGAGAGCCCTGTTTTTAGTTCTTATGTTGTTTTAATACATTATGGTTGGGGGTTGTTTTTTAAAGTAATTGCATTATGCAACATGACACTTTCTTAAATCCTATTCAGACGGGATTAGTTTTACATGGGGAGGTGGGTTAATGCCACTTTACCACATGATGTCTGTATTATTTACAACCAATTTGCACAGGGTAAAAAATCTCGTACAAATGACAGAGCTAGGAGTGGCTACTCAATTTAGGTACTACCTTTACTTCAATAGAGAACATGTCAAAACATCAATTTAACTGTTATTCTGTTTACTCAAACACCTGTCTTGCAAGCTTAAGTGAATGTACTGTTGAATAAGCACTGGCCGTGTTTACATGCAAAGATTTTTGCCAATCTGATTGAATCCATTCTGATCACAGATTAAGACTGAGGTGTTTATATGCTCACTCTACTCAACCATCTGATGGAAAATTTCTGTCTACATGCACATTACAAGTAATCAGACCGAAAATGACGCGCATGCGTAGATCAACACTTAGTGTAAATGTTACCATGACAGCGGGCATCATGTGAGGTCATTCAGAGTGAGATGAGTTTTCAGCTGCTGCGTTTTTCTGTGTTTTTAATTGCTTTAAAATTACGGCAGAAAAATGTACTTCACTTGTATTACGAGACACACAAACTGGACACCCATCCCACCTCCATCTTTTAAAGTTCAAAGCATAAACTTCATCTCTTCTGCAGACCAGTTTCTGCTCCCGCCATGTTGAACGTTATTCAACTTTCACTATGATGTGAACACACATGCCCAGACTGTACTTACACACTCCGATTAGGATACAGGCGTTTACATGGTTACTATTCTTCTATTTAACGGGATTGTTTACAGGATTACCCACCTCGTCCAATCGGATATAAATTGTATTCCTGTGAGCCAGGCCTTCTCATCCAACATCAGTGCCTGACCTCACAAATGCTCTTTTGACTAAATGGGCACAAATTCCCACAGACACACTCCAAAATGTTGTGGAAATCCTTCCCAGAATAGTAGAGGCTGTTACAGATGCGAAGGGGGGTCAACTCCATACTAACTTGGTATTGGAATGGGATGTCCAGCAAGGTTAGGGTTAGGGTGTGATGTATAGGTGTTCACAGTGAGCAAAACTGCTCATAAAGCTTCAGCTCCTGAGTGAGACAGAGAAGCTCTTCATGCCACTTTGGCTTTTAAATGGAGAGTCGCTTGCCCAATGTCACTGTCTGGCCATGTTGCACACTGAGCTGCCCAGTGGCACAAGTATAAGGTCTAAGGCAGGGGTGCCTAAAGTGTGGCCTATGAGGACCCTACCCCCTCATCCAATGAGAGAACACGATATACTGTTATACTAAATGTAAGTTGTTAAATTCTTATTTCCCTTTCAAAGTTGTACTTTTAACTTTAGTAACAAAATAGTGTAATGTTACAGAAGACATTTAAAAAAAAAACTTGTTTTGAACCTTTTGAAAAAAGTCCTTTAAGGTTATTCAGTAAAGGCAATGGTCCTATATACAACCATAAACACTCAAAGAATTCTTTAAATGCATAAGTGGTTCTTTACATGGTTAAATGGCTCTTTCTATGACAATAAAAAAAAGTTGTAAATGGTTCATTAAAGAACCCATTTTCAGTACTATATGGAACTTTTATTTCCTTTGTTTGTATACTGAGTTGTCCTTTTGGTCCTTGGCCCAACACAAACATTGCACACTGGCCCGAAGAGTCAAGTCAAGGTTTATTTATATAGCGCTTTTTACAACAGGCGTTTTCGCAAAGCAGCTTTACAGAAAAATCTGCGTGCAAGACCCCATGAGCAAGCCAATGGCAACAGTGGCAAAGAAAAACTCTGTAAGAGCCAAGAGGAAGAAACCTTAAGAGGAACCAAGACTCAAAGGGGAACCCATCCTCCTCCGGTTGACACTGGACAGCAGAACAAGACAAAACGTTTACTAGTCTAAAGATTTGCTCTATCACCAGTAAATCATGAGTTTGAATCCCTGAGGCACCGCAACCCAAAGGTGCGCTAATGATCTGCACATTATCTGGAATATTCTTGGCCGATACAGATAATACCATGGGTCACTAACATCAACCGATATTATTGGCCAACTGATATCGGTCAGGCCCTAATGTACTGTATACACTTAGTGGCACTATGGTCAACTCAGATTTTCAACTGAGAGTAACCAATATCAGTGTGGAGCAGAAAAAAATGACTCTGAGATGCCCTGAGCAATGCTGGTAGATCTAATCTAGCAAGCAATCAAGACAATCATTGGAGCACTGAGGTATAAAGCACACAAGCTGAAAATTGCTCCAGCTCACTTACACTGTTGTACACTGTGTGTGTGTGTGTGTGTGTGAGAGAGAGAGAGAAGGAGAATGAGTGGGAGTGCACTGTACAACCACCAAGCAAACATATTTTACCTTTATAAGGAGTTCTCTCTCTTGCAGGCTTGCTGAACTTCGCCAGTAAAAATAACGCAAATGTCCAATCCTTGGACACCAACTGCAGCGCAGCGCCCCCATCTGTATGCGCCGCTGTTATCTGCTCATCTTCTGAAATTTTAATGCACCTCGGCCCCACCATGAAAGGGTAATAGCCGTTTGAGAAAGGTTCGAGAAGAGGGATTTAAACAGAAAGAGACTGAAACATTCCCCAGATGGCAGATAATGGCCATACATTATGAATGTCCCTTATGCCTGCTGTCAGTGATCCTCTGCTGAAGCAAGCATGGTGCAATAGGGAGACCCAGCAGTGAGGGGAGGAGGAGGGGGACTCGGAATCCGAGGTACGCACCGGGGGCCGTTCAAGAATGACGCTGTGTGTGGTATATGAGAAGACAGCCAGGGCCTCTCAGACACACAAGTGAATCTTCCCCTGCGCTTCCCTCAGACGATAGCCTCCTGTGGAGTTAATTACAGCAGTCACAGCACAGGGAGGCTGGCAAGCTGACACGCTGTGGAAGATGCTATTCACCCCTACAGCGCATTCGGCCACAGCTCTCCAACATAAAAAGCAAACAAAGTTATCCGCCCTTCAGCTCTCAGGCTAAAACACTATGCATATTACCATTTAGCGCCGTGACAGCCGGAGGCGAGATAAAGAATGCAGGGAAGATAAGAAAAGACTTTTCGTGACCTCTGCTTTTTTCGTGTTTTCCAAGAGTTCACCAAGACCACACTTCATAATCCTAGATTTTAACACACTGGATGATCAAAACCGCGTGAAGACTTAGATTTAACCTTTCACCCTGCAAGCTTATTATTCAGTTAACTTCAGTTAACTCATTATTCAGACATTATTCATAAGTACTATACATTATTCATGACAACTATTAACCTAATATATTTAGATAAAAGAGACCTATTTTATTCTTTTTTTTCTCAGTTCAATATGTTTCCTTGTGGTCTGTGAAGGACATCTGTGATAGGAGTGGTTGGGGACCTTTTAATTCAGCTTTTGTGTAAAAAAAATCTGTGAGGAAAAAGTTCTTTTTCTGGGAGTTGATTCTATATTTAAATGTGAGGACTCTAATTGACTCCGTGGGGTTGGGAGTAGACTAGGCAGAACAAGTGTGGGGGCAGGTCATATAGTGTCACATAACCAAGTGGTGCTATAGAACATATATAAACAAGTTCAAGTTATCACACTTATAACCAGTTTGCTGCCTCTTTACAAACTCCCTGTTTTTGAGCTGAAACATTCCGGGTGAAAAAAAAGACTAGACTAGTAACATTATCTGAGGAAACTGACCATTAGCATTTGTCTGTTTATCTAAAAGATTGACTGCCCTTCAATGTGCAAGTTTCCAGCCACATGTGATCTACTCTGTGGTCTTGATATGGCTTTAATTTAATGTAATTATGGCAAAGTGAGGCGCTAAGAACTGAACAGTGCTCAGAGTCAGTCGCAGAATGCTGCCGCGCGTGGACATGGAGTGCACAAATGTTGGATGCTCCACAATGCAGTTTGGTGGTCTTGAATGATTGAACCAGAGCGAGAGAACACAAAAAGACGGAGGGTCAATCTCTGACCATGATGCAGCACTATGTTAGTGAATGGTACAAGTTCACGTTCATAGGCCTATTTTGCTTCATGAGTGTATTGTGGTTTCTTGACAATACTATCATGATGACTTGGCAAACACACAGAAATTTAGTACTAACTGTCCGATATAGACATCTAAAGAGCGTGTGCTTATCTTAGACCTCACCTACATATCAGTTATGTATCATTGATATCACTTTTGTAAGGTCAGAAAACTCAGCGCTCAGTTGAAACGTCACCCATGAGCTTAGCCAAGAACTGACACCTTCAATCACAAAAGGGATGAAACACTCGTCAAGTGCTCAGAGGGCACATCATGTTACTAGTTAGGGATAAACCAGAGCTTTTTCTCGTTTTGCTCCTCTGAAAGAGTCAAAGAAAAGTAATGCGAGTAAGAATGAGGAACAACAAGCAGCAATCTCATCTGCTGCTTCGCCACAGCTCAGACCAGGACATAGATCTATCGCTCAATAAATCAAACGGAATGGGAGGATTAAGATCGGTCACTTTTCTCTGACGATCATTTTTTACCTCACTGTCGCTCAATGTTTCTCCCTCTCTACCTTGCTTTCTCTCTTGCTGTCTCTAACACACGTACACACTTTAAAAAAGACTTTTTTGCTTTTATGTCCATAGCCATCATAAAATAAGTCTTTTTTAATTTAGAGAAACGTCTCATAAAATTCATTTTTATTCTTAAAGAGGCTGTCTACTTATTTCTGTAACCCATATTTTATTGAATATTCAATGTATATTTCTTGCTGTTAGTTTTTTTTTGCTCATGATTATTTATCTTGCTGTAGTTATATTTCTTATATATTTTGCTGTCATCTTTGTTTTTTGCCGCTTGCTTTTTCTCATTGGCTGTATATTTTACTGTTTACTATATTTTTTATATTATCTGTATAATTTGCTGTAAGCTAGATTTTCTGCTGTTAGCTAAACGTTTTTTGCTGTTAATGATAATTTTTGTTATTAGCCATATTTTTAACTGTTGGCTAAATATTTTTTGCTATCAGCTCTATAATTTGCTGTTAGCTAGATTTTTGCTCTGATCAGCTGTATTTTTTGCTGTTTTTAATATATTTTGCTGGTACATGTATTGTTGCTCTTAGCAATATATTTGCTGAAAACTTTTTTTTTTTTTTACTGTTCGCTTTTTTTTGCTGTCTTCTATATATTTTGGCTGTATTTTATTGTTTATCTTGTAATTGATTGTGTGACTATTTCTGCTCCAAGCAATATTTATTTATTTTATGCTCTTAGCTTTTTTTCACGTTAGTTATGCTTTTTGCTGTTAGCTAGATTTTTTGCCACTAGCTCTATTTTTTCTGCTGTTCACAGTACTGCATTCTATATTTATCTGTTAACTGTATGCTTTGCTCTTCGCAATTTGCTGTTATGTGTATATACATACACACGTACATAGAACAGTACTGTTTATCTTCTAATTAATTATGTAACTATGATGTTTCTGTAAAGCATAACCTAATGACTGAGTGATTACTCAGGCATCTCTGGATAAGCAGTGGGAGGTATACTGGTATAAAACTGAAGACTTGTATGACATCGCCTCATGATGGATTTTGCCATATCAAAACAGTGAGCCACAAACAGCCCTGCACTCAGAAAAAAGCTTAAATGTGAGTTGAAAAAATTCTTATAAACTCAACAAAACAGCATTTTAGGCCAGAAGCAGTAACTGTACCACTAAATGCCACATGCAGTACAATGCAGTGCTAATCAGTGTAGCCTTTGATCATCTCATAGCCATAGTAGTATAATAAACACTAGCTAACAATGCTGATGCTGATGTGTTGGCTGTCGTGGAAGTGTTTACATTGTCAATCACCAGTTGAGCTTTTCTTTATCACTTTATTTGAATCACAACTTAAGATATATAAACTGTAGTATCTGCAATCGTGTTGTCAGTCCCTTAAAAAAAGAGCTTCTTGGTTTACAGCTATGTATTTTCAGCTTATGCCTTGTTTTCCCCAGTTTGACCTGCCACAGCAACAGAATGTTTTTTTCAACTCCCCTCTCTAAGCCTGCACTCCATCAGAACCACCCTGCAGTCCTGCATTCTCTCAGTTAATTCCTCTGCATTAGGCTCAATCATCATTCATCTCTTCAGCCGTGGCTCTAACTACTTGCTAATACACCGTGCTGACAGCCACCTGTGTGAATCACTTGGTGGGAGGGAGGCGGTGGCTGGTTCTGGCAGACCCCCAGCCGGCCGACACTCGCCTGGCCATGACAATGCCAGCTGCCTCTCTCAGCACGCACTGGAGACAAACAGTCACCGTTGCCTTCAGCCCTGTCACTCACAGAGAGAGAGAGAGAGAGAGAGACGCTGTGGCTTTACCACAGACGCAGCTCAGTGCCATCTCGCCTGAACCACACACCAGCACAGAGCAGCTTCTGAGGGATCAAACGCTCAGACGCTGCACAAGTCTGACAGTGAGCTTTAAGGACATCAGGAAGAAAGCTACTGCACCGCTCATTCCTTCACAGATGCTGTTTTGTAAAGGCTGCTGGGATTGTCATGGACGGCTGCAGCTGGATTGCATGCAGTCACAACAGGAAAATAACCTCCTGGCCGCACCCTGGAGTACAAGAAGAGGAATCAGAGCAGAGGCGGAAGGCTCAACAGGGCAAGCCCAACAACTAAAAAAGTGGGAGTAATATAAATGAGAATATACACATCCACACACAGGCTAAGAACCTTCACAGAGTACACTGAGACTGATTCATAAAAGCGTATTAAAGGGCCCATGTCAGGAAAAAACTAATACAAGAATCTGTAATAAAATAGTTCGATATAACACAAACACTGCTAAAGTTTCAAAACAGGTTAAAATGCATTATGACTGACCGTGGTCCATAAAACCACATGTAACGCTACAAACAGTAGAAGGAGTAGCACTACAGCATCAGGAGAAAAAACAAGCTAAACATGGTGTATGTGCGTTGCTGCGAGTCACCCTGTAAAACCTGAAAAGTCTGAGGTGTCACAATGTTCATAAGTGCAATTACACATTTCCACCAGAGAGGTCTCCAAATCCCTAAATCTTGCATAGTGTAGCTTTAATATTATTTAAAAAGCTGTTTATAGCAGTTCTCTGTCAGCTCTCTTTCCCAAAATGGTGGCTTCAGACATCAGAGAAAACGGCATTTGGTCAAAACACTGTCCCGTCTCATAAAACAGAACATCAGACGAGACGGCCTCAGGCGAAACATCCTTGGACAAAAGGGCATCAGGCAAAGCATTCAGAGAAAATGGCCTTGGACGTTTTGCTCTTTTTGTTCTTTCTTATTAAATCAACTACAATTTGGTGGATGAATTGAATATACATTACAATATAAAACAACCTGAACTTTTACTGAACTGCACTTTGAATAAGTTCTTTGACAACAATTAAGCTTCTGTCACAATAAGCAAAGGACCCCCCCCCCACACCACCTTTACTAGAGTAAGAGGACCCTGTTAATGCTGACTTACTACATGCATTTATACAAAGATAGCTACTCTACCACCACTTCCAGTCACTGTGCTTTTGAGGTTCTGAGCAAAATAAACTGAAATAGGCTCCTATAATGTGGAATATATGAGCACCTCTAATCAACAGGCTACATAAAAACCAACCTAAGAAAATAACCTGAGAAAAGAACTAAGAGCTTCTTAAAAGAATGTCTGAGAACATAAAGTTCTTTGAGAACTGCATAAAGGGATGATCTTCAGCACCTTTCATGATTTTTTAATATGCACTTCATGAACCAGTCCCTGGTCTACAAACCTAAAACCTGGAAAACCTGGCTAGTGTGAATTCCTTCTTTGTGATCGTGAGATCTTTCGGCTCTCATAAAGACTGCAGCACCTCAGGGCTGTCCTGAGGCTGTGCCCCCACTTTTTCTTGCGTACAAAAGAGCAACAAGTAACAGCAATGAACTGCCTTGTCAGACACAGAGACAGGACGACCCCGATGGACCCCCATAAGGAGAAGCAGTCCTTGGGCTCATATTTTAATTATGTAGACAAGTTGACCCTTAGACTGAGGACAGCTCCTCAGACACCAGAGCCGAGCAGAGGAAGAGCTGAAACCAAATGCAGACGGACAGATGATGGATGGTTTGATTTTTTTTTTAAATATCTGGGGGCTGAAACAGTCTCATTGTCAAAGCTGGACACATTACTGACAACGCCGAGACTTTGTACTGCTTTAAAGTTTGACGACGTGCTAAGGTCTTAAGGTCATCAAATGCTGGCTTGTTGGATATTCCTAGAGTGAAATATAAAAAGTGAAGCAGCTTTTAGTTTTGATGCTACAAAGATTAGAAGTACTTTCCCTGCTCCGATTCATCAGGTACCCTCTGCTGACAGTTTAAAAAAGAAAAACAGCACAAAACCTCAGCTTTAAATTAGTTTACCCTTTTTTCCGTTTTTGTTGTTCATATCAGGGGTGTAAAATGCATCAGTGCATATGAATCCATCAACATGAAGGTGAGCATTAATTTTGAAATGTCACAGGAGTTTATAATCAACAACGACAACTACAACAACAATAATAATAATAACAACAAGAATGATGTGCTAATTTCTTGGTCAAATTAATGTTCTCAGGCTATTTTCAAACAGGGAAATGAAGAGAGGCTCAATATGATGTTTTCACTGACTATATTCCAATTAGTAAATAGTTACTCAAAAGTCATTTAAACATTCAATGAATTTTTAATAATAATAAATAATGAATTAATCATTACTAATGAATGTATACATAATAAAATGCATCACGATGTATAAATATCAATATGTTGAACCACAGTCTTTCATTATGATTGTTTCATTTGTACACCGTTTGTGAATCACCTTAAGCTGCATTTCCTGTGGTCAAATTGTTTTGTTGACTTTCTAAGTAAAAATAAGTTAACACATCCTCCACAAACTTTATTTAAAATTGTAGTTCACAATTTCTATTTATTTTGCTGAATTTAACATTTTGAAAAAAATTTAACATACTTATATAACGTGCTATAACTTTTGCACAGGCCACATTTTATGTTTATGTTTTTTTCCCCAAGATGTTAAATTGATCATTAAAAATGTGCAAAACTGTGTTCTCTGTAAATTATGTGTGGAACTTATTTTCACTTAGAAAATCAACAAAACATGCAATTTGACCAAGCGTGCTCAGACTTTGTATGTCAGGGGTATGAGATATGGCAAAAATATAATCATGAAACTTCTACACATTTTTTAAAATTTGTCACAATACATAATTTCTGAGGTTTGCTAAATTGGAACACACAAAAAGAACCAGAAGCCACTTTAAAAAATATGATCAAAAACTACGAATACAGTGCTTTTTCTTTGACATTTCACATACTGTGCTGCACTAAATCCATATAACCAGGACTAATTATGCTCTCTTTCTAATGAAACTGTGTTTGCTAAGTACTGACAATATCCATGACATACTCAGAAAAGCACACTGTGACGTAATTTATTACAATAACAATAAATATCATATTGACCACCTCTAGTGTAAGGTGTTACACAAATAGATATTACTCTTATTATTGCTTTTAAAGGATATTTATAATGGTCAATCTAACAACAGTATATAAGCCCCCTGTCAATACAGCCTTTATATCCAGGTAGAACTCTTCCAATGCCAAAACTAAATAAATGTAGCAGGGATCTCTAATCAGTACAATAACCAGCACCACCCAGCCAGAGCTATCAGAACACTGCATGCACTCAGTCAGCAGGATAGCCGCCCTTTTTCACTCTGAATTACATCCCCATCACAACTCAAAGCACTGTTTCCATCCACACGCCAGCTAAGAGGCCTCTCATGAAGAAAAATGCCTTCACACAAAAAATCCTTCACTCCCTTGGCAAAAGCTATTATGGACAAGCAATGATGGCCAGTTTACACTCTACCACTGCACAAGCTACCACAGTACTTGATCATAACAATGTCTGTGTGTGTCATATCCATCCCCGTGTGTCTGTTTCTGTTTTAATCACACGTTTAATGTTGGCCAAAGGTGATTTCCTATCTCATGTGAAGCTTATAGAGAATAATGTTTTCTGAATATGTATCTACTCTGTATTATATCACAGTACAACTGGCCCAAACCATATCTAAATTAATGGATGTAGTGGATTAATTGCCAAATGCAGTGATGATGCTTGGGGTGGTCCAAATGTTTATTTGTGGGTGCTGAAGATAACACACATACATCGCAGCTGATTATACATATGCCAATAACAATTTTTGGTGAAGAAACTGTGCTACAATGATGTTAATAAATGGTCAACCGCTCATAAAGAGGGACATTTTTCAAGACATGGAAAAACTAAAGTCTTGAAAAAATTGCGTAGACCATCAATGAACACAGACTTAACAAACTGACCACGCTCTCTGAGTGCAGGGACATCAAGTTGACAGCTGACGAAATATTAGAGGTCTACTGCCAGGCCTGGATCATCATGTCAGCGGCCCCTGGGCACAAATGTTTGGTGGTCTTTTTTTTGGTGCTCAGGGAATTTTTTATGATATTGCAGCAGGTTTCTAAATGGGCTGTGCAGCACCAAGACGGCAGCATACCAACCACAGAGTTGGGCACGTGACAAAACAATAATAAGATTATTTACAAATTAGAGAGCACAAACAATGCAACACTTCCGTATAAAGCATGTCCAATCTTCACAAGCAAAACGTTTACCTTGAGAAGACGTGAAATTAAAATTAGATGAAATGTGCATAATAATGAGAAAAAGCAGCAAACTTAAAAACCCACACTGTCAAAAATCCTAAACTAAAGCATACTACCATGGTGGGATTTGCCGCTGATGATTTTATGCATAGACAATTCGCAGATCACTACTGAAAAGGGAGACACAGCTTTTTTCTTTAACTCTGGTGGCTGACATTTATATGTGGCTTTGGAAATGGGCATCCTCTACTCTGTCGAAGTATCAGGTCATGCTTTTAAAAATCCCTCACATACTGAATATGTGGAGCTTCAAATTCAAAGTACATTCAAAGAAACGCTAACTAACTGCTAAAACAACTGAAAGCTTGACTGAGGTAACAGTACATAGCTGAACAGTTTGTAAGCAATAAGTAGAGGAGAAAAAGAAGCGGACGTTCAACAAGACATGGACAGTGTCAGGACTATGATTGGCCGTAACATAATGCTAAATTTGACATCATTTTTTCCATGTCCTTCTAGTAAAGTTCCTACCGTGAGTCAAAACAGCTATTTAGGTTTTCTCCTAATAGCCCCTATGCACTCATCACTGACACAGCACCCACTTACAAACACTCTGCTGTCTCTGCTGTCTCTTGCTGTACAAAGAAAACCCATAAAACCCATAAAACCCATTAAATGATCCAGGCCTGTCTACTGCAGGAAGGGAAAAAAGGGTCATTCTGGTTTTATAAGGTAATACATCCTTTTTCTCGTATTATTAGAATGTTACTTGAATCATTTTTAGTACAACTGTCATGAAGGAATTTTATTCCCTAAGCCTTTCAATATTAATAATATGGCAAGAGATTGTGCCTTAAATAATTAAATGACAAATTCTGAATTTCACAACTGCTACAACTCTCTGGCATTCACCCAATTTAAGCATCACACTGTGAATTCATTTAACATCCAGGTCCTCATCCCTGAAATTAATTCCTGGCTATGTCACTGGTCAAACTACATAAGCGTCAAAGGAAGAATTTTATTTTTTTGGTACACATTTTTTCCCCAATTTAGTTGTGGCTAATTCCACCTGCTAGCTGCATCTCCCCCTTTCACACAATGCTACAAAGCTGGGAGGGTGAAGGCTAACTAAGCTTCCTCTATGTCATGTGAAGCACCACTGCATCTTTTCGAACTGTTGCTGATGTAATGTCAAAGGACAGTTCAACACTAACTCTCAATTCTTTTACATAAGCTAAGAGGCGTCTGCAGGAAGGCGGGAAGCAGGGGTGCTGCAGCAGGAGACCAACCTACCCACCCCGAGAGAGCGCGGCCAGTTATGCTCTTGTGGACTCTTTGCAGGAATTAGAGGGGATTTCCACAAATTTTTCAAAATGTTCACATAATTCAGTTGCTGCGATGCAAACCAAGACATTCTGAATGGTTTAATGTGAAATGGTTCATTGTAGAAAAACCTACTAACTCATGTCTTTATAATGGTGGTGATAGGAACCAGGGATCACTATGTCTACAACACAAATATAGCCATTTTATTTACCATCCCAAATGACCAACGGACCTATTGTTTTCTGAGTTTTTATATGTAATGCTGATAATGGCAAAATAGTGGTAAATCTTAAAAAGTAAGTTTTCTTTGGGGGGCTAATTTGCCTTACGCTGCCCTGCATGCACCTCGCAACCATGAATGGATTTGAGAAAAAAAAGTCAAAAGCTTATTTTAAAACTATCATAAACATATTCATAATCATTTGAATTAGTAACTTTCTGTGAGCTTTTAAGAGACTTTAAACTCTTCAGATGTCTGGTTCCTACCACCACCATTGTAAACAATTCTGACTTGGTACTCTGACTCAGTAAGTTTCGCTAGAACATAGCATTTTTACATTAAACCACTCTGAATGATTTTGTTTACAACCTAATGATCAAATCAACAAGGAGTTCAAAGATGTACTGATAAACATCAAACTGAAGGTATTATCAATGTTATGTTCATGTTAGAATGGTACATGCTCATTTTAGGCCAAAATAAAATTCGTGATATTTTAATTTTTTTTTAAATGGTGTATTATTTAGTGACTATATGCTTCTACTGTGTAAATAGCTCCTCCTTTTACGTTAATGTATTCCAAAAAAATTGTTATAATTCTCTATTGTACAACTGCACTGAATCAGAGTGAAATCTGAGATTTCATGATGCACTGAATGGTTTTCTAAAGGACTGTATTTAACTAAATCGTTGTGAGGTCAGAGATTTACACTCCCAGTAAAACATTACCATCAGCAAAGGACTCATATATCCCTTAGCTGGGAAGCAGTCTGTCACACCTCTGTCAGAACATTCACTCACTGGTGGAGAGCTATTGCATCATCAATAGAGACAGAAAGTCAACTGAGCATTTTTATTAGGTGTCATTCAGTGAAATATAGGAGCTGTATAGAACACTTTACCTGGCAGATCAGAGAAGAGCAGGATGCATTCATTGAAGCCGTTGGCCAGAAGCCTGTCACGCAGCTGCTGCAGAATAGCCACTCCAATACAGAACGGGAAAGAGGAGTTCCCCAACAGCAGAGTGTCCCACAGGTGGAAGATCTTATGGAGGGGAAACACATCTGTTGAGAAAACAGACAAATCAGAAATTTGGCTCTCACTTTACTCAAGTGGGAGCTAAGCAGGCAATCTCAGACCTACATACCACTGATTTAAAGGTCTCATATTGTGGAAAAACCTAATTTTCCATTTTTTTTTTTACACATAAGAATTTAATGTTATATGACACTGGGTGGCACGGTGGTGCAGTGGGTAGCTCTGTCGCCTCAAATCAAGGGCCTGGGATTGGTTCCCTAGCTGGGCAACCAAGGTCCTTTCTGTGTGAAGTTTGCATGTTCTCCCCGAGTCTGTGTGGGTCCTTCAGCTTCCTCCCACAGTCCAAAGACATGTGGTCAGGCCAATTGGACATGCTGAACTGCCCCTAGGTGTGTGTGTGTGTGTGTGTGTGTGTGTGTGTGTGAATGTATCTGTCTGTCTGTCTGTCTGCCCTGCGATGGACCGGCAACCTGTCCAGGGTGTTTCCTGCCTTCTGCCAAATGACTTCTGGGACATGCTCCAGCTCCCCCCGCAACCCAGAAGGATAAGCAGTTTAGAAAGTGTGTGTGTGTGTGTGTGTGTGTGTGTGTGTGTGAAAACACTGGTAAAGTTTCAAGATGTCCAGTTCCATATATGGAAATTAAACTGCAAAAACAGGCATTTTGAATCATAGCTTTTGTAATGTCACAAAAACCAACGCTTCATATATCCACCTACCTAGCCTACAGCAGTTTAGCCCTGCCCAGTCATATGGAAGTTACATGGATGTTTTAGCCTAACCTGCTTTTTGAATAAGACACAATAGAAGACAGCCAACCAATTACACATTTCAGCCTAAAAGGCACAGTAACAAAACAGCTTGTTTAATTCTATGGGATAAAGAGGGGTTGGAGAGAGAGAGGTTCAAAATTGACATGTTGAAATGAAATGCATTGTGCTTTTGGTGCATGAACATACATTAATATTGTAAGTGGACCTCAGGAAAAAAATACCTGGAAAAATGCAGGATATGGGCCCTTTAAAATGACACGTCACCAAAAAATCAAATGTTTCCCTTACATTAAATGCGGTTGCTCAACCAAGACATGTTTCATGTTCAACTGTGCTTCAAATTTACATGATTCAAATGTGTCAAGTGGCTGCAAATTAATATAATGTGTTACATAAACACAGTTACCGCCAAAACAACAACATTAAAGAAAGGGATGGCGTTGATGCGTTTGAGTGCAACCACAGCGCATTTATAATATGAACCTTTTTTACAAAGCTTTTTCAGTTTTGAACTGGAGGCTAAAGTAGCAAACAAGTAATGGAAGCATATGTCCCACCAATTAGCACTGTGCAAACTGCACACCTAAGTCACACACTTGCCTCAATCCAGGTGGAGTTGGTAAGTGATCTCAAATGGACTTGGTTAATTGGTTTCTGACACTGCATGGCATTGTTAACTATAATAAAAATGGAAATTATCTACATTGTATTTATCAGCTACAATATCCTTGTAGCTCCAGTGTTACAGTAAATAACATCTTGGCTCACTGCTTATTTTTGGGGTAAGGGAACATTTGTGCAAATTTGTATTTTTGCTGAATTATCTCTTTAATTTGATTAAGATGTAAAGCAATGGTCTGCTATTATATCTCATACCACAATCTAGTTAACAACAAGAGCTCTAGGCCATCTGAAGACCTGGTACGAGACGGGAAAACAAAACAGTGGGAGATGTTTGTGTGAGTCTGACTTCTAAGCTAAAATGAGTAGTAGCTGAAAAGCCATGGGTTTCTAAATGGAAAGGGAAAGCTGAAGTCTATAAGGTGGCTGAGTGCTGTTTCACTGGACTGCAGAGCAAGGATCAGTCAGGAGAGTCTCTGGGGGGTTTTCGGCCCCACACAGTCGAAAGTGGGGGTCACAGGGCCACGTTTCACACCATCAGCCCCAGAAAGGCGAGTAATAAGCTGGCACTCTTCTCATTCTCCTCACGAACCGCAATGCAACGAGGGTGTTATTCCACAATTTCACCCAGACGTGGAATAGAGGCTGGTCACAGAACCAAATCGAAAGAGATTAGACGACATTTTTCTCACTGAATGAGACATTTCAAAATCAATACAAGGGCCTGAAATAGATTTTTTTTTTCCCTACATGATCATGTTGCAAATTGCTATTTAACAATTTTCAGCATAATGGAAACTACGCCTGATGAAACAATTGGTCATTATGGCCCATTAGTGAGGATTGTTTTGGAAATGCACATTCTGAGAAACACTTCATAGAAAAAGAGTACAAGATGTCTTATTACCGTGGACGCAATTTGCAACATGCAGAGACAAGATATGAACCTAGTTATCCTCTTTTCATCAAAGATATCAAATAACATTTCACACCTCATCAAATGAGTGGGAGGAGGAGGGGATGGAGGGTACAACAGTTCTATAGTTTTAGGCAACAGCACAATGTTTTGATTATTTTAGGAGGCAGAGCAGACTTGTGGGGTTTCTAGTATTTGTTTTAATGAACAAAATGATTTCATAGGTTTATTTTTGACACTAGCATTATAGCACAAATCATAACTATCAAACATTTAAATGGGGTTTTCTTGCAACAACACTAGTTTAACTGGGTAACTGCTTGTTGAAGATATATACTTTTTTATCTAAAAAAGTATAGATTTATGCCTTAATTTCAACAGTTCAAATCAAGGTTTTTCAAGAGAGATTTCATTTTGCCTGACTTTCATTCTGATGTGAAAAGAGGCCGCAACTCATCACTTCACCAACGTTTCTTCTGAAGTCAAGGGTATTAATAGGGACTTTGTTTCCACTTTGCTGCAGTAACAGCCTCAACTATTCTGGGAAGGCTTTATAATGGATGTCAGAACACTGTTGTGAGAATTTTATTGTATTTAACCACAAGAGCATTAGTGAGCTCAAGTAAGTACTGATTTTATGCGATTAGTTTTGGATCACAAATGCCACCACTCCACCGAACCCAGTTCTACTGCTCCACAGCCCGATGATTCAGAGCTTTATACCTCTTTACCTGATGCTTGACACTGGTCATGGTGACCCTAGGCTTGGCATAGCTGCTCCAGAGCTCTTACTGTCAGTGCTTTTTATAAACATCATGCAAGCTCATTCTTTTGGCCATATAGTGTATGAGTAAGTGGCTGTACTTACGAGTGAACATTGTTAAGAACCATGGGATGGCATAAAGCTGTGGAGAGAAATGAAGAATTTGATTAAATGTGGAAATGCTTTCCTTTTCTATATAACTTTACAAGATGTGAAAAAAACACGCAAACTCATGCAAACAGAAACAAATTGTATATGCAAATTGAATGTACAGTTTGGAAAAAGCACTTTCTAAGGGGTTCATTAGTCAGAGTGGCAGTCAATTAAGGCTCCATAGCTGGGGACCAGAAACCAGGCTGGGTACTACAGATATTAACCTAGAAATGAGAGGCCATAATTTCAAGAGTTTTCTACTACCCACTGGCATAGTCTCCTTGTGCAACATAAATAATGGGCTCCTATCATAGAAAATTTAAACTTCCCTGTTTTTTTTGTTTTTTTTTAAGTTAGTTTCCTGTACTATGTAAACACTGCTCAGGTCTCAGAATGTTCATTCAGTCCTTATTTGTAAACTTAGCTGCAAACGCCACCTGTTCTGAATTCATCATAGTTGTGCAATACATGTTTATGTATGACCATCATTCCTCCTACAGAAGTTTGGCTCACCTGCACGTTAATATGATAAGGGGTGTTGTTACTGCAGACAGTCTGAGTTATTAGAGGGGAGGATTTGAGGAAACATGATTAAACGTTGTACTGTTCCTGGCTGCTGGGAAGCATATGTGTGACAGCGCAGACTTAGATGAATTCACTTTTTCCAGAATTTGAATCCAAACTGAACAATTTGTTCCATACATTTCACTTGTAAGGGGCTCAGCCAACTACAACAGAGGTCATTTACATATACCAGTAAAGGCACTGTTACAATACCTGAACTATAGCAGTTACATAAAACCACACAAAATGTTATATATAAACTTCAGGAAAAAAAATAAAATACAGCATATAGAAGCACTTTAATCCTGTGCTTTTCCAGGCAAAACAGCTGCCCTGCTGTGCCCTAGTCCTACAGCCAGCACAACAGGGTGAGAAAGGAGTGAATACTGCTGAGTGGCCCTACCGGGTATAAATAAAAGATATTAAAATACTCTTTTTAACACAGGAGGGCAACCCTTTTCTCCAGCATCCTTCCTAACAACAGCTTGTTTCAGCAGGGAGGGAGGGGCAGAGATGGAATCAGTCCCACTAGTTAATTGGTGGTTGGGGAAGCTGGCCGTTTCCTCTTGGCTAGGCTCGGAGGGGCTGGGAGTAATGAGAGAGCATGAGGCTGCAGCTTTTTAGTTTGGCCAGCTTAGCTAAGCACAGCCCAGCTCCCTTTCTCCACATCCCGCAGCTTCATGGGTAAGGCTCACCCTGATAGGACTAGCCTGCGATCGCCAGCTCTAAATTAAGATGATGGTAGACTCCAATCAGAAAATGCACTCCAAGTGCCACACTGATACCACGATAGTGCTGAGTGCCAACATAACTTTGAGCTGAGATGGAAGAAAAATACAACATAGCGTTGAGATGTTTGAAGAGATTTACAGGATTTATATGCTTGTATATGTAACACCAGTCACTTACTATTTTAATATACAACAGTTAGTTCTGACAGCAAAACCTGATTGGTTGAGAAGTGCTCTAGGTGTACTGTTATTCCCAATAGCAGTTTTTTCACAACAATTGAATCAGTTTCTATTTTACCACATTCAATCACAAACAATGACATTAGTAGGACAGTCAGCTTTCTCTCCTCAAAATTACACTTTCACTCATGAAAGGCAGAGAACAAGCTACAATCAATTGTTCATCGTTAAAAATGTCCATCGTTAAATTTTGCTAAACCTAATGGTTCTGAAATGCAGATCAGTGACGCTTTAGTCCCTCGTGTATTTAGGTAAAAGGGCAAAATCACATCACTTGTAGTAAAGAAAGCAGCTTCATTTAACTAGGAAATTGTAGTACTGATTTGATGTGAATTTGCTTTATTTTGCCTTAATACATGAGAAATATGCACTTTTTAGACATTCCCTTAATGACAAAGCGTCAGTGATCTGCGTTTCCAAAACATTATGCTTTGATGGGCGTTTTTGAAATACATTTAGTTGAAGTTCGTTCTCTTTCGTTCTTGTCTTTCAGGAGTTAGAAAATACAGATCTGATCATTTTTTGGATGTTTATTTCATTAGAAATCAAAGGCGGAAAGTCAAGTATCCAGTAAACATCCAATATAAAACCTGCTTTGACGCACTACGTAAGAATTTGCCAAAATTAAAGCACATTAGTTTGATGGTTTTCTTTTCTTTCCCTTTTTGTTTATTTTGCAGAGCAGTTGTATAAAAACAACAGAACACTCAAGGTTGTACATTATCCTGAATAACACCACATCTATGACGATTAACGGCTGTGGCCGAATCACAGCCATGATATTATTTTGTGATAACACGCTGCCTCTCTTGTTCTATTGCTTAAATTGTTAACGTTTGTTAGAACATTGCTATGAGGATTTGACTGTATTCAAGAGTACTGCTGGGTGGCTTTATGCCCCTCTAGCTGATACTTGGTACTGGGCATCGTGACCTTAGGCTCATGTGCGGCTGCTCCAGAGCATTACACTTTATTGGCAATATGTTTCTACAGAAATACAAATACAATAATACAAATATTTGCGACCTTTGATCCTTCAGACGTCACTGCATTGAAAAGCAGACATGCATCTGTGATGGATAACACCACATGGGCTTGTGAGTACTGCAACAAGCTGTTGTGACTGAACAGCGTTCATCACTGCACAAATGCAACTTAAGACTGTATTATGCACAGCAGAGGACACGTCAACACATCTAGAAACACTGACGACTTCTCTGGGCTCAGGCTAATCTGAAATAGACTGATGGAAATGTGGAAATGTGTATTGTGGTCTGATGAGTCCGCCTTTCGGATTGTTTATGGAAATAATGGATCTTGCATCCTCCATGCCAAGGAAGAAAAGGACCATCCTGCCTGCAGTCCAGACATGTCTCTTATTGAAAACGTGGCACATCATGAAGTGCAAAATACAACAATTGTGTACGGCTGCACAGTTGAAGACTTGTATAATGGAGGAATGGCAAAATATTCCATTTTAAAAAAAGTTCCTAAGTTCAAACGTCAAAGTTTTCAGTTTAAATACAAGCCAAATAGAATTTACCAAACTACTGCTTTCAGTTTTTCTTAGCATTTCACATACGAATGCTTTGGGATTGCAGTTTATATTATGATTTCATTGCGGGGTCTCCTCAATGATTCCTGCCTCTACTACTGAGGTCAACAACTACAGTATTCTCAGACCAGCAGGGACTGAAAACAAAGAGGCCCTGAAGGCATGAAGACACATTAAAATTCATGATCTCATGAAATGTTTCTAAAACGTTCCCAAAGCCTCAGCCTGTTGCAATATATTCTCTGGAAGTTCATTTTGTAGCTCTAAAACACACAAAAACAAAACCTTTGTAAACAATGGCCATCACATCTTGATGTGAGGGCCAAAGTTAATATGACCACATAAAAGCAGTTCATCTCCCAGGGAATATTAGCATTTACACAGCCAAAAAAAAAACCCAATGCTTTGTGAAACAACACTGAACTTGCAGAATGTATTCATGTTTTATAAACGATTCGATGGAACAACGACTGAACATGACTAGATCAAATATTATTCAGCCCAGACTATGAAAATAAAGCTCCAAGCCTTTCATTCTGAAAACCAAGCATTGTGTCTAGGACGAGGAATGGCACTAAAGTCTCCAAGGTTATGTGGTCTTAAAGTGAGAGAAAAAATCAATTGAAATTTTTGTGCAATTCATTGAGATTCATGGCAAGCGTACTAAAAGAACCCAACGCCAATGGAGCCAAGCTCAGCAGCACACCACACACACTCATACAGTACAGTCTGGCTTTGTATTCGCATTGTGTTGAGGACAATGACAGCTGTTCAGGGACCGAAAAGAACATCAGCTCAATGTCTCTCTTCACGCAATGACTCATTGTTAATTCCCACCCTTCATCGTTTAATAGGCCTTTCACTGGCTCCTTGGATTTGATAGAGCCTGGATGAAGCCAGAAGGTCACGGATCTTTGCCACTTTCACACCAATGAGGGTTTTGGGGACTAGTGGGGATGCGAAGCCTACTGTCCCCTGGAGGTCAGTGTGTGGAGGTCACACATCAATCAGTGTAGGATTGGCTGCACTGCTAAAGTCTCAGAAGCTTTAACCTTGGAAGGGCTCGGAGGAAGACAGAAGAACAGAATGAGCAAAAGAGGTAAAAAGGAGGAGGGAGAAAGCGTAGGAGAGACAAAAAGAAAGAAGCAGACAGACAGAGAGGTCATGGGGGAGTCCCGGAATGAGATAAGCCCAGTCTTCATTACATTTGAAATGAATTACCAGCTAGTGAGTGTGTGTGGGTGTGTGCATACTCATGTTTGCTAAGGGAAAACTTAGTGGATGCTGAAATCTCAGGGTCAGCTGGATGTGAGAACTAGACCCCGGCGATGTAATCGGATATCGGACGCTTCAAAGACTGTGTGTTTGAGAAACGAAAACTGATAGAAAACTAGAGAAGACCACTTTTAGGGTCCATATTTTACAATTTTTCATGTATTTTATTTTTTAAGTTCAATTTAAACATCTGTGTGGTTTTATATAACATAAATAGTCCAACATTTTCAACCTCTCTTTATTCATTAGAAACTAGACAGGCTGTTTTTGTTACTGCGCCTTTAAGACTAATACATGTTAATGGACTCTAATGGTTCTGATTGCATGTTCTGTATAATGCCTTGTTCAAAATGCAGTCTGGGCTGAAATGCTCCTATCTGTGAATGGGCAGGGCTGAACTTAAATAAGGAGGTTTGAATAAGTGGACATATGAAAATGAGCAGTTTTTTGTGACATCACAAAATCAGTTCAAATTCAAAACAAGCTGCTTTTGCAGCTTAGTTTCCATATATGGGGGGTTCACGTTACAATTTAAGATTTTAGCAACGTTTACATACGACATCATTGCTAGATAATATAAAATGCTTACACATACTATTTTATTCCCTTTTACTGTTAAAACAATGCATTATTACAGGGAATTAATAAGCCATTAGTGTATGAATTAGTACATTTACCACTGTCTCTGCTGATTTATTAGAATGTGACATACTCTCTAAAATAAATTCTCAGCATGTTCTGTACAGCTGAAGTGTCCTGATTGTAAAATTATTAAAATATGATACTATATGGTTTCCAATAGACATTGAAAGCTGAATCCCAGAGTGATGACAGAAAACGCTGTGTTTTGTAATATGTAAAGCAAATAGACATGGCTTTGGAACTCACTGATCTACAGTGTGCGTAGAAGGCTGGAGTTTCTCCACTAGGGGGCACTATTAGCCTGCAAGTCACCACTAACTCACACCAGAAGGAGCTCACAAAACCCATGCGTTTGCAAAAGGTGAAATAGTTTTAATGGGTAGTTAGATAATATAATACTCTTACATAATTGCCTTTTTGCATCTGTGCTTTTCATTAAAAATTTTCATAAAGTCAGATAAGGTTAAAACATATACGCCAAAAATTGAATAGAAAATAGGTGATGCAGCTGACTGTGTGCCTATGTGCGTGTTTTTTTGTTTGTTTGTTTAGTTGGTAGGTGTTATATTAGAGACACTCCCACTTCACTCTTGTGTGAAGGAGCTAAACGCTAAATTCATATACAGAAGGGCTGCACAATATACTGTTTATCAATCGTTACCATGATACCAGCCTTTGCAATATTAATACAATGCAATGTCCTATCACAAATGAATGTTTTTTACTGTGTGATATGAGCATTTTGACCAATCACAGTTCCAGATGAGTTTCTGTGGGTGTTTGGGTGAACCATTCTCATGATCCAACAAACATGAATGGTCAAAGTAATAACGAAGACTGATCTTTAAAGGAGCTGTCATCCTAGTTTTTTTCATGCTTTATACTTTTCTTGCTTTTTAAACTGCACAAGGGTAGAAATGACCAGTGTTTTTGCCAGGTTCTGGTGCATGTTCATGCTGATATATATTTTAAAAATAACCTTTTCATTTATAGATTTTTATGCTATCTAGTGCACTTAAAAATACCGGAATGTTTCAAAAGCTAAACACTTGATTGTTTTTTCTTAGAAGCTTCACATAATTACCTCACATTAGGCCTCTCTAACCTTTTTTGTTAAAGCTGAAAGAACAAAATCACTTACATTTGGCCTGTTGCCAACAGCGGTACATTTGACTGACTGTTGCAAATAAATCAAGGTCTCTATCCAGCCTAGGCAAGTCCATTACAGACCTTGTAATGCTGAATGCCTTGATCAAGCCCTAATCCACACACATAAAACAATTTAATTACTTTTCATAAATATAAATGATAACATTTTTATGGAGAGGGAAAGAAACAACAAAGAGCCAACAAAACATCAAACACAACCACTACTGCAACACATATACTAAACTATATCTCTCATTATGTGAGCCTGACAGTCAAAAACCTCCAGTGTCCAGTTACTTTTACCTTAAGTGACTTTATATTTAGATAACTAGCAAGCTCATAATAAATGGCTGATGTTACCATGCTAGCGAGCTCAGTATCAGTCATTATCTTCGACTCGAGTCACACTGGCTAACATGCTGTTTTATCATAGACATTTTTAGCTGAGCTCACTGATAAATGATGACATGAAACATCAAAAATTTAAATTACATTGAGTAGACTAGATATCCAACTTAATGCCAACTTAATGCCAATGTTTGAGGAAATCAGAAAGCAAACTACCACTTTAATTACCAGTTGTGGAGTTTCAAAACCCAAACACACTGTGCATTTAAAGTCGCTATCATGGAGACTAGGTGGGCGGGCCTTGCTGCAGCACAACTTCCCATTTGCTGAACAGGTGGCGGACACTTTGTTTCATGCTTACACTTTAAAACACTGTAAAACATCTATACCCAATTTCGCTATAAAATTTAGTTAAGAATGCTGCTCTGTTCCAACTTTTACTCCCAGAACAGGGTTCTGGTGTGCTTCGACCTTGTTGTGCCTGATTGACTACCAGTGAGCAAGCTAGCTAGCACAACAACACCCCAAAACCGTGGTAAAATCAATGTGACACATTTATTTTATAATTAAAAAATAAAATAAAATACCTAGTCAAAATACTAACACTACACATTAGCGAATGCTAACAGCATTGGATGATTGCTGCAGTTACTCCTGGTTGATTATAACTTTACCTCCATGATCTCAGAAAGAATAAAATTCTGACTTCTGCCAGAAAATAAAAGTCTGCTGCCATGCTATTGTTTATGTCGGTCACCATGTGGTCTGAAATACCCATATAGCCCTGATCAGGCAGAAAAGTTTGATGACTTTTAACTCCTTTAGACATATTGTTTAAGTTTTTTTTCCAAATCTGACTTTGGTTAACGATCATCAAGCCACAATTCTTCAGGATAATGTTTGAGGATATATTTAATATCTGCAGTTAAGTTGACAGCCCTCTTAATCATCCACATTAGGGGTTTGACATTAGCCACGTTTACATGCAGCCTGATAATCCGTTAATAATCCGACTAATAGCTCAATCGGAATAGAATACGTCCAAGTAAACACCTCAATCGGAATAGTCTCGTCCGATTGAGGCCATTCGGAATACAATTTCTATCCGATTGAACGAGGTGGGTAAACCTCTAAATAATCCGTTAAATAGAAGAATAATAGCCATGTAAACGCCTGAATCGGATGACATTCCAATCGGAACGTGTAAGTATGTTCTGCGCATGTGCGTCGCGTCATGGCGAAAGTTTATACCGTTCAGCGTGGCGGAGCAGAAACGGGTCTGCAGAGGAGACGAAGTTTATGCTCTGATCTTTAAAAGACGGCGGTGGGACGGACATCCAGCTTACGTGTCTCAGAACACGACGTCTTCCTCTCGGCCTTCTTTAATAAGGACACGTGAAGGACGTTTTCCTGAGTCTGACATAATTTTAAAGCAAGTAAAAACTCAAACGCGCCAAATGGAAACTAATCTCACGTGGACTGGACCTCACATGATGTTCGCTGTCATGGTAACGTTTACTCTAAGCGCTACTCCACGCATGCGTGTCATTTTGCATCCGATTACTTGTAGTGCGCATATAAACAAAGATTTTCCATCAAATTGTTGAGTAGAGTGTGCATATAAACACCTCAGTCTGGATCTGTAATCGGATTATATTCAATCGGATTGGCAAAAATCTTTGCATGTAAACACAGCCATTGTGGTTTAATACATTATAATCCATACTGCACTTGCAATACAGCCACAAATTTAACAGCACTTCTCCATTTACTACAGAGCAACTGCTCATGAAACGCAGGACTAACATAACAAAAAGCATCACAAACGAACCCTTTCATAGCTTTCTGGAATTTAACGAAAACTTTTTTGCCTTGTTTTTGTATTTAGAAAGCACTTGATGCCAATTGAAGCTGTCTCCCACTTGCACAGGTGAAGTAGAGGGAGCTGCTTTAAAAGATTCATCAAAGCAGAGATCACTCACGTCTGGAATGAAGCCGATCTCATTCAGGTGGTTGCTTAGCTCGGGGTCATGGAAGGCTATCATCTGAGAGAAGACCGTCAGGTACTCTGAAAAGGGAAGTCAGAAAGACAGATTTGGCACTGTTACAGTGAACTCAACATTTCCTTTCCACTGTTAAAGAAAAGGCAAGTTCAGATGTAAACATGTAGCTACAAAGTCAGCAGGCATAAACAAATAACAAATAACAATTTCAAAAAGAGTCTCTAAAGAAACAGCAGCCAGATACAACAGCACAACACCACCAACCATGGTATACATCTTTTACCTTTTGACTGGCATGCGTCAAACCAACATAAAACTGGCCTGAGGCTAGCAGACTTTACGGAAGTTTCAGAGGATTGCGGGAAATGCATTTTAGTGCGCTGAGACCGAAAACTCACCTTGGATGACATGCGAGTTGTCCTTCAGAAAGAAGTTGTAGAGGTATTTGGGGATAAAGGCAGACATGCAGGCGTATGCGAGTGCTGTACACAGGGACACAAACATCAGCGATTAACAGGAAGCGTTTAAATGCTTTTAAAATCAGGTCACATACTGAAGAGTGAAGTGTTTGTTTGGATGGCCTCGTTTTAGAAGAGCTAAATAAAATCCGAACCTTCGTTGTTGAAATTCAGGTAGAGAAAAGGGGCACACAGTGAATCCAAACCTGAAGAAAAACAATTAAAAAGATGACAAACATGAAAATATTATATCTTTCTAAATTTAGTGAACAGAAAGGCCATTGACCCTTTAAACTTAAATTACAATTAAAAAGTCATAGAAAGCCGGGCAGCACGGTGGCGCAGTGGGTAGCGATGTTGCCTCACAGCGAGAATGGCCTGGGTTCGATTCCTGGCCGGGTGACCAGGGTCGTTTCTGTGTGGAGTTTGCATCTTCTCCCTGTGTCTGCGTGGGTTTCCTCCGGTTATTCCGGTTTCCTCCCACAGTCCAAAAACATGCAGTTAACTTAATTGGACACGCTAAATTGCCCCTAGGTGTGAGTGTGTATGTCTGTCTGTCTGCCCTGTGATGGACTGGCGACCTGTCCAGGGTGTATCCTGCCTTCCACCCAATGACAGCTGGGATAGGCGCCAGCACCCCACCGCGACCCAGAAGGATAAGCGGTTTAGATGATGTATGTATGTATGTAGAAAGCCTCATGATTACAGAAAAAAAAAATACTCTAATCTTAAGTTCATTTTTATTTGATATAATCAACATGCTTGTTGCGTTTAAATACTGCAGGTCTAGTACTATTTTTAAGTTTTGGTTACAAACAAAAGCATTAAATTCTTGAAACGCCCCATGAAAAACGCATCTAATAATTTTTTTTCTCCGTGTTATCTAGGACGATACAGCCAAGCAAGTGCTCTCATTGGCTAGAACTTCAGGAACTGGTCTGAAGGCCTCACACGTCAGTTTAACCACCAGCATAATTAGGAACTGACAGTGGAATCAACCAAACATGTCTTGACTTCCATAAGATGAGGCAAATTTTGTGAGAAAGAAACTTTTAGGCTTCCTGGAAGTTCTAGATGCATCACTGACTGTGAATATGAGCTGTAGTCTAACCAGGTTTTACTCAGCTGTTAGAAATGGAACACAGCATCTACTCTGTCTCAGGGCTCTTTACTGCAGGGGTACCTCTAAAACTGTTTCACGCAAGGTAAAATACATGTTAATATGTGTGTTACAAGCTTGAAATGTTTGTCTTTAATCTATAATGGCCAAAAAATGTTCATGTGAATTGCCTTTAGCTTAGTGCTTACATATTACTAGAATCCCATAGGGGTGCTAGCCAAAATTTGCATTACAGTAGTGGTGCTTTTTTCCTCATTTTTGACAGAACTTCCACATACATGGCCTGAACTGAAATCCTAGCACTAATAGTCGTCACTGCTTTACAACCATTTGAGATATGTGCTGTGGTCAATAACCTTTTTGTTCTAAATATGCTTTTTGGGTGTAAAAATAAATATATTTTCCATTTTTATGTGTTTTTGTGGCCTATTTTCATCTTTCAGACTGAATATTATGTTCAGGCATAACTGAAAAGCTGAATTTGGGTTGAATTAGAGGACACCAATCAATATAAAGAGAGTGCCCAGGCTTTTATTTTCAGGCTTAAGTCTTCAGGGGTTAAAAGCTTTAGTCTGTGGCCCTTCATTCATTAATGAGAATCTTTGCCTTGGCAGATCCTGCAGACATCCACCAACATACAGTAGAATCACTGTGAAGCTGGAGAGCCACCTTGTGGTGCCCTAATGAAACTGCACCTTTAATAACAGCACTAGTTTCTCACCCTGCCAGTAGACAAGGTCTGGATGAGACACCACCCAGGCCTTCAGGACCCTACGGAATTTTATGTGACCCTGGGGTGAGGACAACAGTTCATCATACTGGTGACAGCGGGGTATGTCCACTTCGATCTGAAGGGGGGAAAAAGAACAAAAGTGGAAAACTTGAGTGCTTTTATGTGATCATCAGATAAAGCAAAGATGATATTCACATCCCTTTCAATCTCAGCAAAGCAGTTTCACAATAATGCACACTCTAGTCTTCACAAAGCATTAGATATTCACTGTCCAGCCGAGTTAGAGCTGGAAGTTCACACTAAGTATAAATAATTAATCAGCCCAGTGAATAACACAAGCCCTCGAGATAACTTTCAATTAGTCAAATGACCACTAAAGACAACAACAAAAACAACAACAAAGTGATACCTGTCTGTCCGTAGGGATGGGGGTGTCCTTGTCGATGCCGTCATATTTTGCCTGAATGTCCCCCTACAAGAGCATGAAAAATGAAAGCAATCACTGCAACTGTAAAGCCTAGGCCAGAAAATAAAATAAATCAATAGAAAATGCACATTGAATATGGAAATGCAGTATTACACTCGCACAAATGAGCTGTATAGTAAGGACTCATTTGGGTCCAAAACGCATGTTGATTGAAATTAATTTAGATTCGTTTATGGAAAACATTAGTCTGAAAACATTAATCTCAGCAAAGAAAATATCCTTTGCACCAGAGTTTGCGAGCAGCTAATTTCCATCTGCATTTGACTGTGCATGAGCTTTACATAAGC
Source organism: Colossoma macropomum (assembly GCF_904425465.1). Lineage (NCBI taxonomy): Eukaryota > Metazoa > Chordata > Actinopteri > Characiformes > Serrasalmidae > Colossoma > Colossoma macropomum. The sequence continues at coordinate 36,784,936 of NW_023494791.1, forward strand.
ATCCTGAACATCACAACCTTTTACATTTATTGCTCAGTTCCAGTCTAACCCCTTGTCCGCTTCAGTTACTAAACATATAAGCTTCGCCAGTTAAAGATCAATAGTATATTGATGATGACATATGAGCCACTGATGTTATTTCCACACCTAGGATTAGCACATCATATTGTCATTATCAACACTGATAGGTGCTCTAATAGAGTATAAATGAAACCATTTGCCGTAGTGGAGGCTCCAAATTGCAACAAAGCAAAACAAAGTGACGGCTCAAAAGTTTTAATACAGTATTTTGGGGTAATGTGTTACACAAATAACCCGAAAGCAAAAAAAAATCAATGATCTAGAAATTGCCTCCAAAGAAGATATTGGCTACTGTAAACACTGAATGGTGCTTTTAATTGGCAAATTTGTAAAACAAGTCCAAAGAAAATTAAGTCTGCTCTCAACCTTTAAGGCCCAATCAAGTATTGCTGAAATGGTAAACTGGGCTGAGATACTTACGGGGGAAAAGAAACAACAAACTCAACTCTGGTTTATTGTGTGAGGTTAGCAAAATGAAAACGGTCATGTCGATAGTCCCTGATGAGTATAACGCTGCTTTTCCAGCAAAGCACCAATCAATACACTATATAAATACCGCTCTGATAAAGACGAGCTGCCAGGAGGCAAGGAAGCGGAGAGGTCATTGAGGGCAGAAAGACAGTTAAGATGAAGAATCGTTTACAAATACAGAATTACCAACTTGTTAACGGTTTTTGCTGATTACAAAAAGTCCTCACTGGAGTTTTAAAAACACAAGTAAACTAATACAGCCTGCAAAATACGTTTTAAACTGGACAGCGATGTTTGTTATCAAACATTACTGCTGCACCTTACTTTATTTTTTATTTATTCATATGTTTAACTCGCCTCAACTCCCAGTAAAGCAGCCCAGGCCAGTCCTCGGAGCAGTGGGGGAATGTCCACTCTGGCCTCCTTCCAAATCTGGTTCTTTTTGTATGGATATGCCTGAACAACAGCATATGATCATGACAGATTAAGATACAGAGCATCCCTATTATCCTATTCAGTGCAACCAGACAGTTAAAAAGAAATGGTTGACTGAAGAAATTAATGTCTCCCCTTCCTTCAAATCTATCAGCCAAGAAACATTTCCCGTCCTAAGTTCTTTAGTTTTGCACTTAATCTTTGAGGTTAAAACAGATAAAAATTAATGAAAGTCTATGTCTCTGTAAACCATTTTGGGTGAAATTCGATTCCTTTAAAAGATCAGTGCACCACAAACAAATGTCCAAAAAACACTGTCAGCACTATTACAAGCAATCAAGATTCTAAGGATTCATATAAGAACTTTTTATTAGGGTTAACACAGTTTCCTGTACATTTATCCTTATAATGCAAAGGGGAATTCCACCAATTTTTCAAAATTTCAAAAAAAACATAAAATCATTCAGAGTGGTTTGATGTGAAGTGGACATTTCCGAAGAAACTGAGTCAGAATTGTTCACAGTGGTGGCGAAAGGAACCAGATGTCCAAAGCATTTAATGCCTCTTAAAGCTCCCTCACAGAAAGCTATTATGTGAAATGGTTAGGAGACATTTACAAGGGGAAAAAAAAGCTGACTGATGCCTGAGTTTTGCCCTGAAACGCAGTTTTTGTATCCTTCATGACAGGAATGTACATTCAGGACATTGTAAGGCAAAACAGTCCCCTAGAAAAACCTTTTTTTCAGATTTACCACTATTTTACCTTTATCAACATTACATGTAAAAACTCAGAAGTCAGTGTAGGTTTACTGGTTGTTTTGGATAAGAAATATAAAATGGCTATATTTGTGTTGTTCACAAATATAGGCTAAGATAACAGAGGTCTAGGCCACCTTAAAAGATTTTAGGTGGCACAGACTTTCATTACAGTTATAATTATTATTTGTGTAGCAGCTTTCATATCATTTTGAAGCTCAACAGGAAGTGTGGAAATAGAAGTGTAAATTAAAACAATGAAAAGACTTATGAGGACAAACCCCCTGTGAATAAAACCAAAGTTATCTGGCAGCGTGTGTTCCTCTGTGGTGTCCTGTGCATCCTTTATGTATGAGTATTTGTGTGTTCACCTTGAGCAGCCTGTCGAAGAGGACAATGCGCGTGAGCTGGTACTCAGTGTCTCTCTCTCGGATAATGAGTGGCAGGCTGACGGCAGCGGACAGCTCGTTATTGCTGTTGGACTGGGGCAAGCTGCTCTGCCTGCAGGACACAAAAGGGTTCCAGTCTGCCATCACCGGTGTCAAATGCTTCAGTGTTAGAATAAGGGAAGATTTGGGCAATTATTATGCTCAGGAGAATAAAGAAAAAGTGACTCTTACTCATCCTCCAGCAGTGGGTAGTAAGCCTCCCCTGCCACATCCTTCAGCCTCTGTTAGGGGTGTTAGTAATGTTTCAGTACACACACTTTAACAAGCGTAAATTATTGGACAGCGACCCACACACAGACACACTCACATTTTTCAGCTGACAAAGGGAGAGTGTCACAGTGGTGTCATCCAGGAGGAAGCTGCGGTCCCGGCTTTGGCCAAAAGACTCTCCATCTTCTAAAATGAAACTAGAGAGAATGGTCTGCATTATTAGAAGAAGGCTGGCTGAGTAGGCAATGGCTGAAAAGCTTAAATGAGATTTATACCTTTTATATAGACACATCACAACCAATACTTGAAAAAAGAAGGATTTTATCACAATAACTATACATATGTATTTAATTCACAGACAGCGTGGCTTCTGCATTCTTAAAACAGATGTGTTAAAAAAGAGGTTATTTTTTAACACATTCAGTATATTTGTGTTTCTTTTACCGCAACCAGTGACATCTCTTATTTAGGCAGTATTTTCAATTACCCAGTCTGTGTCAGACGCACTAAGCTTTTATGCCAGTTTCAGGTGTAAATCGGACGCACTCTGCCAACATGGGCCTAAATATGCAAATTTGTGGCCCATGAGCATGGAAAAAATGAGAATTCACTTCTTTCCATTACACATATGCATTTGAGGGAGTGCCACACAAAACATGAGAGGATGGCAGAAAAATTGGGTGGAGATATTACATATGTGGCTTATTACATACTGCACTCCATGTACAACCTCATTTCCAAAAAGCTGGGACAAAAAAAAAAGTAAATCAAAATAGAACGCAGTGATGTGCAAATCATTTAAACCCTTTATTTAACTGAACATAGAGCAAAGGTCAGGGCTGTATGTAAAAATTCTCAGGCCATAATGGAAAAAAAATTATATATTTTCTAATTAAAATTGCAATTATCAACTATATAAATACATTTTTAATACACGCGGTCCCTGTCAGCTTTGACCTGCTTTCTATTCTATTTTAGTCGATATGCTTTTTTTTTAGTACTAACTGTTTTAATAAAAATCTTTAATAAAACTCACATATTAAATAATGACAATAAGTAGCCCAGCATCTTTTGAGAACTACTTCATTTGTCATTATAATACACATCACTGCAGATACATGCATGAGCTTCTACTGCCACAGATCCGCGGTGACTTGCAAGTAATTTCCAAAGTCACGTCCATGCGCTTTCCACATTAAAAACAAGGCGTTTCTGTGGTTACTTGTCCGTCATCAAGAAGTAAGAAGTAAGAAGCCAGGTGGTCTTTAGCCCAGAGAACGCAGTGTCCATTATTTCCAAAATAGAATTTCGAATTTTGATTTGTCAGATCACAGGACGCTTTTCCACTTCACCTCAGTCTATCTTAAATACGCTCAGGCCCAGAGAAGGTGGTAGATTTTTCAGAAGTGTTCCTGAGCCCATGCAGCCATTTCCACTACAGAATTGTGGTTGTTTTTAATGAAGTGCAACCCGAGGACCCAAAGATCAGAGCCAGCCAATACTGGTTTTCGGCTTTGTCCCTTGCATACATAGATTTTACTGGACTCTCTCAAACTTTTAATGATATTATGTACCCTAGACAATGAAATGACAAACTTTATTCTTGAATTGCACTATTTCTCTTTCACAAAGTGGTGAACGCTTCCCCTTCTTTACTTCTAAAAAAGGACTCTCAGGGATGCTCTATTTATATTAAATTGACCTGTTGCCAATTAACCACCAGGTATTTTTCAGCATTACACAACTTCACCAGTCTTTTGTTACCCCTGCCCAACTTTTTTGAAATATGTTGCTGGCATCAAAAATAATAAATGGGCATATATTTCAATAACATTTCACAGTTTCAATATTTGTTATGTTATCTTTGTACTATTTTCAATTAAATATAGGGTTTAAATGACTAGCACATCATTGTATTTTATTTACATTTTGCACAGCATCTCAACTTCTTTGGAAACGGGGTTGTACTTAAGTTTGAGCAACTTGTAGCAGCCAGTGGATTTCTCTCTGCCTTTTAAAACCAGAAGTAAATTTGCTGTAGGATCTAATTAGACATTTTGCTGAGAGACTTTCTTTAATAACAGGAGCAGTCTAGATAGAGACATGAGCCTTAAACGAGGGCTGAAAGAATGTTTACTCACTCAGTAACATTATTGCAGCTTCCAGGATACGTGATATGTGTGTGTATATGTGCAAGAAGACGCAGTGCAAAAATGCAGTGACGCGGACGCAATATACACATGCAGTCCATGTTATTGTTCAACAAATTCTGTTGTGAATCAAAATGTGCAAAAGTGTGTTCTCTGTCACGGATATGCTCATTTATTTTTGCTTAGAAAACCAACAATGCATGTTTTTTGACCAGAAGCACCCAAACTTTGCCATGTACTTGCATGGCACTCACATTAAGGCACTCAAATGTGCTGCATTCTGATGATACAATACAAAATGTGTTGAAAGAAAGCAATAAGCCAAGAGAGGCCATGCGTTTGTCATGGGTAAGGGCTGCTGTTAGGCACAAAGCAAAGTGGAATAAAGGATTTCCTTTCTTATGTATGCAGAAATTTTATGTTACAGATTCGTTTTCTCACACTGGGTTCAACATTGTTTATCACACATCTACCAAAAACACAAACATCAAAGCCGGCAAGACATTAAAGTAACATATTCTTTAGTATGAATACTTTATAGTGAATTCTTCAGTAAATACTTTTAATTTAAAACCAATCGCTGAATATTATTAGAGGCATTTTTAGCCTTTTGTCCAAGATAAAAAGCCTAGTTCTAGTCATTCAGAAAATGAGTTTAAACAGAACCGTGTTCTTACATATGGTATATGAAGCAATGTTTCAGGTCACTTATTTCATGTACTCACTGATGCTTAGTCCCACCTACCAATATTTCAATATAATGGTGCAATTATAGTTGGTGCAACTGTTGTGAAGCAGTTAAACACATGAAAAGTGTGGGTGGGACCTAGCCAGAGAGCGAGAGAGTATACAGAGCACTCCTAAAAACAATGGTTCTTCAAGGGTGCTTCAGTAAACAAAATGGTTCTGTATCAAAATACAGAATCATAATCACACAAAGAACTCCTTGCATGATTAAAGGGTTCTTTGCATCACAAATGTTTTTTTTTCAGACTGATGGAGAATGTGCTGTAGATCATTCTATACCATACATTTTCGAAAATGGTTCTATACAGCACCCAGAAGTGTTTTTCTATTGTTACGATTTCAAGCTTGTTAGAATAGAAGAACTCTTTTCGGGTGCTATTTAGAACCATTTTCAAAAAGCTTCTGTATAGCACCATCTACAGCACATTCCCCATCAATCTGAAGAACCATTTCATGATGCAAAGAACTGTTTAATCATGCAAAAGGTTCTTTGCATGTTCATGGTTCTATATAGAACCATTTTCTTTACTAAAGAACCCTTGAAGAACCATCATTTTTAAGAATGTATTTTACTGAAAATAAGGTGCAGTGTGAGTAGGTGTATACTTGGGCAGGGTGCAGACAGGAGGTTTGGACTGTATGATGCCTTTGTTGGTCAGTTCTTTCTCCAAGTCTCCTCCTGCCAGACACCACAGGTGGTAGACCTCATCCACGGATCTCTCAGACAAGTAATCTTCCTCGTCAACTGCAGAGATTACAGAGAACCAATGTATGTATTACAAGTGAAGCAAAGAGGTTACTTAAAGGGGAACACCACCAATTTTATAAATCGCTGCATAATGTTATCATAAAGTTGTGAAGAAGTCATTCACAGTGGTTCAAAGTAAAATGCTTCATCCAAGAGAAACATACCAGGTCAGAATTGTCCACAGTGGTGGTGAACCACACAATTTTTTTTTTCTTTTCTTGCCAATTTAGCCACATCCAATTCCACCCACTAGTTAGGACTCTCCCAATCACACAATGCCACCAACATCAGAGGACGAAGGCAAACACAAGCTTCCACTGAGACATGCGAAGCCAGCCACTGCATCTTTTCGAACTGCGGCTAAGGCAAAGCCATTGGACAGTTAAACACGCTTGGAAGAGAATGCTAACTGGCAGTTCTGTTACATCACCTAACAGACACCTGCGCTGAGCAATGGGGGGAGAGGTAGGGCCCCCCTACCCACCCAGAAAGAGAGAGGCCAATTGTGCTCTCTTGGACTTTAGGCTAAACCATATATTTTTAAAAGCTATTCATGATGGAGAGGTACATGAAGGGTGCTGTAAGGAAATCACTGTTTTAGCATTATCAACATTACCTTTGCAGAGTTCATTGATGTCTTCAGGCAGCTCCAGGTGGGCACAGCGCAGTGAGGAGGAGAACAGACTGACCGGAATTTGATAGGGCGTGTAGAGGCAGGAAACTCCCTCAAACACTGCGTCCTCCAGCAGCTCCGCTGGGGTGGGCCTGTGACAGAGGTTAGTATCAACAACTCAATTATGTAATTGAAACAGAATGTCTGGCTTTGGTTTATGTTGCTCACCAGCTTTTCAAATCGTCATAGTCTCATGACCACTTCTGATGCTTGGAGGGCTCTGTGTACATTTTAAATATTAAATAAAAGCTGAAAGTCCACCTGTTTAACCTACTGCTGAGCATTCTCACACTTTTCCTTTACGTTGTATTGTTTTTGCTTGTTCCATATACCTGCATTTTTTAATACTCATGTAGAAAACCAATTCATGTATTACACTTAACGCAAATGGGAACATATTTCAATCATAACGATATAAACAAAGTCATTCAGAGTGCCTGGATGTAAAATGCTCCATGTGCTCCATGGAGAAGCGTACCAAGTCAGAATTGTTCACAGTGGTTGTGATAGGAACCAGATGGTGGAAGTGGTTAATACTTCTAAAGCTACCTCACAGAAATTTATGATATGAAATGGTTACAAATATGTTGAGGCAGGACACTCCCTCAAACACTGTGTCCTTCAGCAGCCTGTGGGTCTGAGACAGAGGTTTATATTAACAACTCAATTATGTAATTCAAACAGAATGTCTGGCAAAGCTATGGTGTAAACCAGTGGTTCCAAACCCTGGTCCTGGAGAAGCCCCTGCCCTGAACATTTTAGTGTTTGCCCTGCTCTGAACTTGGACTGAGTCCTTATTAGGATGAGGCTGAGTGACATGACCAAAAATCTTGGAAAATCTTTTCCACATCATTCAATACTGGTAATTATTATTCAGCTTTACCCAATGTTCAATTTGAATTGTGAATATTACTCTGAATCCTGAAAAAAGCAAGCAGCATATTTGCCCTGCTCCCAACATAGCTGATCTTACCTAATCTCCTAATTAACAAGCCGTTTCTGAGTTGAAGTGAGTGTGTTTTGGCAGGAAAACACAAAAATGAGCAGAGCAAAAATGGGGTTGGGAACGACTGGTTTAAGCTGTTCATCAGCTTTTCAAACCATCATAGTCTCATTACTACCCATGATGATGGCTCTGTGTACATTTTAAATATTTCAGAAAGACAGAAAAAGCTGGAAACCTACCTGTTTACTCTAACCTACTTCTGAGCATTTCCACGCTTTCATTTTTAACCTTTTTTACCTTGTATTATTTTTGCTTGTTACATGAACTTTAAACTCATCTAATTAAATGCATTTACAGATAGCTTAATATTGCCGTCTGTTTGTTTGTTTTTTGTTTATGAACATAGACCTACACCAATCAGGCATCAACATCATGACCACCTCCTTGTTTCTACGCTCATTGTCCATTTTATCAGCTCCACTTACTACATAGGTGCACTTTGTAGTTCTACAATTACAGACTGTAGTCCATCTGTTTCTCTGCATACTTTGTTAGCCCCCTTTTACCCTGCTCTTTAGTGGTCAGGACCCCCATGGACCCTCACAGAGCAGGTATTATTTGGGTGGTGGATCATTCTCAGCACTGCAGTAACACTGACGTGGTGGTGGTGTGTTAGTGTATGTTGTGCTGGTACGAGTGGATCAGACACAGCAGTGCTGCTGGAGTTTTTAAACACTGTTTCCACTCACTGTCCACTCTATTAGACACCCCTACCTTGTCAGCCCACCTTGTAGATGTAAAGTCAGAGACAATAGCTCATCTGCTGCTGCATAGTTTGTGTTGGTCATCCTTTAGTCTTTCATCAGTGGTCACAGGACGCTGTTGGCTGGATGTTTTTGGTTCTCAGTCCAGCAGTGACACTGAGGTGTTTAAAAACTCCAGCAGCACTGCTGTGTCTGATCCACTCAGACCAGCGCAACACCTACTAACACGCCACCACCACGTCAGTGTTACTGCAGTGCTGAGAATGACCCACCACCCAAACAGTACCTGCTCCATGAGGGTCCTGACCACTGAAGAACAGGGTAAAAGGGGGCTAACAAAGTATGCAGAGAAACAGTCTGTAATTGTAGAACTAGAACGTGCACCTACATAGTAAGTGGAGCTGATAAAACAGACAATGAGCATAGAAACAAGGAGGTGGTCATAATGTTATGCCTGATCGGAGTTTATCCTTTGACACAATAACTGACTTATAAACTCCGCTAAGTCCTTTGCCAAAAGCAAAGATACAGAAAAATGCATCTGAAACATCAGAAATTAGCATTTTGTCATAAAAAATCAATAAACAAACTGTGCTCCTGCAGTCAGCCTGAAGTATCAAAAACACAAACACAAGTCCCAAAAATTACACTTCAAGCCTTCCTCAAAAATAATAAAACATAACAGCCGTCTCTTTCGACAGCATGACGAATGGAGCTTCAGTAACAGAGGGGAACATGCTTCCGGAAGGAAATGATGGACTATTTGAGGCAGATTACCTTTTTGAAGGAAGAAAAGTCAAGCATTTCCTCAATAAAGCCATCACATTCTCCGGAAGCTCCTGTAATTCACATGAATTATTGTATTAGTAACACTGACATTTATTACAGTTATAAAAGACAAAAAAAAGACAAGCAGTACTTGGCCATTTCTTGGGCCATTAACCAGTTACGCATGAGCACAGCCAAATCAGGTTCACCTTAATGATGTCCAGACATCCATGTTCTTCGGCAAGGACAGTGACTATGTCATCCATACAACCTGCAGAACAAAAAAAAAATGATTTATGTTCATATCCACCATTTAACTCTTACATTATGACTGGTGTTAAAAGCATGATGCACTTTTTTTATTAATTAGTTCTTACTTGTAACTCATTGAAACAAGCAGAAAGTGTGGATTCTAAACTTTTGATTAGTACCACACTTGTGTTCGTAAGTAGGAGAGGAAATATTTTACGCTGATTTGAATTTGATGAAAAGTTGTTGCATGTACATTCAGGTCTTTGCAGAAAGGAAAACCAATTTTATGATTTTTGACATAATTTTGTCATTTTTTGACATTAAATGAAAAAAGTTGAAGGTACAGACTCAAAGCTGTTGATACATTCAACTTCCATTCTGTAAATGTAACTCTTACGTCATAAATATGTAATTCATTATGTAATTATATAATTATGTTTAAATATTAATGTAGTGGAAACTGAATGCATATCAAAATGACAGTATTAACTCTAGATTTCTAAGGGATCAACATATTTACAGAACATACATTAAATTGGGACATAAAAAACTGAACTTACCTAAAGTAATAATGAACTTTAATCTCTCACTGATCTCAATATTCTGCAGAAGTTGCCTCCCCTGTTGGACAACATGAAATTTAGTGTAAAAATTTCCATCATGTAGATATATACCGTATTTGCTATAATAGTAAAGAATAAGTTCACTTGTACAATATACACCACCAGCCAAAAGTTTAGACACACCTGATTAAACAAATTCTTTTCATAATTATAAATACATTTCAAATTCAACAAGCTCATGAATACAAATAATATTTTCCTCACTTTTTTGAAATTTTGATGTGGTATGTAAACACTGCTAAAGTTCCAAAACATATCGTTCTGTCTCCTGTCCACAGTCTCCAGCTTATTTTGAATTTATTGTTTCTGCAATGTCATGAAAAACACATTTTCATATATCTACCCATCAGTAGTGGGCGATACACAGGTTCATCTGGTGTAAAATTCTTTTTAAGGCATTAGTTTAGTCGTTATTGTTATACCGATATGCAAACAACCGCAGATAACGCGACACACAAACAGCGCAAAACACGCTGATTCCCTCACCTCTCCTGTAGGGAGTTGCATTCTGAGGTAATTTAGTCCAGTTTACTGTCAAAAGAGCAGATATCAGATTGTAATGAGTTACTGAGTTAACAGGGTAAGACAGCGGAAGAAAAAGTCTCCTGGAGTTAGCCTTTAGCTATTAGCCTAGCGTCAGGACTAGCCAGCTTTTCACCTTATGGCTCTCAGCCAGCTGCTTCAGGTGATGCTGCAGTCTCAGCCTACAAGCCAAGAGGTTCCACAGCTTCTCAGCTAAAACTGATAGTGTGAACGGCTTCTAATATGTACTTAATCCAAATTTTTTATTTCTACGCCCAATAAAAATATTTTAGATTTAGTTTAGTTGTTAAATATGGCTCTGCCATTGTTAATCTACAATAAAAGCACCCCAAATGGTTTTATTTGAAAAAAATAAACATAAATACACTATACCATGATATAAACTGAAACCATCAGTAATTATACCGTGAATAAATATTAGTCTATACCGCTCCCTACTACTACCATCCATTCAACCTACTGCAGTTTAGCCCCAATCATTCAAGTTATAAGTTGTGTTTCAGCCCAGCCTGTTTTTGGAATAAAGCACATTACCTAAAAGGAAATCTCAAATAAAACACTGGCGAATGTCAGAATCTTTGTGAAAACTGCATAAGTGGGTTTTAAGAAGAAAATCACTATTGTTGGAAGAAAATCTCATATGTACAAAACACATCACAAGAAAAGGAAGAAACCTACTTTAGTTTTAATGTAAGCCAATGGAGTCATTTTGGGCTGCTTCTTTTGGTCCATTCCTCATGAAATTTACACTCAATGTAAAGGGCAACAGACATTTTCAAATTATGTCAAAAACTAAAAAAAAAGCCAAAAGTGGAGATACAAGGTTTTCTTCCAACAGCAGTGAATTTCTGCTTAAGAATGGTTGGTGAATGAAGCCCAAATTTGCAAAATGGTCATGTAAAAAATGAATTTTGACTACACTATAAATATGGGCCTTTAAGAACAGAAGAAGAACATATAAGAAAATTTAATTTTTTTTATTGGTAACTAGGGGTGGGAATCTCTAGGCACCTCACGATTCGATTACAATTCAGAGGGCTGCAATGCGATTATAAAACGATTATCGATGCATCTTTTTTTTCTATATAGCATTTATATTTTTTCACTGTGTGAGCTCAAGTTTCGAGTTCAAGTTTCAAGTGTATTTGTCATTTGCACAACATGTCAGGACATTTATGCATTGAAATGCTTGTGGTGAGGCTCAGCTAATCACTCTACAGAAAGTAAATAAGTAAAAATAAAAATACAAGAAAAACCAACCGAAATATATTAAATATACACAAAATATATACAGAATATAGAGACAATATACATTTTAAAGTGACTAAGTGACTCGGTGTTATTGTTATTTAAAGTGACTTGGTACTTTTAAAGTAAAGTATTTGTAATGATCCATAAAGAATTTACTTCCAATATCTTTTTTAATAAAACAAATGGAAGTGATGTGGCAAGTGAACTAGAAGGCTCTTATTCACTGCTCTTGTTTGGAGCACGAGAAGCTGCTGCTACTCATCTGTGATAAAATGCGCAGTTACGGTGAAATAAGATCCAGTGTCAGTGGATGTCCACACAGCACGTTACAGCTATTCTACCCGTTTTCTTTAGTGATTTTATAACTTCGGTTTTGGTCTCGTTGTAGAGACGGGCGGGGTCGCTGTGTCAGTAAAATATCTTTGAGACGGGACGTGTGCAACATAGCGCGAAAGCCCTGTTTCGCATCGACTGAGAACTGCCGTGCAGACTGCAGGTCACATAGCAGCGATGTGTTATTCGCATTTATAAGCAGCGCAGTTGGTTTACTGGTACGTTAAATCTGCAACGAATTTAAGGTGGAATGGGTAAATTCGAAAAAGAAGCTGGAGAATAAGAAGCGACTTCTGCCTCGTAAAACAGTCGAACGTTGAGAGACATTTAACTGATCTACTTCTGAGGAAAAGTTTTCTGGCGGAGATGGGAGGAAAGCGGCTATAGTTAAAGCTTAAAGCAGAGTGGAGTAAATCTGATCTCGTTTATATTGTTTAGTCTATACTAGGACATTATAACATACTGAGACATACTGGACATTAAATGTTGTGGCTCCCAAGGTGGTTTGATTTTTGTTGAAAGGTCAAAATGGCTCTTCTTATCATTTGGGTTGTGACTCCTGATCTAACCTGGCTTTAATGCAGAGGGAGCCGGTCGGATTTCTCGCTCATCCAGTTGTGTTTTTGTCCGGGCGCTGCACTTCCGCACTTCCAGGTTCTGCCTTTTGCGTTCCGTCAACATCACGGTATAAATGAAATATTTAGAAAATCGATTTTTGACATTTGTGAATCGATTCAGAATCATTCACGTCCGCATCGCGATGCAGCTAAGAATCAATTTTTTCCCTGCACCCTTACTGGTCACTGTAAAATTCCATATGTATTAATGTATTACGTTTATTCTAAAATGAGTAAAGCAGCATGCTAAAAATAACAAATCATTCTAAACTTCAGACTGGGAGTGTACACTGAACAAAACACATCACTGTAGAAATGCACAAAGAGGAAATGAAGCATGTATATCTCAGCTATGGCCCTCATCCTGGAATAAGCCATTGCTAGAACTGTGAAAACTGAATGTAGGAAGGGAAGCACATACAGCACACAGCTCAAACAGCAGCACTCCCAGAGACCACACATCTGCTTTAGGCCCAGACGGCAGAGGAGGCTCCCCAAGAGAGCCTTCAGAGGAGTGGAACAAACCCTGCGCAATCACCTCTGGAGCCAGATAAGAAGGATACCTGCAAGAGAGAGAGAGAGAGAAAGAGAAAGAGAGAGAGAGAGAGAGAAAGAGAAGAGAGAGAGAGAGAGAGAGAGAGAGAAAGAGAGAGAGAGAGATGGGTGACAGAGCATATCCAGAGACACTCCTCAGTGGAGACATTGATTCAGCTCAAGGGCATCAAACTGCCCTGCACAGTTTAATGCTTCGCCCTCTGACTCAGCTTTTCAGGTAATAATGAAGGATTGTTCATTAGCTGATGAGCTGACTGGACGTTGGCACCCTGGTCTAGATAATAGCAGTGCTACTTTCAAACAGTATATAATTATAATCTACTGCAATAAACAATGTGCAGGAAACAACTGTGAAATTAAATCCAGCAATCTGTTAACTCCTTAAACTGCAGGCATATTATTCTGTCATTAATCTTAAGGCTTATTATCTCATGACAACTGTGGATTTCTCAGTAATTACTTTAAAATAACAAGCTGTAATGATTTCAATACGGTATGGAAAAAAGTCTGAAATGGTATAAATCAAAAGAAATGTAAAACTGTATCACAGATATGCTTCACACTCTCTTCTAAGTCTCTCTTTTGCTGTCTTTCCAGGAAACCACTGTCAGTGACAGAAACCAGGCTTCGGGGTTCAACCCATCAGAGAAAAGTGGGTGCGGAGGGGTGGGGCTTATCTTATACACATCCACGCTCAATTGACTGGGCTTTTGTCTTCTGATGTTGCTTATAAACTCTAAAGACATTTTGACATATAACAAATGAACTCAAAATCCAAAATGGGATCAAACCTGAAAACATGTATCGTTACACCCCTAGAAATGACTATGTAAGGTATATAGTTAAAGCATTTAGGAAATTTTGTCAAGTTAGGACACTTCTGTAAAACTTTTACCAATCTATATATAATTTTTCCAATATATATATATATATATATATATATATATATTAAATAAAGCAGATATGATAATTAAATATTGAACTCAGGAAATCACTCTTTAATGCATACAGTCCTAAAGTCAGTCCTAAGTGACCTTCCAGATACAAAGGTAAGATTTAAGAGTTTCTGTAATATGGCCCCTGGAAACAAAGGGGTTACATCACTGTTGATTATATAAGGATATTAAAGATGCTGCAAATGAGGCAAGAATAAGAAAGAAAAGCATATTTGCATGCATTATGTTACTGTGTATGTTAACAAGTTCACAAAAGCAAGCCAGGCCTTACAGGCACACAGCAAATATGAATAAACATATATCTGTGGTGATCAGAGAGAACACTGCCACAGCGATTCCATCTCAGCTCATATTGTTCACATAACTGTCCACAATAAGGCCAAGCACAGCGAATCACTGCAGCAGCATCAAAGTTGGAGTCAGATAAGCTTATTACATTTTCTGGGCAGATGTGGCTGTGCAGCAAAAGCAGATAGAAAAGGACATGCCAAGGTCAGAAGCATCCACTGTGGGCGTCCATCATCCCTCCCCGAAAAAGGCAATCTCCAGCCGGATATTAGACGGCAAAGCCCCAGAGAACGAGGCCTGCTGCCTGGCCCTGTTATTTACGACTGCCTAAGAGGAAGTTTGCTTTGATATCCGAGACATGGTTTTGATCAAAATGAAGATGGACCATGATGACACACATCTCATATTAGCTCATCTTGTTTCATTATGAGAGCACAGCACACGCCATTGATCTTTCTTTTTCATGAAATGCTGACGTTTCAGATCAGAGCCATGATGCATCTTTAGTGAGATCCATGCAGAGTTTAAAGATTCCCTCAAGCTTTTTACATAATGGGAATCTGAATAGGATTCCATCTGCACCCATAAAGAGATCCGTGTCCTTAGAAAAACTGAAAATCATACGGCTTGAATTTTGCAGAATGCATTACGAGCGCAGAACGAGGGGAAAAGGATTAGAGCAGAAACTGCTTACCCGATAGGGAAATCCACATCTGCTCCGTGATCCGTCATATGACAAAGACCAAATTTGGCCAGCTTAACGTTGCCCTGTTCACAATGTGAAAAAGAAAAGTTGTTATCCAATAAAACAATAGAGACGCCATTGAAATAATGGAGTCATGTGCATGGTAACTGTTATCCATGTAAAATTCAAAGGCAGTAATCAGTCAGCAAAATTTGCAATCGTACTAAAATATAACAAAATGACAGAACAGATATGAATAACACATTATATCTCTACCTGCCACCCCCACACATAAATATAGAACTGTGCAAAAGTCTTGTGGACCTGGAAAAATGAGATTTTCTGGGCAGTGAGCATCGAAAAACTTTAACATTAAAACAAAAAGAAACAATATTAATACAAAAAGCAGTGATTTATGTATGTCAGTGTACTTTCCAAAGCTCTCCACATGGCAGCCCAGTATTACTTGTAGTTATCACCCAATACCTGGTTGGCAAATCAGTCCTTCATCAAATTAAATAAGGTGGTGGTGGTGGTGGAATTGGAATCCAGAACCAAGCTTTGCTCTTCTAATCAGCTCACTAAATACTTAAAACTAAGAAACTTTTGTTGCTTTTTACTGTATCAATGTTTGACTGAATTTATTCTAGTGTTATATAAAGATTTTACGGGTAGAATCTCACTTACTGCCCAGATAAACAGTTATTTGCTAAGGCAACAGAGACTTTTGCACAGTACTGAAATGTAATATATTTCTAATACATAATGTTTTTTTTTTATATATGGGCTCAATTAAACAACTCATTATGCAATGCTAGTTTCTTAAGAGAGGTGCCAAACTCCTTCAAAGGCCACAGTACTGCACGGTTTAGCATTGTGCCTGCTTTAATGTATTGCCAATTTTTGTTAGTTAGCCGATGAATCAAACAAGTTTTGCTAACACAAGGAGAGCACAGACAACTGTGTAGTGCTGTACCACTTTTATACTTTTATAAGGCAGTCTTTTATACTAAAAAAGAAAGAAAAAACATGACAAAATCTAGCACCCCCCCTGCTATTTATAGGGAAACTAAGTGAATTTTTTTATTTCTGCATGATTAAATAGTTAAGATGTGACCAAATCATTTAGAGCGGTTTGATGTGAAATGCTACGTTCTAGATAAATTTACAGAGTCAGAATTGTTCACAGTGATGGTGATAGGAACAAAACATCTGAGTTTAATGCCAATACAACATACCTCACAGAAAGTAATTATGTGAAATGGTTATATATGTGCTCCCTAATGCCTGATACATTGTTTTATGATAGTTTTGCTTTACATTTTTAGCCTGAAGACTATTTTTAAAAACCATGCAAGGCAGAGAGGTGCATGCAGGGCACTGTACGGCAATAAGAGTCCCTAAAGAAAACAGTTTTTTTTTCAGATTTACCACTATTTTACCATCATCAACATTACATACACAAACTCAGACGACACATGGAGGTTCACTGGTCATTTTGGAGAGTAAACAAAATTGCTACATCATCCTGACCACTGCTTCCTATCACCGCCACTGTAAAGAAATCTGAGTCTTCAAATTTCTTTACAATGAATTTCAAATCAAACCATGCTGAATGACTTAGTTGTCTAAACGACTGGATTATGCAGGAAATTTGAAAAATTGGTGAAATTCCTCTTTGAGGAGACGTCTTCAGTACCTTGCAGTCCAGAAGCACATTATGCGGGCTGAGGGCTCGATGCACCAGGCCATGTTTGTTCATAAAAGCCAGTCCCTCCAAAACCTCATAGGCAATCTGCAGCACCCTCTCTGAGCTAGAACACAGAGTTTAAAGATTTGTTTTGTTTACACTGTGTAATGTGTGCATCCTGATCAATGACAGTTCCAGACAAGTGCTTCTGTGGATGTTTTGATTAGGGATGAATGATAAAAATGAGCAGATTCTGCTGTAGATGCATAATAAAGAGCAAATAATGTACATTCTATTGCAATTTTGTCTAACAGAAAGTATTGAAAACATGTGACTGTGTTTTACGTTTTTGTTTACCTCACACAATGACCCATTTTCACAAAAAAAGGGCACAGAATGACTGAATTGACTGCCTCTGATGACATACAAACACTCCAGAAACAAGCAGAGATTTGAGTGCAAGTGGTGAATCAGCTTTAGTGCATGAAATCAAGCATAAGTCTACCAGTACCTCATTTACATATCATTAACATGAAACACACCCTAACTTATGCAGATGTTTTGGTAGGGAGCCAATAACAGCATTCAGTGGCTCATGAGCCAATGGCTGTGCCCACAGGCAGAGTGTGAGGTTGAACAGCGAGTGCACTGCTCCCCCTACTGACCAAATGTTATAGCTTTAAAATTACGATGACTGGAAAGACTAAATTGTTAAATAAACAAAATGTCTTAGATTTATTAATACGATAGAATAATGTGATTGTGTGGTGTGATTATTTTCATAAAATTACATATTGAACTGCTGTATTATTGCAGTGTATGAGATGCTTCTGCACTAGCTGTTTTTTGTATTGGGTTTTTTTTGGCTGGTGTCAGTAGCATAAAACAAAAGCACATACAATATGTCTTGAAATGGAACGGGGGAATAGTTGCAGCATTTATTTATACTAATGTGCATTTAAAATAAGTACATTCACTCTTGTGCTGGGTTGTCATTTGCACAAATTATTAGTATTATTCGTATTTTATAGTTACTACTATTGGTATTATATACCCTTAGAAATAAAGGTTCTGTGCAGATACATTTTTCGTTCATCAAGGTAAAAACAATGTCATTTTAACCTCAAAGGTAAAGGTACAGTGATTTTAAGGTCCAATTGTGTCTGTTAAATATGTTTTTCCCAGGTAAAAAGTACATATTTATACTTTTTCATAACCTGATGTTTTAAAACAGAACAATAAAATTAAAAGCCTGGAGACGAGATGGGGTGTGTGGAGTCCACCCCAAAGACAAGAGGAGTACTGCCCCAGTGACAGTTTAGTACCATTTTTTCGAGAGTGTAGATGATATTGATAATGGTTTTTCAAGCATTTTCTTTTAAATTGTTAACCCTTGTGTGGTGGTGATGTTTCTGTTACTCAGTGGTCTGGTAAACCCACAGCATTATTAGTTTTTTAAATCAATACATCCATAACAGTTTATGTAAAAATACCA
The DNA here is from genome assembly GCF_904425465.1 of Colossoma macropomum. Lineage (NCBI taxonomy): Eukaryota > Metazoa > Chordata > Actinopteri > Characiformes > Serrasalmidae > Colossoma > Colossoma macropomum. The sequence continues at coordinate 36,803,422 of NW_023494791.1, forward strand.
GATGTTTAAAATATCACAAGTGGCCAGCACACAAACACAAACACACACACACACACACACACACACACACACACACACACACAAACACACACACACACACACACACACACTAACAGCGGGCCATGAAGGAGGAGATCAGAGTGAAGGGACACAGCACCTCCACACTTTAATTCCCCACAGGTTCACCCCAACAGCACATATGTAATATAAATGTCTAGGGGGTTTACAGTGTGAAGTCACTGAAAATTATGTAATTTATATGTTCCTCATGAGCACAGGCCAAGTAATCTGAGGATGAAATAATAATAAATCGCATAATTTCTTCTTTTGGTAAACATTAAAAATTGGTCCCACAGACTCGAACACCACACAAGGGTTAAACTATTATGTTCAAATTTACACACGCGAGTTTGATCATATAGATAAAATTGATAAATAACAAACCTGTCATTGAAAATCGCATGTGCCCCTTTTTACGACAAAAACTTTGATGAATAAGGGCAACTGTGAGTTTCGGCTCAAAAATAAAAGCTAATAAAAATTTGTCCAAAAAATTAGCGATTGGCCAATTTGGCTGTGAGGAAAGCACCCATACAATCATGTCACATCAAGGGTTCACTGGTGTCTTGATGCTGCAATTAATGAATTTTTTGCGAATGTTTTCTGTCTGAAAATCTGCATTATGGTTACTGTGCCTTGATTATGACTGACTTAAGTGCATTTCTTTTAATTTACTTAACTTCCTATGCCCCATCAATGTCCATAGCTCATTTCTGCACTTGTACTATTTCACTGCTGTCGGAACAAAACCTTGTATCTCCATAATGATAACTTTACAGGAGGAAGAAAAAACATACTTCACTTGTAATGTAAGTCAATGGAACCAGACTTTTTTCCCAAGCAATTTTGGGCTGTTTCTTTTGGCCCATTCATTACAAAATTTGCACAAAATGTAAAGGCCAACAGGCATTTTCTAACTGACAAAAATGGAGACAAATGGATTCGCTCCAACAGCAGCGACATGCTAAAGTTTGCCTTCCACAACCACAAATATACTCATCAGTTTGAATCAATGTTCTGTTCATACTGTGTTATGTTATGCAGTTACTGTACTGAGAGTGCATTTACATAAAGTAGTTTGGATTTAAATAAAAGCTCTGTTAGAGCCAATATGCTGCTAATACACACAACACAACTGCGAGACCTTAGGTAATTTAAACAAATGGTAGTTTAGGTTGATGAAAATTACAGGTATTAAAACAAGCTACTGAATTAAGCTGCATAATCCTTCTGTATTTCTTTTAGATTTTACCTGACTGCTTTGTCTTGCTTGAAAAGGTCCTTGAGGTTGTGTTCATAGTGCTCAGCCACCACAACCAGTCTTTCTGCAAAGGCAATGAACAGATGAATAATAAGAAGTCAGTGAAGAGCCTCTGAATCACTGTGCTCACATACAGAGACATGAACACATGTACTGATCTGGAATCAGCCTTGAACATTAGAGTCTATGATCCACTGACCTAAGGTCAGTTTTCAACACTGCGGTCAAAACCACTCCTGGTATCGATGGCATGAGGTAAACAGGGCTGTGTTTGGTAAATGCCATCTATAAAAGGTCTAACCTTTAACAGGTGTCATTTATAAGGTACATGTAACAAGCTTCTTGTTAACAGTCTCAAAATCTCGAACCCCTTATTGTGCCAGTGTGTGCTTTTTCAAGGCATTTAAACCTATTTTGCTCCAAGGGTGCAAACAATTGCAGCAACCCATGAACAGCAGTGACTGCTTAACATTTTCCTCCTATTACAGCAAACATGTGAAAGTGTTTATATATACAGCAGCGTACAAAAGTAGAACTCAACTACCATGAACAAGGTTTTTTTTTTTTATCACAAACTAATTCAACATGTATTCAGCTGACACTTCTTATTAAAGGTGAAAATGTTTGTCGATGCATCATGAAATCCCAAATTCCACCACAGTTCAACTGTTTTTTCAAAATACTTTTTAGGATTATACTGAGTGCGTTTACATGCGCTTGATAATCCAATCATAATTGGATTTCTGCAGTTATCTAATTATTCAAAAGGCCATGTAAACAGCATACTCCGATTTCTGAGATCGGAGTAAGGTCCAGACATCCTAGTAAGAAATCTGATAAAGAGAGCTGGATTTTAGCTCAGTAATCAGATTTCTCAGTGTATGTGTACTCTTACTCTGATTTCTTTCGGATTTCTCAGTGTGCACATGTGCGAAAAAGACAGTGGTACCGGAAATAAGCAAGCAGCATTGCCGCAAGACGGCAGCACAATACTTCTGGAGCAAAGCTGAAACCAAACACATTCTCAACGAAATGAAGGATTTAAATATTCTTTATTTTCTAGACGATGTATGTTCATATTTTCAGGTAAAGTGGTGCGATGTTTGAAAAAAAATCTGCGGCATGGAGTTTGAGTTTACGTTAACGTCACGTCTTCTTCTGTGAGTTTTTGGCTGGTTTCAAAGCAGAAATCCGATTACTGCCAGACTCTTGTAGACCCGGAGCATTGAACGGATTACTGACAAAATCTGATTTTCTGCAGTTATCGGATTAACAAGTACGATATGATATAACATTTCCCAAGTTAAGCAGCTGAATCACCATCTTTAGATCGATGCATTACAATGCATCCACTGCATTCCTACATCCCTACTCATTATGCAAAAAAAATCAAAAAAATTGAAAAATAAATATCAATTTATGATACTTGTTCATGAAGTGAAACCAAAAGTCCAACAGTGAAAGGTACTGTGCATCACTCTCTAATTCTACAGAAGCTTCTAGAACTGATGGAAAACAGCAGTCAAACAGGAGCTAAAGCGAATGATAGACATATCAAATGCTGAGACAGTGAAGAATTATATAATATTAAAAAATGCAATTTGCTTTACTTTACATAAGAAATCTAGACTTTTAGTTCCTACTGTAATCATTTTTCATGAACCTCTCATTCCATATCCACTACTAGCAAACCATTATTTATAAAACATAATATTAGCCTTAAGTATTCTTTTAGGCTACCACCACTCTAAATAGCATCCAGGTTTTCCAGCTCAAGCCAGCTGGTTCTCTTTACTAATCTATCACAATTCTGCTAAGAAGGGGCCTCACTTAAGAAACATAAACTAGCTATGGATGAAGCACCTCCACAACAATAAGACAGTACTCATGGACTAAAGAGAGAACAATGACACAACTTTGCTGCATGAGAAAAGAGGCACAACCGTGGATGATTACATACGGATTGACTACAACATCAGTCATATCAGTACCGGCAGATATAAATATTTATCAGCCTCTGACTGAATGACTCGATTTGACAGATATCTAATTTATATTTGATGCATTCACTGTATTTCAGAATGTTTGAGCAACACTGGGTCTACTGTGCTTAAAAGTCTCCATCTAATTCATTTTACTGCATTTGTAACCCTCTACACATGAAAGTTACATTTCTCTGGTGATTTCTCCATTTTATAAACATGTTGTAAGCCCATCAGCATCAGCATATGCAGTACTGTGCAAAAGTCAGAGACCACATTTTATTTAATTTCCAGTCAAATCAGCCAATAAATCCAAGTTCAGGAGATTTTTCTGAGGTTAGATATAAGACAATTTATTTGCATACGGAAGAGGAAAAGGGAAATAAGTTGAAAAGAACCATTTTTTTCAGACTGAAAGGATGTGTAGCTGTCAAGAAGCCTTCACTGAGAAAAGGAAACCGCAAATCTAAAAAAAAAAGAAAGAAAAAAAGCTGATGGTGTTTTCAGAACAATGGACGGACCACCCCAGAGTCCAGACCCGAACATCACTGAATATGTTCGGGATGACTTGCATTGTGAGAAGCAGAAAATGCAACTTTTAAGACCGAACTTTGGAGGTGTGGAAAATGTCCTTGCACAGTTCTTTGAAAAACTAAAAGCAACTCTCCTGAAAAGAGCAGAAGCTGTAATAAAGGCAAAGAGTGAACACACTAAATACATTGTACTGTGTCATCTTCTGTTAAATGTTTGTTTTTGCTTTTTCCTGAGGTTGAAAAATTATTAACTTGTAACTAAAGGACATCTTGCCAGGAAATTCAAAAATGAAGGGTGGTGTCTCTTTTGCACATACAGTATGTACACAGATATGTATGCAAAAAACTTTTGGATATCAATGCATCCCTAACTACAGCCTACTACTCATCAACACGTTGATGGGTGATACAGCAAAATTTGGCCTTGTAGTCTGAAGGCCCTGAAGTTTGATACGATGAAAAGACAAAAAAGAAGCAGTCATGCCATTTTTTAAAACAGTATTAAAAAACTATGAATACAATTATTTTTACTCAACATTTCACACACTGCATTGCACTACATCCAATTAAAGAGGACCAACTATGCTCTCTTTCAAGGAAACATGCAGTTGGTCAGCGTTCTTTAGGAACTAAAAATATATTGACAATATCAGGAAAGCAAACTGCAAAGTAATTTATCACAACATCAATAAATATCATCATATTGTCAACCCCTACATTGACAGGAGAGTAAAACATGTCCATAGAGACTGTTTGAAAGCAGAATGATCCATGCAATGATCCATGCAACACAACCCCCTTCACTACAGTAGAGAAACAGGAGAAATCACTGATACAAAGAAAAATCAGGAACATGTGATAATCCATGCCTGTCTAGCAACTACAACCAAAACATCAGCCATACCATGTTTGCCCCGAGAGATGTCCACATACTGACACAGTCTGGGGTGGGTGATGGTCTTGAGGATTTGGAAGCGGCCCAGGATCTTTATGGAGTTGGGGGTCAGTGGGAGCCCATTGCTGCCACACACATCGTGAGGAAGAGGGGAGGCGAAGAAGGTGAAAGCCCCAAGCTCAGCGTCCCTCAGGGGCTGCATGGCCTCTCCCACCTTGGTCTCTACACACACTATACAGGGACAGAGACAACCCACTAAGGAATTTATACCAGCAGTAGCCTACAAGAAGTCTTTAAATCCCCAGTACAAATAAAACCCCGATGATTCCTGAGTAACAATAACACTAAACACACTTCAGCAAGATAGACTGGCTCTGGCACTGAAATATGCTTTAAAACAATACAGTATTCATTATCAGATGTATTACAGGACTTCTTTGATAATCATTTTTTTAATAATTATATTCCAAAAGTATCCAGACACCCCTTCTAACTACTGAATTCAGCTACTGGAAGGTGTACCCACTGCTAACACTGCGACACAGCTTGTATAATCTCCACAAAAAGGTACTGTCAACAGAATGAAGAGTAAAATATGCTTCTTCAATAGTTCTATAGAAAACCGTGAACACTCAAAGAACCAACTGCAAGCCTAAATGGTGAAACGGTCCTTCAGATTGATGGAAAATGTGTTGTATATGGTTCTACATAGAACCTTTCTAAAAAATAGTTCTATATAGTACCAAAAATTCTATTGTGGCAAGCTTGACATTGTAAAAACAGCAGAACCCTTTCTGGAGCTGTATAGAACCATTTACAGAAAGGTTCTATATAGGACCTCTAACATATTCTCCATCAACATGAAAACCGTTTTGCCATGCAAAGAACCGTTTAAGCATGCGAATGTTTCTGAGTGTTCTTGGTTCTATATAGAATCACTGTCTTTACTAATGAACGCTTGAAGAACCACCTTTTTAAGAGTGTAGTGAAGGGAGTAGAAGCTGTTACTGCAGCAAAGGATTAACTCCCTGTTAACAGCACTGATTTCAGTAGAAAGACTGGACAATCAGGTGTCTAAAACGCTTGGACACGTATAAAGAGAGCACTGAATGAGGGGCGGACTGATGACCAGCCTGCGGACCAAAACAGCTGAGGATGAATGAACTCGACCGAGTCAACAAACCCGCTTTATTCAACTCACTCTCACTCACTCTCTCTCTCTCTCTCTCTCTCTCTCTATAATGGCACTAGAAAAACAGGCTAGATTAACAGCAGTGTAGTAACAGCGACGTACCGTTTCTAATTCACTAAATCAACCTCCTCATAGTTATTCTCTCTCTTTTTATTCCTCCACGACTGAAAACAGCGGATGAGGTTTCCGGAGTCGCTTACAAACAGATAAGGGAACGTGACCGATACGTCATCAGTCAGAGACAACAGACCGACAGGAGCACTATTTTGTACGTGTTTCAACAAAAATTGAGATTTAAGTTTAAAGGTTAAAGAAAGAAAGAAAGAAAGATAGAAAGAAAGACAGGCAGACAGACTGCAGCTAAAGAACATCAAATAATAACTAATCAGGTTTAATTACAAAATAATAATAGTTTGCAGTCGTAGAACACAGTAACGTGTATTATGATTAACAATAACTACATAAATATTTTAAGTCGAAATATGTTGTTTTTAACGAGTTAATTCGAATATGCATACAAATAAGGCATGTGTGGTATTGTTCAATACAGAGACACAGCGACCAACCAAAATAACTGCAGAACAACAACAAAAAGGTTCACATAAAAGTATACATAAAAATTTATTGATAATATTAACAAAAATCACAACCATAAAAATTATTATTGTTGTTGTTGTTGTTTTGCTGTTGTTGTTTCAATATGATAACCATCCTGTTATTACATTATTTTATTATCTTATTACAGTAAATCATTCTCCTTAAACCAGCATGTTGGCCCTTTTTTCAGGAATCTGAGATAAGTAAAGTTGTAAGTTTGTCTTAAATCCCGAGAAAGATTTTAAACGGCCGTGTCGTTCTTCACCACGTGACCCACGCGTCATCACTCGTCGACTGCCCTGTCCGTTCTCCGCTGTGCGCGTGTCGGCTGTCCGGTTCTGAGCGCTGGTTGATGTGAGTGTTAATGTTGATGGTGTCAGTTAAAGTGTGTTAATATGAGACTGTGTACAGCAGAACCGCCAGCGCCTGCTTTAATATGAGTGTGTAACAGTGTAAGAGTGTTTAATCTCCAGTTATTTTGGTTCTGCAGCAGCGCTGCCTGTCTGTCTGCTCGTCTGACTGACTTGTCTGTCTGAAAACTTTAACTCCAGTAATTTCACTAATTTCCATTTTAAGTGGTTTAGTTGCAGCTGTCGCAAATTAGGACTATAGAATAAAAGTCTTTAAGACGTGTGTTAAGCGTGTTTTTAACCTTTTGCAGTGCTAAAATATTAACAGTTCACTTTTCACTTTCGCTTTGTTTGTTTTCGGAAACAAACAGGGCCGTTCAGGAATGTCTCTGTCTCTCTCTCTCTCTGTCTCTCTCTCTCTCTGTCTCTCTCTGTCTCTCTCTCTCTCTCTCTGTCTCTTTCTCTGTGTGTCTCTCTCTCTGTCTCTCTCTCTCTGTCTCTTTCTCTCTCTCTCTCTGTCTCTTTCTCTCTCTGTCTCTCTCTCTCTGTCTCTTTCTCTCTCTCTCTCTGTCTCTTTCTCTCTCTCTCTCTCTCTCTCTCTCTGTCTCTTTCTCTCTCTCTCTCTCTCTGTCTCTTTCTCTCTCTCTCTCTCTCTCTCTGTCTCTTTCTCTCTGTGTCTCTCTGTCTCTGTCTCTCTCTCTGTCTCTCTCTCTCTCTCTCTCTCTCTCTCTCTCTCTCTCTCTCTCTCTCTATATCTCTCAATTCAATTCAATTCAGTGTTGCTTTATTGGCATGACAAATATTAACACTTGTATTGCCAAAGCTTTTGTTGGGAGATTAAGAACAAAGTACAACATATACAAAAAGCAATAACAGATATAAAGCAAGAACAGATATAACAGGTGTTATAATAATAATAATAATAATAATAATAATAATAATAATAATCAGAATGTATGTGTTTATAGGTGTGTATCTCTGACATGGTGTGGTCACTCACTGTCCCTCAGAGTGTGGCAGGTGTGAACGTACTGCGCTGCCAGTGTGCAGAACTCTTTATGTTCTCCTAGAACATATGGCAGCTTCTCTGTGGGGGGAAGATTTTCAAATACAGGACATGTTTTGGTGATTTTACTGAAGAATTCTGTTCTAATCTGAGTGAATTTGGTACATTCAGTCAGAAAGTGCAGCTCTGTCTCAGGCCTATTCTGCTGGCACTGCTGGCACAGTCTTTCCTCTTTTGGTAGCCAAGATTTCCTGTGTCTGCCCGTCTCTATGGCCAGACGGTGCTGACTGAGTCTGTACTTCATCAAGGTGGACCTCAGTTTAGGGTCAGTCAGTGTGCTCAGGTAATCTGCTACACTGTACTGATGTTTTAGGGCCAAATAACACTGCATTTTACTCTGTGAGTTTGACTCGGTTTCCCAGTAGGTGAGATAATTCAGTTTGAGCTGTTTTGTAATTTGGTTCACTCTAATTAGGTTTCCTAGTGTGTTCTGGTCCTGAGCCTGTGGAGTGTTAGTGTGTGTTAGTGGGGTGTTAGTGTGTGTTAGTGAGGTGTTAGTGTGTGTTTGTGTTGAACTGTGCTTCAGGACCAGCTGAGTGAGGGGACTGTTGTCTTTGCTCAACTCTTGGTACTGCAGGGCTTTATAATGATATGAGCGGGGGTCGCTGTCTTTTAAATGTGTCCAAAATTTGATTGCCCTTTTTTGTATATTTATAATTAATGGAAATCGGCCTAATTCTGCCCTGCATGCGTTGTTTGTGGCGTTTCTGTGCACCTTTAAAATAATTTTACACAGCTCTGCATGCAGGGTCTCAATCGGATGTTTGTCCCATTTGTGAAATTCCTGATTAGTAAGCAGGCCCCACACTTCACTGCCATAAAGGGCAATAGGTTCAATTACTGATTCAAATATTTTTAGCCAAATTCTGATTGGAATTTCCACAGGAATTTGTTGTTTTATGGCATGTCTCTCTCTCTGTCTCTGTCTCTCTCAGTGATGAGGGACAATGATGCACATTATGGTCTGGACGAGCCTTTATTTTCTAACCCCTTTCTGCTTCAGCAAGTTCACCAGTTCAGCACAATCGCTACCGCCTTTACGAAGGCAGGAGTAACACGAATTCGACATCTGATTGATTTGGGGGAGGGAGAGTGGCGATCAGCTGTGGTTTTAACGCAGCTCGTTGGTTTTAAATCAGACAGAGTGATTGGGGGTCTAATCAATAATCTTAAAGCTTCCTTGCCTCCACCTCTGAAGGCTTTTGTGGCTGGTGCTCTGGCTGGTGGATTGGCCGAAATGCTTTCCAGAGTTGATTGTTAGCCCCTCTGTTTCCGAGCCTGAGATTACTGAGGGGCAACTTCTCTCTCTGAATGGGTTACAGAAGTTGCCTTTCTCAACAGCTGGAAAGAAGGCTTTGTACCAGAGCTGTGTTAAAAACTTGCACTTTCATGAGCTGAAGGGGAGATGTGACTCCAAATGGAGAGCCCATCTCTCTGTCCCTGAGGGTCTGCGGCCTTCATGGAGGCTCTTGCCCAAACGGTCAGGAGACCTCCAGTGGAGGATCCTTCACTGTGCTGTACCCACAGATGGGTTCGTGTCAAAATTTAACCCGGCTGTTCAACCACTTTGCATTTTCTGTAATAACCCTGATACTGTTTTTCATGCTTTTTCCGACTGTCAAAGACTGATTCCTCTTTTCAAACTCCTGGACAGGGCGCTCAGAGGGCTGGGGTTTCTGTTCACCCGGACTCTGTTTATCTTTGGCTGTAAATACTCTAAAGCTCAGCGTTATAAATGTACCTTGGCTAATTTTTTAGTGGGACAAGCGAAGTTATCAGTGTGGAAGTCCTTCAGGTTGGTATCTGAAGGGCAGGAGGTGGATGTTCTGAAACTGTTCCGAGCCCTAGTAGAGTCACGCATTAGAGTTGAGTTTGTTTTTTACCAAAGTACTCAGAACATTTCCTGTTTTGAGAGAAAGTGGTGTGCTGGTGAAAGTATCGTATCTGTCAGTGATCTGGGTGTGATATCATTTCATTGGTGAATCTTTGTGGATGGGTGGATTCTCTTTGGGGATCCTCATTATTATTAATATAACTATTAGCTCTTTATCATAGGATGTAAAATTCTTTAATTATTAATGCTTCAATAAAAAGGGGGTTAAAAGTCAAAGTCTCTGTCTCTCTCTCTGTCTCTCTCTCTCTCTGTCTCTCTCTCTCTCTCTCTCTCTCTCTCTGTCTCTCTCTCTCTCTCTCTCTCTCTCTCTCTCTATCTCTCTCTCTGTCTCTTTCTTTCTCTCTCTCTCTCTCTCTCTCTCTCTCTCTCTCTCTCTCTCTCTCTCTCTCTCTCGTGAACATAGCAAACCTCCTGTCTTCTACACTTGACAATTCTTTAGTAAAGACTGTGGTTCTGTGTAGAACCATGAGTTATGTGCAGAACCATTTCATGTTCAAAGGGTTCTTTGCATGGTGAAATGGTACTTCAGATTAATGGAGAATGTGTTGTATATGGTTGTATATGCTTTTTGAAAATGGTTCTATATAGCACCAGAAAGTGTTCTGCTATTGATACGATGTTATGCTTGGAACAATTGAAGAACCCAAAGCTCTCTATCTGTTGAACTGTTCAGTTAAAACGGAGCTATCCAAACCAGTGGTAAACAGCCTGGGGGCCTCATTAGTGTCCCCTCACTGAGTTGAAGTGGGTGCGTAAAAGCAGAGAAAGTGAAACGTAAAGGACAGCGGGCCTCCAGGACCAGGGTTGGGAAGCACTGATATAAACCAGCCAACAATTACAGATCACAATCATAAGACACCTGCTTTGCAGGTCATGTAGAGACTAGGCCTTTCACACCTTCTTCTTCATGTCAGTTCTAGATAGACACATATAAAAGCTTAAGAGATGACACATTGATATCGGTATTAGTCTGATGTCAGCAGAAAATCCTGGATAAAAGATTTTTATCCATTCCTGTAACAAATCTAGAGTGAAATAGCAACAGTGTGGTGTGATGTCAGTTTTGAAGGTATCAGTATCGTAAAAAACATAGTATTGTGCCTTTTCTATTAGGATATATTTGAAATGATCCACCTTATTCCTCCGCCTCATGATGCTTTGAGTGGTTTGATGAGTGGTTTATGGACAGAAATTCCTACAAAATTTAAACAAACTATATATGTTAAATGCTAATAACATCTTAACAGAAACATGGAAATAAATAAAAATTTAAACAATCTTTATTATTGGGTTTTGCCAGTTTTCGTAATCAGTCCGTCAACAAATCTGAACCTGTGCGAAATGCTTGTTAACGGGATTCTTTTTATAGCCGACACAAATTACTTACCTTAATAAAGTTCTTTAATTTCAGCTTTTTAAATTTTGTTCACATTATCAGGTACAGGCATAAAACCTTTCAGCAGTGTATGCTGTAGAAATCTATTAAGTAGCCTTTTTTATTGTTTTAAACGAATGCTAAAATAATTCTCCTCGTATGGTAAGTTAGTGCCAAGGTAGCGGGGATAGTGCAGCATTATGTTGGAGTTCAGTGTCAACACTAGTTTAAATAAAGACATTTGAAGCTCCTAACAGGCGTGTAAGTAACATTCTTTCCTTTGTATGCCTCAGTTTTTTAAACTCCTTTGTTGAGGTTTATTTTGTAACGTTGACGTTCTTGCCATACTTTCAGTTTCACTTGGCTGTAGTGACGATGCCAAACTGCGTGCAATGCCAGAAACACTTCAGAGACATTTAACATGAAATATGGGACGTAAAACAATAACTTAACAAGTAAACATGCATGACTTTGCTAAAACAGTGATGAATGACACCTCCGTGACCAACTGAACATTTTGGCCTCAAACTACAGTCACGTAAAAGTATATGGTGAATAAAAAGTAATATTTAAGAAAGTTATATGTATTGTAGAGGTTGGTAATACATGCCAAAATGATCTTCTTTTGTATGTGAGTATAGATTTTGGCAACTCTTAAAGTTTTACTCTTTTACTAATGATTATATTGATTTAAACCTTGTTTTCTATAGTCATTAAGTCTGTTTTGTAATAGTTTAGAGCAAAATTACTGGCCATGTTCCTGTATTACCTACAATATTCCAACCTCCTCCTAATAATAACAAACAAAACACTATTTCTCGGCAGTGCGTCGTGATGAACACTCAGTTCTTGAGTTACGTGAAAGCATTGCTAGATAGTATTATTAGATCATTAAGATAATATCGTTTGCTGTGAGAACTAAAGATTGTTTTGCCATCGTCTTGCATGGAGCCGAGCATGCAGCGTGGTTTGGTATGGCACTCTTGTTGATCATGGGTCATAACCTTGCACAGCTGAGCATTTGTCCTGCTCAGAAACACCCGATCTCATGAAGCAGCTGATACTTTGTTGGTGAAATGAACAAAGTGTTTGAAGCCAAGACAAGCCTTAAAAAGTACAGGAGGGATAAATGATGATATCAGAATTATATGGGTATTAACAGATGATTGATATCAGACAGATGTTTAAACTTGACCAATATTTTAAACTAATACTTTAATGAAAAGTGTGTTGCACTCCAGAAGAGCAGACTATTTAGGCAGCACTGGGCTACCATGGTAAAATGTCTGCAATTTATTTGTTCTTCATTTTATAGTTCTTAATGCAAAACCAGGATGTTTTTATGTTTTTATAGGTGTACATGTGTTTGCATCTGCATTAAGAGATTTGGATCTCAGTATTGGACCACAGTTCCTATATCTCTAAGTTCCTAATGTACAGTGTTTTGTTGGGTTGTACGATAAATCATTTTGATCATTAGCACAATACGAGTTTCAGTGATAAACGGATCATTAGAGAGGCAATGACAGAACAGACTACATTAGTTCATACACACAGCAATAGACAGACATCAGTACTTTACTGGCACAAACCATTAGAAGTCTAACTTCTCTGCGCTGGGACTGAATTCTACTCTCCCTCATAGGAGGCAACTAAATTAACCATTCAGCTATTAACCAATTACATAACACATACATACACATCTCAAAAACCCCTCTATCCTGAACTACAAGCCTGTAAAAGTACATAAAACATTAGGATTGTTCTCAAACCCTGGATTGTGTTATGAGTGTGCATTAATTTTTGCTTAATGGAGAAATTAGTCAGATTTCTGTTTACACATCAACAAAAAAGTATGTATCACATCCAGTCAGAGGCACAACGTATTAATAATTATTTATTACTTCTTATATCGTCATCATGATACCCAGCAGCTTTTTATGTCTGTATTGTACAGCCTTAGCATGTGGGCCTCCAGCTCTGGACTTTGGTATTCCTACTGTAACTACAACTGTGTTACACCATCTGCCAAAAACAAATGCTCGAAGAATGCCCTTTATGCTAATAAAACTGATGATTCACTGACTTCATGTGATGGAATCATCTTTAAAAGTTCACCATCAGCGTTGTTAAATGTCATAAATCTGGACCTTCCCCTCTTTTTCGATGGCATACTTCATTGTAAAACGCCCATATCCCCAATGGCAGCTGTGCACCATACTGTTTTCATTTGGCTTGGCAGGAGAGTGTTTCATCCCATGCCTTCGCCGTGGTGACTTAAACGGTCACAGCAGTTTGAAGAAGTGGCATGTTCTGTTGTGCCTTGATGGGTGTTCACACGATACCGCCAAGTTGGTCGTAAGACAGAGCCATTTTATAGATCTGAAACCTCACACGGTGCCCACAATCCACAAGGATGCCCTTTTTCGTACGCTCCAGTGGCTTTTACCCCTCAAAGAACTCCGGAGGGAAATTATGGGAAACCATTTGGTCTAAATTCTTTTCCTTTCACTAGCTTCACAATGGTCCTGTTGGCACTACATTGGTGACAGTGTTGTAACTGTAATGAACCTTGTTTTATTAAAAGCATATTCAGTTAAAAACTGTTAAATTTACATCAGCCTCAAGGGGTTTCAGCATGATCTCCAGAGCCTAAGAAAACGATCATAGTGGAGCTGTTGCAGTTTATGCAGCAGTTGTTTCTCTTCTGTCCAGATTAGCATTACCCTTACCCAACATACAAAGCTGGGAGTGTGACAGCTACTGTCTACCAGATTAGCACAAGCTGTTCAGGCTTCTTCACCCCATGAGTTCCACTTGAGCAAAATGCAGGTCTGGCTTTAACATCTTCAAAGCCAAGATGGCTTTTCTCAGACCCTGCCTGCCAAAGAACCACACATGGCTTCATTTCAGGGTTGTAGGCCCTTGGCTGTGACTGCAGCCCTGCTAACAGCAATGTTGTGACTGTCCTGCTGGTCAGTGTGGGAGGAGATGACCCCTGCGGGACTTCACATCAGAGCCGAAAGGTTTGAGTTTGTTGGAGCCTGCAGCGTGAGGTTCCAGCACAACCCTGAGGCCCGATTTCAGGGGTTATGCAAAAGAAAACTGTGCTATCATGGTGCTCGTAAATTCTTCCACCACAGGCCTGGTTAAATCGATTCAAGTGCTCCAAAAAACAAGAGACTTTGATCCGTGATATTATCAACTCCAGCTTTTTTGTGTTTCTAATTTCCTCGTCCGAGCGATTTTGTTTTCATCCCTCGCCAGCTGTTGTTTTCCAGCACCACCCTGTACTATGTGTTAAGCCATTTTCTTCTGCTTTCCTGTGCCTTGTTTAAGTCCCCTGATTCCTTTTTCAGGAGATGTGTTGTAGCAAAACATGTCATGTCTGTGTTGCTTCCAAGAGGGGATGATGTGGCTCGACTAGCAGCCTTTTTGGTTGAGCAGCACTGTGTTGTTCCTTGGTTCTTTTGAAACTGAGAAAAGTGTCTTAACCTCACATGTCAGCGCTGGTGCGTAGGTAGACGAACCAATGCTGTAGTTTCAATATTTCTGACCACAAGAGAGCAAGGACAAGAGAACGCAGGAAGATGGACAGCTTATTTCATTTAAATGTCATATGGTTTGCGGCTCTTATGTCATTTTAAAGTTTAAACCTAACATGGAACTTGTCAAAGCATTTAAAGTTTTCTACAGGCAGCTAATGTTCAAAACCTTCATTTCTCAGGCCTAGAAGTGTGAATATAAATGGGACTGGCTGCTTTAATCATCTATACTTAGCCTTTAACAATGAAAGGTTGTCCTTGGAGATTTAAGATGTGTGTATGTGTTATTTGGAGAGGAGCTGATTCAGTGTTTGGACAGCTGCAGAGCGCAGGTCATTTCATTTGAAAGCCTCTTCATGGCATAGGTGATGTGGACAAAACAATGAGCTTGGCAAATTTGAGTCCAAATGTCAAGTTGGAGAGCAGTTTTATCTTTGCCAAAACACAACAGATTTGCATCACAGATTCTCTATGCTTGAATCACTACATATTCCCAAACACGGATAGAGTGTCTACCAAGGTCTATTGAGTTTGCTTTTAGAGACGTCTTTACAAGTGACTAAGAGTTTCCGCTGAGTTTGATCTTTGCTGTTGGCTTGTTTTTCAGGTTCTTGGCACGCTCCTTCTTCAAGATGTCAGGCCACACACCCACACTTGCGAGACTGGAACAGAGGGCAGCAGAGGCTGACCAGATCATTGAGTACCTCAAGCAGCAGGTCCAGCTGCTGAAGGAGAAAGCCAGTGAGTTGGAAGGGGAGGGGGGGGGTTTGGCTGTCTGAGCCATATGCTAACACACCGCCAAGGCTGAGGGTTACATCAGGGCTAGATCACAGCCGCCGCTTAAGGTGCAATTCACATGCACGTGTTCCTCTTGCTGTCACTGAGGTCTAACGAAAGAATTTTTCTTGCATGAAGTTGTGCAGGCCACTGTCAGAGAAGAGAAGAAGCTGATGGTGGAGAATGCCAAGCTGAAGAAGGACATTGAGGATCTGAGGAGACAACTCCTTGAGAAGGAAAGAAGGAGAGGAGGTAGACGTGACCCAGGACCTTTACTGTAGCTGTCCATTTATGTCCATTGAAATTGCACCCAGAATATAACATTAAGGCTGCAACTGTTATAATTGTTTCGTTAAAAATATAAGAAGCAGCATTTCTGAATTAGAACAGTAAACATTAAGCTAAAATGTGGTGTCCTTGGAGTAGACTCTTAACACCGCGTTCCACTTTGGTGAGTGACCTCACAAATTGATGTTACAAAAATGTTACTTGCAGTTGCACATTGCCACCAGAGAGCTCTCCAAATCTGCAACCAATGCCTAGATTAATATAGGATAGATTTTTTTGGGGAATCTTTGTTTCTTTGCTCCAGTAAGCCAAATGACCATCTCTCATTAACATCAAATGTCAACAGGCTGGAGATGAATGTGTCCAGTAATACTGCTGTGCATCTAGACATCTCATTCAGAGTCAGATCTCTGATATACAGGCGGCTTTTGTGTCTAGTCTTCATAAAGTATTTGACAAAGCCAGTGACACAGATCAGGGTTTCTCAACCATTGGGAATCCTCTGGTAATCTTTGGGCTTCTGAGGTGGTGCCGGTGGTCCTTAGTTGACCAGTAATGGCACTTTGTCATAAAAATAAGTGGAAAAAAAAAAAAGTAATAATTAGAAAATATAAAATATTTTTAAAAAGTGAAACATTATTAACACAAGATGTGCAACAGCAGCGCTTTGTCAGTTTTCTTTACCTTCTCGACATTTTACTCGTGCGCTCATGAACGTCTGGAAAAAATTATTAATAGTATTATTTATATTATTATTACATATCATGTCAAATTTACTACACATCAGCTTCTCTGGTCTCTGTCTTGACTGGACCTTGCCTCCTTGACACTGGACAAAAAGTTAGCCCCAAAGCTATACATACACAAAAGAAATTTGTTTTCTCTTTTGTAATATATATATATATTTTTTTTGTTTACTGTGATTGGATTGAAATTAATGATCTGATCTTTAGGCTGTTGTTCATCTTATAATTCTCAGGTTGTCTGTGTCCGCACTTGAGAAATGTAATTTTTTTAAGCAACAAAGGTTTTCCCCCATTGTGGGCTTTCATCCTTTCTAATGATAAATAGATAAAAGGTTGGAAACCCCAGACATGAAAAAAGGCTTAACGCTGAATTTTCTTGTTGACCCATCATTTACTTAATAATGTTTATGGTGATCATTCCGGCAGATTGCAGTCCACTACACAAAGCATAGGAGGCGATTATATGTATTGTTTCAAGGCAGCTTAAACAAAGAAATCGCTTACCGCTCCGAGAGAATGCTAGAGGAGATACTGAAGGAATTATAGTTAGATTAGTTGAGTAATCAAATAATAGTCATTAGGTTAAATCATTTTACAAGTAATTGTTAGGTGCACCCTACTCTGAAATGCTGTTGCAATTCTGGCCCAGGAGAAATCCCTAAACTGATCTGATTAATGGAGCTGTGTGACTGCCATGCAGAACCGCTGGGATTCTAGGCCTCTGCCATGCATTAACGTACAAGTAAGAGCAGCCATCCCATCATTAGCACTTAAGTAATGTTTTCCAGAGTGTCGAGGTGGGAAATGTGCAGGATTAGAACAAATAGGCAATTTAGCTTTCTTTAAAAAGCTCCACTGGTCCCTGTTATTTTTGGACGGCTTGCAGAGCACGTCTAAATAATGTAGGATTATGCTTTTCCATTTGTCCTATTATGGTGTTTGTTTTATATCTCTTTCCATCATTTAATGGGAGCATAAGAGCCTAATCAGAGATCAAGTGGAAATTTTAAAAGGCTCCTGATCAGGCGTTGCTCAGCGCTCTTTTTTTCCTTTCATTTCTAAGAAGGCAGGCGAGCTGAGTCACTGTACAGTCCCTCAAGCTGAGCCTGGTTCAAATTTCAGCCAGCAAACACTCAGCTAACACATACTGGAAGCACAAGCCTATAGTTTACTTAAATAAACATGGAATTATGGTAATTAAAAAAGAATACAGCCTGCCCCACATCAGCAGTGTTTAGCATTCTCAGCAAGTCTTGACCCATGCAGCGCAATCAGACTGTTGCACAACAGTGGACTCTCTTGGTTTGCCCTATCTGTCTCGGTTGAAGGGATTATTTTCCTCCCTTTTTTCCTCTGTCTGCATGGGCCCCATAGCCTTGTACCATTAAAATTGTTTGGATTGGGGGCCAGTCCTCCCTCTGAGTATGTAAATAGTCTCTCTCTGTGTCTTTTAGCTGAGTTATGCTGCTGAATTCCATTAAGCGTATAACAAGTCATACTCAAGTCAAGTCATATTTCCATAATTCTTCACCCAAGCGTTGGCACTGGACCCGATGTAGGGTTTAGGGTTTAGTAACTGTAGTTTAGTGAAATAATTAAGTATGGTCTGTGACTAAAATCCAGAAGTTGCATGTGTTTAACATACTTTCCCAATGTCCTCCACTTACAGGTCAAGAATGGATTTAATGTGCTTTGTTTTAAGGGCTCTATGCTATGCATTGAAATTCCAGTTAGATAGAAACAACGAAAAACTGCCAAAAACATATGTAAGCAAGCTTGATTCCAGCTGAGTAGGCTTACTTGAAATCTTTCTACAAACCCAATTCCAAAAAGGTCGGGACAGTAGGTGAAATGCAAAAGAAAGCTGTGATGTGTAAATCTACTTTGACCTGTCTTTAAAAAGTACAACGATACAATATTTGTTGTTTTATCTCATTAACTTCATTGTTTTTTGTGAATATATGCTCATTCTGAAATTTCTGCCAGAAAAGTTGGGATTTGAGCAGTTTAAGACTAGGAATGTTATTAAATGTTCAGAAAATATTTTAAAAGAGGTGACATAATCATGCTTGGGTATAAAGTGAGCATCTAAGAAAGGCCTAGACCTTTATGAGCAAGTTATATATTATGTTGAGGCTTGCCAAAAAATACATAAGCAACTAGTCCAGCTGTTAAAGAACATTCCTCACTAAGCGACTGCAAGGAATTGAGGTATTTCACCCTCTATGGTGCATGATATTATCACAAAGATTCAGGAAATTTGAACAAGGCCAAAAACTGAATGCATGTGACCTTTAATTTCTCAGGTGGCACTGCATTAAAACCAGCATGCTTCTGTGCTACTTTGTGTCTCTACGCACCTGTTCACAAAAACAAGTTAAGACCATGTTGTGTACCGTGGAAGCCAATCTATAAAACATGGAGAAACGATGATGACTTCTCTCGGCTTGAGCTCATCTAAAATAGACTGATGCACAATGTAAACGTGTATTTGAAGAGTCAACCCTTCAGACTGTTTAGAAGTAAACCAAAGAAGTGAAGTACCATCCAGATTGTTACCAGCATAACGTTCAAAAGCCAGGGTCTGTTGTGGTAAGGGGGACGTATTAGTACATGGCATGGGTAACTTGCACATCTGTGAAGGCACCATTAAAGCTGAAAAACTTTTGGAGCAACGTATGCTGCCTTTTAGATGCTGTCTTTTTCAGGGATGCCCATGCTTATTCCAGCATGGCAATGCCAATAAACATTGTGCATGTCTTACAACAGCATGGCTTTGTAAACAGAGAGTGTGGGAGCTACAGTGGGTTGCATCTTTCCTTTGGAAAACATTATAAAGTGCAAGATCCTTCTAAAGACTAAAAAAAAACCTAGATCATTGACTTTCTTCAGTCCCCAGTGTATATTACGAGCTGTTAAAGGTAAAGGTGATGTAACACAGTGGTAAACATGTTCCTGTCGCACATTTCTTAGAACGTGTTGGAGGCATCATATGTGGAATGAGCATATGTTATTTTTTTAAAAAATAAATAAATAAAGTTTATAATATAAAATATCAGTTTTGTTTTAGGTATAACACAGGTCAAATAAAATTTCCTAGTCACTACTTTCTGTTCTTATTGGCATTTCCCATACAGTCCCAACTTTTTTGGAATTGGGTTTGTATGTACAATAATGTGATTTGGGACCAAAGCAGTTATCGTTATATAGTGGAAAGACTGTGCAAAGTAGTCTCTCATTCCGCAGTACCATTTTCCAACAAACATTTTGGAAAGCCAAGCGATGTGAGACTGAACTAAGCCATATTTGTGTGTGCGTGTGCAGTGAGAGAAGTGGCCATGCCCTCAGCCGACTCCAGCATCCAGTGTGTCTCCAAGCCTTCGGTGCCAGAGCCATCAGCGCCTGCATCTGCTGCTGCTCCTGCACCCACTGCTAAAAGCCCCCCAGCCAGCAACAACGAGGCCAAGAAGAAAGTTAAAGCAGAGAAAAAAGGTGAGAGCTGTTTCTGAAACAGTATGTATCCACTCTGATAAATTTGGAAGTTGTGGTTCAGTGTGATTCAGAGACATTTTTACTATTTTGATGTTTGTCAGTGTTATAAATCCCACACAGTAGGAGAAAATTCTGCATTCTAACATTTGTCAAATTTAATGATAAACATGCTCATTCAAACGTAGAAAATGTCCATTCGAATGTTTAAAGCTACCTCTACTGCAGCTCCCAATGTGTTCTGGGCCGATTTCCAAATAACATTGTCACACACGATGACTATCAAACAGAGGGAAGAACGTTGCTGAACATAAACAATGATTCATTTTGGCTTTAATTAGAATGTTTGCAGTCAGCTACAATAACTGAATACCAACTAATTGTAATCAGGATGTAATAATGGTGACAGGCCGAGACCTGTGTACCGTTTTTGAAAACCACCTCATGAGCCGTGACCCCCCCCCCAGGTTGAGATTCACTGGTTTAAAAATTTAGGGACGATTGAGAATTTATGCTGAGCGCCCCCTTGTGGATTTAGGAGACATATCATTGAAATGGGGCTTTCACTGCAGTTCATACTTTTTTGCCAAATAATGTTTTCATTTTATTTATTTATTGTTTGAGATTATGTATATAAAATTTAAATATTTCACAAACAAACAAATTGGAATTTGATTTCTGATCCCATCTGACAGTCCTATTGTTCAATAGGTTTTTACAATGTTTACTTAGAAAAGCATGTTTTGGAAGCGTTTTATAAAAATAACCATCCGTTTTTGTTTTTTTTTGCTGTGGCTTTACTGTCTTGGCCAATCTCTCTGTTTGTCGTGCTTGTTGTACTGGCATATTCACAAACATCTGACAACTATTTTTTAGCAACAAGTCATTCTGAACAAGGCAATGTTTTCTTTCTAAGCTGAATAACACTGGTGGGCAGAAATATGATCTTGTGCGAGGTAAACAAAAGATCTTCTTCAGACAGCAGACTTTTTTTCTGAGAAGCAAGCGCTCCAAATGCAGATGCTTGCTTTCCAGCTGTCGATATTTCTGGTGACAGAAATAGCTCAAGCTCAAATAAACAAACATTACTCTGCTGCCCTCTAAAGTTGTTTTAGCACAACTCAGAAGAAGTGAGAACTTTTGTTGTTTTCGTAAGACCCATGACATGTCTTAATAAATGCGTATCTTACTTTCTTTCATTGCATGCGTTTGTCTCAATTCAGTGCATAAAAACAATCTGTTTTTGCGATCAGCTTAAATAATTATGATTAGCTCAACTAATTGCAGTCAGGATGTTATGTAATAATTGTGACAGGCCAAGGCCTATGTACCATTTTTGACAGTCATCTCACAAGTGACCACCTCCCTCCAGGGTGGAAAAATCACTGGTTTAAACACTCTGTGTTAAGGGGAAGCTTGAGAATTTATACTGAGTGCCCCCTTGTGGATTTAGAAGACATAACACTAATTTTTTTTAACATTGAAATCTGGCGGTTTTGTTATATATTAAAATTTGAATATTTTGCAAACAAATAGAAATTGGAATTTGATTTCTGATCCCATCTGACAGTCCTATTGTGTAATACCTTGTTACAATGTTTACTTACAAAGCAAGTTTTTAATGCATCTTCTAAAATTACCATCCTGTTGTTCATTGCTGTGAAATGTGGACTTCACTGTCTTGGCCAGTTTTCTATTTGTTGCACTTGTTGTGTTGGTGCTATATTTGGCTAAAAAATGCATGCACATCAATCAACACAATTAAATCATCACAGAGGGATGGCAGCGTGGTCCAGAGGTGATGACAAAAGCTGAGACCGCAAGCAAATTTCAGCTGATGGTTTGTGTCATGTTGACGCTTCTCAGCATGGGGTCTCAAACAAAACCCAAGCCAGAGACCATTTTCGCAGATAGCCATGCACTCAAGATGGTGTTGATTTTCTCATTGTTAAACTGCACTTTCTAACAGAACTGTCAAAATCAATCAGCAGATTTCTGTGCAGGGCTGTTTATTATGAAAATTATTCTCAGCATAAATCACACAGATTCTTTCACAGATTCTTCCAGTCCCATCTGTTCAAGTGACCCTCTCCAAAGCAGATCTCAGACAATCTGAAATGTTATTTAGGGCTAAGAAGAAAAATGACCTGGTAGATGGTGTGTGTAATGTATGTGTGAGAGTGTGTTTGTGAAGCTAGCATTCCACGGCTCCAGATGTTAAACACCGTGCTATAAATATCGAATGTGCCTCTATTCCGTCGGCACTGATGAATATGATGTTTTAGTGATTTTGAAACGTGGCATGCACCCATCACTTGCCACATGAGCCGCATTATCTCTGACAGATCTGTCAGCCATCAACAGTACAGACCAGTACAGATCCTTGGTAGAGAGAATGTAATTACAGAACAAAATACAGACAAAAAGCCGAAAGTTATGGGGGAACAGCAAAAACATCTTTTATTCTAATAACTGATAAATTCTGCAAAAAAGTCTATTTTACATTTAATGAATTAAATTACAGACAAATGCAACAGAAGGAAATCAGAAAAGCTGGGTAAAAAGGTAAATAGATTGTACTTTTTTTTATTTTATAAAGGATAGATGCTACAAAAAATTGCTGTTTTGCTTTTACTGTAGTACTGCTTTTGCTGAAAAAGGTCTTTCTCAGCTGTAAATCGCTTTCCTGCTTTTAGTCATATACTTAAAGTTAACATTTTCAAGACTGTAAAGGGGATCGAAGACTTAAAGGCAGCTTTTTTTTAGCTACGCTCCCAACATGAGTGTCTGGAGCCGGTGGAAAAGTAATGTACTTTTTTTGGAGCGCTTGGAGTGATTAGAGTGAAATGCCATGCAGTGGCTGTTATTGGTAGATTTGCTTTCACTCTGGGGGTGGGACAAGCTGGGATCAGAACAGAGAAGACAGGGTCTGCATAGTTTCCATGTGCAAAGTGTGGAATGTGTTAGCTACTAAAAATAAGGCCCTTAAAGTTGTGTTAAATTCTTTAAAATAAAAGCCCAGTTCTCCCGATTGAGTACTGTTGTAAAGTTTTAGGATGGAATGACGGAACAGTTTGTTACTGATGGTAAAGTTGGCATGAAGTTTATCAGCTTTCACTACACTTCCATGTGCCCAATTTGGTTCTAAAGGCAGTATTTGTAGGATAGATGGTCTGATTAGTGTTCATGGAAGATATGAATAATTATCAATAACTAAACTTTATTTTGATCACCTACTCTTATTACTGATATGAGAAATTGTTTGTTATTAAATTTTAGACTTCTAAGCTTACTTAGTCTCTTGATATTCTTTTTTTTTGCTGTTCTGGGTAGTTATTTACATGTAATTACATTAAGACCTGCAGAGTTGCCTCATGATTTATATGTACATTCATAATCAGTTTATAATAAGTCTGCATTTCTGACTCTTTTCCGTTTGTAAAATAAAAATGTAAAGGATGTTTTTTCTTTCTGCAGAATACTGTACACACATCATTTCATCATAGTCTACCTAAATAAAATAATACAATCATAATAAAATATCTCGTTCTGCTGAGAGTTAAAGATGCACTTTTCTCAAAAAGAAAGCAAAAATAATGAATAAAAGCTGGGGCTGCACAATACATTGTTCTCTATTCATTATCATGATATCAGCCTTTGCAATACTGATAATATAATATAGTAATAGTAATTTGTTTGAATTTGTCAGACAATTAATCATGTGATCTGCTTTGTTGCAATGAAAACCTGCAGCCACACCAGTCCTTTGCGTATAAGATTGGACACTCCTGTTTTAATGTTTGCTGTGAGCATTCTGACCAGTCACTCATCCAACAAGCAAAACATTTTGGTCAAAATCGACGCAGGTTAGTATTTACTCACATCAACGGTTCTGATGTAATTTTCAGTACATTGGAATTTATGCTACAACCGCAAAATGTAGCAGTATCACTGTAATACGGTATTTTGTCCGTATTGTGCAGCCCAAACCAAAATACCTCCCTTAATCCCACCTGTAAATGTATCCTGACAATGTCTAGAGTGATAATTTGTTAATTTGCTGATATTTATTACAAAAACCTAAACTCTTTCATGGCCCAATAGCATTCAGCCCTATTAAAGGTATCTAGGGCCAGGCTAGCATATTATGCATCGTTCTCAGCTTTGATTTATTGTTAGCCACATTAGCATTGGGCCTTAAAACTGTTCAGTGTTTGAAGCAGCCTGTCCCTCTCTGGTTCTAGGAGAGAAGCAGGAGAAGAAGGCTCCTGCTCCCCCTCAGGAAGAGGCCAAGGTGGACGTTTCCCGGCTGGACTTGCGGGTTGGACGCATCATCTCAGCTGAGAAACACCCAGACGCCGACTCCTTGTACGTGGAGCAGGTGGATGTGGGTGAACCAGCACCACGCACCGTGGTCAGTGGTCTGGTCAAACACGTCCCCCTAGAGCAGGTACTGACCTCCTACTGACCCAGCACCAACATGGCATAAGAACATCTTTTTAACAGTGTTTCAAAGAATCATTGGTGAAGTTCACATGGGGTCATTTGCTGTAGGCAAGAATGGACGGCAAGACTTAATGACACATTTTTAAACATGAAGCTGATTTTCTAGTGCAGGGAAGTCAAACTCAGTCACTAAAGGGTCCGTATTAAAAAATCTCAACAAATCCGTGGGCCAGAGAAAAAAAATGTTTTTATTTCATTTTTAATTAATGTTGTGTTACAAACCGAACTGGCCATTGTTTATTCAAAATACGCAAAAACTTCATTAGTGAAATATGGGCACTTGTAGTAGACCTTGAAATATTACATGAATACTTGTAATATTCAAAATTTAAATGTCTCCAGGAGCTCTGTCATTATAACCATACCTATTTGCTTGAACTAGACACCTGGCATCCTTTCTTTGCTACATTAATTGTTGAACTGCAACTGAAATGCAGCTATATGACTGGTGTGGGATTGCGTAGAGTTGTGTAGAATTGAGGTGTAACCACTGTCCCATAGACTGCTGTTGGGGTAGGAGAGTCAGAGTGCACTTTATGTTGCAGTGCATGCTGGGGGACTGTAGTGCAGCACATTGTGAAACAGGCTAATATTAATAGTAAATTAAAACGCTTTTGCAGGCCGGATAGGATTGTGTCTTGGGCCTGTTCTGGCTCGCGGGCCTTTTATTTGACACATGGGTTCTAGTGTGTCCACTGTCAGAAGCTTGCCCTACTTTGAATGTTTTCGCTGTACATTTGAATTAAGTATGAAAAATAGCTGCAAAGTTGTTGTTATTGTAAAGCAGCTATGTGCTATTCCTTTGAGTATATTTAGCTTCAACTCTTAACTTGTTCATCAAAGTATCTTCCTTGGTATGAAGAGAAAGTTTGAACCATTTTCTTGTCCAAACTATTGTTAAAATCACATTGAAACTCTTTTGGTCCAAAGGTAGTTTGAATACCTTTCAAAGGTTTGAGTGCTGATGAGTGCTGACACAAGCACAAGAAGTAGATACAATGGGCTTTGGTATTAGCACTGTAACTTATACTGTTTCAGATATTTACATGTGTAATATTGTTTTCTTCAAAATAAACCTGATTAGTCTGATTAGGCAGTGTACATTACAGTATATCTCTCTCGGCAACAAAAAAGTAGAACCATGCCCGCGTAGGTAGGCACTTGTTGATTTAGGAGTTATACACCCAGTTGAACACTGTTATGTTCCTCATAGGGCCATGCTTAGCTGCCTCATTGCTTTTCTGTCTGGCTGAACTCTGATGATCACGCAACCTCCCTCTCAAATCGCTTTGAAAAGAAGGGTCTGCGAAGTTTAACTCTAATCAAGTCCTTTTTTTCCCCCTATGCGAAGCAGTGACTCAAGATCGTTTAATTTGCAGATGTTTACTTTGGAGAAAGTCGTGAAATCTCTGAGCGCTGCAATACATCATCACTACAGGAGTTGTTTGTTTTTCGGAAAAATGAATGCTGTGTTTTGATGCTGGAACTTTGGGTGCTAAACGCTGGAGTGGTTCGAGGGGGGATATTTCAGTTTTATTAGTCCTAATAAATCCTCTCTGCCACCGTGGTCTATACTTTTGTCATGGTTCAGTCTGCTCTTATTCCACAAAGCTCTCAGTAAACGTGTTTGTGTTTCGGTTTGCCTCTAGTTTATGATTTGTTTAACGGACTAGCAGTCTGACTAATCTTAATTACACCCATAAAAATCCATCTGCTTTATGCGTCTAAACTCTTTAGCTTTTCCTCTCAGTTTATTCAAAGTTCTGTTGTAATGTTATGTATTTGAGAACAGAGTTCTAGTCTATATGGAGAGCTTTGCTCAGACATTTTCCAACATGACACTTCTATAAGCCAGACTTGTTCATATCGTGCTTAGTGTTTAGTTAGCATAACTTTACCATAATTTAAGTTGTAGTTTAAATGCTATAGGCTATTATGAGTATAACAGAAAATGCTATTTAAGTATTTTATATTTCACAATGTAAAGATAATGGATAAACGTTGACTTTGTTGTTAGCTAACAGGTTTAATGTTACCCTTATCTTATGCCTTATCTCAATGTGGTCTGTTAGTCTATTATGTCCATTTCTTCTCCAAACATCAGGGCTGAGTTTCCCAAAAGGGCTGTGGCACAAGCATTATTATAAAATGGGAGAGCTGGTATTACTTTGAGTGCTCTCTCTAATTTCTAAGACAGTCTTAACCTTAGTATGCTGTTGAGTAACTGAACCCTGTGGATGAATACCATGGTTTAAAATGCTTCTTGATGCCATAATGAACTACTTGCATGTGATTAAAAGAATCGTCCATTCTTGGACAGTGCAGTCTGAATTAGAGGTCAGCTTAGAACTGCTGTTTTCTGTGTCCATAAAAAGCAGTAATTTTGCAATCATAATTTGACTGAAGTGTGTTAGCTTTAGCTTGGACAGAGTTGAAACGTCGGACCATTTATCTAGAAGATTCATTAGCTTTAAAGTATGTTTCAGAAAAGCAGAAGGGAGATTTCAGGTACCATTTAAAGCTTAATTTTTGTAAGAACTAACTCGCATTATTGACCTTTGACTAAGAACGAAATCAAAAATACTGATGGCACTGAGGCATTTAGTTTGGTCGGCATACGTGATATGCTTCCATTGTGACCAGCCTGTGCCTTCTGATGCAAATGAAATGTCCTAAATATAGCGTACTTAGGGAGATTCTACTTGTAAAGATGTTTTAAGGGCTAGTGCATCAATTTTATTTTTCATGCACTTGATTAAGTTTGTGCCTTGAGTCTTATTCTTTCCATGGTTCAATCCTTTGAACATTTCATAAGGAAACATAATTCTGAGTTCTGCTTTCAGGCCGCTGTTATTTTTTCCAGCTTTTTTTGCTTAATGGGGAGATTTATTTATTTATTTATTTATTTATTTGAAATATTCGTGTCGTGTGTAAATGTTCCAATGTTCTGTTTATAAAATTTAATAACTCTGTCAGTATTGTGCTGACAGATGCAAAATCGCATGGCGGTGCTGCTGTGTAACCTGAAGCCAGCTAAGATGAGGGGGGTGTTGTCCCAGGCCATGGTCATGTGTGCCAGCTCTCCAGACAAGGTGGAAATCCTGGATCCACCGAACGGGGCAGTGCCAGGGGACAGAGTCACCTTCCAAGGCTTTCCAGGTAAAACACCAACGCACAGCACTACACATATGCCTCCACATATGACTTCTACCATGTACAGTAGGGCTGCAGTAATTATTCCACAAAGTCAATTAGTGACCAGTGATGTCCAAAATCATTACATGAAAAGGTCATTGTGTTGACTTCATGAGTAAACAGACAGAATCTGAACAATTATGGTGCTGTGATGGAGGCAAAGGCAGAAGAAGGTGCAGAAGGCATAATGGCTTTCTCTCTCCCACATCCCTCACTGAAATCTCATCAGTATACCATAAATGACTAATCCACTGCGCAAACAAAGTGTGGGAGTCCCCTATTCATTCCATTCACTTAAGACTACTTCAATGGCAGAATTCCTGTGCTTTGTTTATTGATAGGCTAAATGGTCTGTGGCTGCTAATTTGGCAGCATCCTAATCAGGGAGATAGGATAGTTTTCTTTTATTCCAAACACAGCCCGAGGGAGGAAGGTGGCTAGACTAGCACAGCAAATAGTCACTTTGCTTTTCAGACTAAGTCAACATATAAAAAAATAGTTTTATTGTTAAAACTACATAGACCAGGCAAGGAGTGCCTTTGAAATTGGTCTTGGTCTTGGCGCAGAAAAGAACACTCCACCTTTGTCAGCATAGTCACGCTGCTTTCCTCAAACAGTTTTCAAAAAAAATATCAAAGTAAGGTCAAGAAGCTCAAAGAGAACTAACAACAGTGTGGTTGTGATTTCTCTTTTGGTCTATAAAACATGCCGGAACTGGAGAGAGAGTAATATTGGGAAGCGGTGCGGGTGGTTGATTAAATGCACAATAGCTAAACAGGGAGCTTCCCAGGGAGTTGGCTGGGTCTGGAGCAGGACTTCATCCCATGGCCTTCACCAGGCCCCTGTCACATCAGTAAGGCTTTCATCTCCCTGCTTTTCCCCCTCCTGGCTCTTCCTCCAGCTGCTGCTTTTATTGGGTATCCTGAGCCAGCCAAAAACAAAACCCGTTTTACGACTGGGATGGAATCGGCGCTCAGGTCGGACAAAGGCGAGGCAGGGCAAGCAGTCCTCGCCACCTCTCTCCATCTGCTCCTTGGACCGCAGAGTCGTTAAACAAGTCGACAGTGAGAGCCGGCCCCGTCAACAGGATGTTTACTGTGAAGAGTAATGGACACCAGTGTTTGTCTCGTTCTTTGTTTCTTCCTTGTTCTCTCCTTTTACGAGGCATCATGGCAGAATTTTGGAAGGGAACAAAAGCCAGGGCTTATCCATAAGATTAGGGATACAGATTCAGAAGACATTGTGCTGAATACAAAAAGAGTTACATGTGCACTCAATGGTTTCCACACTGAGTTTAGTGTGAGAATGTTTTCAGTCCTAAAAGGATCTTCTTCAGGTCATTTGAGAACATTCTAGTCACATGCTCATAAGTTCGGCATTTCTAAGTACAGGGTGATTCAAAAAGATTAATCCGATTTCAAAGTGCCATATTTTTACAACCGTGAGGCGCCTAGGAACCAATCACATACCAACTGAAAGAGGGGGTCATAGAGTTTCTGACTGTCAGTATGGCAGTGAACCTTCAACAGCTCAGAACATTCATCGTTGGTACCAACAGTTCCAAGAAAAAGGTCACCCGCATCACTAGATCTCACGCAGTGTGACTTTTTTTGTGGGGGTACATTAAGGATTCTGTTTATGTGCCACCACTCCCAACAACACTGGATGATGTCCGAAATCACACTGAAAGACCCGTGAGCACAGTGACACCTGACATGCTCAATCGAGTATGGGATGAATTTGACTATCGTGATGATGATGTACAGCTGGAGGAGGTCCATATTGAGCACTTGTAAAATTACATAATAAACTTTATGCTTATTTAAACCATTTACAGTTTACTGCATTGTTCTGTAATGATTTACAAGTGAAATAAATCATTTTGAAATCGGATGAATCTTTTTGAATCGCCCTGTATATTGCCACAGCTAAAAATCTTGTCCTTTTAGGAGGGGAAAAATGTTCTTAGCTTTGCATCTCTTTAATCTTTTAATGTAAAAAGTTGCTTTTCAGTATTTCTATTGGTCCATTTGTTCACACAATGAAAAGGAGTAGCTGGCATTCAAAAGGTGTAAAAAAAAAAAACAAGCTAGCTGCATTATCTTCATGATGTTATGCTTTGGTGATATTTTGACATTGGCTTCATGCTGAACTTGTTGAAAATGGAATTTACTATGTGTTCTGTCACCACTTACTGGTGCCTAGTGGTGTGTTACGAATTGAAAAGCATGCCTAAGCTACCCATCAAAACAGCGAGTGCCTTGCTAATTGTTAGCACTCTAATTGTTGCGATTGAAGTTGGGTAACAAGCGAAAAAGTGTCTTCTGTTATTTAATTATTTATTTCAGTGTGACTTTTATTTTTACTTCACCACAGTCCTACACCAGTGCTTCAAAGAAGAGTTCATGTTTTTGTCACATGTAGTTCTGTAGAGCAGCATCGGTTTGACAGAATTCACAATTTTATATTGTTTTTGTTTTTTATTTTTGTATGAATAATCTAGATGCATTACATAAATACATCATACAACCATTGGGAATCCCTATAACATTCAGTAAATGACTGCTAGTCTAGCGGCTGATCTAGAGGCTAACAAAAACATGCTATCCAAACTGCATAATGCCATTCTAGAGACTACCGCACCTGTTAAAATGTAAGGCATGTTTTGGCCAGAGTGCAACTTTAACCTGATGTGTTATTGTTCTAAGAGGATCATGCTTGTGTCTTTGTGCTGTTTGATTCAGGTGAGCCTGACAAGGAGCTAAACCCCAAGAAGAAAGTGTGGGAGCAGGTGCAGCCTGACCTGCGCACCGACAACCAGTGTGTGGCCACCTACAAGGGAGCTGCCTTTGAGGTTGCCGGAAAAGGAGTTTGCAAAGCTCAGACCATGAACAACAGTGGCATCAAATAAACGTTTCTGAGCCATCTGTCCATAGCTCCAGCCTGCCAGAAGAATATGGCCAAGACTTGGTGAACTTAACCAGGACTGAGCCTGTGACACCTTTCTAATGGCACTGATGAAGGAGAAAATGATAATAAAGCGTTTGAAGAATTATACTTGATTTTCATCTCCTCAATGGCATTGTGAAGACAGTAACAGTAATAAAGGGATTGAACATCATTACACTTGAGTTTCAGTGTATTCTCTCAGTGTTATGATGATGGTAAAACTAGGTCACTGCAGTGCCTTGATTTTTTTAAAATTTATTTTGTAGAATTAAAGCTGCAGTTATCACACTCTCACAAGCAGCGTCCCACACATCTTTTCATCATCTATTTTTTTTTCCTCTTCTCCTTTTGACAGTTTTTTTTTATGTCAACCCACAGAGCTATAACAGAACAAAAGACATTTAACAGGCCTTGGCTGGTGTTCATTCTGATCTCACAGTAAGTATCTGCATTTGGCCCCTGGCAGCCATGTTGATCACTTGGCTTTATTGTCCCTTTGAGAAGAGCACAACAGAGTTTCCCTCAGGAAGTGTTGCTCCCTGCAGAACGCTTGCACTAGCGCTCGACCCGGACCCCTTAGGCCGACGGATTTATATTTCCCAATTGCGTCAACAGTAATTAAGTCCATGATTCTAGCTCGACATCTGTAGCTGCGCTGTGCTGAGTTGAACATGGCTGGCGTCTTGTTTTGATACAAATTATGGCCTTTCAGTCGAGCGCTGTTTTACAGTTTTATAACTACCGCTTCGTTAGACTTGACCCAGTTTGCACACCATCCACCTCTGAAGACCACCAGTTTTTTCCTATGAAGATAAATCAAACAGTGTTTGCCTTGTAATATCAAGGATCATATTCTTATTCTGCTCGATTTTCCTAGCTTCTCATGTCTACACTGTCTTAAATATTCTGAAGGTTCTGAAAATAACCCACTTTTAATACATTTTACTTTGCTTTTGGGTGCAGTTTTTCATCATAAGAGCAGTAAAGCATGGGCTTTACTATGTCTAGTCACAAATTCTTGGTGAGTTGGTTGCACCTCACCAAGAGCTGCTGGATCAGCTAACAGAAGAATAAAACGTTGTGCTGTGACACAGCATTACTTTTGAGAATACAACCTAATGAGACCTTTAAACCGGGCATTGAGAAGTTGCAAATATTTAATTTCCGATATAAATCAAGGTAGTTTCTAAATACAGACTTTCCATCATAAATGCATGGCTCTAAATTCCATGACCTTAACATTTGGAAACCCTGAGGCCTTAGCCAACATGTTCTTGATGATCTTGAATGTATAGTGTATTGGGAACTTGGTAGACTCCAGACAGCTTTGTTCCCAGAGAGCAGATGAAAGTCTGGATGAGCCATAAGCGAGTGGTAATTGGGGCGAGTGATTGCCAGGCTCATGCTCAATTCTAGCCACCACACTTGAGCTGTGATTAGGGGTAAATTAAAAAGTCGTCTCCACGTGTCATGCTTGGACGCATCTTCCTCCATCTTCCAGTGTATTCCAGGCCTTAAACGAAGCCTAGCCGAGCACCACGTTATAGATTGGGAGGTCTTTTTCAGTGCGTCCTTATACAGATAAGGCCTTATGTGCAGTGGTTGATGGTAGATGGAACAACATCTGTAAAGATTCCTAATTGGCCTGGCATTACATTAATCCTACACTGTAAAAATGTAACAGTGCACATGTTGATTTTAAGTTTTTGTGAGATTTAGACTGAGGGCAATAACTGCTTTTGTTCATCTAAACTAAAAATAGGCTTTGCCTTATTTGAATAAAAAATAATATTTGACTCAAATAAAACCAACTGAACTGCTTTTCACTACATGTCAGTCAAATTTCTAGCAAGGTTGCTGGTCTAAACTTGACTCAGTCCAAACCAATATATGAATAATGTAATCACTATTAAATTCAGTATAACAGACAATAAAAATATCCTAAATACAGCTTGAATGCTTTTTTTTTTTACCATTCAGGAGAGCAACCAAGATCACAAAAGCCTTACTACTTTACAGTAAAAGGAAATCAAAAGTCATTGGCTGAGATACAGTAGCAGCAGTTTAAATTGAACAATATATAATCTACAAGGACAGATCAAGGTCAGCAAATAGCAAATAGTGTTTAGAGGACACAAATTTCACTTGATTGCAATGGCAGTACAGAATCATTCAAAATTTGGTTTGTTTTGGTTTGTGTGGCCTGGACTGCTTGAGGAATGTTTGGGGGAGTGTATACCGTGTCACTGTGATGGATATGTTTTCAAACTGCAACTTCTTCCCCGATCATCCAAAAATCAAGTGTTTCACTGAATGTATTGTTTACAGTGGGGGGAGGTTGTGTTGCCCACATAAGACTGTTCAGGTAAGGTCCTCAGGTATACCTTCCAATTTGGTTGACATTGACATAGTTTTTCTAGCTCAGTTTATGAGTAAGAACATATTTTGAAAAATGTTATCCCCACAACTAAAAAATGATTTTCTTGAACAACTGATT
This sequence comes from Colossoma macropomum, assembly GCF_904425465.1. Taxonomy (NCBI): domain Eukaryota; kingdom Metazoa; phylum Chordata; class Actinopteri; order Characiformes; family Serrasalmidae; genus Colossoma; species Colossoma macropomum. The sequence goes on from NW_023494791.1 coordinate 36,836,619, forward strand.
GCCTGCCGAGGTATTGAAAGTTTAGAAATAGCCACTCTTATTAAACATTTTGGTTTAAATTAGAAAAAAATGTAGTGGTCTGTTGTTGTATGACTTGGCAAACTGCTCTGCCCCAGAATCTGACAGAGGTTTCTAAGACATCAAAAAGCACTAGTGACAACAATGACTGCTTATTGATTTACAGTTCGTCTCTGATCTCAAACCCACAACACATTTTCAGTGTCTTAATGTGGTTGAATGTTGTGACAACCTTGAAGAATAGTATTTTCCATATCGCTTTTAAACTAATGCAAACACGTCTTTTGTTTTGGATTCCTATTTCGCAGTGACATTGAATTAATTAGCTGGCAAAACCGAGCGATTGATTTTAAAAAGGCTTTACAATATAAACAAATCCCATCAAAGCATAACTGGGACTCTTGCATACGCACAAGGGGATTGACAAACACAAAATACATGGCAGCGTGCTCTGAGGAGCCTTTTAGGCAATTGTTCAAAGGAACATAACTGCTTCACCAAACATCAATTACTCAAGACAATGCCCAACTGAAAAATTACATCATTCAGGCTTCTACCACCCTGCTAGTGAATACACTCCAAACATTCAGTACCAAACGAACGCTAGGAAATACCAGATATAGTACATTGGCTGATATGGCCTAATATGCTTCTGCTTGAGAACAGAATGTGCTGGAAATGATCTTTACACGCCCTGTAACAGTTTACTCAAGACCAGTTATTCTTGTATATTCTGGAGAAGTCAAGAAAGAAAGCGCGTGGTTAAAGACTCTCAGAGGACTGTGTTTGGCTGAAGTTAAAAGAGAAACTGCAGGATGCTGCTGTGTGTGGCGTCATGCCTCGCTTAAACATGAGGAAAGCCCGTTCAAGCCCTCTGCTTGCTGTAAGAAACCTATTAGCTGCATTAACACCTTCGTCTTCCGTCTTTCTGTTCACATACAGTAGAGTATGAAACGGTGCTGGCTGTACCTAATAAGCGACATAAGCAGCTGCTTAGGGCCCTGCAGCTGCTAGGGGGCCCCTAACAACTTCTGGGTTACTGCTGTCCCCTTTATGTTGCCTAACATTTGAGTGAGGGGGGAAAAAGCTACTGGTTAATCATGCTTTAAAAAATGTATGTACACATCTGGAGCTAAAAATGGAAAAGAGAAAGAGAAGATTAAAGCTTAAAGATAAAGGCATATTTAGATTTTTGTGGTTAATGTTATGCTGTTTGTTATGGCTGGTAGTTGGGTGACAAGCAGTAGTGGATCTGGGGTCTGTCTAATGAAGCAGGTTCAACTCAGCTTTCTGACTGACTTTTAGCTACACTAAACCTAACAAACAGAGGTTAGTGAGGTTTATGCATTTTACCATAGCGGTTAATTAATTTGCTGAAATTAACATATTTAGGGCAGGGGGAGAAATATGTAATATTTGTTTCCTGTAGAGGATGTGTGAACTTATTTTCACTTAACATATTTTAACATATATAATTTGACCAGGTGTGTTAAAACATTTGCATAGATTTGTGATTATCTTCTTCAATGGAAAAAGAACTAGTGCAATTGTGCATTGGTTATTGAGCCTCATAGGGGTTAAATGCAAAAATGGTCCTTAGAGGTTAATACCTTAATACCTTAGAGGTACTTTTGATTTACTTGAAAGCACAATCTAGTTCCATTCATCCAGTGGAAGTCAAAAACTGTGATTCTTCTCATTTTAAAAACTCTTCTTATACAGCAACCCTAAGATCTTTTAAAAAATGCGAAGAATGTGCTTCAGGAATTCACTTTTATCAACAGGAAATCATGATTTAGATTCCTGCAATGCCACAGCAGTCTGTGGTCAGGAATCTGGGCCTTGTTCTCTCTGAATGGTTAAGATGACCATGGCTTTCCCGCATCACAACTGCAGGCATCCCTTACCTAATGTAACTGATTTGGTGGTTAGTGTTCTCCAAGCGTGTTGACCTGCCCAATGAAAATGCATTAGTGGCAGTTTGATGCATTGGTGCTTCATGTAACTCGGAAGAATAAAATGCAGCTGCAACTAAATTGGGGAGAAAGTTGTGTTAAAGAAAGAAAAAAAGAAGGTACACTTTTCTCAATTATAAACAATTGTTTACAATCAATGACCTCCCCAGGCATTAACTGTGATATGTATTCGATGTATCCTCCCATGTACATTTTACATTTTAGTCCATTGGAACAGGTAAATGTCAATGGGGTATGGGATAATATATGTATCACATATATACACATATACACATATATACACATAAGATTTAGGTTAGTTTTGGTAAATAGCTAGGTTAGCGAGTAATAGTAAATTCTGTTAATGAGAGAATGCTAATATAGATGCAATTGAATTTTGCTACAGCAGATCCTCAGTCACAGTAGTAAACCCTCATGTTTTCCCTTAGTCAAGAGAAACATTTGAGAGATTATGTTCAACACCCTTAAGTAAGTGTCTTAGGTAAGGGAAAATCACATTTTAAGTTTCAGATGGTAATGGGAAAATTTAAGGTGTTTTATGGCCTTGGGCACTTTGGAACTCTGATTGGAACTGCATTTTATGATCATGTGAACAGAATACACGTTTTTGGCCATAAATTCCACAGGAAAGTTTGAAGACAAAAAGAGAAATGATCCTCACTGTCAAGTTCGGTGGTAGACATATGGTGGGCAGTTTTTTCTCCCAAAGGCCCTAGGAATCTTTTTAGTGTACAGTGCAACATATGGTGTTCACGATAATTCAAATGAGAACTTAACTTAAGTCTTGGTGCATAGTTTTTTCCTTCAAAGTTATTTAGGTGGCTTGTTTTCAGCAATCTGAGTCCATTTCTTCAGCTTTATGTCATGATTTCATTGTCTTTTCAAAGACAAAAGCAAACTATAAGGAAGAGGCAAGTCTCAGATGGAGGCCTCTGCAGCAAGTCCTAGCTAATCGAGTGTGTACTCTTGCTTGCATGTTTGTAAAAAGTCTTCAGAACTTCTTTGTTTCCGTGTGTTGTGGATTTGGCTAGAACATGGTGCCTCGAGAGTTCAGCCACCACGTCGATCTGATCCAAGCTTTAAATCCCACTCCACATTAAATTCATATTGACAGACTCAACAACACAGTCACATGGTGAACAGCTAAATAATCCCTTTTGAATTGGTCTGTGATTCAGGGTGGCATGAAACACAGAATCCTCAAGCCTCTTCACATCTCGACTGTAGCAGGGCCTGTTCATGATCTCCATGCATCACTCAGCATGACACAGCTGCAAAACAGAGCTAACAGAGCTCACAGCCAGTCGTCTGGTGGTACAGTGCAAAACACCATAAACATACCAACATGCAACAATTAGTCAAGCCACTCATCACCAACTCCTTACATGGGCAGTAAGTCATCCTCCAACAGCCTTCTACATGTTAATGTACTTCTCAGGCAAATCCAGTCAGGACAACCTGTAAGTGTCATCAGCAGTGTTCTTAACAACACTGAGGCACACCTGGGCTTTGAAGTAGAGGAGTAGCCAGGGTGACCACAGGAGGGCAGAACCCTACCATTAATGGTGTCTAAAGCAGAAAAGGCTCTGATATCATGGACAACATCAATGAGACCAATAAAAAATCTTGTGACAGCGTGGTTCTTTTGTATTTGTGTCTTATTAAAACAGAGATAAAATATTGCGCTTGTGCTTGAGGACTATCCAAAACCGCAGGATCTTCCTCCTCGTAGACACATGAATTTTCCAACATGTGCCTGATCATGTAGCATATCTACTTTATGCAGACCTTTGCAGATTTGCTGCAAAGACAAAGTGGTAGAATTTGCCACTTCCACTCATTCCTGGCCCTCATGGCCATCTGAAACCCCCACCAACCCCCACCTCCATTGTTTTAGAATGAGGCTGCATAAGAAGCCCGCAGACATCTCAATATGTATCTAATCTTCCTTCCCGTCATACCTCTGTGACTGAACTCAGCAAGGTGTTAGTCTTCACCATGGGGAAGTCCCCAGGGAGGGGAACTTTGAGGTGAGGACCACAATTAGCAGAAGACAAGGACATCACTGTCCCCCAGAGATCTCCAAGTGAAACCCAAAACCCAACCGAAGGGGTGAAGACCAGAAAACAGATGGCTTTTGGACAAATTAAGGCTTAACTTTAACACCCTTGATCTGTTTTAGGTTACAGCCACCTCAACAGCCTTTTTGTGTGAACTCTAACCAAAAGTGCCAGTTACTGCACCCTTGGTTAGCTTAATGTATTCTCAGGTTTGCTCGACGCGCTCCAACTGGGCTACACGCAGGCCACCTCAGCAAATCATTCAGGACCTGGGAAAAAGATATTCAACTTGCAACGCTGCGCTGTCTCTCATTCTCCCAGGTCCGTTTGAAGTTCTTGAACGGGGCTTTCCGAAGATAGACTTCTCATATGAAAGTAATTTCTAAATGCGCTTGCGGCCAATTATCATAACGCAGCCAAGTGTAAGTGATATTGGTAGAGTTTGTCCTGCAAATTCAGCTTTGTCTTACGTTACGTTCGCTGTGCCCAGCAGAACAGCTGCTTTAACTATAAACAAAGGGAGAGTTACCGGTGCCCACAATCTCAAGCTGCCAAACTGAATACGACAGCCTTGTTTTGTTCAATTTGTCTATGGCATTTTGGGAAACCCCTACTCAAGTTAGTGCTTATCCAATCTTTGTTTTTTAAATCCTGAAGAAGGGAAGCGAAAGAAACATTATCTTCTAGCACGTCTGTCAGAGAGGTGCTGTAGTTTGACCTTTCGGTTTTAATGCACTGAAAGAACGTTGAATTCTTTAATTGAGCTGTTAGGTTGAAAAGAATGTTCAGATATTTTTTCCTTATCTAAATATCATTTTTCACTCCCATGGCTAAGATTTATTACCCACCAGGGGCTGCATATGGGGCACAAATATAGAATTTATAGACTATGACTGTCAGCATCAAAAGGCACAGAAGCCACTCGTTGGTTTTCACAGCTGTCTCTATAGTAGAAGAGTCTGTCTTATGTAATGGAAAATAAGCAGTGAAATCACAAGTGAAACAGCACTCCACATTATTTCCATGCCCTCAGAATCTCAGCCTCAATGAAATGTGGCCCTGAGCATCCCAGCTGCAATAACAGTAACTGGATAACAATAGCAATAACTCAGATCTTGAAATGATCTCAACTGGCCCATTCATGCATGACAAAAGGACGTGTTGCGCAATGACAATGTTAATTAAAGAGAAACATCTCATTCATGTTGGCTTTGAATGCTGATGATTGCTGGCCCAGCCATTGTGTTCGAAGCACTGCCCACACGCACCCAGACCCTGTAATTTAGGGTTTACCAACATAGGCCTGAGGAGATTTCTCACTGCTGCCCTTTCCACCTCACATCATAATGATGTGGTTCTGGACTTAGTGGAGACTACATGCCGACATCTACATGAGGTCCTAAAATTGTAGAATTTATATATAATCAACAAAGAGAATGGATACCAGTGAATAGACTTAACGACTACATTGTCATTATGCGCTACAGTTTTGGATTGTCACCATTGTGCTCTGGATTTTACTAATGACATGCCATGGAAATGATCAGAGAAGAAACTTTGCATTAGGATGGACAATATGGCAATATTTATCATTATTATGAGGAATTATGGCACATTACACAACAATTAATTCCAAAGGCACAGTCTGATTGGCTGAGAAGTGTTCATCACAAAAAGAGCACATTTTTTCTACAATTACTGTATCATTTGGTTGCTAAGTAACAATTCACTTGTAAGGTAGTCAATGGTTACCACATGGTTATTAATGGTTTCTACATTTTTTCTTGTCTTTAGCACATCTATTTATCTTCAGCACACAAAAACAAAAAAACAGAAAATGGGCATATTTGGTAACTTCTTTAAGATGTTTGACTGTCTGTTTGGTCAGATTATAAAGAAGAGTGTCACATCAAGACTACTCCAAGTCTGTCATTGCCTCTAAGCAAGCTTTTCATGTGGTATCTGTGAAGGCAAAACAATAATACAGGAACAAACCAAACACAATTCAGCAAACAAGACTGTGAAGCTCCTCGCAGACTGGCTGGAGCCAAACAACATTCAGGATAATAGGGCAAATATTGAAAAAGCTGAGCTGAACTTGATATTGTGACAGTTTTATGGCTGTATCCATAAGGCAAAGGGCTACTACTTTCTTGGCAGATGGAATTCCCAACATCAAAGCACATTTGGTACAATATTTGGGACTTTTCAGCTTTACTTTTTTAGAACTGCTGTATAAAAGCAACAGAACAGTTAAAGTTGTGCATTATTGTGACTAACTTCACAGCTGTGATCTACTGTACTCGCCTTTAGCTCATGCCTGCGGCTACATCACAGCCATGTCATTCACAACGACACATTCCATCTCATGTCCTACTAATTAACTATGTCACAATATACTTTTCTGAGCACATCATGGACATTGTCAGTGTTCCAAGACCAACTGTATGTTTTGCTACAAATAGAGCACAATGAGTCTTAATTAACTGGATTTATTGCAGTGCTCTTAATGAAATGTGGCACTACTGATGCTTGTCTGTTCCAATTTTTCAGACCTTAGATTAAAATTAAATATGATAATGCATAACATAGGTAGTGAAAATGTCTTCAAATATTGTGATGGTATATTTTTGCAGGCCAGTTTTCAGAAGAAAATCATGTAGGATGCCTCAGAAATAAGTGGGCATACATACCAGAAAAGTATTAAAAAATATAGTGAAATACACATCTGGCATTTGTTCATAATCATATCACTAAAAAATAAAAAGTGATGCTTTAACTGCTAATTTGTGGTGATTACCACAAGCAAAAAAGTACCAGGGGTGCCAGAGAAGAGTGGTGTTTCACATGAATGACACTACATAATAGCATGATTTCTCTTTAGAATATTCAAATACAATTTGTTTTAAAAATTGGTCCATTTTAATAAGCCTGCATGCTAGTTACTTCCAAATTATTTCCTCAACATTAGCAAACATCTAGTATGTCAAGACAGGGGATGCTAATAGCAACACAATTCAGGACCTGCAGTGATCACATGAAAGTTTCAGGCTTTAGCAGATGAATAAGTGCTATGTATGTTAATTACAGTGTTCATACTAGATTGCCAGAGCTGTTCTATGCACCAAAAGACTTACCTTCACACTATGGCACTTGTCTCAGTAAGGAGATAGGCAGGCTTTCTAATTGCATTCCTTTTAATAAGGGTGCAATGGATGTTTTTGCACCACCATAGAATCCATACAGTGGCCAGGAGTGGCCAGAGCTACCGTAGAATGAAGCACGGCCACCCTTCTGGCCACCCCAGTTATGGAAAGTAAAATAGCCATCATCAATAAAGCATCAATTATGCTTTATGGTAAAAATCTGCATTCAGGGTAAATTAGGTATAAGAGTCTGATGATGGTACATTTAATTTAATTAAACAGGTTAATATACTGAGCAAGTAGGTGAGTGTGCTGGGTCCTTTCAGCTGTGCTGCTCTGTGAGCTACATTATGAAGTAGGCTATGCGATGGTAAGATCAGTTAACTATCAAAACCTAGTCAGCTATAATGGTTTATCATGTTGGCCGATTACTTTTTTGCAGTTGAATACATGTATGTGTTGTTGGTTACCTTTTACAGTGCTGTCTGGCTAGCTTTCTAATCATTAGACTCATGTATGATCTGCAGAGAGGGCAGCCTAAATGAATATGGCCTTTCTATGGCAATAACTGTAGTGATATGCTATTTTATACATGTGGAAATGATGAACAGATTTAATTATGTACAGAGAAAAAACAGTGTGTCACTTGGTATGTCATTTTTAAAACAGTAAGACTTTTCATTCATCTTTTTTCCTAGCAGTGTGCCACTCCAATAAAATATCTGGGTCCTACTTGGCCACTCCATTCTAAAACTTCTAGCTATGCCCCTGCATAGAATGGGGACAGTATTTTTGCCATATCACCCACCTCTATGTTGCATTATTCTCTATATTTTGAAGCATAAGTGACTGTACACACAAGCCCAACAGAACTCCATGTGTAAACAAGAAATCATTGCATAAATCACATCTAACGTGATCATCACTGCTTATGCAGTCAGCATGCGCCACCTCACCCAAGTGAACTTCAACAACAGAGATAAAAGACTTTGGATAAGGATGACAGAGCACTTCACTCTTCATGACAGAGGAAGAGAGATGGGAAGTGATCCCTGACCTTTGCACCCCATCTGGCCGCCATTAGACCCTCCTGATCCCACGTCACCACGCACCCCCCCCACCTTTTGAATCACGTCCATCACTCTGTCTCATGTCATCGCACTGCACACACACACACATACTGTGCTCAATGTCGCACACCAGTGAAGGACTACAGCAGCGATGCTATCTGCCTTGCCTGGAGCTACAGATTCAGTTACCACAGTAAACATCCAGGTCTGCGATAAGAGACTTCAGTGCAGGCCTGCTCCCTCAAAGATGACAATGCAAAAGCAGTTTATTGCAGTCTGGTTGTGTTTATCTAAGGCCATTCTCATCTTAAGCTCCAGCGGCAGCTGTGCAATTCCTCCTTTCTCAGGGTGGCAAGCGTGCAGCATATTAATAAAATCTCTCTCTCACTCTCTCTCTTTTTTGTCTGTACTGGGCACAGAACTCAATGTTCCTTCTTGTTTGGGTACAAATCATTGTTTAATTGCATGTGATGTTCTACACATGTTGGCTGAGAAGGAGTATTTGGGATTATGCATATGAGGAAACCCAGGCAGTCATAACTTTTCTGAGCTGTCCAAAGTGCTGAATCAGAGAGGATGTTCTATATTGGATGTGATTTATTACGTGCACTTCTATTCCAGCATCCCTTAAATCTTATAGGAAGGAAGCATCTGGCCAATCTCACAGCCAATGGGTTTTTTGAAGCAAGTGCCAGGTCTTGTTTGACAAGGGTGGGAATGAGGGGCTTGGCTTGTCAGGCCTGGATGTTTCTGTAGCAGTATAGACCTATTAGTTGGGTAAGAAGAATAGGCAGCATGGGAGTAGTGCACTTTTTCTCATAGTGGGACAGTGAAAAGAGTCCCACTAAAGAATCACGCTGAACTGTCCCTCAGAGACGCTTAGATAAACACACTACCCCAATAGGCCCGGTGTCCGGTTACTGCAAGAGCCAAGGTGAAAGAAAGGAGATGCAGCGCATTGTGCAAAGCATTGTGGTCTTGTCTACTCCCCCTATTTCTTTTTTCTTTTCTTTTTTTTTTGTTCTTGGTGACTTTTTACTGACCGGACACCACCATCAATTCTCCAACAAACACAAAACAATGTCCTTTAAGGTGCAAAAACAAAAGGCTTGGAGATCTGATCTAATAATTGCATGTGCTCAGTTTGGGGGGGGGGTTTATCCCAGGGTTGAAAGCTAGCCTGAGGACACACTTAGGCAGAGGTGCAGCCAGGGAAGTGATTGCAGCCTGTCTCCATGAACGGATAGGCAAAAGAGCTCCCAACATGAAAGAGAAACCAGAAATTGGCTTGAAAGTAAAGGCAAGGGGTCAGTTACAGCCACTGTCATCACCTAAAACCCTCCACCAAACCAAAAAGCCTCACAGGGATGCAGAGACCACAGGCTGACCCCTGGCAAGAGGAGATGAGTCAATTTCAGCTTTTACAAGGCTGGAGGTTTAGCAGGGGACCCACATGGAACCTGAGTGGGAAAGTAAAGCCAGCAAACGTCACTGTCGTCAACTCAAGCCCATTATATTAAAGCTTCTATTGTAAGTGATTTTCAAGTCAATGCATTTCCTTTTCTCTAAGTAAACACACAGAAACAAAATTACTGTCTGTAGTAATCGACTGCATGCCACAGATGCAGCAGATGGAGATTAGGCTGAAAAGACTGGAGTATTCCATTAATATCATTTTCAAAATCAAGGACTAACAACTAGAGCTTTTGGGAACAGACCACTTATTGGGTTTGAGTATATTAGAGGAAAAAAGCAGGCATTAAAATGCTATGAAAAGCTCTAGTGACTCCACCGACTCCACAGCCACCCACCAAGATTTGGAAACCATATCAAAACTGCCACTCACTGCGGTCAAGTGCTCAGCAGGGCGGAAATGTACACGAAGCCTTCGAAACCTCAGAAACCTCCAGACAAGTACCATTAGGAGCCTGTTTTATTTGACAAATACCAAATAGCGCTTCCCTTTACTGAGAGCCTCTCAGCTTCACGCAGAGCAAGAAAGAGGGTTACACTTAAAAGGGATAATCTGTCCTTCTTTTTTCATTTGACCCCTAATCAAATAATACAGTGCAGTGATTAAGAGCCTTTCTCCACCAAAGAGAACCTTCCAGTCTCACGAATGGCACACAGGCCACATTAAACAGCAGCCTTTCCGGGGGGCTTTATGTTGTTACGGTTAGCCCTCCTGACTTTCATTTCTCTGCGGGCATTTTAATGAGTTTCTGGAGAACATGTGAGACGCTTATTCTGCATGTTTTTCATTTTGTCAACTAAAATTTGAGTAGTTATGTTTTTGAGCCATACATAATGCTCTGATTGCTCAACTCAAGGCCTTACTGTGCTCTGGGGGCTCTTTCAGGCCATGTAAAGCCCAGGCCTAATTTGTATCCTGCTCCCTACTAGCCTTTTGATCAAACTTAAAATCTACAAAAGCATAACTCAATATGTTGTCATGAAAATATGACCATTGAACAAACACACTGATGGAAATGAATAATCTTGGCATTTTGAACATTTTGAACTGATATACATCATAAATACTAATGAGGTCTCTCTGAACTCACGCTCTCACACACCTCTCTCCTTATATTTCACATCCTTGCTCCACTTGTGATGTCCTCACTCTGCAGTTTGTTTTACAGCTGTTGTTCCAATTTCCATGGATACTTAACATAATGTAGGATCATTAGTTATACAGTAACAAGTGCACTGCCATATATCCAAAAAAGGGAGGTCTCAGGAGAGCACTACTGTTAATTTGTCATGACAGTGTGGAGCTGGGTTTTTTGATATAAAAGGATCGATTTACTCGCCAAAGAATACATCATTCCTCCCACGGTGGGACCCGGGCCGGTTCCTTGGCTGATGGCAGTAAACAGATCATATTATTTTCAGAGGTGTGTGGAAGTGTGGAAGTAACTTTACCTAGAGTCTGGATTGAAAGTCCTTTCTTTAAAGTGAAAGTGTTTCATGAAGCTCAAACTTCCTGCAAAGTTTTTGTTGATTCTAAAGAGTGAAAAGTAAAAAACAGAAAGACTAATAATATAAAATAGCCAGTGAAGCATTATGGGGCAATTTGATGCAGGTACAAATACTGTAGGATATTTTAGTAAAGGCAATGGCTCAATATAGAACCATTTCGTGCTTAAATGGTTCTTTGCAGGGTGAAGTGGTTCTTCAGATCAATGGAGAATGTATTGTATATGTTTCTATATTGAACGTTGTTGAAAATGTTCTATAAAGCACCGAAAAAGCTGCTATTTTTATGATGTCAAGCTTGTAACAACAGAAGGACCCTTTTGGTGCTATAAAGAACCATTTTCAAAAAGGTTCTATATAGAGCCATATACAACACATTCTCCTTCAATCTGAAGAACGATTTTACCACGTAAAGAAACATTTAAGCATGAAATCGCTCTATATAGATCTCGTGGTTTTCAACAGAACCACAGCCTTTATCAAAAAATCCTTGAATACGCACATTTTTTAACCGGACATGGTTTAAGTCTAATCCCAGATAAAACTGCAACATCAATGTTGCTTCACCATTAAAAATACCCATAAAGTCTATGCCAGGGGTCGGCAATATGCATCTCCATAGCTGCATGCGGCTCTTTTACTGCTATGTTGCGGCTCCACAGCAGAATTAGACTTTTAGGCAGCAATAAAATAATCTTCTTTTGCAGTAAAATAAAGCTCTGCTGATCAGTCTAACACTGTTTTACGGATAAATGCTAAACGTTGGAGCTAATGTATAACTGCTAATTCACCTTTTAACGCTTAAAGTTGGCACACAGATTGCTGGTCACCATAGCAAACGCAGACAACAATCTCACCCAGCCAGTAGCTATCAAAAGGGCAAAGAGAAAGATTAAAGATGAATATCGATGATTTGGAGTCGAATGGACTTATCTGCATTTATAAGCACTCCAGCCGGTTTCCTGATATGTTTAATCTGCAACGAGAAACTGTCAAACACTAAAAAGTTATAAAGCTTGAGTCAGCTTCCTCTTCGCCAGCTTCTTGTTCTAATTTTCCAGTTCCACCTTAAATGGTACAGCAGTCATTCATTTAAGGTGGAATGGGAAAATTTGAACAAGCGAATGAGAAGCGACTTCAGTCTCATAAAAAGTCGAACACTGAGAGACATTTTACAAGAAACTATTCTACTTTTGCGGAAAAGTTTCCTGCTGGACATGTGAGAAAAGCAGCTGTAGCTGAGTTAAAAGCTTAAAGCAGAGCAAAGCAAGTTTGCGTTTTCGCAACTAAGTATTTCTCAAGTTTGATGAATATAATGCTAATGATGTAGGAAAACAGAAAAGAGGTGAGAAATTTGTTTAATATTTTTAATGTGACTGAAGCATGCGGACTTTAAAATGCACTGGATAAGTGGGAAGCCAACCAAAAAAAAAAAAACATCTGAAAAATTCCAGTGTTTCTTGCATTGTGTTCTAAGGAACTGACGAGCCAGAGTGTGGAGCCAAAGTATTCACCGCCTGGTAAGCCTCAGAATACATGTCCAAATACGAGATCGTGGTGTACAACAGTGCGGCTTCCATGAGTCCTTTCATGATTATCTTCTATCTGATGGGAACAAGCCACTTGTTTGGACGGCTCAGTGTAGTTTTTCCATTTTTCTAAGTGGAGTAAGTTTGTTTGCCAGTAAAAACACTACAGAACATTAGAATAAACACATAAATGCAGTACAAAGGTAACACTATACACAGACACAAGTTTGGTTTCTGACTTTTCTGTGCACTCCAACCAGTGCATGGATGTGTTAAATTCCACCAGCAGTAGTTGATTTAATTTAAGCATTAGTATTGCATGATAACTGTAAATATTGAGCTTCCTTGAGGAGAGTTTTGGAAATAATTAAGCTGATACACATAAAACACAATGTGTTGTTTGTTTTTTTAATATTTATTAATATTTATATTTCTAATTCTATGTTTTTTTGCACAAAAACACTTACTGCCCAGATAAATGGCTATACATATTTGTTCAGATGCCTAAGACTTTCGTAGGGAATAGACCTTGTGTAGGTATCTGTGAAGTTTTTCAATCATCCATCAAATCATCTAGTAGTAAAAGAAGCCAACTCGACTGAGAGACTTCATCAGGCATGGAAGCACTATGTAGTAAAAAAGTATTTTCTGAATATATCAGCCTCATAACCATCGGTGGACACCGATGGAAAGGAAGTTGAGTAGCTGGTGTCTTGGTGCAGTAGCAACCACCTGTTGTCGAACACATAAAAGACTACAGAGATACTGGTGGACCTCATGTACAACACCCCCTCCCTACAACATCAATGGCTCTGTGGTTTCCACTGAGGAGTCTATCAAGTTCCTGGGCACCACCATATCCAGAGACTTGCGGTAGGAGAGGAACACAGTCTCTAGCCAAGAGTGCAATGTTTGTCCCTAAGGCAGTTGATGATGTTCAACCTTTTGCAGTCCGTGATGAACAAGTTCTACACAACGATCGTCACGTCCTCACTTCATCTACAACCATCTGATTTTGATCTTCCAACTTACAAGAACGAGCCAAATGACCAGAGCAGAACCAGGACAGTGGAGAGAATCATCAGATGTAATCTGCCAATGCAGACAGCAGGGACATGAAGCATGCTGGCAAGATTATAGATGACTCCTCTCACCCTGGACATCACCTCTTCCAAGTATTTCCCTCTGGTGGAAGATTCAGGGCCATCAAAGCCAACACAACTAGACATGCTAACAGATTTTCCCCAGAGCAGTTAACCGCATTGGACATCTTGCACTTTAAATGGAACTTGCAAACCCCTCTTACTGTGGCCCACAACTCCACTCTGTGCTGTCTGCATTTCTGCACAACTGTACAAATTATTCTGTAACATATTGTAAATAATAGTTGATTTTAGGCGTCCTTAGACCTTTATGCACATATGTACATATTTACATATTTATCCCATTTGGATCCTTTTACACTGGTACATTTTATTCTCATTTTCAATGTCTTATTTTATTTTGAATATTTGTGAATAGTCTGTGTATTTGTCTGGTCTTTTTAGTATTTTACATATTGCACATGTGTATGTTCACCAAGGCAAATTCCTTGTGTGAAATACTTCTAAAATACTTCTAAAAATGATTCCAAAAATTCATTTTAGTCTAGAATTAGGCTTAACATAGATTTGGGCATAATCAGCATATGAATATAGCGTAGCCACTGACTAGGAAAAAAAATCTGCAGGCAAAAAAAAAGCTTTGTAAAATGGTACAGTGAGTTGATTTGAACACTTCATCTAATAGCCACGATGATCTTACCACTTCAGTGCTTTTGCGTAACTGGACCCAGATTAGTGTGGCATCAGAGATAAAGCTGCATGAGCATCAGCCGTGATGCCCCTGAGATCCGGCTCCCTGCTGATGAATGATGGGATAGTGGCGGGTGCGGGAGGGAGGAGAGGGGTGGGGCGGGGGGGCACAGGTAAAGCTATCCTGTGGGAGCCGCCCCATTTGTGTGATCTGCCCATTCAGGTGGCGTGGGGGAGGAAGGATGTCTCCTGCCTTGATGAAACTCTGGCGTCCCTTTTGTTGTTTGTGAAAACAAAACAAAAAGAGTTAGAGAGCCAAAAAACAGAGGAGGAAGAGAGGGGGGAGGGCGGTCGAGTCAGTCAAGGACAACAATGCAGTCTGCTGACTGGAAGAGACATTATGTCACACACCGGGGTCCCTGGTGAGGGTCAGGTAGGGCGGGGTGCCCTCTCCTCTCACCCGCCTGCACACTGTAATTCCCTCCATTTTTCCTTCTGCTCTCTTTTTCTTCCCAGCCTGTTCTTCTCTACATCTACCTCTCTCTTTCATTCCCCCATTTTTCCTTCTCTCTTTTTCTTCCCCATTTCTGTTTTTCTCTTCATACACTGCTATCTTTAATTTCCTGCACTTTTCTTTTTCTTCACCCATTTCTGTTCATCTCTTCATCTACCTCTCTTTCATTCCCTCCAATTTCCTTCTGCTCTCTTCCCAATATCTGTTATTCTCTTCATCTTCCTCTCTTTCATTCACTCCGTTTGTCCATCTTTCTCTTTTTCTTCTCCATTTCTGTTCTTCTATTCATGTACCTCTTTCGTTCACTCCATTTGTTCATTTTTCTTTTTATTCGCCATTTCTGTTTTTCTCTTCATCTATCTTTCATTCTCTCCATTTGTCCATGCTTCTCTTTTTCTCCACTTCTGTTCTTCTCATCTACTTCTCTTTTTCGTTTCCTCCATTTTTCTTTCTTTTCTCTTCTTCTCTACCATATCTGTTCTACTCTTTATCTCTCTCTTTTTCATTCCCTCCATTTTTCCCTTTCTCTCTTTTTCTGCTTCCAAATACATCATTCTTCTCTTCATCTCTCTCATTTTCCCATGTTTCTTTTTCTTCCTCCATATCGGTTCTTCCCTTCATATCGCTCTCTTCTACTGCCATTAGCTCCATTTTTCATTGTTTTCTTATTTTTCTTGTTCTTCTTTTATCTCCCTCTCTTTCTCCATGCGTGAATGTGTGATGTGAGCATACATTTGAGTGTGTTTGTGTGTGTGTGTGTGTGTGTGTGTGTGTGTGTGTGTATACGCATGTCCAAAAGTGTGTGAATGAACACAATGTGGGAGTTGTTGGGCACATAATGGGACTCCTCACAGCTCCACTTCCGCACTGCAGTCATTTGAAACGGCCATTTCCAGGTCGTTCATTCAGGTCGCTCCCCTAGTGAGCGCGTCCCAGCCTGCACAAGCCTGCTAAAGGATCACTCCCAGGGGTCCAGAACACAGCAGCAGGCATGCGGGACAGGATAGCCAGGCAGGACAGCCAACTTTACCCCACTGCACTGATCACCACCTACTAGATGGTTCACCCAAGACTTAATAATTCGGAGAATGTTTAAATACATGTTCATAAATAAGCACAGAATCGAAAACAGTTTGCATTAGCAGACGCTAACAATACGCACTGATGCACTGAATTCCACTTCTTAGAAACCTCAGGCAATACTTGATTATTGGCTGAACAGAACAAACTCCTTCCGCTACATATGTACATGCACATACACGCACATACAAATACAAAGCAGTATTTCTTCAGGAAGATTGTTTTGTAAATGATACCGCATGCCTTGTCCACACAATTACCCGTTCTAAATGAGCACACTGAAAAAGGGTCAGCTCCCGGGTGGTCAGGAACAGCCCCGAGACGGGAACTTGGAAAGCTGCAGCTATGCGAATACCTTTCTGCTCTAACGTATAAGCAGGCACAAGCCAGTACTGTAGATGGGAGCCTTTACCTCCTGTCCCACTGCTAGGCAGCCCTGCTGAGAGGAGAGGGTGAAGAAAGAGAGTAGTTCAACCAGCTACTTATGGTGTCACCTCAAGCAACAAGCGTCACTGCTAAACGGCAACACTCAATTGCACTACACGCAGTCTCTCTTGGCCCTGGTACTGTGCGGTTCTGCAAACACTGGCCATGTTTTGTATGTTGCAACAAGGCCCTGGAGGAATATTGTTTAATTCCACTGTCTACTTGTATTTAATTGGTATGACAATAACTTCTTCGCGATCATGCTTTTGATCAATGCCACAGACCACACTGTGCAGGGCAAGTGAAGAACACTGCAACTCTTTACACACTGTGGCAAGCCCTAGCGTGTGACTTTTAGCATTATGGTGCAATGCTAAGAGGAGAAATTCTAATGCCCGTAGTCGGCTCAATTAGCTCTCCGCAATCTGAGGCAGATGCTGGCAGACGAGAGTGATCCCAGCCCGTAAATAAAACCTGGCTAGGAGCTTGCATGTCTCCCCAACCAAAGCTCACCATATGTTTCTGACTTTGGCTTGATTACTAACAGAGACGGCTGGCTCCAGCTTTGCGCCCAAACCTTCGTTCAGACTCTGTGGTGCAGCCAATGATACACCAGGACCCCGGCTCCAGCTCTGGCTCCATTGTGTACCGAGAGAACCTATGGGAGGACCTATGGACTCACTGATTCATGGACACTCCAGTAATTGTTTGGTCTCTTTATTTAGACACAGGAAATTGTACCCTTTGCCACCCAGAAGCACTCAATGGTGCCTATCCAGTTAAACTGCTAAAGTGAGACATCGGGACAAAGGGCTCTTTCTGGAGATGAGGGACAACAGTGGACGTGGATGGAATGAGGGGGGCTGGAGAGGCCCTCTTGGGAGTAGGAGTGGCAGTGTCATAGTTTTGAACTGTTGAAAGGTGCACAATGTGGGAGGATATCATATTTTCCTGTTTGACAAATGGATCCCCAGCAGTGACTAGGCCAAGAGCGATAACCCTCATGCAGGGTACAGCCATGCACCAGAACCACAGCGTAGACTGCAGGAGCAAGGGAGATTACTGGCAGGCGCCCGCCGCTAAATGTGTTTCAGCAGAGTGGTGTCCTCGCCATAGATCAGCGAACCTCAAATTGAATGTTGAGTGTCAAGCTGCGCAATGGCAGACTGCAGTGTTTATTGAGATTCTGCCGAAAGATTGCAACGCACATACACATGGATGTGCCAGCTTAAAGGCAGTGGGAGAGAAAGTAGCCATCTGATGGCTATAAAACACCACCAAACAGCTTCTCCTCCGGGGGTGTTGATTGAGCCTTCATAACACTGGTGACCACAAGAGGAAGATGAAGCGAAAAGCACCGTAAGCGCCCAGTCCTGGAGCCGTCAGGGAGGCACTCGCATAATAAATACTGGCAGTGTTTGCTTGCAGGCAGTCACATTCAACCCCAAACAAGCTGAAGATAAACTGAGGATGTAAACTAAGAGGAAACAGGCTCACTCACACAAACTGTCACAAATCAGGGTGACACAGAAGAACAGTAATCCACCCACTACCCTGACACTTCTCAGTTGGGCATAACAGCAATTGAATATATTCGTTCAATTATATGTAATGCTTTGGAGATGCTTCGGAATGAAAACAACAGAAGGCCTGCAATGTCTCCCACAAAATTAAACACACACGCACTGCAAACACATTCAAGGCCAAGCATATCCATTACGCCTCAATGCAGAGATGCTCAAATCCACTTTAAATCTTCATCGACCATGCGCTGACGTTTAGTATCTTCCCTGCTCGAACACACCTGATTCTGCTTATCAGCTAATAAGGCCCAGTAAGTTAAAGCATGCTTGGTGGAGCTGGAAAATAAATGTGCAGCGCTGTGGTCCTCCAGCTGGAGAATAACAGGCCTGTACCCAATAGTGTGCCAGCAGGTAGTAGTAGACAGTATACCATTGAAATTCTTCGTCAAGTATCAGTTTTGTCATAATCATTATATGATATGCCACCAAAAAGCACATCACAATGTACAAACCATGCTAACGTTTCCCATTTAGCTGAGTGAGTCATGCTTCAGTCAAGTTTCATATAAGAATGAAAACACAGTAGTCCCTCAGTCACCTCCTGCTGTCTAGTCTGTTTCATCTAAACTAGTCCACTTTGTTTTCAAGGCAGTGGACATAAAAAATGGTCTTTTGAGGTTAGCCTTAGCCTAACATGGACGGCAGAGCAATTGCCGCACTTCTGTTTTCTCTCATACTAGCTAAGAAGCTGCCTAACTCAGCACAACACAAGTCATAGACCAGCTGCTACTAAACCATGCATGACTGCAATATTTTCAGAGGCACAAGTGTACGGGATGCACATATGAGACAAATGACTGAGAAACCCAACAAAGCTGAAGTTGGCTCTTATTCTAGTTCACCATTCCACCACAAAATAGTGCAACAGTTACATTTTGACACCTGTTAAGGTGCCAGAATGTAACTGTTGCTCCATTTAAGGCAGAACGGAAAATAAGAAGCCAACTTCTGCCTTGTAAAAACTCTATTTACTCAGTGCTACTCTTCTAGCTTAACCTCATAGCCTTTTTGTATGTTGTGCTCCCATTTCTGTCCTGTTTATTTTATCCCTTTGGTTTGTACTGTCTTTGTCTGTTATTGTCTTTTTTGTGAATAGTAAAATTTTCTGTTTTTCTCTGTTAATTTAGTTAATAATGTACATGTTGTCTTCTTTATAATATTATAGTGTTTCACAGTTGCCTGTTTTTCTGGCCTGTTTTGGACGCTGTTTTGGAATGTAAAGCGACCTTGAGCTTTGGAATGGCGTTATATAGCTAAAACATATTATTATTATTACTATTATTAGTAGTATTATAATAGCAATTTATATGTTAAACCATATTTACCATTGACGGGCATGCAGGACTAGTGTTAGAAATCAATATTGACATAGGTTTATCTAAATATTGTACAGTATTTTGCACAATAAAAATGTTTCAGATTTACTTTGTTTGTTAAAAATGTTTCTTATTAAACATGAAGGGACATCCCAGAATAATATACCACTGTTAACCCACAAAAATAGGTTTATAATAGGTATTGAGATACATATCAAAACCGCCAGACATTTTAATCATACTGTGATATACGTTTTTGCCCATATTTCACACCACTACCAGCAGGGTCCTATAGTTGCTCATTTGTCATAATTTGCTCAAAAAAGGTCTTCAAATGGTTAAGGCATTATCTTTTTATCATTTAATTTGCATGAAGTTCAAAAAATTGCTTGCTAGATTTTCTACAAATTCATATCACATTCACTGAGCATACGTTACCAATAAGGAAGAAAAGAAGCAACAATAAATGAATGAGGGAAAAATAAATAACTAAATAAAGCTTCTTTTTCCAATAAACCTTCCCAAAACTCCTCTGTCCAGTGGTGTGAATCAGGCCAGCTGTTGATCAAAGCGAGGCCGTGACCCTCCCACGGCACATCCTGCATTCCTCTTTAAACACATTCACATGCACTTCATCCCTCTTTCTACCACCACATATCCATCACCTCAATTCTCCACCAGTTTAATTCTGATAAACAGTAAAGTCAACAGCAACATTTCACAACTACAAAAGGGGGCAAAGCACTTCTGTAGGCTGAATATATGCTCAATAATGTGCCAAAGCAGTGCATTTCAGTTTATAAGCCATAACTGGGGAACAATTTTCATACCAGGAACCAAAACATGTCGTATTCCACACCTGAGCCAGAATGGCTGAATGGCTCTACCTTAAACATTTGAACCTGAACTTCTACGAGAATAATGAACAATATATATTGTAAATCAATACATATCACCCAGTAAAGAGGTGAATATATACAAAAGTGTGTTTTTCAATGTTGAAAAGTCCAATGACTGAAGGATTACGAAGTGCTTATCTTTGCTGTCCAAAGACATACAAGTATTTTCAAAATGGCAACATTATAAGAGAGAACTTTCTTCATTTTTAATGTAAGTATTTTTGTTCCAAGCAATTTTGAAACAATATGAAATTTTCACACAATGTAAAGGGCAGATTTTTTTTTTTAACAGTGATGTTATACGTCTTCTATAAGAATGCATGGGCGGTCTAATCACAGTACAAGATGAGGGGCATCTGAATTAGCAGCTGCAATGTTGTTACTGCCCAGATTGAGATAATAAAATAACTTATTCCATGTTATCTTTGAAGGGATTATTAAAATAGCATCTGCAGTGGAAAATGCTGTGCTGGATTTTTCGAAAGAAAAAAGGATGTGTATGCTATCAGAGTGATTATAAAATAATTGTGTGCAGGCTGGGAGGTCTCTATTGTAGTCTTTTCTTGAAAAGCAAAGCCTGCGAACAGAGTGCAACCAATTCAAAAGATCCAAAAATGCCAGCTGGCATAGATTTGACCATGATTGGTCAAAATAAATGGGTTATGTGGTGTCACTGTCACCAGTGGAACAAAGCAGTCCAATGCGCATCGCACAAAACAAGATGCTAACATTGATTCATGTACCGTATTACAGCGGGTGATCCAAATTTTGGAAAACAAAGCCCATGGCATTACCTCTGCGTGCATGAGTAGGGCTCAGTATGTTCCCTCGTTTAAACTGAAAATGAAACAGTAATAAAAGTTTAAAGCACTGTGATTCTAAGCTATCACGAGCTGAGCTGTAGTTCAAACGCAAGTGTATACTCTTAAAAATAAAAGGTTCTTAAATGGTTCTTGGCTTGGAGGCATGGTTCTACTAAAATCCTTTGACTGGTACAGAACTTTGGAAGTTCTTCAGACTTTAAAAGCATTCTTTACACTCGCCCATCTCAGTAATGAAAAGGTTTTTGTAAAAGGCCATCCACTAGAATGTTCTTTAGGAAACTGATGGTAGTGAGTAGGTGATTGGTACACTGGTTTATCTGGTATCTTGACTGAAATTGCTCCTCAGGTATGAGTTTTGTCATATCTGTTACACAAATGTGCCACAAATAAGCACAGATGATCAGATGTACAAACAGTGCAAAAGATGCTAACGTTATCCCCCTCATCTGAATGGCTCAGTCAGGGATGTTTCAGTCACATTTCAAATGAAAAAGAAAAGACAGCAGCGCCTCAATCATCTCCCACTATGTAGTCCAATGCGTTTAAAGTAGTCCACATTGTTTTCAAGGCAGCACACATAAAGGAACGGGTGGTCTTTTGGGGACAGTCTTAGTCTAACATGGACACCAGACCGATTGCTGCACTTCGTCTCAAACCACTGATTCGGTGAGCCATGGACCAGTTGGTACTGACAGTATGAATGACCGTAATATTTTCCAAACTCTAGCAGCGTCGGGCTGACGGAGTTCACATTACAAGCCTCATTGCTCAAATCTGATTTTTTGCTCGAATCCAATCTCTCTGACATGATGGTTTACACTCATTGAGGCAAGTGATTCAAATCTGTCATTAATGTGAACAAACCAGCGTCCTGAAAAGACCAACATGAACACATCCTACTCAGTAGCGTCACCTGAATGAATCACGCACATCATCAGCAAACACACTAACAAACAGAACCAGTCTTCACTGGCAATTAACTCTGATCAGCTCTCAGCTGTTCATTATTAGAGTGAGACGAAGGAGAAAAAGGTGAGATGTGTTTCTTTTCCACCATTTACAGGCTTTAACTTTGTTCAGTGCTGCTGCCATGGCAATGCTGAATGATGGCGCACACGCAGTGGGAAAAAGCACATGAATTCTGATCTGAACGTTCACATTAAGGTCACATGGCCATAAATTGGATATGTATCCAATCTAGGACCACATATAAAAGTGGCTCAGATCAGATTTGAAAAGATCAGATTTGCGTGTCCACACTGCCCTGAAAACATCAGATCTGAGTCACGTTAGGGCAGAAAATTGGATTTGTGCCACAAAATTCTCATTCCACCTTAAATGGTCCAACAGTTATATTCAGTTGCCTTTACAGGTACCACAATGTAACTGCTGCTCCATTTAAGGTGGAATGGAAAATTTCAGCAAAAAACTGCTGAACAAGAAGTCAACTTCAGAATTAAGATGTGAAACAACATTTAGCACCATTTTTTTGCCAGGGTTGTGGGGATAGTGTTAGCATGGCAATACTGGCTTAACTATATACTGTTCAGTTTTGTTTTTTGCTGTTTTTCACAGTTAAACTACTTCAGATTTACTTCGGTTGTTAAAAATGGACATCCCAGGATAATTAACCACTGTTAGCTTACAAAATAGGTTTACTTACACATCTAAACTGTTTTTTTTTTCTGAAATATATAAACCTTGATATAAACCAAAACCTCCTGAAATTTGAATTATATCATAATGTACATTTTGGGCCATTCTGCCTGCTATAAACTAGAGGCGTTTTTGGATGGCATTGCTCCACAGAATTTATTTTGGCAAAATTGTTTTTAAGAATGTTCTAGTAGTATTTCGTCCAAGAAGGGGTCATAGGAACACACTATTAAGAGCTAAAAGAGAACTTAAGGCCAAAAAGTCAAAACAAAAGATTCACAGATCCGGAGGTTCCAAGTTCCAGTAAATCTCAGTCATTCTCAAACTCTTAAATCAAATGATTGTGTCTTGGAAGTGGAATAATGAATGATTACCCTGACACACATGCACTCAACACCACCCTCACCTCAAAAAAACAGTACTCTGGCTTGTCAAAATCAACTGATTTTTCACCCCATAATAAGCAGTCAAAAGAAAAGATTATGTTTATCCTCAGGATTTATGGCGAGATTTAGATAAGGTGCAATTCCCTGATCCTTCCCCCAGCACATATCACATGATTTATAGTTCGCCGAGTCAGAAATTAAATAAAAGGCCTTTATATCAAAATGGGGTACTGAGAAATAACCTGAGAGAGAATATGCACTGCTCTCATCTTCCAGCTACAAACGTCCAGTGCCAGAGTGAAATTTTCTACCTAAATAGCACAATGAAAGACAATAAGAGCACTGCAGACTGGTGGAGCCTTGCTCAGGTAATACATAACACAGGATGCCAGTGTGAGCTCAGTAGTCTGATACTGTTCTGGCCTGCCTGTGACGGTCAGTTCAAACTAAACGAACAAATCTCTTTGATGCGTATGAAGACGTTCCGATGTTTACAACATTATCTGTCAGTCACACTCAGCTCTGTCTGGACACAACGTCTGCACTGCACCTCATAAGTGGATTCTCAACTTTAGCACCAGTCTTTTAAAATGTCCGCCACAATAAAGTTGCTCACTTTTCATGTCTTTTTCTTGTGGAAGTTCCTTTGAAATCTTCTGGATAGGCTGATCACTCAAAGATGCTGAAGCAGACTTAGAGCAGTTCTACAGAATGGAGATAATGGCCTTGAGAATGTCTTCAATTCAATTCAGCTCAATTTATATGGCACATAGTGTTCAAACAAGCGTCACTGAGGGCAACAGTTGTAGGAAAAACTCTCTAAAAGAATGAAGAAGAAATACTGAGAGGAACCAAGATTCAAAGAAGAAGAACCCATTTTATTCTGGTCCTAAATAGTCTTAACTGTTTATTTTATGTCTGTTTTAGTCTTGTGTTTCAAAGCAAGACTCAGTCTTATGTATGTTTTTGTTGCTAATAGTGAAAAACTACTCAGTACAAAAGAAAACACCAAAACATGGTGTTCGTATGCTGCTATAAGTCACACTGTAAAGTATTTGTGAATTAAAAAGGCTGAGCTGTCAAGTCACATTTGATAGGAGCTTTTCTGACTCTGTCATACGTCCTTTAAAATCCACATCAGAATCTCAGGCTTAAAAGAAGATCAGAGGTCTGGCTGGACTGGCTGGACACCAAAATACTAAGGAGTAGCTCACAGTGCTGGATGAATGACAATGCAATGATAGCTTAGTTGACTGAACCATCGCTGCAAAACAGTTTTTTTTTTGCAAGCTGCTTGCAAGACCCAGGGAACCTTAATCTGTGTTTTTACGCTGATTAGCTTTGATCTTGTTCTTGCAAGCGAACCGTAAACATGCACTAAATACACCTTTTAAACAATGTTTCAATAAGCAATAAATGACCACTATATTTCACCATATTTCTCTACTTTCGATGTAAACTGGGCAGTCCTAATCTTGGGTAACTCTTGCCCTAAGCGTTCCCCTGACCAATCACAAGGCTCTTGCCCCCCCATACAAAACAGAGAAACCAGATGCTAGCAAGCTAGACCCCCCGTCTGTTGCTGTTCATCTATATAAACTTTGTTCGTTCTTCTGTTAATTCATTAACATGTTTCTTCTGTCTGCACATCTGTTTGTTCCTTCCTTTCCTTATATTATATGGTTTAAAACCAAAATTGTTGTTTTCCCATAATCTTCCCACCTCTAAAATGTCTTTTGAGCTTAGGTTGCATCACTACGCACCAGCAAGTGGGAGAAATAATTGACAATAACACGTTTCACCTCCCTGTGCCAGCTAACTCTGATACACTGTTCATTAAGAAATACATCAAAGAATGAATGTAAACTTTATCCCATGATCAGCTGGTATGAGTTCCACAGAGGCCAATCACAAAGACACAACAGTAAAGCTTGTGCAGTTCAAGGTTAAGTCCAATGGACACATATCTATTGGGATCATATATCAATACAACAACAACTTTGCACCTGACTCAACTCAATAAACTGTGCAGCACTGCTTTCCCTCAGTTTTCGATATAAAGACATGGTTAATTTCATCCAAGGTTTTCATTACAGACATGGCTTTTGTTGTCTGCTTGCAAAAGCATGTGAATATGAGTTCTTTGTTGACTGACGCCACAGGCCAGAGCTTTAAAGAGAGCCTACGGAGCCATGGTGTTAATACAGCAAGCTTTAAAGATGTGGTTGAGCTGTAAAACATTTTGCTGTAATGATGACAGATTTTCTCCTGAAACTTTCCAATATCAACATTTTTGTGACCCCTAATCAATAAAGCAAGTTGAGTTATTACAGGTACATTGCTTGTGTCAGGGCCTTGGTATTTTTATCAAGAGCTAATGTACCTTCATGACTGGGAATGCTTTGCAAGAAATGATGGAGCGACGGTTGGGGTGAATGTTTCACCAGGACGGGCTCCAGGAATGAGGATTTGGCCGAGCACTGCAAGTCTGTTTGGATAACCTCTGGAATAATAATGGCCAATTTCTTGGACTCAGTGTGTACAGTTCATTTGGGCTGATTGGAATTATCTGACATTTTACAAAGAAAAATGAAATCAACAAAAAACGAGCGCCCGTTGAAAGAGCAATGGAAACTTTGGGCTGTTAACAGTACGATAAAGCCTCACTGGTCTCCAATCCAAATGCATAAGATACAGAGCATGTATTTTTCAGCACAGTGATTTATACCTGAAGAGCTTCAATAAAAGTTACCAGCCACTTCATTTAGTACACCTCCTTGCATCTACACTCATTGTCCATTTTATCAGCTCCACTCACCATACAGGTGCACATTGTAGTTCTACAATTACAGACTGTAGTCCATCTGTTTCTCTGTATACTTTGTTGGCCCCCTCTTACCCTGTTCTTGAGTCGTCAGGACCCCCACAGGACCATCACTGAGCAGGTACTATTTGGGTGGTGGTTCATTCTCAGCACTGCAGTGACACTGACATGGTGGTGGTGTGTTGCGCTGGTATGAGTGAATCAGGCAGAGCTGTGCTGCTGGAGCTTTTAAACACTCACTGTCCACTCTATTAGACTCTCGTACCTTGTAGGCTTGTAGATGAAAAGTCTGAGACAGTAGCTCATCTGTTGCTGCACAGTTTATGTTGGACATTCTCTAGTCCTTCATCAGTGCTTTGTCTGATCCACTCGGACCAGCGCAATAAACACTAACACAATATCACCAAGTAATACCTCCTCAGTGGAAGTCCTATATATATATATATTTCTCCCTGTGTCTGCGTGGGTTTCCTCCCACAGCCCAAAGACATGCAGTCAGGCCAATTGTACACATTAAATTGCCCATTCTAATATGTTCATTCTAATTAAAAAGGCTCCATTCTAATAAAAAAAAACAAGATTTTTATTACAAAATGTATTATCAGCATAACAATATGAATGAAAAGTATAATCTTTGAAATTTTGCTTTAATGACACTGTGGCTGGCATGGTCTCCACAAGTTTGTGCAAAACCCTCTGATGAGCCGATCAAATGAGTGTCATCTGAACATGTGCTTCACTGGAAGAGACAAGACTAAAAAAATCTGACCTTTCTGTACGAAGGCAAAGAAATTTGCTTACATTTGAATAGTGACCTAGAAATAGAGCAGAATTTTGAATATTTCTTCTTCATTTTACTTGTCAAGCACTTTATTTTAGGTGTTTTTAATCTTCTAAAATGTTCTGTTGTTTATTTCCAAGTGTAATTGAAAAAAAAAAAGGTTTTCAATGGACTTCGAGGCCCTATATACACACATACAAATTTGCCTCAAACCATGTTGGGTTAGTGAGCTCAAATAGACTTTCTTGTGTACTTTTAACACTAGGAAGTACAGTTATCTATAAATACTGAAAAAAGTATGGACAATATTCAGGCACACTTAAAGAGCAGAGCTGCCATCTTGAATCCTAAATTCTGCCAAACATTTGTCTATTTTTATATATACAGTCAAAAACCACTAAATTTATTTGTGTGATGTTAAGGGATGCAGTTTAAACAGTGCTAATTGACGAGGTGCACGTTTCCATTACTCATTAGCCTTGTAGCGCCAATGCAAATCTAAACAAACTATGGACACCAAAAATGTCTTAGATGACTGACTGTATGTGGATTAAGAGAAAAACTATATCAGTTTGTTCCACTGAAATACCACTGCTCAAAAGTAGACTGAACAGACAGTGCTATTTATCTTCATGGTTAAGGAAAATTAGCTTTGAAATATGACACATGTCAAGAATGAATCCAACTGAACATAAAATAATAATCAAGAAAATCATTAATAATCAATATTCTCATTCTCGCATTCTGGCAGTATCTTGAAGCTTCTCTCTGATGATTCAACATCACAAAACCACAGAGAAATATTGACAAAGACTGTGCAGTCAGTGGGAGGTACGTAACTGCTCTTGTTCTTTGCACTGAGCGTAGGAACTGTAATGGTGTGTTTGAAGGACACATCATCCACTTGGGTTTCATGTGGCACCTGGCTCTCAGTATTCCAGCAGTGATGTCCAGGAAAAGCGTGGCGCATGGTCAGGGCTTGCGATCAGTCGCAGCAGAGGTGCTGTGAAAGCCTGCTGGAGAAGCTGGGCCTCGCTCAGGGCCAACGCTAACAAACTGCGCTGGATTACCATGACAGACACATTCGTCTAAGCAGAGAGAGAAAGCAGCTCCGGGCCACTGGCCCTGCCACTGGCCCAATTAGCGCATCGCAGCCGCTGCTGTGTGCCTGTGTGTGGCCCAACGAAAGGCACTATTCTCACACCCTTTATTTAGATCGAAGTCAGCAACCAATTTCAGGCCAAATTTAAGCTCTTCCCCAAAAGAGAGCCTTTTTTCTCCTCCTTTTCTGATAGTTTCTAGACCAGAACTAACAGATAACTGGAGGAAACAACTCTTTTGCCTTAAAACCTTGGCGCTGCTCCTCCTCCACCCCCACTTATGCCAGACTTGGTCATTATTTACAATTAAAAACACATGGTGGGGAGAAAAAAAATCCCCAGAATCATAGCTGGACAGTTGGAGAGAAAGCATGACTTTGCTGGCCATGAGGGAAAGGCTGGTATTCAGTAATTACTGTAGGTTTTGCCTTTGTACTGTCAAAGGAAAGTGAGAAAATGATTTATTGTGGGTTTCAGCACCAGACACAAGGGTCTTTAAAGGGTCCATAAAAGTAAAGTGGCCTAAATGATTTGAAATAGCCCCTGATTTTTATAACCACATGCTGCTTTACAGTGACAATTTGCATCCACTTGAAAATGTAAAATGTAAAACCTAATATTGCGACAGTAAAAAAAACACATGTTAAAGCAAAAAAGTATACCTAAAGTTCATGAACAGTCCAAAATCTATTTTAAAAGACGGAATGGATAAAGTCCAGTAAAGATGTAAGAAAGGAGGAAGAAGGAAAACTGAACAAGTCAAAACAAAAAGGCTCTCCTCAAATCCTTCACGATTATTCAAATCCATAATAAGTACAGTTTGCACACAGGTTTGGCTAAGGAGTTAAATCAGTGTCACTAGAGCAAGAACCTGAATTCATGATACTTGAAAAAAAGCATGTGAAATTTTCACTGCAAGTTTTAAATATCTGAATAGTCTGAATTTACTTACTAAAAAAATCAGATCATGAAAAGTTCATCTTAAAAATCCAGGTTTAAAAAACATGTCTTAAAAATTCAGGTGCAAAAATTTGTAACTGTACAAAATACAGTATCTCATATTGGCGTGGTAGTGAAAATTCAGGTTGAGGGAATTCGGGTTGTAAAAATTCTGGTTGTGGGGTACTCTGAAAGAGCAAATGATCCTGGTCGATCACAAAGCAGATGCAACCAATGGTGGAGAAACCCTGTGGAGCTTTCACAGTTGCAAGTCGCTTGTCTCCAGATACAAAACTAAATAAGATAAATAAATTGCTTTATTAATGACAGTCTTATTTTTTGAGTACCCCGGCTGTTTTCCCTGAATTTCCGCGACCGGAATTTTTACAATCTGAATTTCCTCGGCCTGGTCCTTTGTAGATGATTAATAAACTCTTAACAGATTATCAGTAACACATCAACAGCATATCAGTGAAGTAGTGAAGCATCTGAATACATTGAGGTAAATATCTTGTAGATGTTCTGTTGATACATTACTTACATTAAGTAGATGTATCGTTAATATGTTACTTCCATTACGCAAAACCTAACCTTACCCAAACCTAATCCTAATCTTAACCCTGGCCTTTATCCTAACCCTAACCTTAACCTCAACCCAAAACCTAATCCTAACCTTCATATGCTTTTGAAATGTTACTGAGAGTCTGTTGAGTTTTTGTTTCAACTAAAAGGACCACTCAAAATAGTGTCCCCTTTTTTATGACCTGAATTTTCAAGACTTCAGCATCAAATCATGCATGCTTTTTTAAGCATCATGAATTTAGGTTCAGGTTCTAGTAACAAAGTGTTGTAGCTGGAGATTCATCTACATTATAGAGGATTAGCTTCCTATTCAGCTATTGTCTGTGCAGGGCTACGATAGGAAGGGTCATTCTAATCAACTGGAATGCCTCAATTCTCATCTCCTCTGATCAAACACAAAGAGAAACGCTGGAAACTGTTCAGTCGCACATCAGTGACAATAGAAAGCTTTTGGGATATCTGTTGGGACTCACTTCAAAGTTTAAATCACAAATGAAACACAAAGCAAACTAAAAAACAATCATTTGCTGTTTTTCATTTCTCTTTTCAACCAAATTCAACAGAAGTGCCCCTCCTCAACGCTCGTTCCACAATCTCTACATAAATTCAACTTACGTAACCGAAAGGAACAAATTTCAGTTGGCTTGGACAAACTAGGAACCATGGTTTCTGATTCAAAAACACAGTTAGGAATGTATCAATGGTTATTCAACATTATTGAACATCTGGAAAGCACATTCGCACATAGGGTTAGTGTTAGGATTTGCTACTCTGTAAAAGCATTTAATAGCTTAAAAATGTTTAATATACAAAGTTTATTACCTTAGAATAATTGAAGGCTGTTTCACATTGTTGCAACTTATCAGCAATATTGCTTGGAAAGTGTATAAAGAAGCAATTTTCCTAAATGAAACACGGGAGGTTTTACAATGCTGCCTTAAGACAATCGTTCTGCTTATTGTTCCTTCATAATACCATCTTTGGTAAATAAAATGTACTCTTCACTAATAGTGAAATTGTGTGTGCATGAAGCCAATATTAATCTACGATCACATCAACAGATGCAAATGGTGCAAAAATGACTTTCGTATTGAACAAGGCCAGGACAGACTAGCCTGGAGACAAAAACACACTGAATTCAAGTCTAAACTATGGGGCAAGAATGTGAGAGAAGTTTGTTTTTGCTGAAGTGCTGTAGAAGAACAAAAAATCTGCTAAATTAAGCACCACAGTGGTATTCAAAACATTACAAAAAGGCTTGAAGTTTAAAGCAATGGTTGATTAGGGTATTTTCCTCCATCAGCGAGTAATTTTGTTGTCTCTGAAGTGGTGTGAGTGACGATCGAATCCAACGATTTGTTGTTGCATCTTTCATATTTGCTTCCCTTTACTTCAAATAAGTTACTCTCTCAATGCCCCAGCTGGGGATGTCATTTACAGCGGACACCGTGATTAAGGCCTGGTCCCGTGGTCATCAGAGAATTACACAGAGAGCACCAACACTGTTGGTGGTTTGTCATGTTAATGGCTTCTGGAATGAGCACTCAATATTTCCGCCTGTGCTTCTCACCAGTCTGCCAGACACACAAAGACTTGAGTCTGCACTCCGTTTTATAGCCGTGTCAGCCTTGTGAATGTGAACCCAATCGTGAAAAGGGCTGTGGGGGCTACAAGAAGGAAAAAATGCACACAGGTTGCTTATTTTCTACACAAGACCCCTAACTGTACAGGCCAATAAATGTCAATTCAAATGGAGTCAGGAAAATACAGTGCAGACACTAAAGCGCTAAAGCTACCGCGGCTGCAGGCCATGGTGAATGGAGCTGACAGAGGAAAAAGCCGCTCTAGGGAGAGATTCAGAGCGGACCCTGGTGGATTTCACATCTGCTTTTCACCTATTGATTGAAAGACTTCTCCCAGTTGTAGATCTTCATAAATTTCTCCATGTTTTTTTCCAGAAAGATTATATATATATATATATATATATATATATATATATATATATATATATATATACATATATATGCATATATTATGTAAAACCTAATATTGCGACAGTAAAAAAAACACATGTTAAAGCAAAAAAGTGTACCTAAAGTTCATGAACAGTCCAAAAAGATGGACTGGATAAAGTCCAGTAAAGATGTAAGAAAGGAGTAAGAAGGAAAACAAACATAGTCAAAACAAAACATATATATGTACATATGTAAATATACATATATATGTATATATGTATATATACATATACATATATACATATATATATATATATATATATATATATATATGTATATGTATATATGTGTATATATATATATACATACAGAAGAATACAATAGCACAGTGGTTCATACCTAAGTGATGTATTCATTTTTTGCATATATAAAAACATCAAATATAACTTGCTTTTAAACCCCTGTGCATAGAGGATAATGTTCCATGCATTGTGTGGCACATTTAAGCAAATAGAAAGACAACGAAAGTTTAAATATATAAAACCCTATACATAGGTTTTATCGTACATAAGATTTTGTTTTAGGCTCAGCACATCAGTCCTCAGACAGTGGTTCAAAATTAGCCAGCTGACCAACACTGGCATTGTAGCATAACTAGGAATTCTGGGCCCCCCGAAAGAATATTACTCTGAGCAGGGGCGTCACTACAAGGTTATGGATATCAGGACTAAGCCTGTACTAAGGGGCTCTGGGAGCATGTTCTCCCAGGAGAATTTTTTAATGACCCCAAAATGTTGGTTCATCAGAGAATTGATCAATAAACACTATATTCATCCACTTACAACAGACAGAGATAAACCAGAGTTACTGAAGTCAAGCAATGCTCTCTCCTCTCTCTTAAATAAGACGCAGGGTCCAACACAGAGATTACAGATCAGTTCAGTCTCAGTTAGTGCAATCAGAAAGAGGGTGATTTTGCTCTGTAGGCATGTTTAATAAGCTAGGTGACAAAACTACATGGTCATAGTGACAAATATTATATTTTCTCGGTCAAGTTTAATTTTTATTTCTGTATTCACTGGAAAAGGATAAACGGGCGCAAATATGTCAAAACTTTAAAATAATGCCTTAGTGTACGTCTTCTGTATCGGGTCTACTGAACCCCTACCAGATTGCATAAGCTTGGTTTGAAGGATACAGCTGAGTGCTGGCGTTGTGAGTCTGAGGAGGGGGACTTTATTCATGCTACGTGCCGCTGCCCTAGAGTTCAGGAATTCCGGATGACACTTAATGATTTTATTTGTGAAGTATTACGTTGTCAAATTCTCTTTCCCAAAATTTTTTGTCTTAGGAGATCCTTTGGGATAGGGGTGGGAATCTTTAGGCACCTCACGATTCGATTCGATTACGATTCAGAGGGCTGCGATGCGATTATAAAACGAGCATCGATGCATCTCAATGCATCTTTTTTCTCCATACAGGATTTCTATCTTCCTACTGTCTGAGGACTTGGTAGTTTTAAAGCAAAGTATTTGTAATGATCCATAATGTAAATGAATTATGGATCATTACAAATACTTTGCTTACATATCTAAAATATCTTTTATTAATAAATCAAATGGAAGTGATGTGGCAAGTGAACTAGAAGGCTCTCATTCAGAGAAGCTGCTGCCACTCATCTGCGATAAAATGCGCTGTTACCCTGAAATAAGATCCAGTGGTAATGGGTGTCCATGCAGCACGTTACAGCCGTCCTTCTCGTTTTCTTTAGTGATTTTATAACTTCGGGTTTGGTCTCGTTGTAGAGAGTGAGTGTGTGTGTGTGGGGGGGGGTGTTTTCGAGACTGGACACTGGACACACTCCAAAGTGTGCAGCATAGCGCGAAAGCCCTGGCTCTCAACGACTGAGAACAGACAGCAGACAGCAGGTCTGGAGAATGAGAAGCGACTTCAGCCTCGTAAAACAGCCGAACGATGAGAGACATTTTACAAGAAACTCTTCTAGTTTTAAAGAAAAGTTTTCTGGCTGAGATGGAAGGAAAGCGGCTATAGCTGAAGCTTAAAGCAGAGCAAAGTAAATCTGCGCTCTCGTTTATATTTTTAGACCATACTACGACATTGACACATACTGAGACATACTGGACATTAAATGTTGTGGCTCCCAAGGTGATTTGACTTTGTTGAAAGGCAAAATGGCTCTTCTGAACATTTGGGTTGTGACTCCTGATCTAACCCGGCTTTAATGCAGAGGGAGCCGGTCGGATTTCTCGCTCATCTAGCAGTGTTTTTGTTATGTGCCGCCAGAGACTGTCCGGGCGCTGCACTTACCCACTTCCAGTTCCGCCTTTTGCATTCCGTCAACATTACGTTATAAATGAAATATTTAGAAAATCGATTTTTGACATTAATGAATCGATTCAGAATCGTTTACGTCCGCATCGCGATGCATCTAAGAATCGAGCTTTTCCCGCACCCCTACTTTGGGACAAGTTTTTAAAGATTAGGATTAAACCAGTTTAATAATTGGTAGGCAATTCATCCTTAGAAGGTGGAAGGAAGCGGGTCCTCCATCACTTCAAGAACAGGTTGCAGAGATAGGCAAAGTAGCTGCGTATGAAAATTATCATTTAAATTGTTCAAGCGTTTTGAAGTGTACAGACGTAAATGGGACAAATATTTAAGACTTATAGAGAGTTCTTAACGATGAGTTCCATGGTGTGACCCCCTTTGTTGTTGTCTTTTTAGTTGTTTTATTTTATTTTATTGTATTTTTTGAAGACTTCTGTATCTTTAGTTATCTATATGCTGAAACATTTACTGGAGTTTGTTTTTTTGTTTGTTTGCTTGTTTGTTTATTTGTTTTTATGATACAGAACCTTGTACTGCACTGGATTAGGTCAGGTCAAGAATGAAGTACCGACACTGGGTGGGAAGGGGAGAGTAAAAGTTGTCATGTTGTTGCAATAATACAAATATATGTGGTTTTGTATTAATCTAAGATAAAAATCAATAAAAACTGTTGATCATAAAAAATTAGTTCTGTATTAATTTGAACTAAAAGCCTAAACAACTGTCTCTTGCTTTCTTCTTGATAACTAACCTCCATCAGATCTGCCTGTCCGTGCGCTCAGTCTCCCTCAGCTTCTTTCTCTCCTTCTTCCTGTGTTTAGCAATACATTATTTTAATTAAACTCAGATTTACAAGAACCAGATTTAAGAAGGAGCCTTTCATATACCTACAACAGCCATACAAAGGTTAGCTCATTGTGAGCGTCTTTGTTTTTCCAGCCTCCAACAGTTGGAAGTTGTGTGAATGTTTTGAGGTGGGAAGTTGGAAAATTCCGAGTTCCCAGTTGTCATGAATGCAACGTTAAGTCCAACACAGCTGGTTCTAATGCTCAGATGCTCCTGAAGGCCTTTATTAACTGGATCAGATGTGTGAGATTAGACTTAGAGCATGCATTTATACATTTTCGGCTTTTGGCCCTTAGAACCATCATCACTTTTAACCCCTCCAGCGACGGCCTTGACAATGTAGAAGTTTTCGTTTTTGTATAACGTTTAGATTACATATATTGTTTAATAAGAAAAAGTCCTAAGTCATAATGAAAAGGCCTTTAATTTTTTTTCCAGCTTACCTGTCATTTCAGTTATATAGTTTCAGTAATGTAGAGTATTGATTATTTCTGAAATCTTATGATTAGAAAAGTAGAGATTAACCCCTTAAAATCTCAGGCTTATACACACTGAGCCTTATAATTCAGTATCTACAGGGACTTACATGCAATATAGCTGAGCTATTCTTAGGTCATTGAAGTGTGTAATAAAACTTTGTTGTATTCACTAATGCTTCTCTGCCTTATTTTACCACCTCTAAAGCTTTTAAATGAGCTTTTCAAAGTGATCGATTTCACTCGAGTACATGAAACTTTACCTTTGAATGCAATACTTTTATATATTAAAGACAGTCTGTCCTTTTTGGATATTCACATGCAGTTACAAAACAGCCTTGTAATACAAAATACATTCTTTAATCATTTTAACATTGTAAATATACACTGGGAAACAAATAACAGCATAGTCCAACATATTTCTTTAAGGCAGGCACAAATCCAGAAAACAAGTGCACAATGTGGGCTCATTAAAAGAAATCTGAACTAAACTTTTAAAGGAATTTTGAAAATAATTTAATTGTAATAATTCTCTGTGAAGATCTTAATATCCTGTATATGCAGCAAAAAATACAGTTGGGCTGAAAAAAATTGAAGATGTAAACTATGCTTTCTTCTCTCAAATGCATGCAAGCACTCAGGTACAAAAGCCCTCAGCTTTACCTGTCGCTGCTACAACTCCTGCAGATTGCAATGCCTGCATGTCAAAGTGCCATGCCTGACTTACAGCCTCCCATTATCATATGTACATGATATACACTTGTTTTTAAATACATTTCATTTCATTGTCTCCATGTTATTTACAATAAGAGCTTATTAGTTGTTTGTTAACTGATAGAACTCGTAGGAAAATACAAATTCACAAAACAGAGGCACACTTTGTATTTTATCGTCTATTATCGGTTATAGTTATTCGATCTAAATGTCACAATCATGAGACTTTGGTGTGTGTGAAACAATATCTACAGAATGTTTTAGATGACCCATAAACAAATGCCTTCTTAAACTGTAAACAATTCCCCCTAATAATCAGATTAAAAAAAAAAGTCATTTCATAGACAAAGTAACAAATTAGCAAACTGTTCTGTGTGAATCTGAACTATGAATGAAAAGCTTTTCTCCAGAAATGTGTAACTTCAGAATGTAAGCCAGTTTAAGCCACCCAGTGATCCCAAAGGCTGCCAACTGCAAAACCCATTCCGCCCTTGTGGGTCTAGAGTTATGGGGTGAAGTACTGTGCTCTAGGCCTTCATCTCATATAGTGATATTTGAATGGATCTATAAGCACTCACGTGATGGCATGGGTCTATTTTTATGCTCTCTTCATTGTAACTGGTTAATGTACGCTCCTAAGAAGAAGAAATCCTGCCGCATGCAAATAAGCAACATGTAAATCAGTGAGCACCTACTCGCCGCAGTGTGGGAAGTAATTAATGGAGTTCAACACCAATGAAAAAAAACACAAGCATTCTAGACCACTCTGATTCATATCTTACCAAATCTTAAATCTGCACATTTCGTTCTACCCAAAATCACGGTTAGAACTTCAATGTTGCAGCTCTGCCACGGTTCTAGATCACTAAAGCAAACTGCTGGAGCACGATGCCCTTCACAGATTCACCCACACAGCTTTGCACAACAGATAGTGATGAGAATAACTGCAGTCATATGCAAAAGTTTGAACACCCCTGTTCAAATTACATTTTTGTTGACTTTATAAGTAAAAATAAGTTAAAATAAAAATGGATACAATTTTTCATGAGTTTTGACTGTAGTGGCATGTGGTGTTTAGAGGATAGTTTGTTCAGATGACAAACATATTCTCTCTTGACATCTTTTCTTCTTTATGTTTCTGCATTCATGTGTTTGTCATCATGATTTTTTTTTGCATTATTTTGGCTTAGTTATCTCTTTGGTCCTATCGAAATCTTCTGATTTCTTGCTTGATATTTTGGAGATTGTAATTGAACTTTCCTCCTACTTGAAACCTGTCTGAGGCATCTGAGTTTAGCCATTTTCTGCAAATTTCAGTGCATAGTTTCTGTTTGTTCGCTAAGTTTAACATATTAGAAAAAAATAAAACATAAAATATACAATGTGCCATTACATTTGCACAGGCCACATTTTATGTTTAATTTCTCCCAATATGTTAAACTTAGCAAATAAACAGTAATTGTGCATTAGAATGTGCAGAAGTTTCTTCTCTGTAGAGAACGTGTAACTTATTGTCACTTAAAAAACTTTAACAAAACATGTTATTTGACCAGAGGTGCCCAAACATTTGCATACAACAACACAAATTAGAGTGCTTTGCTCTGGGCAGGTATGAGCAATGTAGATCTAGCAGAAATGAATATATGGTTATATACTACAAGTGTTACAGAACAGTTAGATACTGTTTTCATGAAATATAGTGGTTATTTCTGATTGATAAGTGAGTTATGCTGAACCATGTGCATTTCAAATCACTAGATAACAGGTAAACACAGTCTTGTTTGACATGTATTATACATAAACCTAAATGCATAGAGAGAGTGGAATTGCTTCAGAACCTCCATCTATTGCTGGTGAAAGGCTATGGCTTTCAAATCAATACAGTTTTTAAAACGTGCAGCAAAAAAGCTGCTGAAAAGAGGCTGGGTATGTACTATCCAAGGCAGCGTCAGATCACGAATCTCAATCGTTTGTCCCAAACTACACACATACACACACATACTGGGTTATTCTCTCTCTCTCTCACTCTCTCTAACTCTCTCTCTCCCTTCCATGCCTCCCTTCATCACAGATGGCTGAGTCCTGGAAAAAAAGCAGTCCTCTCCGTTCCGCCCTCAGGCAGAAAGGATGGGCCCCACGGTGCAGCTCGCCTGCTGGGCCCTCACCTGCACCGCCCTCAGATTCTCTGACACACATGCAGTCTGGATCTGGAGTACGAGGTGGCATCCTTCCACACCTTGCAGGCCAGGCCTTTGGCGCAGTCACAGCGCTGGAAGATCTCCAAACCGTGAGAGCCTTTCTTACGCTGCTTGGTGCACACCTCACCCTGACGCAGCACGGGCTTACAGATCTTGGTCCAGAAGTGACGGGCGCAGCAGTAGCCCTCCGAACAGTCCGAGGAACGCAGGCATGCGTCACCATCATGGCCTACAAGGAAGAAAGCGGAGGGAAATCCGTTAAATACTTTATCTTTATCACTGAATCAATGTTTATTACGAACACCTACCTTGTATCTACACTTACTGACAATTTTATCCGGAATACCTACCATACACAGTTATATGCAAAAATCTGAACGCTCTGCAGTTTGCATGTTTTGTTGATTTTATAAGTGACTTAGAGCCTTAAATACTAGTAGCAGAACTATAATATCTATCCTAAAAGATAAAGACAGTCAATGCAGTTCAGCTAATAAGAACTCTATATTATATACAGCAATATTTTTCAAATGACAAAAGTAAAGAGTCTAGCTTCTCATAAAGCATCTTTTTTCCGAGTTTTAGTCCCATGGATCAGAATTCGATTTTTTCTTGATTTATTTGTAGAAAATTTTGTAACATCCACTGAGAAACATCTGACACACAGCTGGTAAGCCTTTCAACAGAGTCTTGATTTTCAGAAAGAACGGAAATGTATAATTGCGTGTCATCAGCATAGCTATGAAAACTGATATCATGTTTCTTAATGACATCACCTAGAAGTAATATGTACAAAGAGAAAAGCAAAGGCCCTAAACCAAACCCTGTAGGACTCCACAAGAAGTGTTAAATATTTTTTACTGAATGATCTCCCAGTGAAACCAAGAACCGTCTATTCATCGAATATTATTTAAACCATTCTAAAACTGCCTGAGAGGCAGATCCAGTATTCCAGATGGTAGATTAGAATCTTGAGATCAACGTTATCAAAAGCTGCATTTACATCCAATAAGACCAAACTGGAAGGATTCTGTGCATCAACCCCAAGCCTGAGGTCATTCACAACATGAACCAATGCTGTCACAGTACTATGGTAAGAACGAAGACCTGATTGAAACTTCTTAAGTGCCTTTATTGATATAGGATACGTATTTAATTGTTTGAAAAAGCAAAGTTTGAAATAAGTATAAAATGATCGAGTATGGAAATCCATGCTACTCTTATTTAGTAGAGGCTGTCATATTAGAAAATATAAAATATAAAATGTGCAATAACTTTTGCACAGGCCATATTTATGTTTTATTTTTTCTAGTATGTTAAATTCATCATATAAACAGTGATTATGCATTAAAATGTGCAGAAGTGTGTTCTCTGTAATTTGACTGGGGGCACCCAAACTTTTGCATACAACTATAAGCACATTTTTTAGGTTTACAGTTGCTCACTGGGCTACAGTCAGTAACTATAAACCTACAAAGTGCACTTATATAGTAGGTGTTCCTGATAAAACGACAACTAAACACAGCATAAGGTGGAATTCTTTAAATGATCTTGATCTTCAGTATTAAGAAAACTTTGTCAATATCTTTTAATACTGCCCTTTTCCACAGATAATATAATTTAGCTTGAGTATTACATGGCATGCCCCAAATTTACCAAATTATTAGATTATCTTAAGTAATTTCATCAGTATGTTAGCATAATGACTGTACTGTGTGCAATCAAGCAGCTCTTCGAGGGAAGTACTGTAAATTCTAACTCTCCAAAGGGAAGAGAAGAAAAATCAAACCGTTACATTGTTTTGGCTTCAAACACATCCAGAGCTCTTGCTGTTATATTGGATTTAAAATTGCATTACGAGGTTTGCACATAAAGGGAGAGATACAGGGCCCCAAAGAATCCGAGCAAACGATTTCCTGATTTATTAACCAATTCGATTCAGTTGAGGGAAACTCTCTACACTTGTCAGGCGGTTTATATTAGTCTTTCAAAGGGATAATTAGTATAGCAAATATTTATAATACATCTAACTGTGAGATTTCTGTGCAATAATTTGGCATGCGCACTTCCCCTGCCAAAGGCTTTTAAACACACAATCCAGCCTCAACGAGTCCCTGAACAAAACCGCAGTTTCCTGAGAGGCCTTCCTGGCTAAAGCTCTAAGCAGCAGTGTCCAGCAGGTAAAGGGTCATATGGCTTCTAATCTCTGCATTCACAGCTGGGGCATATCTGTATAAGCGACATGTTAAGAAACGACAAACAAGAACCATGTCCTTTTCCAGAACAAGAAAACCATCCATTTAACATGCCTTAATAATATGTGGAGTGGTTTCTGATTGCCTAGTGGTAGGCTATGAGTATTATTGATAATCATTTCAATTTAAGTACTCAAATGGAAGATTTTAAATAATACATCTCAGTCAGACGTCAATTTTATAGCCCATGTTAAGAGCAAGTGTAATTACATGATTTGAGCTTAATGACAGACATGGCAGGACTTTTAGAGTCCTTTTAAATGCCTCAGACGAGTTTAATGTCCTGTGATTTAGTTTATGATTGAATGGGGTTATGCTGTCACCATCCCTACGAGTACGCCAGGTTTATATAGAAGCGGGAAGAGCAGTGCATTATGGTTGACTCTGCACACGCTCCATACCATGCTGAAAAATCATAGGTTGATCTATGAGCAGTATGTAATTATGTGGCTTGGCGTTCCTTTCCTCCACACAAATAACAACCTGTGGCAGGGCCACTGGAGATAACAGAGGTAAATGCACAGAAACAGGAGAACCTCTCCAAACTGCCAAAGTTTCAAACCCCATGCAGTCTGGTGGAGACATGGCTTTTTCCATAAGATCTTTGTTGAGATTTACAAGGCTGGCGTGAATTCCCCACCTTTGAGGGAGAGCTTGGCTTGGGCTTTCCCACTCCTCTTCCAGCCCTTGTCTTTGCTTGAGAGTTTGTTGTGCTCCTCTAAGGGCGAGATGTGTGGCGACAGAAGGCTCTCGGAGAATGGGATGCAGATATCTAAAGCAGGGGAGAGAAATTTGGCATCAGTTTTTGGATAATATGTCAAAGGCTTGCTGGAATACATTCATCAGAAATAAGACTGGGCGATATGGCAGAATTACTGAAGACATTTTCATGGTAAACATGTATCACAATATTTAGCTTTTCTGAGGCTTGTGAACAAGGTAAAAGGTTCCTAAATGCACCTTTATGTGCCTGAAAAGGTCCATAGTAGCAAAATAGTAGTTCCACATTTGAAAAACATCATGAAAAACTGAGTACAATGATTTTTTAAGTAACTAAACAAATAAACAGGGGGAAAAAACTTAATGGCATAATGTAGTAACATCCAATCAGGTAGTTATTATACAGTGTATGCAGTCTCTATTTTTATGATGCATACAGTTGTTCAGTGTCCTACCACTGCAGTGACAAACCCAGAAAAGCATATAGTAACATAATTATCATGATAATCATAACATAACATAATAATCAAAAATTATGAGGATGCTGTTATGCAAAACAACTGAACACATACAGTTGCTGCACCGGTTGCCAGGGCAGCACATGGCATCTCTGTGGCAACGCTTCTTCCTCCGACGGCAGGTGAGGCAGCGTGAGGGAGCATGCTGAGGGCTGTGACAGTAACTACCGACCGAACACTCTTTATCACTGCTGCAGGGGTACATCTGCACACAAAAAGAGAGAGAGAGACGTTAATCCTTCACTGTAATCGTGAGTGTGAT
Organism: Colossoma macropomum; assembly: GCF_904425465.1. Classification (NCBI taxonomy): domain Eukaryota; kingdom Metazoa; phylum Chordata; class Actinopteri; order Characiformes; family Serrasalmidae; genus Colossoma; species Colossoma macropomum. Next base: position 36,878,393 of record NW_023494791.1, read on the forward strand.
AAGCACATCTAATATATTTCAGTTGGCTCAATAAAACTGCACCACTTAAAATATTTCTCAAATCCTCTTTACTGGTCTTTAGAGATGGCACGATACCACTGAAGCACGAACACTCTACTGACCCACAAGGATAAACACAGCCAACGGCAGCACATCACACAATGTGAGCGGGCGCTATTTCGGGACAGATTTGTTACAGGATTGGATCCAACTCATCTTTTTTTTCCCTTTTGATATCTGATGCAGCATTTTCTGCTGATGTTGCCCTCATACTGATACCCAGTAATCAATCTGTGCCATCTCTGTTTATCTTTACCTGAAGGGGAATTCCACTGATTTTTTTCAAAATTTCTCCAGAATTCAGTAGCTAAGATGTCAGCAAAGTAATTCAGAGTGGTTTGATGAGAAATGGTTCATTGTAGAAAAATTTAATGATGCTGATATCTTTACAGCAGTGATAGAAACCAGAGGTCATAATGTCTACAACTCAGCCATTTTATTTTCTATAAAAAACAACCAGTGGACCGTGTCATCTGAGTTTTATATGTAATGTGGATGTTGGTAAAAAAGTGGAAAATCCCCCAAAAAAAAAGTTTTCTTTGACTTACAACGCCCAAAGTGCCTCTTCACAAAGATTGGCTTTTAAAAAAATGTTTTAAGCCAAAACCCTCTCCAAACTATCATAAAACAATGTCTCAGGCATCAGGCAACATATTTGTAACCATTTCATTTAATAACTTTCTGCAAGGGAGCTTTTAGAGGTGGATGTCTGGTTTCTATCAATACCACTGTGCACAATTCCGACTCTCAGGTTTCTGTAGAACATAGTGTTTCACATCAATCCACCCTGAATGACATGTTTACATCATTATGAATAAATTATGCAGAAATGTTTAATCATTTTCTGCATAAAACAGTGAATTGTGCTTCATGTTCCAACAAAGTTGTTACCTGTCCTACTGCAGTAGTATTTTTAATTATATGGATAACAATACGGTGAATATTAATTCTATGTTGTAAAAATGAACATTTTACAGACAGAGGATCCATTTACTACAAGGCAGATGATTTAAAATGATCAGACATTTCCAAAATATAATTGGGAATAGTTCTTGCCTTAAGTTGAAAATAGAGACAATGAGCAAACATCAATGTGCTTTCTCACTAGCAAAGTTAAACAAGCGTCAGGGCTTCCGAGTAACGTGGGGAAAAACTGCTAATGCTAACCAGACATTATATGGAAATCCTTTCAACCTCCGAACTCCAACTTTCAGTCAAATAAATCTAATCCCGAGTCTTCGATCACAGTCATCACTTACTTCACTGTCGCCAAGCATATTTTTATGAGACAGCTAGACACTTGGGGTAAAACTGCCCGAGACACTAACCAGTTTAACAGAGCATGTGTGGTGTTGCTGTGAAACACAGACCCGTTTTTATAGCCAACTGTGGAGAACAGCCCCAAAAACCAGCGTCGCATTTTTCTCTCCAACTGCTAGTAATATTTTCAGCCACCTGACAATAGAAGCACTGTCATTACCTCAAAATAAAACATGTATCTTTTATTTGGATTCCTTGAAAGCATCTGCTTTTGGACCTTCTGACAGTGTGGTGTTTGTATAGGTATTCCAGTTTGTTTTATTCAGCTATGTTTGTTTCTTCAAATCTCCTGTTTAGACTTACTGAACACTGATGTTAGTTAGCATCAGCCGAACCAAGATAATCAAGCTACGACTCCAAGAACGAGTGAACGGAAACCACAGAATGCAATGATGAGCTCAGATTGCTTTCCAAAACACGTGTCTCTGTGGACTGCCATGATACTACAGTTGATACTCTAATCTGTGCTAATGTCTCACACATGCTTTCAGGCCTCTGGCCTAAAGTAAGGGTGGGAGGCGTGCAAAGAATAAATAAAAACACTTAAGCAATACTACCCAATATTTATGTTTGATCCAATTTAAACATTCCAAAATGTCCTTAAGCCTCTCAGTTTGAACTTTGAGCATGTGCTCTTCGATAAAGTACTACATATTCAGAAATCTGCCTTTAATTTTCGAGCTGCAGCCTTAGCCAGCAATGAATGCATCTGGGACGCATGACAAGAAATCAAAATTCGGTATCAAATCTTCTGTCCATAGAAGTGATAGAGCTCTGAATCTGAACTGAAACAGATTTGCTGTATCAGTGCTCAGTGACATCTGCTAAAAAGTCCCTAAAGTGAACGCAGATTGAGTTAAACAGTTTAATATGCCTGAAAAAAAAACATATTTTAATTCTAGAACACTAAATCAGTTGTATTTACAAGCCCCAAATCAATTAAAATCACATGAGACTTCTTCCTTACGCTCCTCTACAGAATGAGCTTTGTACTGGGATCGGTTTCATGCTCTCATGCGCGCTAATGTAATGACACGTCTTGACCATTTGATGCTCCTCGGTGCTGAGAGGTACTGACAGATTCACATCAGTCCTGACCGAAAGAGAGCACTTGACGACTGCTCCGTACAGCGCCAGAGCCAGTGCAGGGTTGGAGCCAGGGAAGCATCAAACAGAGACGAGCTCCAACTAATGATGATTCACAGAGAGAAACAACTGACGTCATTGTGACAAGTTCTCTTCTTCTGAATTAAATGCACAACACATGTTCGGACAGTGTAAGGCAGACAGAATATCTCAATATCAACTAACTTTCAAAGATGTTATTCCAAAATCCATGTGCTTTGGACATTGAGACGGCTTAGGAAGATCATCCCTTATTGGGTAAGCAACAGAAATGCTGTTACATTGGAAACACATGGTGAATTTAGTCCAGCTTGCCAAAGATGCGTTAACATCAGGAACAAAAACAAAAAAAAACACCATATACTGTCCAATTTCACATTTTTTATTTATTTTATTAGGACGTTCGGTATGGTTTAGGTATAGGCATCCAATGGCAGTCTGGTTTCTATAGATGTAGATTAAGGCTTAATTTGTAGTGTTGCACCAGCTAATATGTCTCACCCATAGAAGTTACAGTATTCGCCAGCAGTATGAAAAGCATGGTATTCCATCTAATTGTTTCACCGTCAAAGTTTAGGTGTGGATTCTAAACTTTAACCAAAGCCACATTTTTGTTTGTAAGTAAAAGAGGAGATATTTTATTATTATTTGAATCTGATGAGAAGTTATTTTTGTGCATTTAGCAGTGGTTCAACTACTGGCATAGCAGTTGGGGCAATAGTACTGGGGCTCCCAGCACAAGGGTCCTATAGGACCAAGTCCCCAATCTCTTTATTGGGCCCCTCATGGATTGTACTGATAAATTAATGATACACTACAACCATTAAGTACATTAGAGCACCAACTTTGTTGTGATATAGAGCAAATAAGCAAATTACACTGTTATTTTTGTACATAGGTCCTATTCAGTGTTTTGTACTGCGGCCCATAAGATCCAAGTTACACTGCTGGCTTCTTAAAAAATCTTTTACATTTTCATCGCGTTTTTGTTACTGTTCGACATCGAAACAAAAGGGAGAAGGTTGGAGTTATAAACTCATAGCTGTCAATACATAATGACAATTTCATGTAAATGTCATTTATTGTGTATCTTTATGTAATTAAATATTAAATTAAACAAAAAGTAAATCTTAACTCTTTGACTTCTAAGGTTTGAACTGTTCAATGATTGTTCTCAAATGTAGCTCTATGCCTAAAGTCTACAGTAACTAAAGCTGAAACCCATCCACTTCACAAAAATCTTTCATTTGACAAATTAACAAATGTGAAGATACAAAAAGACTAAACAATGACTATTAGTCTGTCAGCAATGACAGTCGGTATGCAGGCAGAGTTCTGCAAGGTAGACCAGCAGCTGAACAGACCCTCATACAGCTGTTAATCTCATAAACCTATAAACAAACTACACTGCACTTACAGTATCTGTCTCTCTGTGATGATATCAGGCTGCATGGCTGGTAGTCTGTAATGGTAGAACAATGACATTGCTGGTACTGGTTGCTCTTCAAAGGAACACACCAGTGTGACCAAACAGGTTCAGCACCTTAGCTACCCAAAATAAAATCGGTATATCCACTCTAGAAATGACTTTCTGTTTTAATCAGAGTAAGAAACAGATGTTCTTCTGTTTCTGAGTTTAAGCATGTCTGCTGATCTACAACATACTTTGATTAATTCATCATCATGTCATGTTTTCAAATCTTAATATCAAATCTATATAATTTTTTTTAAAAGATTAGCTGCTAATAGTAATAGTTAGTCCTTCCTTTTAAGCATGTCCAAAAATAGAGACTCCTTTTTTCATTTTCTTTTTAATGTATAAGACATATTACAAGTCCTTGCCTTTTAGACAGGTCTGAGACTAGTTTTGTCCTTTTTCTTACAATGTATAAGGTACATTATGAGTTTTTGCCTTTTAGGCAGGTCAGAGACTAGTTTTGTCATTTTCCTTATAAAGCATAACATATAGCCTATTGTTAGTCCTTGCATTTTAGGCTAGTCTAAGACCAGTTGTATCATTTTCACTATAATGTTTAAGGTATATTACATGTCTTTGCTTTAGGGAGGTCTGAGACTAGTTTTGTCATTTTCCTTACAAAGTATAGGTACATTATGAACCTTTGCCTTTTAGGCAGGTCAGAGACTGCTTTTGTTTTTTTCTTTATAATGCATAACGTATAGCCTATTGTGAGGCCAGTTGTGTCATTTTACTGCCATGTATAAGATATATTACAGGTCTTTTCCTTTTAGGCAGGTCTGAGAGTAGTTTTGCCATTTCCTTTATAGCATAAAATGTATATTACGAGTCTCTACCTTTTAGGCAGTTCTGAGAATAGTTTGTCATTTTCCTTATAATGTAAAATCTATATTAAATGTATAAGTCTTATAAGTCTTAACCTTTTAAGCAGGTCTAAGAGTAGTTCCGACAGTTTTTTATCATATAAAATGTATAGGACAGGTCTTTGCTTTTCAGGCAGGTCTGAGACCAGTTCTGTCATTTTGTTTAGAATATGCATAAATATGGCTGCTACCTGAAGCCACAGACGCCACCCTCATCCCAGGCAACAGACGCTACCCTCTCCTAGGCAACACATAATTTAGCAAGCCAGCCGTAGACACGTAACCACATCTCCACATAATCAGTCCATCTGATCACGGCAGATTTTTAATATCGTTCTTCTAAGGGCTTCTGTGCCTTTTTACTTTTTTATTTTACTACTTGATCCTCATCCCTCACTGATCTGTTCTTTTTTCTCTCTCTCACCCCTATCTTCCCAAGAGTGCATAGTGACATTAAAAGGGTGGGCGTGGGGCTCAGTTGGGATAGAAGATAAGAGCAGAGCTGATAAGGCCAGAGACAGAGGCAGATGAGGGAAGCCTTCCATGGCCATACTGCTCTCGTGCCGGTGAGGAGATCAATCTCTAAAGCTCAAATGCGCGTGCCTTTGAACTTCTTTCTGCCGTCTATATTTTCCCCTCATCTTTTCCACAAACCTGTCACTCCGGGGTTTGATATCATTGTTGGATGGTGGTGTAATACCCAAACCTAGTGCAGTTTGCGCCTCTCTAGCAGCAATATTTGAGCCACTGAGCTCGTGTCTGGATGGGTTTGAGTCATCCTTCAGGGCAGCGATAATCATTTCAAGTGATCCTTAAAGCTTGAAACAGTCTAAATCATTACATAGTCCAAACAATCCCGCTGACCCAAAATTTCCATAAAACCTTCCTGAGAAAGAACAATAAATAAAACAATTCAGCTGATATCAATTTTCAAACCACAGGATAGAAATTTCGGTCTCCTAAGACTCAACTTAAATACAGCAGTATTTGCACAACTGAACGTGTAATCCTGAATGGCGTGCTATAAGCTTCATTTCTTTCACCCACACACCTACTGGGCCTCCTGGCCAAGCTGGAACAGACCTTGAGAAATCAAAATGGACACTTGACACCATGAATGGTGTTAGTGAGCTGGGAGGGTTTTCCAGAGTAAAATAAACGATGTCACTAAACAAACAAACCCCATACAGCCTCAAAGGGCGAGGTCCCCTGCAGTATCAGATCACCGAGGCGGTCTGCGCTTTCTCTCACTGTTTGAAGCACAAGTTTAAGGTTAATCTCTCCACCACAAAACATGTGTGTAGCAAAACCCTAAAGGGCCACTTGAATGAGATCCTGTCACTCATTCAACACGACTAACATAAACACTTAGTAGCCCGCTTCACACACACAGGCATAGCGGCACAGGGAAGAGAGCTAGCTGAAGCTGGTAAGGAAATTAAACGTCTTAAATGAGAGTGGGTTCTTGAGAGCACAGGCTCAGAATGCCATAAATGCCAAAGATGTGTTAAGGTTCCCTGGTGGTGGCGGTCATGGCGTCTCCTGGCCTCAATGATAGCCATTAGTGAGGGACTGCAAGACAGATGATTAGCTCAGCTACCGCTAACGAGCCGTCACACCTCGGGCTGTTTTAGTTCACCCTCTCAGCTCGTTAGCATCACTAAACAGCCACTTAACCCCAGAAGGGGCAGGAGGGACCTGCCTCCCCTCTTTACAAGCCAGACCCAAACACTCCAGTCTCCTCCTCGTTAACAGAACCTCCACATCAAATTAAATAAGGAGACCAGTTTGAAAGAAAAAAATGGACCACTGATGAGAAACAGGTCTTGCGATCATGCAGTATATAGGCCAGATCCCGCCTGGACTGAGGGGTTAAAGTATGCTGTGCCCATGCCTGTGCTCCTCTTTTGGTGCAACCACAAAAACCATCAGCTGCTGACCACCCACATGCATTTCCTCAAAACGCCTGAAGGGAGTAACTCTGCTGAATTTCTGGCTGAAACACACACAGATTTAGAAAGTAGGACTGTTTTGAGTGACATTCTTGATTTGTGAGTCTGTCCATCTATCAAGGGAGAGAGAGAACAGAAATATCCAATATGCATGATATTCATTGTCAGGGCACAATTTTTGTCAACAGACAGTGAAATATAAACATGTTAAAGCGCCATCAGCTGCCACCAACCATGGCTTTGACATGCTTGCTGTGGGCCTGCTTCACTAATGTGACAGTTAGAAACACCAAACAGCACTCCAGCCTCCCTCTGGGGATGACGGCTCAACGGTGGGTGGCCCATTTTCCCGCACATTTAATTCACAGCGTCTGAGGGTAAGTCAGTGGGGACTATTTATTGGGAGCTTATGTTATGATCCTCCACTTATCCTTTAATGTTAGTGAGTTAGAGGCCTTGAGGGGAAACATTTCAGCAGCTTTCTAGGGAAAGATAAAAATGTGGCACATTCATTCAAGAGCCAGCGCAGATTTGATGTTGGAAAGTGACTAAACGGTGTGATGGTGAATTAGCGCCTAACTCTTCTAACACTTCACTGAAGCAGATAACCATCAATCACTGCTGTAAAGACACCTCTGTCCAAAGGCTGATAAAAGCAGCAGTCAGCACCCTATCCATCACACACTGTAGTCCTGCATCAATGAGCTACAGTGAGCAGTTTGTGTGGTGTGCTCTCTTCACAGTTGCACTGAGATACATGTAGCTAGACTGTGTTCAGTTTGCCAGCTTTCCGTCAATCCATCACTTCTGGATCCAACTTCAGTTCGTAACCGTAAGAATGATTCATTATTGCACACTGAGGTGAGACTGTTAAAGTGAAAAGCCACAGAATAGATCCATACAGTCCATATGAACTGAATTTAACTTTAATTTATGCGCAAAGAGAACTGGCTCTAAAGCTATTGCAAATCGCAGGCCACACTTTCCCTATTAAAATCACACTACTACATCTACTTTGTTATCTTTGATTTACCCCACTCATAAACAAGCACTTTAGACAGGCTCACATGGTCAGTGGCGTGTGCCTAGAGGCACAGGCTATTGGAGGCTGGCCATAGTTCAGTATTTGGCTGCAGTGTATTTAAAAAAAAGGCCTGGAAATCATTCCAGGCTGCCAAAGGGATAGCACTCCCACCACCGTTACCGCTATTAGCTGTCTTCATTTGCCTGAGAGGTTAAATGTAGCATGGCAGAGCACTTGTATAACAATGCGGTGGGCTCCATGTATATCGTTGCGGTCAGTTCAGCCAATTGGATTGGGTTTAGTGGAACAGCTTAGCAAGGCCGAGAAGAGATATTTAGATGGAGGTTCGTAAGAAAGCAAACATACTGGAAGGGGGATAGAGAGAGGGGGGGGGGAGAGAGACTGACACTTTTCAGGTTTTCAAATTTAATCACTCACCAGGCCAATAAATTGTGACTGAACTCCATAAGGG